>NC_137883.1:7023997-7666497 GCF_963924005.1 Protomyctophum bolini | reverse complement strand
TACACTCCGATCTACTGTCCAGGCAGACAGTGAGTGAATTAATGGGTTAAGCAAAGCAAACACCTACTGTAGTAACACACCAAACTGACCTATAGTGCTATAGCACCAGCACCAGCATGTGCACTAGCTGGAAAATATGATACTGAGCACTGTGTGGTGTCACAGCCAGGTTTAAGTAGCCAGCTAGGTAATTGCCACGCTGGGCAAGACCTATACGCTGTAGACGCTATCATTGTTTTTGTGCAGAAGTTGCAGGATTTTGGCGTAAGTACAGCTCAAGGTAATGACGTTGATGCTTTACACAAATCAGTTTACATTCTCCATGAATGAAACAATTCACGGATATTCCCGGCCGACACTTCGGCCGATATAGCGTCTCTGCCTTAGGTTGTGACCAGGCTTGTTTCTTTGCAGATGAGTAAGGCTAGGACGGAAGACAGCCAGGTGATTGCCAGCCAGGACATACGTACACCTCTCCACATGCAGAGTGCAGCTCCAATAACTTACTGGACAAACAAGCACAAGTTATCAAAGAGACAGGACTGGCCACAGGCCATGCTGCCATGACATCTACTCCTTTCAGATTGGCAGATTGTAAAATAATTATGTTAGGATCATATGATACATGACGTGGGATATGTATACAAGTTATGAGTTGGATAGCCTATACCTATCACGAAATCCTGTTTCCTAACGATAATATAAATGTCGTCCTCAAATGGTGCCCCTGTTTCTCGCATGTCTTATACTGTGTTCATTTGGGACGTTGTGTAATCACTAATCAGTCATCCTTTCTCTCTGTCCCCACAGACTGCAGGCCCGATACATCTGGGCGACATCTGGGTTGCTGACAGTGGCATCCTTCAGACCGTTATCAGCCCTCTTGCTCAAGTGGGAGGACTTGGTCTGAAAGTCAAGCAAACCGGCCTTCACTCCCACCTCCGCGGAGCTGATTGGAGCAAAGGGAGACGTCCCAAGAGGCTTTCCGTTGCCCCTGGAACATTCTCAAACGCCTCTCCAAAAAAAGAGGCCTCCTTCTTAAGTTCTTATCAGCAAGTTGCCAAGAGGGGTCATAGGTCACCTGACCATATTGGTACAAAAGCAAAGAGGCAAGGTCGTTGTGGGGGTTGTCTTTCTTGGACACTCAACGCCAGCTCTAACACACGCGTATAAGCTTAAAAGGAAGGAAGGAAGGAACTGTTGGTTTCGGCAACCACCATCGACCACGTCGCTCGGCCTGGTTTGGAAAGTCAAGAGTTCCTCTTAAGAGGTGTGAGATAATAACTCTTGAAACTTTTTCAACTTCCTGTTTCTTCCCTCCATTCTGTGAACAAAGGCCGTTACTATAATATATCTGTACGTGTGAACTTCACTGTATGTGCATTTGAGAATATTTATTGGTGTTATGTCACTGAATGGAAACACGTCTTTGTGCTAAAGTGCTAAAAACAATATTTTGTTGTGTATATGAACATACATATCTGAAAATAGTGTGTGTGTCTCTGTGTTAGGCAACAGCAGTCTATATCAGTATAACAACAAAAGACTATACCCTTATCTAGTTGACGTCACCGGTTGACCATATAGCAACCACTAAGCTGAAACTGTCAGACGTCAGAGTTATTTAGAATAGAAGTGACTGCGTGAGGGGCTGTTAGAGAAAGAGGTGCTATTGCTGCGTCCTTTTGTCTGTCTGCCAAAAAAAGCATCAACGTCGAGGGCGGGAGGACGGGGGACTCTGAAGGAAACATGGACAGAACCATCCGTCCTCATGTGCCCTCGAATGGCTGACTGTGAAGACCAGTGCAGCTCCCAGCCTTACCGCCCACGTACCCAGAACTAGGAAGGGCTGCCCAGAGCGGACTCCAGCCACAGCCCCCCCTCCCCCCCCCCCCCCCCCCCATCTCTCTCTCTCTCTCTCTCTCTCTCTCAGACCCCCCGGCCCTCCTCCACACGGCGAATGTCCTGCCTCCGGCGCCAGACCGTGACCATCCCCATGGACACCGTCAAGATCATCCAGTCGGAGAAGTTCCCCAGGGAGTGCCCCGTCGTGCCCGTCACCCAGCCGCGCTATGCCCCGCCCCCCAGAGTGGCGTGGGACGGCGGGGGCGGGGGCGAAGGCGAGATCATCGTCAACCAGGCCTGCAGCGACCTGGCCCTGGAGATGGCGGGGGCGGCCATCGTCCCTCCTCCTTCCTCCCGCGGCGGCTCCATGATGGCGGTGGCTCCCGTCGCCGCCATGATGGCGACGACGGCCCCCGTGACGCGCCGGGAGCAGGGCTTCCTGGCCCAGCGCAAGGCCAGCGCCTCCGACATCTGCTACCACCAGTTCCACTACAAGATGGAGGACGTCATCGTCAACCAGTACGTGCTCCGCTCGTCCTCCACCTCCTCGTCCTCCGCCTCCTCGTCCTCGTGCTCGTCCTCGGGGGGCATGCAGGCCGCCATGCCCTGCGAGCCCCTGGACTGCCCCACGTGCGGCCACGCGTACAACTTCGCCGGGAAGCGCCCGCGCATCCTCTCCTGCCTGCACTCGGTGTGCGAGGAGTGCCTGCAGATCCTGTACGAGTCGTGCCCCAAGTACAAGTTCATCTCGTGCCCGACGTGCCGGCGCGAGACGGTGCTGTTCACGGACTACGGCCTGGCGGCGCTGGCCATCAACACCAGCATCCTGAGCCGCCTGCCCTCCGACCCCAACGGGCCCGTGCAGTGGGGCGGGGAGGCGGACCGCAGCTGCTACCAGACTGTGCGCCAGTACTGCCAGTCGGCCTGCACCTGCCAGATCGCCAACCCCCTGTCCTCCTGTGGCATCATGTGAAGAAGACACATACTGTATGGGTGACGCTCAGTGGTGGACAATTATAGGAGAAACTCATTTACTTCATTATTTATTTTTTGGGTTTCTTCACTTCCGCTATACATTTCAAATAGAAATAGGCTATATTGTACTTTTTTGACCCCGCCATATTTCCAGGATGGGCCTTTTGGGAACCCAAACTTACAAAAAAATATTTATGGAATTGACCACTTATAAGCCATATTTCAAAATTCAAATATAGCCGAGCTATACAAGCTCACACTGCATCAAACCTTGAAGCGTAGTGAGCTTGTAGATCTGCTATTTTTAGCTTTTTTCTTTTACGTTCTAAATTTCAATAGAGCAATGCATTGATTAAAAGAAATGTAGGCCTACAGTACTTCATAATTTGTACTTTTTAATACTTGAGTCTTTACTTGAGTATATACTTTGTCCACCACTGGTTCACACTGGACTGAGCGCTGCCCCCCCCCCCCCTTGAGCCTGATAGCAGATCTACAAGCTCACAATGTGTCGCGATGAAACGCATTGTGAGCTTGTAGATGTACTTACTGTCGCACAATGGAGTCGCACACCGAAAATAGCCGATCTACAAGCTCACTGTGAGCTTGTAGATCGGCTATACTTTAGGCGCGCGACACCATCGCGCGGCAGATAATAAATGAAGCATTAGCCCCCCCCCCCCCCCGCCCTCTTCACCAATTCCTCCATCGCTCACATACATAAATCCACAGAGATGTATATGTATATATTTAATAGCACAGATGGATGCTGTGTGGGACTGAAAAATGGATCCCTGACCGGACGTGGACACTCGCAGACAAAAACAGGGAAGAAATATAGCAAATAAATGTATTTTATGTATGGACTCGAAATCCTATATTCACCCCATCCCTCTTGTTGGGACGTGTTTGTCATTGACATCTCTTTACATGGGAATGCCAGGGGAGCTCCATCCCTTCAACCGGATACCAGGGTAGGCGGGCACCGCACGGGTGGCATCTGGGTACCTCCATGCAAATATATTGTCTATACTTTGTCCAAAATGTTTAGAAAAATGGTCTTATATTGTAAAGTATACATGATGTGTGAACATGCACGGCAGGCACATCATTATCAGATTTAATTTTAAAGCTTAAACTTCTCGTTTATGCCCCAAAAATAGCCGCATACTTGTACACACGGTTCTGTAGCAATTTGTAGCAATTGTTGAAATACCGGTATTGTCGAATGTTTAAGCATGTTCCAATCACGTATACTTTACTTTATATATTTTTTACATTTTGGGGGGGAAGAAATTGTAAATTTAACACCGAGGTGCCCACTCTCCCTTGGTGCTCACCTATCCTGTTATACTCTTCAACCTAGGTGAATAAAGATTAATCTAATGATAAAACCTATATAGATGTTTGGTCTCGGCTATTATTTGTCTGTTCATTCACAGTCGTGTCATTTGAGATGACTGAGGAGGGCTCCTTTTCAGATTTTGGAGGTTGAACAGAAATATGCTAACAATTATAACCAAAGACAATGAGCATACCGAAGGAACTATGGTTTATTATCTCTCTGACAATCTCTCTGTTCACGTAAAGCGACACAAAGCACCATAACAGAATGCTTCTGATAGCCTTCAGCATGAGTCACAGCAAGGCACTGGGACGTGCACAGCATAGACATCAAAGGGGGCAAAACAACTGCCCTTTCCAGACCACGAATGCAGCATTTACTACACGGTGGAAGAAATGCAAATGCCACTCCTTTCCTTCCATGCCATGCCGGAAGGCATGCGCATTCAGAATTGCTTTCTCCCCCCGAAGTCTCCTGAACTTGAACACAGTATTTTGCGTTAAACAAAGTTGTTTAGAAATGTCGTATACGCACCGCATCTCCAGTAGCTAAAGAGTGCAGAGTTGCCCCCCGAAAATAGCTGATCTACAAGCTCTCTTGTGAGCTTGTAGATCTGCTATTTTCGCAATGTTTGTCCAAAAGTGCCCTCTTACGGGATTTCAGCCCCTGCCCCTCTAACACTCTCTGCACGTCCCTGGCAAGGCACTTTCATATTAGAGAGATCCAGAATGAAAAACCACTGTTATTATGCGACAAGACTTCGAGTGTTAACCACTCTAGTCTTAGTGAAATGGATGAGTTGCAAATGTACCTTTTTCGTTCTACACCAAATCTCTTTGCCAAAAATAGCCAATTGGGACGAGTTGTGAGCTTGCAGATCTGCTATTTTCTCGAACGGTCCCCCCCAGAATAGGTACGCTGCTACTCAAGTGGCATGATGAAAGGCTAATGTATTCTGCATTCAACTACTGTGTTGTGTTGTGCTCCAAAAACTGAATATATGTTTCAGTTTAATGTGTGTCAATTTTTGCCAAACAACACAATCGTTCCATGAAGTACAAATGAGCCTCTATAACCATGAAGAAAAGTACAAAGACACAAGTTTTAAGTTGTGTGTAGATCCAGCATTATTGTAACCATGGACAATATGTTACAGGGAAAACACAACTAGGCTACTGTAGAAAGTATATACACACATCAATCATTCATTGCCATGCGTGTCATACAGTGTAAACACATACAGTACGCACACGCACACGCACACACACACACACACACACACACACACGCACACGCACACGCACACACACACACACACACACACACACACACACACACACACACACCACTCAAGTATAAATAAGGCGGGGAAGCATGCATGCCATCAATAACAATAAATAAATAAGCATGGCAGTAAGTTACATTGCATCAAGGATGGCATTTTTCCACAGTAGCAGAAGTGTCTCAGGCGTTCTGCCTGCATGTCCCATCGCTCGTCTAAAGAAATGCTTTCTGTTCACGAAAGCCGAGTCCAAATCAATGTCCCATAGTTTGTGCAGACGTGGCCGACAACAGTGTGGTCCTTTCATGTGGGGACACTTTTCCTTCTCCTCCTGAACAGCTGGCTCAGCCGATGTCTGCTAGCCTTTTTCTGGGATGGCTGCATCTGTTGGCTTCATGGAAACAAGGAAGGGTTCATTAAAACATAAAACCCTTATATATCGCCGATGCCGGGTGGGAGAATTGTACGTCCAAAACTGTTGCTTTTAGTAGGGAATGGGGAATAGACATTTTCCCCCCAAAATAGTAGTTTCTAAGCTCACAACATGTAGACCAGCTATTTTATTTCTCGCGCAACAAAGTAGGGCACTAATTTAAGAAGAAGAACATGAAAGGTTTAAATATGGAAACATATATACAAGGTTTCTGCCCGAAAGGCAACAAATATACTTCATTATAATTTATACCAAATTAGTCTACTTGCCAGCCCCATTGTGAACCCGGACATGTTGAGTACACCAAGGTTTCATGTTAGAAATGTTGAGTATAGGTCCCCATACTGATGCTAACTTGCATATATAGAGAAATGTTCATACTGGCATAATATGTGACCATATGTGACCCATACTCAACATTTCTAACATAAAACATTGGTGTACTCATCATGCCTAGGTTCAAATTCTCAGACGTAATGCCGACAGCGAGTATCACAGCGCCTGCTGTCGGCCGTTGGAAAAACCTTGTTTTCACCAGAAACGACATTCATTGCGCCGATTTGGAGATGCAGGCCATTGAAAGCAGCACATATAGGGCCTGATTCATTAAAAAGAAATACGCCACCGTTACACTGTGGTGGAAACAGATATCGTATTTATCCGTCCGATCAAGCTACGTTGAGATGACGTGTTATTCACAGAGCGGTGTGTACCACAGGTGCGCTGGCGTATCGCAGGTGTATGTCATACTGAATGCAGTGGGTGCAAAGTGATCGGAAAAGCACCCGACAACCTCATTTGCATTGATCCACGCCCCATATCGCACCATAAAAGGCTTCAAGCATGACTCAGCAGACAGCAGTTTGGTCTGTCAAAAAAAGAAAAAAGGCTTTGCAGCCGCAGATTATGCGGCTTCACAGCCGCGGTCAATGCATGAATATAGCCCGCACTCTATTAATATGTCCACAACGGTGCGTGCTCCGCTGCTGAAACAATATAATTATAATTTATTTAATTAAGTTCGGGACCAAGGCGGGTGCTGCACTCATACCTTTGCACTTTGCAGTCAGAGGTAAAACATAGGCTATCCTATCCGATATTTAAAATATCGGATATATGTCAAATTGTCAATGCAAAAGTCGTCTTTTGAGAGAGAGAGAGAGAGAGAGAGAGGAGAGAGGGAGGGGGGCATGGCTTGCGCGATAAAGAACAGTACAAGCCTATACATTCATAAGTGAATAATTGGGATCCTCGATCTTGTCTGAAGAATTTAAGAAATTATAATCCAGTGAGTTTAGCCAGTGAGTTAAACTATTCTGTGTGTGGCATCCATGCATGTGATCAATATCAATACATGATTATAAAGTCTGTCCTTCATATTTGCAAGCACGGGAGCAGCGCATGTGGAGCTGCGGAGCGGACCGTTGCCCCGTCGGCTAGAATGCTGTCGGAAAAAAGGCCGCCTCCCAGGCTAATGTGGTCTTCTATTTTTTATACAACAGGGCTATATAGCCCATTCATTTTCCAATGTGAATCGGATCGGCAGCACGCTGCTGTCTGCCCACCCCACACACACACACACACACACACACACACACACACACACACTGCGCACACACACACACACACACACACACACACACACACACACACACACCGACCGACAGTCAACTGACTCAAGGAGCTCCGTAACAAAACAATTTCAATAGGCCTGCCGCCTACTGCAGGCATTACTACACTAAACAATGTTGGATTCGTAGTGCAGAATGCAGATAAGCCTATGTTCTTATTATAATTGTGAGTTTGTTTTTTAACATGCGGGAGAGCCGATCTACAAGCTCACAACCGTTGCACTGCGAGAAGAAAGCTGTCAAGTGAGAAGCGCAATCGCGCATGCTATAGTAATATCCTAATGAATAAATAAAAAGGTGTCGGGCTTGCAGGGGCAGTTGCTGTATGGGGAAATGCATGCATTTAGGCATACAAGTGCACTCAGCTTTTATTATATAGGCTATCATTTATTTTGTGCTGATCGACCAATAGGCTATGTCATGGGGACACATGCCTACATATTTTATCTGAGATTTGGGAACAATTTATTGATTCAGCATGAAGACTAAAGCCTTCTGAATAAATCTCACGTGTATGCTTCCGCAAATGTCTCCCGTCTGGGCCGTCTCCGCCACCTGAAGACGTCCCGTGGGAATTGACGGAGTTTCCGACCAACGTACGTGAGCGTCAAGTTCACGGCCATTTCCATGAATTCCAAATTAATGTGGGAAATCCACGTAAATGCCTTTCCGCTAGCTTCACGTCATGTTATCACCGTAAACGCCGTTGTGAATCAGGCCCATAGAGTGCAAGTGGAAAGAATATAAAGCCTAGAAAACGTAGGCTACGCTGTTGGCGGGCTGCCAGACTAAAGTTAATCTACGCTTTCTACACTTCTGGCGGGCTCCGTGCTAATTAATGACATGTTGTAGAGTACGGAAGCAGGGGTTCATTTAAGGATAGCATGAGCAGGCCATTTAAGAACATGGCGCTGTAAAATCATCAACGTAAATTTTTACTCAGAGACAGGGCCATTGGCCCGGGGGGGCCGTGGCCCAGGGGCCCTTCAGGGAAACTGGACGGCGCGGTACTGGGTTTGAGGCCCTGAAAAGGGCTCCCGGGGACATTCATTGGCTGTTGATTGTGTTAAATTTAGGGGGGAATAACAATAAAAAAATGGAAAAACCGGGGCCCTCGTAGGGGTTAATCCATCCCTGCTCAGAGTGTGAAAATGCAACCAAATGGTATAATCAGTATGAAAACTACGAGGAAATTCAGCATAGGGGCTACACAACAAAATCCTGAGTGTCAATTTAAGTCTGAGTGTAAAAGTATAGCCCCATAATGGTCCCGAGATAAATGAAGGCTCGGTATTTTGCAGTCTAAAATAAAGTAACCAATAGTGTTCAGGAGGAACAGATGCTCTCCTATGAGCACACTGTGCATTAACTCTGGACCAGTGATTCAGTAAGGCAGGCCACTGCCACTACGTATAGTCCAGATTCTATACAAAATGTCTACAAAAAACCTGTTTCTATGTCAGTGGTGTTCACACTATTTCATGTCAAGGACCCCAAAAATTATATGTAATTGGCCACCGACCATGCATGCACCATCTGAAAATATGTTGTTCCAGGGACCCCCCCCAGAAGCAAAGATTTGAGTCAAAAATGTTCGCTCAGAAAGAATATACATTAAAAGATTTTCGGTGCCGTGCTACGAGCTTGTAGATCTGATATTTTTCAATAGCTAAAGGGAGAGGTAGTTTACAGAGACCAGGATTACTGCATGTTTTTGTGAGGGTACCTACCCTATGGGACACGGGGAGAACATGCAAACTCCACACAGAAAGGCCCTTTCGCCAACCCCGCCTTGGGTATGGGAACTGATGACACGGAGGAGGGAACGCGTCCCCAGTGCCCACAGCGTCCCCTGCAGCGGGAATTGAACCGAGGACCTTCTATAGCTGTGAGGCTACAGCACTACCGACTGTGCCACCGTGCCCCCAAATCTACTATTAAAAAATATAAATAAAATGTACTGCAATAGATAGACCATACATGGGCAACTGGTGGCCTGGGGGCCACATGCGGCCCCCACCATCACTCCAAAGGTTCAAATCTGAATTTACTGATACATTATTTTAATTAATTTATTTCAGGTTACAATTCCAAACATGCAAACATGACCCGCTTTAATTACTTCAGTCTATATATATATGTAGCTTAATTACTAGTATTAAAATGTTATTGTTGTCTTTTTTATACTGTATCCAATGTAATGTATGTATCCAATGTACATTAAGTTAACATAACTATGACTAAATGCATTTTAAATTAAATAAAAAGGTTACTTTTCAGGATGCAAATTCAAAAATACCAAAAGATTATTCAGGATTTCAATTCAAATAATATAGCAAAAAATAGCTGATCTGCAAGCTCAAAGCTTTTGAGCTTGTAGGAAATATAGTGGCCCTCTCCATGGTTTCAGTTGCCCACCCCTGAGATAGAAATCATGCAAAGTACTGCATCTCACCAGTTTTCCTCAGAATCTGACAGCGGAGCGGTCTTATCTCTTCTCTGTGTCTCTATCTTCAGTTTCCTGTGTGTTTGCTTATCGGTTTCCTCCTTTAAGTCACGAAGTGAAACAGAAAGCAAAAAATCGTTTAAAAAATACAGATTTGAGAACTGAATACCGTATATTATCAAAGCCATAAACATACCAATCAAGTGATTTTGTAAGTAGTAGATGCATATTGAATTGAATATGAGAGTCACTGCAAAGTTGTACATAATTATTGCTAAGGCATACACGACAGTATTGTATGATAATGTAATTGTCAATAAGTTACCTGATTTTCATGGTCCTCTGCCTGTTCAAGCAAGTCATTTATGTTCACATGCTGCCCCCTAGAGTTTGGTTTGACCATTCCTGTAACACATACAAACATTACAAACATGATACATTTCTGTATCAACATTGTGCACATAAAACGGGCAAAATGATTTCCCTGAGGGGATACAATAGGGAAGGAAATGACAAAATAAGTCACTCACTTAAATGGTGTGACAGAAGGACATTAGTATCTGATGCCGACCTCCTCAGAAAATCATGGTTTTCATGATTATTCTGCCACTGTGTTTCTGTGGAAATGTGCTCGTCACTGTTCATTTCACTAGAAAGGGCTTCCTCTGCAATAGCTTTGCAATCACAGAAGAGGGATTCTGAAGCCTAAAAAGAAAGGAAATTGCGAGATGGTTTGTAGTAAATAAAATAAATTCACTAACAATGCATTAAAGCCTGATTGTATACTTTGTCGTATCACTGTGACACGTTGTGAGCTTCTGTTATTAATTATTATTTTTTTACACCCGTGTGAAGTGAGGGGCGCTCTTATCATCGTACATCATCATACATAATCTCATACTGGCCAATCAGAATGCCTGTTGTCACAAATTTGGCAGACCTAATTTCTCCTTTCATTGTCGTTGGCAAATATGAGATCTGTGGGGGCAAGATGATGTAAATCTTCCCTTCATTGTCAATGGCAAAAAAAGGTTTTACTGTAGAAAATATTGTATATATTTTGAAAATGTTAAGAGACATGCCACAAAAGTCGTGAACCCTGTGATGTACAGTATATGAGTGTAGACTTTAGAAAGTAGCTTCCATCTTGTTCAATAATTCATAATCACCTCAAATAGGCCTATACTGATATGATCTACAGCTAGTGAGGACAATTTGCCGAGACCAAATGGAGTTACGGTAATCTCTGCAATCCTATTTTACCTGGACTGACTGCTTGGACTCCAGGAGGGCATCCATCTCCAGCTGCAATCCACGGTTATCCTTCTGAAGCCTGGCAATTTCCTCCAACATCTGGCATACTCGCTCTAGGTAGCTCAAGCCAGGACTGAGTCCTTCCTTCTTCTTGTCACCATGGTTCTGCACAGTGCAAGAAGAGCATGGAAAGGTTTATATATGGAAATCATATAAAAGGTGCTTTGACATAATTTTTTGAATTAACAATCAATCAACTATAATACATTTCTGCAATCAGCAGGAAATGCCATAGTACGCACGAGTGCTAAAAGCTGGGAAGAATCATCACAATCCGGAGAAAACGAGACTCATTCCGTATTCTCAATTATTGCTTTGAGGTATGGGGTAACACTTAAAAATCACACCCGTGTGAAGTGAGGTGGCGCTATTATCATCTTACAACATCGAGGACAAAACAAACACAGACAAAACAAACATTAAACTTCATTGTTAATGGCATTTAATGTTTGTGTTATAGTGACAACACAAACATTACATGGCGTTTTTAATGTTTGTCTAAGGAAAAACAACATTAAACCTGTATATAGCGCCCCTCAAAAATACAACCATATACAATATACAAAAAAGTGTGTTAGTTAACAATGAAATAGGGTTATAATTCAAGAAGGACGTTTAACTTGAAGAAATGTAATGTTGTGTTCATACCACTATGAAGAGTCTGTGGGGTTAATGTATGGAATGGTTTGGAGGTGGAACTCAAACAAAACATTATACATCTATCTATAAATGCACCACGTCTCTGCCTGCCTGCCTGCCTGTCTGTCTGTCTGTCTGTCTGTCTGCCTGCCTGCCTGCCTGCCTGTCTGTCTGTCTGCACGTAACTCAAGAACCGTTCGCCCCATCGACTTCAAATTCGACACACACATTCCACACCCCCACAGGGAGTGCAGTGCCCAGTGTCAGACCAGGGTCAGAGCCACGGTTGTCCAGAACCGCCACAAAAGGGCTCTGCCCGGGCTCTG
Organism: Protomyctophum bolini; assembly: GCF_963924005.1. Lineage (NCBI taxonomy): Eukaryota > Metazoa > Chordata > Actinopteri > Myctophiformes > Myctophidae > Protomyctophum > Protomyctophum bolini. Next base: position 7,654,261 of record NC_137883.1, on the reverse strand, counting down.
GACAGGGCCCCTGCCCAGGGTTCATATACTGTATGGAGCTGGCCTGTTCTGACACCCCATACTCCATATTTGGGCATGCCTGACACAGAACTCCATATCTAGCAATTTAGGGACACAGAGAGATTTGTGGAAAGGGTACTCTGACACGGGTACAACGGGTATTGCATGGGGCATGGATCTCCAACTTCCATCGTTACCGACTCGGTGCTCTACAGCCGGGCACCGGTCTAGTGTTAGAAAACAAACCAACACTGGGTCTCTGGCTATTTGGGCTGCACTTGCAATCAGGGGGGACTGTTGGCAAATTAAATAGAGTAATATATAAATATACATCACGTACAGGATAGCTATAATATAGGATATAAACTAGGCACACACCAAAATTATATATTATAATATTTCTCCCTGAAAATAAAAGTTTCACAAAATATTTTTTATATCTTTGTGTGACTACCTAACAATATTATGTTGCGAAGGATGTATTTATTTTATTGTATGTATTGTATTTATTTATTTATCAGGGTCATTACATCACTTCCACCCACACAAATAGTCCGTCTGCTGAGCACACTGACTGATGGCTCAATTCCTCTCATGCCTGCAGGCTAGAGCGAACCTGAACAGACTGGTTTATGGTCTAAAACACCACTGAGGGACTCAATCATGACAACTCGCTGCCATGAAAGGGATTCTGTCCATGTAATTACATGCCTGTAGTCCTGTAAATGTGAAAGCAGGTTTGTGTGTGTTACTGTGTTGCAACCTGCTCAAGGTGGAAAGGGAAATGGAATTAGAGCATGTCTTTCATTCAGCTCTAAAATGTACCATTTAGGGCAGTGGTGCATGGTTCCTAAACATTTTCATGTCGCCACATTTCTATGAATTTGGCTGCCGGTCCCAGTTAGATTTTTATTTTTGTGCGAGGGACCTCCCATAGGAGAAGATTTGTCAAAAACAGATTGTATGTCGTGAGCTTGTAGATCTATTTTTGAATAACAGAAAAAATGCAATAGTGCGTAAGGTTTTAACAGTTCCTCATTTTGCTGGGGCCACCTGGAATAACTCCATGAAGGACCCATGATTGCGGTCCCTTAACCCACTTTGGCACGACAGTCATGTAAAAATGCATAGATTCTATAGAAGCAGCCAAAACAACACAGATATTTTCTCAAATAATATTTCACAAATATATTTCAGTATTTCTCTGTTATAAAGTAAAACTCACACCCGTGTGAAGTGAGGGGCGCTAATATATTAAAGTCTAACTCATGTTGATTAGGTGATGAAATGCTGATATAAAACAAACCATTAGCAATAAAGAGACAATAAGATGTAAATGTCACATTATGACGTACATTTTCCCTTCATTGTCAATGCTTTACAAAACAAACATTAAACTAAAGACAAACCTGTGTATATAGGAGGGGCTAGCGCCCCTTAAAAACTGCCACATAATAGAACTTCTTCTCTTCCAAGTCTGAAAATCAATTTCTACAACTATAACACACCACAGTCCGTTCAGTTCAAACAGCATACATCTCCGTCACGGCTGGCCTGTGGTAGCTCACCTTCGTAATGATCTTAGTAGGCAGGGTATGACTATGATGCAGGGACAGAGGTCGTCTAATATGTCCAGATGTGTGCTGCTGGCTCGTGCTCTTTCTGCCCAAACTCCCTGACCTTTGGCTTGTTGTGTGGTCCTCTGTGGCCTGTCTGGCCACTAGGGACGAAGACCTCGGACTCCGTGGCCTGAGAACCACTTGGGGCGAGGGGCTTAGCTTCAGACTCTGCGACCTGGGGCCTACCGTCCTCTGCAACGCCTGCTCCACTTTGGAGTGCAAGGCCATGGAACGCTCGCGCGGCGACTGTGCCCCCCTGGCAGGACCGGCGCGTGGGGAAGGAGAAGAGGCAGAGGACGGCGGCGGGGACAGGATGGGAGTCTGTGATGGAGATGTGAGTCCATCCTCCTCGCGCTGTGTCGGAACAACAGGGTCCGTTTCTGGATTCCCCAATGACAGCACCGAGAAGCACGAAGGGAGTGACGTGTCCGAGCTGGTCAGCTCCACCCCAGAGTCCACCGATTCGGAGCGCACACTTATCCCCATGTCAGACACCGGCGTCGGGGTGGATCCCGAGGATGTAGCTGGATCGCCGTCGTCTCTTCCAAGCCACAGTTCCTCCTGCGTGTGCGAGCCAGGCACCCCCTCGGCCACCCAAGTTTCCAAAAGGTTTCCAAAGCTCCTGTATAGATTCATCTTCCTCACACCGCGTCCAGGGACTGAAAAAATGGCAAAACGGCGAATAGACTCTCAAGTCGCTGCTTTAGTACAACCCTCGCAAAAACAATGACTAACTCAGGTGAGGTGGTGATGGAGAATTCAAAACATCCCTGCATTTCCGCCTGCGCTTGTTCATCACACGCCCCCATGCACTGTCTGGCAACACACAGCTATGAGGAGCTGCTTGTGGGTTCTTGTCACTGTAACACAGGGTGACTCACCTGGACACTATTTGAACCAGCAGGCTTAAAAAGTTGGTGGAAAGTTTAACAAAAAAAAAGAAAAGAAAAGGAAAGAAAGAAATTGCTGTTTTTTTGTACATCTTAGAGGCAAATACTGCAATTTTTCCTCCATTACAATTATTAGAAAATGTAGTTACAAGTAACTTTATTGATGTATAATATTATTCCAAAACATACATTAACCCAATAATCCCTATATATTGTATACTTCCACAAGCTCAAAGTGCATCGCATTCAGAGCGTAGATCTGCTAGTTTCAAACGTTTGACAAAGATACTTTCGTACTTTTATACTCAAGTAAAATTATAAATACAGGACTTTTACTTTTTCACATTGTGGTATTGCTTCTTTTACTTGTAAAAAACTAAACTGAGCACTTTCCACCTCCGACCAGAGCTGCATAACCCAGACAAGTCACAACACAGTCGAACTCATAAAACTTGCTCTGTGCACACATACAGTGAATTCCTCAGTGTTCATTTTAACTCTGAGTGTACAAAATGTAACCAAATGGACCGCTAAGGGTCCAATCGTAACCTCTGAGTTACAAATGGATGAACCTACAGTACTGTGTGCAGCTGTGGAAAGAATTACTACGTACATTTATTCAAGTACTAAAAATTTGAGGTAGCATTTGTTTTTTTTGTTTTTTTTTGTTTTTGTGCCTTTATTGACAGTTTAGGTCGTCATGAACGGGACTCGAACACGCGACCCACTGTCAGGCAGAGGCCTACACCGCTGGACCGCTAGGCCAGCGGGCGCTCGAGGTACTTTTACTTTACTGGAGTATTTCCAATTTTCCATAGCATACTTTTACTCCTACTCCACTACATTTCAGAGGCAATTTTATTGTACTCCACTACAATTATTTGAACACTTCAGTTACTTAGTTACTTTGTAGAGTTTCATTGTTATTATTACACAACAGACATTGACCACTTCAGCCCTGAGCATTTCGGCCATTTGGAAATAGCCGATCTACAAGCTCACAATGCGTTGCGACGTGACGCATTGTGAGCTTGTACTTTTCCCACCACTGCATACTGATGACCGTGGGATCTTCTGTCTACTGAGAGGCGATGACAGAATGCAGAGAGGGAACACGATCGTGATAATGTGTGTGAGGATATAGAAACACTGTATATACGCAGAGGCTGAAACACGACACTGCATTTCATAACAAAGAGATAATATCTCTGAGCATCTGGACTTCTGGGAATGTGTAAAATACACATTCCTTTGTGCTGATATGATCAGCATTCCTGTCCCCAGGTGACTAGTGACGGTATACGGCTCATCAGAGCGGAGTCACAGACTCATAGATAAACATACCAGGGAGCGCTGCATACAAATATGACACACTTAACACTTTCCTCTGTATGTTTTTCTATGCAGGTGCATAACATTACCTTTCCCAGTGGTTACCAAACCTTTTCATGTCAAGGACCCCCAAATTAGCCCCGCAGACCCCAAAAGATATGCCAAGGACAACCATGAAAGAAGATTTTGACAGCTGATTCTCAACCATTTCAATTTCAAGGATCCCCCAGTTTGACATGCATTAGGGCAGGCTATGGAGTACGGACCCCCATTTAATGGCATTCATGTCTCTGGTACCCCAATTTATATTGTAAAATAATGTTAATTTAACTGAGAGTGCACATACCATTTGTATATAAATGTTTCAGATGTAAAAAAAATAATGCTGATATGATGGAATGATATCATTCCATGAAGGGGAGCATTCATGTGTAAAGATAACCAACTTCAAAATCTAAAAAAATGTCATGTCATGCAAGTGTTAGCTGGGGACCCCCTGGAACCCCCTCAAGGACCCCTAGGGGCCCCGACCTAGAATCCAACCATTATGTATGTTACATCAGGTCAGTTACAGTCACTGACGTAGGAGGACACCATGACATACAGACATAGTGACTCAGAATTGACATCATATGTCAGAATCAGAAATGATCCTCCTGTTTTTTAGTCAGTATTTTAGGCATCTGTGATTCTTTCTATCCATCCATCCATCCAGTACTGACGTGTGACACTAGGGGTCATCATTGACCCCTCAGTGTTTTTTACATTTTGGACACAATAGCCAATTTTACATGGTCGAGGTGCCCAGGTCATAATTATGTCCAATTAAGGTACCTGCCCACACCACACCTGTTACCGTTATGGGAGATTGTCGTTTAGCCTACCTGCTGGAATTCTTGGCTCGTCGAGTCGTTCCTGAATCCTGCGTTTGAAGCAAGTTTGAATCAATTTGTCCATACCTGAATTGTATCGATGTTGTGTGTGTGTGTGTGTGTGTGTGTGTGTGTGTGTGTGTGTGTGTGGGGGGGGGGGGGGGGGGGGGGGGTAAGCAGAGAGTTGGAGAGAGTAGGCCTACTCGACCGCAGTGTACCAAACTCCATGCTGTACTTTGTGATGCGGGAACTGGCGAAAACTTGTGGGATTTCTCAGACTGTCATGTCCCAGACCCTGCTACTGCTAGCCATGGTTCACTATACTAATCTAAGGGTTCACCCTGCTACAGACCGGGTGCTGGGGGTGAGAGAGCTCTATATACTGCCGATTGCCATCAGTTCTGGCGGAGATTTGTGCTTATTATCTTTAATGTTTTGACTGAGCTATGTTTGTTGCCATCTCATCGCTGAGCTCGACACGGGCGCTCTGCGATCATTGGTTAAAGCCATCGTGACGCAGTAACTCCGAAGACTCTCCGACAGACCCGGCGAGGTCCGTCCAGCTGTATCCAGGCTGTCTGAACTCTGATGAAGGATCGCAGCGAGTCAGTCCGTGGACGGTGGACCACCTTATCATCCTCCTGAAGAAGAGATGTGCTGATCGAGGTGAGGGAATATCCGAGCGCTTGTCACCGCGATATAGGCTATACTCATGGCTTGTCAAAAGCGTGTAGATACTCTATAGATAGGATGTTTCATAGATATAGGACATGCTGCATGTTTATTTGGCATGATGTGGGTATGATTCCAGCTATATCATGGCTATTATATCTATGATTTTATTTCATCTCTCTCTAGCACACTATATGCACAGCAGGCTACGTATTTAGAAAAGCGCTATATAAATCGAGCTATTATTATTAATGAACGCAACGAGATAATGATGAAAATGTGGTAGAGGTCAACGGGTCGGGATTCCTGCGCGTTAACTTGCAACGCTTTGAAGTAGGATTTGAAGTCATGTTTGTGCATAATTATTTGTGCAGGTGCTGCAAACGGCAGTGCGGACTGCATGCGCTCTTGCAGGCGCTCTATATGTAATTGTATGTAAAAGGTAAGCTGTGAATTACCACTATACATTCTTAATAATAAGATGTGTCACTGTCGGCCGTCACATAGCCTATAGCCATATACTCCAGTCGAGTCCATAGCTATTGCACGGCAAAATGTGTGTGTTGGAAGAAATGCTGTGTGTCACATGCAGACTGTGTGTGTGTGTGTGTGTGTGTGTGTGTGTGTGTGTGTGTGTGTGTGCATGTGTGCGCGCACAGGGAGAAGGAGAGAAAGATACTTATTTAATTTGACATGGTTCATTGGCACGTCTCCAAGGAGTATTCTCATCTGCCTAACAAGTTGCCCCTTACAAAATAGGCTATATTTTTTTAGTTGACCATGATTGCCTAGAATGCCTACTGTATATATGTCATCACATTTGGCATTTTCATTTGGGCATTCTTGTCTTTGCCCGAATGAATGTCAGATTCCCCATTGCTGCTGATGTGCTGTCCTGCCATTGGCCATTACTGAGAATAGGTTTCTGGGACTGTGGACTAGTGGACAGTCATTTGAGCACTCACTGTACTTAACCTACATTGTTGAGTATTTGTAGCTTCTTTACTTGAGTATTTGTGTTTTTTGGCCTACTTATGACTTTAACGCCACTATTATGTCAAAGACAAATGCTATACTCTTCCATCCATCCATCTTCAACCGCTTATCCGTAGTCGGGGTCGCGGGGGCAACAGCTCCACCAGCAACATTAGTGACTTCCTCCTGGGGGATCCTGAGACGTTCCAAGGCCAGTGAGTCGATGTGTTTCCTCCAACTGCGCCTTGGTCTGCCCCAGGGTCAGTATGAGGATGGACATCGGGAAGAGTCTCATGGTCCCGTTAGAGCAATGACCTCTCTCTCTCTCTCTCATGCAGGACAGCTGATCTGATATGACATAAATGTCCACTGATGGCTGATCTGATCTGGCACAAAATTTGTGTCAGACCAGATCAGCGGCAGCCATCACTGGACATTAAAGTGCAGTTGGATTCATCAGTCACTCACATCCCTTTGATTCAGTCTCTATAATGCCCGAGTTATACCTCGTGTTATGGATGGTGTAGTGTGCCGAAAATAGCCGATCTACAAGCTCACACCGCGTTGCGGCTGTGGCGTGTCGTGAGCTTGCAAATCATCTATTGTCGGCCCACAACAGTGGCTATAGTCAGCTCTGACCCAGTTGAACTTACAATCTTTTATGAAAATATATCCTCTCTCACTGGCAGTAGAGAATTTAATCGCATGCCTTTGTTAATAAGTAGACCTATACAGTATGGTTGGTTCCGAGGTTATCTTAACCTCTTTCAACCTGGCGTCCATAGTTTGGGCAAGTCATTATGAGTGAAGATATTAAATATGGCTGAATTATGTAGTCACCAAATGTAGGCGTATTAGCTTCATTGTAAAATCGTGTTATATATTTTCCTTTGGGTCTTTTAGCATGAACAAAATACCATGAATATATGGATTATTAAACACATTTGTAGCAAGCTCTAATGGATATATAATGGTTCTACTGTACGTTGGGTCCATATACAAACTAGGGGGCAAGTAAAATAAAAATAATCAGCATAGGGCACAGCAGGGAATCGAACCCCATCCCAGTAAACCAGGAGCTCCATGCCTGTGCCAAAGTGCTTTGTTTGCGACGCAACGCAAAAACCTACCCTTGTAGGAGCCCTACCCTACCAGCAGCAAAGAATACAAAAACAGATACTTACCCAGTTACCGTGAACCATCACGTTCTTCTGCAGAAGACAGGCAGTGTCCACAAGTTAGGTGAAATGAGGTGAAATAACAGAACCGGCCGAAATTGTGGCAGTCGACGCAAAAGACGCAACGCAAACGAGCGCAACAGCAGGCAGCCAGACGCGACCGCAGGAAGCCGGAACGCAAACGCAAACGAGAGCAACACCTTCAGTAGGCTACCCTGCAGAACCACACCAGCGACAGCAAAGGACAATAAACAAGATTTGTACTCACTGCGCAGTAAGCAGCTCTTCCCAGCAGCAGCTATAGCGTACAGTTCCTACCTTAATGTCTTGTGCAGGGAGGGGGGCATCGGTCTGGGACACTTCACATGGGCTCCAGGGTGGGGGTCCTCGGTCGGAAGCCTAAATTGGTGGGGCTGTGGGGCCCACAGACATGGCTCGTCTCAGGGTCCAGGGCTTGGTGCTGCACTGCTGCCTACACCACTGGTGCAGTGACTCTTCATATTCTGGAATTACATGAAGAGAAAAGAAAAGTGTCATTAGTTTTATGTAGGCCTACATCACATTAGAAACACATGTGGCTGTATAGCCAAAAATATTTTATAATATATATATATATATATATATATATATATATATATATATATAATTATATAACATGACATATATATATTATAATAGAATACATCAATATTAATTATTAAACCAAAAGTTCAAACATAAATCAAATGCTTTAAAAATAAACAAACAGTTAACCAGTTGATCCAAGTTAAGACACCAAGCCTATATGACTCACCGAAGAGTAACCAAAGGTTGTCACAGTGAACAGGAACCTGCTGCCATGCTGCTACCAAACATTTCAGCCATCTTGCAGGAGTGGAGAGTGTAAGAACTGATGTCACCTTTATACTGCCTTGATTGACAGTTGACATGGGTTGCCATTTGCGGGTTGCCATGTTGGCTCGGTTACATTTACATTGCCAAGGCAAAAAGCACCAATACAATCAAAACTAAATATATGTACATTTGAATTGAGAGAGAGAGAGAGAGAGAACTAACCTTTTTCTCAAATTGAGCCGTGCTAGTGTCTGTGCGTGTGTGTGTGGGTGTGTGTGTGTGTGTGTGTGTGTGTGTGTGTGTGGGTGTGTGTTTGTTGCTGATTGGCTGATTGGCTGCAGGCCCATCACCAAATGAATGTGCACAGGGGATTTTGGAGAGAGACAGCACAACAAGGAGATATACCGGTACATAACTTCTGACAGGAATGCACGAGAAACTTACTTTTTAACATAAGTTAACAAAAGTTGAATGAATAGGGAAGCACATTTAGTGTTCCAAAAAAAAGAGTGTTAATTTAATGTAAAAGTTTTACATTAATTAAGGCAACGTAGAACACTGGGCTGTGCCAGCAGCGGATCTCTGCAGTGGAGCTGCCCTACATGTAGTGCAGAGTCTGCAGAGACAGCCGAGGAAATTCTGAGCCGTTCGTTTGTCTGCAGAGGCAGCCGAGGAAAGCCTGAATCGTTCGCTGTACGGCGGTGTCGAACGGCCAAAATAGCTTCAAATTTGAATTAAGCGTAATTGTGGATGACGGCTGCTGGCCCAGGCATGCAGGGAGAAAGAGGGGAAGAGGGTATTCATGATAATGGTTGCATGTTGTTGGAGGGTAGGCTGTGCTGCTGAAGGCTGGGTGCAGACAATACTGTTGTAGGTCAGGACACTGACTAGATGTGTCCTGTGGCCTGTGCGATGGTGGCTATACTTGGGGGACGCAGACTGACTCATTAACTGTTCTGTGCTGCTCTTTTCCCCCTGTATACCGTTGTACTTCTCAGTGGCGTGCTAGACACTAGGTGGTGCTAGTCTGCTAGAGCACCTGCCCTTTGCCCTCTGGACAGCAATGTTCCCTTTTGAAGATTTTTGTACAGTCAGTGTACATTGTACACTGTACAGTCAGTATTGTGGACCATGTTGACATTGATTAATTCTTGATAAAAAGCTTCTAATATATTATTTATGCCCCAAAATCTATAAATCTCACACTATTAAGGCAACCGTCCGGTTCCACGCGATGCACAAGGTGCCCTTTTTTCACTTGAGCACCTGCCCCTCTAAATGTCGGTGCACGCCACTGGTACTTGTGACTGTTGGTGTTAACCATCACTTTAACCCTGGTGTCTCTATTTGGGGCGTGCCATTTATAGGTGGAAATGTTCACATATATACATTTTCTTTTAAAATGATCTTGTAGATCAGCTATTTTCGAATAATGCTAATAATAATTACTCTTAATGCTCTTAACACTGGTGGGTCAACAACGAATCTATATACTGCCTGATTACAGCGGTAGTTAGACTGCCTTAGCGTGACGTGCAGGAAGCGTCCTATAAAAGTGTCTTTTATATAATAGGGCACTGATATCAACTTTTGGTTTTTGAAAATAAAAGGTGTACGTTGAAGAAAATGTTCGATTTGCATGAATGGGATGTACAGTATGTACCATGTGACCCGAAGCCAATTCATTCATATGTTCACTAGTATCACTAGAAGAAAGCTAAGGCCAGTTCAGGCGCCATGCGTCAGCAGATGGATTCCAGTCCTCGAGACAACTCCTTGCCACAGCCAACACACCAGCTGTCCGTCCATCTGCTGCAGTCCTAAGATTTCAACCCCTGCACTCCCCAGCCTCCTTAGAACAACAAACATTTATCTTCTCTTCCCCAACCTGTTCAACAGTTATGAGAATAAAGAAGCCATTGCCCCACACTCTTCACCAAAATATGAACTCTCATAGTTTTAATTTGGAATAATATCCTATATCCTACTGCATTGTCCAGCTCAGTGGTTCTCAAACCTTTTCAAGGACTCCAAATTTATATGATATTTGGCCGCAGACCCCCATCTGACAACATATTGTGCCAGCCGGGGGGACCCCCAGAAGAGAAGATTTGTGTTAAAAGTGACCAAACATTTTCGATGTTTTTCAAATATTTTCACAAATAGTTTGCTGTGGACTCCCTCGAACCCTCCCACTTAGAGAACCGATGGTCTAGCTAGCTTCAGTAGCAGTCACTCGCAACTTAACCACTTGAAACCTACTATAGAATCCCTGGCCTATTCTCTCGCGAATCTGATGATTCTGAACGCAGCATGTTGGGAGCCTGTAGATCTGCTATTTTCCCCGAAGAGATCAGGTTTACTCAGGTCAAGTTTAGGCTACTAAGCCTGGAGTGTTTTTACCATTTCATGGTTGGTTAACCAGACACGTTGAACTTTGAATTTGATCTGTGATCGATACAGTATAATATTTATTGAGCGTTGCATTTCTGTCCCATTCAGGTAGTTCTCCCAATAAAACCCACGAAGACGGCTACCAACACCATTATGACACATCGTAAAGTCTAATCAATGATCAGGGCCTCCAGCCTATCGGGGGACACCCTGATAGCGTGCCACTTCTCTGTTCAGCTTCCCGCCTGGCAGCTTCCCGTCCAGGCAGGAAGATGTGGCTCGTCGTCGAACAAGCCGGGCCGCCTGTGCACCGCGGGCCGCGCCGTCTCCCTGCCGGAGCAAGGCTCGCTCCGCAGAGAGCCCGCCTCTTCTAGTAGCCGCAGGGACGTTTCCAGCAGCGATGGCAGCCTCAAAGAGGACCGAGTGGAGGAGGAAGGAGCCAGTGACAGCAGTGGCAGGGACGACTCCGCTTCCTCATCGCCGGGGGAGGCGTTGGTGCCACCCACTGCGCACGTCGGCTCCCGCCGTCACGGGAGGAAAGGTAGCTCTGGCGCCGGGGCTTGTCTGCGATCACGCAACTCCTTCCTACCCTGTACCGAGTTGGACGAGGACGAGGAAGATGAAGACAGCGAGGGAGACAACCTGCACAGATACCACGAGGACTCCTCCTTCGTGCTGCACGGGAACTCCAACTGGGCATTGAGCAATGCTTCCTGTCGTTCCAGGACGCCTCGTCGTGGGGACGTGGACGGCGTGTGGGGCAAAGAGGTGGGTCCGCTGGACGGCGGCTGGCTTTCTAACCAAACCGGCCGGCTGCTGGACACGTTCCCGGCGTGCCAGTGCTTTCTCGTGAGGAGATCACGTGCCATCTTAATGGACTGCGGAGAGCAGGAGTGGGCCAGACTAAGTGAGACGAAGAAGGACCACAGGTCTTGCGTCAACGCCGGCCAACACAAATGTTGCTCGGAGACGTTAAACGGGCACGCGGCAGAGTCCGTCAGTGACTCGTCCAGTAACAGCTCCGACGGCGTCCTGGTGAACTTCTGCACCATCTACAGCAGGAGCAGCAACCCCTCGGTCCCTCGTGACCTCAGCAGCCACGCCATGCAGCTCTCGCCGTCGGCGGACGGATCGGTCTTCCTCAACCTCCGGCCTGTTTCCCAGCAGACTCCCCCCGATACGGACGTCCGGAAAACGGGGGACTGGGCGGTCTCCGCTCCCCTGGAAGCAGAGGTGGATATTATGGGGCCCTCTGCGGCCCGCCGCCTGCAGTCTCCCCCCTGCCGGGGTCTCGACAGCAACTGTAACCTGTACCCCCCCCCGGGGCCACTGTCCCAGGTCAGTGGTAAAAGTATATACCAATACTGCAATGTAGAAAATAGTCCCGTTACAAGTAAAAGGCCCGGAATTCAACATTTACTAAAAGTACAAAAGTAATGGTATATATCAACATGTACTTAAAGGAGCAAAAGTAAAAGTACTGATTATGCAGAATGTTTTCAAATGTACAAATCTTTTGAAAATAGCCCGATCTGCAAGCTCACAATGCGTCGCGAATCGCGATGATGCAACGCATTGTGAGCTTGTAGATCGGCTATCTTCAAATGGCCTAAATATGTAGACTGTATAGGGCTGAAGTGGGTAATGTATAGTTTTTTAATAATAATCCAAATCTACAAAGTAACTTAGTAACTGTTGTTTTCACATAAATGTAGTGGAGTAAAAAGTGCAATATTTGTGTCCGAGACGTAGTGGAGTAGAAGGAGAAACATTGGAAATTGGAAATACCCAAGTAAAGTACAAATACCCTCGACATTGCACTTACAGGTAACAGTAATAATAAGTAAATAAGTAAATAAGTACTTACACTACCGTCCCAGGTTCTGGAGGACCTGTCTCCAGAGCCAGGCCACGCTGGTACTTATTTAACCCATTTCGGGCGAGAACACCCTTTTGGTGTTTTAACAATTATTATAAACTTTAGCTATTGAAAAATATCAGATCTGAATATTTTTAATATATATTCTTTCACAGCGAACGCTTTTAACTCGTATGTTTGCTTCTGGGGGGTTCCTGGAATAACATATTTTCTGATGGGGGTCGCCCTACACATACATATCATTCTGTGGGTCCTTGGCATGAAATAGTTTGAGCACCACTGATATAGAAACATGGGTTTTGCAGAAAATTTGTGGAATCGTCCTCAGGTCTAAAGGGTTAATAAGTAAATGTAAATGTAAATGTACTTCCGTCCCAGGTTCTGTCCTCTTCTCTGGAGGTGTCGGACCTGAATGCGTGTCTCCAGAGCCAGGCCACGCTGGCCACGGGCACCAATCAGAAGTACTACAAGCTGGTGACGTGTGAGCCGCCCTCCCAGTCACCCAGCCCCGCCTGGTCCAGCGCTGTCCCCAGCTGTGCTGATGGACACCCGCCACGAGGCAGCCCCGCCCCCAACCTGCTCCCACCCCACTGTTTGTCTTCCGGTCAAAGGAAGGAGGCGCCGCAAAAGGACGAAGTTAAGGTAATGGGATTGTACAAAAAAACCCCTAAAAAACAAAACATTGCTGTAGATTTGATTGATTGATGTTTTTATTGACGAAAATGCATATGCGAGTGTCATTTGAGTGCAAATGTGTGTTGACTGAGTAGGTATAGGAGAGACATACAGAAAAATAAAATCACCTCTGGGCACAGGTCTCCACAAGGATAGGAGTGTTTTGGGGAAAAAGTCGAGTGGTATTTCTACCGCAGCCTATAGTGGGAATATGCGTGTACCCTTTCAACGCAATCAGACGCTGTGTTAATGACTTGCAGCATTTGTACAAAACTGAAGCCAATCTTGGCCAATCAGGATGGAATATGAGAAATCAAACAGACCCGTCTTGATCACATGACTATAGAGATTATGTGTACCGATTTGGATAAAATCTGAATGATTAATATAAAAGCCAGAGTCCTGGTGGCACTATCAAGAGCAGATGTGAAAAATGCAGGTCAAAGGTTTTTTCCCATGACCTGTAGGGAGTGTGCATACAAAGTTGCAGTTATAGGTAAAAACACAAATGGGCCAGTTATAGTGCCACCGTGAGGCTGATGTGAAAATGTTCAAGTGGCATTTCTTCCTCTGCCTAGTGGGAATGTGCATACAAAGTTTCCCTCAAATTGCACTCTGTGTTCATGATTTGAGGGATTTTGAGGGATTTTATATTTTAATCTTAGCCAATGGGGATGGAATATGCCAAAAATCGGCCGCATCGTGGCACTATAACAGGCCAGAAAAATTGGGACAGAGGTTTGTCGTGTGTGTGTGTGTGTGTGTGTGTGTGTGTGTGTGTGTGTGTGTGTGTGTGTGCGCGCACACATCGACCAGGCCAACGGTGCCAGAGCTTAGCTGTACACAGATGGACGCATGGACGGACACACGGACGGAGTGTAAAACATACTGTACTCTCCCCAAATTGGGCCTGGCGGACACAATAATAATATTGGTACTGTTTTACTGTAAATGGAACCTGCTACAACCCAGGTAATTGATTATAATTAGGTGCATCTGCTGTTCAGACAAAACCTCTTGATGTGAATCCACTGACTCAGGGCTCTGTTGTACCCTGATTAAATAGAAGTTACAAAATGAAAGTAAACCAACATCACACAAGCCGAAAGGACGACGAAGGAAAAACATGGAAGGCAAAACTAAATCAAATGTGCCAAAGTGAATCACTGTAAACAATTTGTAAAAAAAAAAAAATAGCATGGCATCCTTAATTCACTTACAGTATTTCTGACCTATTCTAGATATTTGTGCTACTCTGCATGTCTGAATATTTCTGTGTTTTTCCTCTACTGGCAGGAAAAAGATGAACAACGAAAGGAAAGCCCCAAAACCTCATCCTCAGCACAGAGCAATACTGTGTTTGACTACGCTCGCTGTGACGCCAGTACGACCCAGTTTACCAGCCCTGTTGGGAGAGCCACGTGTAAGTAGGCAGCAGTGACTCACTCACTCACTCACTCACTCTGGAGTGAGTGTGGACCTATAGTAGCCCTCTGGAGTGAGTGTGGAACTGGCCATCTGGAGTGAGTGTGGAACTATAGTGGCCCTCTGGAGTGAGTGTGGAACTATTGTGGCCCTCTGGAGTGAGTGTGGAACTATGGTGACCCTCTGGAGTGAGTGTGGAACTATAGTGGCCCTCTGGAGTGAGTGTGGAACTATAGTGGCCCTCTGGAGTGAGTGTGGAACTATAGTGGCCCTCTGGAGTGAGTGTGGAACTATAGTGGCCCTCTGGAGTGAGTGTGGAACTATAGTGGCCCTCTGGAGTGAGTGTGGAACTATAGTGGCCCTCTGGAGTGAGTGTGGAACTATAGTGGCCCTCTCCATGTTCAAAGTTGCCCATCCCTGTTCTAGGCCAAAGCCCCAGCGTTGTGTCTGCCCAGCCATCTGTAACCCTGGACCAGGATCACTGTGAGGCTGAAGCGGAGGGAAGTGGTAAGGCAATACTTTACAGCAGGGGTTCTCAAACATTTCCATGCCAAGGACCCCCAAATATATCTATATATATATTCTGGGCGGGAACACCTTTTGGCGTTTTAAGCATTATGTCCTACTGGTACTTTAGCTATTGAAAAATAGCATATCTACAAGCTCATGGCGCGGCACCGAGTGCCGCGCTACGAGCATGTAGGTCTGCTATTTTTGAAAAATCGTGAAAATGCGGTAAAAATGTTTGAATATATTCTTTCAGAGCGAATGTTTTTAACTCAATTCTTTGCTTCTGGGGAGGTCCCTGGAACAACATATTTTCAGATGGGGGTCGGTTGGCCAATTACATATATCTTTGGGGCTCCTTGACATGAAATAGTTTGAGCACCACTGACATAGAAACAGAAAACTGTAAAAATTTAGAAGACATTTGTAGAATCGTCCTCAGGTCTAAATGTGATATATATAGCTATAGCCTTTGGCTGTAGGTCCCCTATTGTGAAATTGACAAAATTGATCACAGGTTGGATGTGGTTAAGCTATAAACTTTGAAGTAAACAATAAGGCAGGCACACATCCACTCACTAAGAACCAGGTGCTGGGCTAAGGTCAGAATCCAGAAATCCGCCAAAAGTCTGCACACTGGGTCACGCATGCTCCAAAGCTTAAATGCATTGGCTCCTTTACACCAATCAGGTCTGATGAAGCACAATCTGAGAACCCATCGTCAAGCAATTAAGGAAAAACAGCGCCCTCTTTTCCTCTGAATGAGACAGAATGAGAATGAGACAGATTAGATGTGTGTGTAGACTTTATTATTTTTCTGTAAACGATATACTTTGACAACTAAACTTTGGAGGCGACCGAGAAGCAACAGGACAGTATGTACGGTAGAAGAATCGTTTTGTGACATTGTGCATGTTTTATTCATATTTCTCCTCTCTTCCCCTGCCTGATACGCACCACCAGGAACATGTCCGTCGGCTGCTCCGGTGGTGCGCTACAGCAAAGCCCAGAGGCCCACGTCGTTGCCCATCCGGCCCTGTGTGCTGCTAACCCCGCCAGGCAAACCTCAGCAGGCTCAGCAGCTGGGCTCTCTTCTCGATCAATATATGAGCCAGAGGGGCGGCACTAGCAAGCCCGGCAGCAGCCAACTGGGGGCCAAGGGCAAAGGCAGCGGAATGTCTACCTACCTCCAGCCATCGCCTCTGGGCACCCACGGGCCCATCCTGCTGGAGGCACCGTCCAGCTCCGACACCTGTTCCACCTGCGTGTCCAGTCCAGAGTGCTCCAGCCACTGGAACACGTGGAGCCACGCAAGTACAGACCAAGGACAGAGCAGCCCGTGTGGATCGCACATCAGCTTAACTCACTCCAGCCCGAAGCCGAAAGTGGGTCAGACGCATGCATGCCGGGACAACACGAGCACGCGCTCGGGCACGACTCAAGCCAGCGATGTTTTAAAGTCGTTGAGTTTCAAACCGAGCCACACTTCGACAGCTTCGGCCCCAAATCAGCCCCGCCTCGTGCCAGTTGCCACCTGCCAAGACCTTATTAATCTGGTCCCTGAAGAAGAGACCCGTGCCAGCGCAGAGCCAAAAAAACATCACACTCCAACAACACACCTCCGTAGTTCTTCCTACCATGCGGCGGTGTCTCAATCGCCGTCTCCGGCAGATGCTAGTCCCAGCCGCGTTCCAACCCTGCTGTTGTCCCTCTGTCCGCCCATTACTCCACAGCCCCAAAGTAAGACCCCACGATGTCCATCAGTAGCACAGACAGCGCAGTCTCATTTATTCCAAGACAAATTGACAGCCTCTTTGTCCCTAGCGAGCCCTCTCTCCGAATGGGCCATCTCTGGTCTGCAGCCACAGCAGAGGCAGGACTTTTCGGGGCCCGGTGCTACAGACCAGAGGCGGTGTCAGCAGCAGCAACGTGAGTCTTTAATGCTGAGTGACAGGCCGCCAGTGGAGTTCTGCCTTTCGCCCGATGCTTCTTATGACTCACTGTCGCTCAGCCACCTTCAGAGGAGAGGTGAGAGTCAGCCGATGTCTGCGGCAGGGCTAAATATAACGAAGTGAATACAATAATGTTTAAAAAAAAAAAATGTAATTGATGATTTTTGACAGCAAATTTAGATTTCGTTTTAGTCATAGGCTGTTAAGTTTTAGTCATATTTCAGTCATCTGAATAGTTATTTTTTACTAGTTTTAGTCGACTTCTTCTTTTCCTTTCGGCCTTTCCATTCAGGGGTCGCCACGGCGAATCACCTGCCTCCATCTCACCCTGTCCTCTGCCTCCTCTTCTCTCACACCAACTAACTTCACGTCCTCTTTCACTGCATCCAAAGCCTTCTCTTTATGGATGTAGTGAAAGTCTAGTTTCAGTCGACTAAATGTCATGAAAGGTTTTGTCGATATGCATGAGCTCTAGTCAATCATAAACAACAAGGTATAGAGGGAACGTTGGATAGCAGGTCAACAATAAATCTAGCATCTCATCTGTCTAAACAACATGCTACCTACATCACATTCTTAACATTTTGTGGACGACAAAACATGTTAAGAAGTCCCATATCAAAAAGATGGGAGTCATGGAAGCCTTCCACTGTGGCAGTGCAGTGATGTTTATAAAGAGCCAGCAGTATAAGGAAGAACTCAGAGTACTGTAGCAATGCCTTCAATACCCCGAAGGGTCTTTCTCTCTCAAACATGACCTATTTTTAACTCTGCCTGAACGTGATTGGCTGAGCCTTCTTCTGCTCTGTGAGAGGAGTGCCTGTAAGCTCCAACAACCACAGAGAGAGGGGGAGAGATGGGGGTTGATGATGGGGGTTGATGATGATGATGGGGTTACGGTATACGGGGGTACATTGCAATGGTTACAGTGCTCATGATTTATGATACACATAATAATGTTATTTCAGACCAGAGCCATGATATGGGGGGGGGGGGGGGGGGGGGGAATGAGTGAGCTAAAGAGTCTATCTATTTACTGTGGGTATAGTCGGTGATGAGGCGCAGTGGCGTGCACACAGATAGACACTAGGGGGTGCTCTAGCACCCCCTGCCCCTTTCAGCAATGTGCCCTTTTGAAAAAAATAGGTATGTGTAGACCATGGTGACATTGCTCAATTCTTGATAAAAAGCTTCTAATATATTATTTAGGCCCCAACATCTATAAATCTCACACTATATTAACCCATTTTGGGCGGGAGCCCCTTTTGGTGTTAGCATTATGTTGTGCTTTAGCTATTGAAAAATAGCAGATCTACAAGCTCGCAGGTCTGCTATTTTTGAAAAATCAAAGAACCACTGGCATAGAAACATAGCTTTTTCAGAAAACTGTCAGGATGTAGCGCGCTGCACAAGGTGCCCTTTTTCTTTCACTCGAGCACCTGCCTCTCTAAATGTCTGCTTCACGCCACTGATGAGGCGAGTGCAGTGAGCGGCGGTGAGCAGCGGGGGGGGGCAGCGTGCATGCAGCACCATAGGCAACAGTACTCTCACTATGCATAAAGAATTTACCATGACATTTTAGCAGGGAAGGTGGAGGCGGTGTGAGATGATGATGGGGAAGGAGAGTTAGTAGGGCATGGCGGTTCATTGTAGATCATGCACACCGCTGCACGCCTGTGGCTGCAGAGAACTCTTTCATCTCCATGTTGGCCTGCACGGATCGTTCACGTTTTGCATCAAGCAAGATGAAAAGTAATCACTTATAGTGTGCCATATTTCATATTCGGTGCTGTCTGTGTACGGCGACGCCACAAGTATACTGTCATTTTTATTATATTTCTTGAAATGTAATGAAAATGTTTGATTTATTTTTTATATTATACGTCCATTTAACGTTACACAAAGCTCGGGCCAATCAGTTAAGCCGACGACAGGTCAGCTTAACATTCAGAATGTGTGCGTCTTTCTCAGACCAACCGCGGGCTGACAGATAGACATTCAGTGTTTCGTTTGGTTCTCGGGAACCGTTGGTCCGTCCGCCCTAATTGTCGTTCAATGCGCACCCCGGGGGTCATAATATCATATGAGACACACACACGTGCCAAGTTTGAGAACGTTCCGGCGGACACTTTCCGAGTTACGCCAACCACAGTGTGACACACAGACAGAGATTTGGTCAATTATAGTATAGAACTATTATTGTCCCCACATAGGGACGTCAGGTATAACTATATGCTATTGCGTTGCATTCTGGCTTATTTCTGCCTGTACCCAAACCTCCTTTCTATCCATCGTCTTCTAGGCTTGTTGAGATCTGTGAGCATGGCAGTGGATCTGATCATGGCTCACTTTGGCAGCAGCAGAGACCCTGAGGACAAGGTATGGCATGGCATGGACCAGCGAAACGCTGGCGTTCATTTGGTTAAGACCAGTTTTTGTACTTTCAACATTTCTTTTTAAATAGCAAAAAGAGAAAAATCCGCTATATCAAAAAATGAGGAATGCACGATGTCATCGGTAGCATAAAATGCCATATCGGTATCGGAATGGTCTCAAAATAATACTGATTATTTAATCGGTTTGATCAGTAGAAAAAATACAAATAAATGATGTAAAAACTCATCAATATAAATATAAATAATAGTTCAATATAAATGAAAAGTTTCTAGTACTCGTCCTCTAGTCTAGAACAAAAGCCACATCAAATCTTTTTACGTTGTGAAAACAGAAACTTGGTAGTGTATAGGCTATTTATTGATTGACTGAATACTTTATTCACAGGCTTTGGGCCAAGCCCCTATAGGGCCTATAGGCTTGTTTCCATTGTGGTCCTACGTATAATGAAATGCCCAAAATAGGGAGGCCAGGTTAATCAAAAGCCCTGAATTTGTCGTCCCACAGATGCGTCTGGGCAACAGCTCCTGGAGTCCCACCATCGCTGGTCTTGTCCTAGAACACTTGTGCCCAACGGTCCAGAACATTCTAGAGGACGGACTCAGGGATCACAAGCTGGACGTCATCATTGGTCAGCGTCGTAACCACGCTTGGAGCGTAGTGGAAGTCTCGACTCAGACAGGTTTATATTTAGGGTTTATACGCGTTTGAATCAGATGTGCTCAACCTTTTTCATGTCAAGAACCCCCAGAATTATCTGTATTTGGCTGCGGACCCCCATCTGATTTTTTTTTGTTCCCCCCCCCCCCCCCCCCCAAAAAAGCAAAGATTTAAATTGTTTGCTCCGAAGAAATATATATTCAAAGATTTGCGTGACATTTTCATGATTTCATGATATGTTTTTTTGGGGGGCTTTATTCCTTTATTTTATATTTTTTTCATGGAGGGACAGACAGTAGGCTGACAGGAAATGGGGAGAGAGAGATGGGGGGGAAGACATGCAGTAAAGGTCGTTGGGTTCGGGAGTTGAACCCGCGGCACACTGCCAGACTGGATTACCAGCCTGGACCACTGAGCCATGGCCCAGGCCTACATTTTCATGATAAAAAAGAAAAAAGCTAATCTACAAGCTCGTAGCGCGGCACTTGTATTTTTCAATAGCTAAAGTATAACGTAATCCTTAAAACACCAAAGGGGGTTCGATCCCGCCCTGAATGGGTTTAATTGACGCACACTGATACGTTATTGGTTCAAATGTCTTTCTCTTTGTACAATCTCTAGGTTCATGTGCACGAGTCCTCAGCAGCCTGGTCTCCAAAATCAATCAGTGTTCCCAGCTCGCAGACTACTCTATACGGCTACGAGCCTTCCTCATGGGCCTGCTGAAGTGAGTACTGATCAAAATACCAAACAATTATAGTCATAATAAACGTATCATTTGTATTTATATATACCACAACAAATAAGAAAAGGGTTAACCTGTACGTGTATACTGTCAATAAAATAATAATATTGTCATGTGTCATGTTAAATAAATAATCCAAAAAATTGATTCAAAGTGGTGATTTAAAAGATAACGTTAATCTTTGCAATGCTATGCTTCTCTCAGTCTGCTCAATACAAAGCCTTATATCCTGATGGCAAAACTGTATATGTTATAAAATGTTCATATGTACAGTCTACGAATAAATATATGTGGTTTTGTCATCAGGACCCCAAGGTTTAGTAATGAGTAGTGTGGGAAGCATAGCAGTTTTAGCATTTGCATTTTTATACACATTATTTTCACCCTCCATTACCCCCTATATTATAACATATTCAGTGTGTAGTGTGTCAGTGTATGCAGTGTGTAAAGCTGGCATAGACATTTTAAAATAACATTAGCATCTTCCCATGGTTACTGTAGGATATATAATTAAGTTGCAGCCAGAGGAAAATATACACAATAGCATATACACAATATAAATAAATGAGAGAGTAAGAGCTGAACAAGCCTAGTTAAACATGAACAGTCCAAGGAATATTGAAGGATATCATTAATGCATTTGCTGTGTGTAGAGGCATTGTGACTCGATCATCAATTTACTGTGCACTCTCCTGCTCTCTCTTTTAGCCTGAGAGCTTTAGAATACTGGTTATGTCACCTTCAGAGCCAAAAAGGTATTTGAGTAGTCATTTATACTGTATATTTCACTATTCAATAATAATCATAGTCTCTCTAAATACATAAATACATTCATACATGATTTGACTTTTTGCACATAATGCATGCACTTCCTTCCTTCCTTCCCTCTCCCCAGATGTCGTCACAACACACTACCATTCTTGGGGTTTCCTGCCCATGTCGCAGGGGCAAAGCCAGCCATTATTCCAGGAGCTCCTACTTCTGCTGCAGCCGCTTTCAATGTTGCCCTTTGACCTGAACCTGCTGCTAGAGCCCCGCCTGTTATACAGCAGACAGCTGTGCTCTGAGGAGTACGGCGTTCCTCCTTGCTCCACCCTTTTAATGACCAGCTGGCCTCTGCTACAGGCCGACAGAAAGGCCGGAGCTAATGAGAGCTCGGTGCGAACTGGGTCGCCTCACCAAGTTCAGCATCTCCAAGCGTCGTCCCAGAAGCTGTGGTGCCACCGGCCTCAAGTGGAGGAGAATCGTGCAACAGAAGTGCCTAACAGAATTCGATGGTCGGCTCGCAGTCCCGAATGGTGGCAGGGACAGCCTGCCTTCGCGGACGGGGTGGTCGAAGGGGAGGACCTTTGCCAGAATTCTACGGACACGCGTCCTTCATTTCGGCGAGGTGAAGATGAGAGACGAGAACAGGGTCCCACGGTGACGCCACCGGGGGCTGAGATCCAGGATGAGAGTCCCTCACAGGGCAGATTGCGCTGGGCCAAGCTGTTTGGAGCAGCCATGGATCCGTCCACCAGGACACACGTGGTGTCAGGCAGTGTCAGTGGGACGCAGCAGCCCAGAAGGTGAGCACTATCATTGACGTAACTGCATTTTCTTCTCAGGTGACACGTTTTCATTCAGAAATACTTTTATACAGTGTTTCCCCTAGCCAGAAGCACATAGTGTGGGAGGGAGCTTTCGCCCCCTTGCATGCATTGCTCGTGCAGCACGTGTGTTCAGTTTCATCACCCCATAGCGCAGCAAATGGGGTTTAATCCGATTTCCCAAACTTTCCTTTTCGCTTGATACCGTTTCTACACGCACAATCTTCATACCAAATGAAAACTCGAATTAGATCGTAGATTACACACACTTTGACATATTAAAAAATGGGCGAGATCTGAGCTAGTTGTGACTCAATGAAAAGATGAGTGGTCATGGGCGTGTTGGCACGCTTTCCCCTAAATGGTTATTTTGGTCACACACATTTGGGGAAGGAGTTTTAAAGTGGAGTTTTTAAACATTTTAGTCTAGTTTTTATTTGTTGACAAAATTGTCAATATACTGTATTTATTTAGTCTTAGTTTTAGTCATCATTATTCAGCTTAGTTTTCATTTGTTTTCCATTTAATTTTCGTCAGGGGAAAAAAGGTAGTCGACGAACATTTTCCGTCTTAGTATTAGTCGACGAAATCAAAACTGCTGGGGAGGAACATTCCGGGAGGAAAGACGGGCAAGCGTATAATTGTACCAATATAATAAATAGCTTCTCTGTCTCACTCTCTCTGTACCTGTATAGGTATATTATATAAATAGCTTCTCTGTCTCACTCTCTCTGTACCTGTATAGGTATATTATATAAATAGCTTCTCTGTCTCACTCTCTCTGTACCTGTATAGGCGACCCTCAGAGTGGCTGCAGTTGAACAGGTCCCAGCTGGGACTGTTGGCCCAATCTGTGTACTCCGTGATGGAGCTGATGACGTGGACAGAAACGTCTAGGACCACAACAACCACACACCAGCCTGAAACCGTCTTAGACGGAAGATAGAGGAAGACTTACTTACACTTTACCAAAAAACTGAGTGGTGCAATTCACCCCCAACCCCCCCCCCCCCTCTCTCTCTCTCTCTCTCTCTCTCATTAGCAGGCAGCAAACACAGCACTACCCCGCTCTCTGTTTCTGGCGCCCCCTACTGGTATTAATTAGTCACATAATCGTGCTCACTGATACAGGTACACAGGTACACAGACATTGCTGGTTGTAGGAGTGGTTGCACCACTCAAAAAATGTATAGAAAAGTTTTAAATGTTACTTTAAAGCCCTGGTTCCCAAACAGTGGGTCAGGAGGACACATTTGTGGGTCGTGGACACATTTTTATTTATTTATTGTTTTGTTTCCCCACATTTTGTTTTTAATTATTATTATTTCACAACACTGTCAAGAAGCATTCTCAATAAAGCAATAGCCTAATAATAATAATAATAATCATAATCTATTAAAAATCTAAGAAATGCCATAAATTAGAAAATAAATGTTTAAGAAGTATAGTATAATTTGCCGATCTACAAACTCGCAACGCAGCACGAAGTGATTCATTGTGCGCTTGCAGATCTGCTATTTTCACTAGTTTTGGGAACTGGGTAAACGTCTAATCTCTCTTTGGGAACCACTGCTCTACACCAGTGGTCCCCAAAGTGAGGTCCGGGGACCCCCAGGGGTCCTTGAGGGAGTTCCAGGGGGTCCCCAGCTAAATGATCATTTGGAACCATATGGACCCTTATGGGTCTGTAACTCTCAGAGTTACATTAACATTGATTTTACAATATAAATTGGGTGTCCCAGAAATAGAAATGACATTAAATGGGGGTCCGTAGACTAATGCATGTCAAACTGGGGGTGCTTGAAATTAAACGGGTTGAGAATCACTGCTAGAGCTGTCAAAATCTTCTCTTATGGGGGTCCCTGGCATATCTTTTTAAAATGGTGGTCCGCGGTGTCAATTTGGGGGTGCTGGACATGAAAAGGTTTGGGTACCACTGCTCTAAAGCACAAGTTCGAATCACATGACACACTGGTCAGAAAGCACGAGCTCTCTGGACGAATAAGATAATAATTTAAATGCTTATGTTGTGGGTTACTCTACTGTCTTCTGCATTTACCCTGTGTATACATTTCAATCAAATGATGTCACT
Source organism: Protomyctophum bolini (assembly GCF_963924005.1). Taxonomy (NCBI): domain Eukaryota; kingdom Metazoa; phylum Chordata; class Actinopteri; order Myctophiformes; family Myctophidae; genus Protomyctophum; species Protomyctophum bolini. Next base: position 7,629,577 of record NC_137883.1, on the reverse strand, counting down.
GAAAATGCACTTGCCTTAGGACTTCCTATTACCATTCTTGTTGTACAAAACAATCCATGTCCTGTATCTAATCTATAGATTCCCCTCCTCTGCCGTATACTTTTCATTTGAAGTGATGTTGAACTTTTGGAAGCTTGGGTTGCACACAGAAGGGTTTCTCAACCTGGGGGTTGACATGGCCAAAGCATCTCCGGGCGTCCCCAGCCAAAAACGTTGAGAACCCCCTGCTGGCCAGTAGTACCTAATCCATGAACATTCTCTCATCATGAAACAGGTCTCAAAATAGCACTTGTAGCATACAAACAAACAATAATTAAGTAGATTTTGCAAATACAGTATAGAAAGGAAATAGCTATACAGTAGGAATTTGTGTTACTACTGTTTCTGTGATTGTATTCATCCACCCTCTTAACGTCACAGAATCCAACGGGTCACATATTTAGTTGTTGCACATGGAGCAACTGATAAAGACGACAGACAATATTTGGACTTTTAATCATGGACACATATAACAATACAACACAAGGTTCTATTAAAGACGAACATCACTCTTGCAAACAAACAATAATTCTTGGAAGTACACAAATAATGCCCTTCACCACCTTCATGTAGCAAACTAAATTCTAGCCACCTGTTTTGATCTGCTGTAGTAATTCCAAGCATGGCTAAATGTATGTGCATGAGAAAATGGAAAACATTGCAGCCAGGTGCTGAACGTATTTGCTACAGTGGACGCTCCAAATCCACTTCCCAAATTCCTCTTTAACGAATAGAATAGTTGGCTTTTTTTTTTGCAGCTGAATTTAAAATGTGTGGAATTGTTAGGACTGTACAGTACATGTAATGTCTCTCTGTGAGGTGTGTGACGTTACATAAATATAAGCCATCATGTGGTCGTTTCAGGAATATAGACTGTCAGGTACATTTTGATAGAACAGTAATAAGCTAGAATGGGGACTGAGAAATTGTCTTGTCTTTCGGTGTCCTGCAATAAACGGAACGAAGTGAAATTATAACTATATAATTATAATAATAATATAATTATGACTTAACTTTACTACAATATGTTTCTTTTTCCCCTCAACGTTTGGATGCATCCTCTAGTGAGTCCGAGTGGCCTAAATAAAGATTGCATTGTCTATATGTCTGATTGTCTTTTCTGTATTGCGGAGTCTTCGGTAAGCATGCAGCACATGGTCGTTATACTCACAGAATTCTACAGCAATCTCACAATAAATCACATGAAACCCAATAGAATGTCAACACTGCTATATATTTGATCAAATTATTTTGAATCCAGTGCTTATTCATGATGAGTACATGCAATTTGACTCATTTCATAATATCATTTCATCAGATCCGGTGTAATCTTGCTGTGGTCTGCTGGCCTTTCACACTACGATCTTCCCTCTATCTTCCTCCGAGCATCACCCATCCACAGCGTGTTGTGGGTAAGTTGACCAAAGGTACGTCCATATCGGAATTTGTATCCTGTAGATCAAGTTAGACATGGCTGACGATTAAAAACATATCATGGTAAAACATTTGCTAGATTCACCCACAATTTGATCCAAAGTTGCTAAACAAAACCGTGCACGGCAGTGGTGGTTATCACCATTATACATACAGAGAACTATCATGTGTGGTACTACTCGTACAGTAAGTACAGTAAGTGTTGACAATGAGACAGACCTGGCACATGTCCTGTGTAGGAAGGCATCAGACCCTGTGTGGAGGAGTACACCGTGGGAATTGGAGGCAGGGTGCAGTTCTCTCCTGGGGTGTTTAGGGAGGTGGTGGGTTCGCCTCGGAACTGCCTTCCAAAATGGATCAGTGCCTTGTTAGTGGTAATGGGGTAACTTGTGCCAATCAGGAAACGAGCTTTTGGCACATATCCTGTAAAACCTGGACACGGACGGACGGACGGACAGACAGACAGACAGACAGACAGACATCAGTCCGTGAGCTATTATGGAATGTCTTAGTAAGTAACAACGGGGTGCATACTACTGTACTTAGTTTAGAAGTCATTGGTTAGACATGGGTTAAGGTTAGGTTTAGGTGTGCTGCCCTGTGGGAGGTTAGGTTTAGGGTGAGGGTTTGAGATGAGTTGTAGGACTAATGACTGGTCTAACCAATGACTAGTCTAAACCAAAAACTGTCTCTAAACTAAGTACTGCACCCAGTAACAACCAAAAACTCAAACATAAAGGTATCTCAAACATTCTACCTGAAATAAAGTACTTGTGCGGGCTTGTGTCATCCATGAAGTACGGTGATCCCATATCCTTCGGAGACTTGGCCTTGTAAGAGAACGGCTGTGTGGTGATGGCTCTCAGAGGAGTGGTCGGTACCTGGGCCTTTGAGGGGGGGGGTCGATACATCGATATACAGTAGCCTACCTTATCGTTGCGTATATACCACCACATTAAAGGATCAACAATAATCAAATCATTGTGAATCTCGGGCACAAAATGGTTCAATCTGAGTGGTCTGATTGGAAAGCTCTACTGTTTGGATTGACTCTTATAGAGAAAGGGCACATCGCAATTAACTGACACTGACACTCCACCATGAATGATTAAACACCTGTGTGTTAGGCGTGTGTGATGTCAACAAGTGTTCGGTGTCGTCTGTGTGTGTGTGTGTGTGTGTGTGTGTGTGTGTGTGTGTGTGTGCGCGTGTGTGTGTTGAAAGAGTTGTTACTTGAAACTCTGGGTGGCTGCTGAGGACTGGCAGGTCTTTTGATTGCAGATGAGTCCTAATAGCCCTGGCTTCCTGGTCTCGTTGGAACTCGGCGAGCGCTCGCCTGCACGTCTCGGCGTACGTATGAGCGAAATAGTTTTGGCTTTTAGGAACAAAGCCTGTGAATAGAAACGGTTAACATTGCATAACAACAGTTTGTGTGTGTGTGTCTGTGTGTGGTGTCACGACTCACTGGTGTGTGTGTGTGTGTGTGTGTGTGTGTGTGTGTGCGCGTGCGTGCGAGCCTGCGAGGGAGAGGCAGCATTGTCTAATTGTCTAAGAGCAGAAATACATTTGAGAACCACTAGTACTAGTGGACTCCAAATGTCATCATAATAAATAATTGTCATACATATTCTGGAGAAAACCTGGAGACTTGACATTCAGTAAAGTGGGCGTTGCCGCGTTATGATCCAAATGAGAACATCACAATGGTGTGCAAAACAGGAAAAAAAAAAAAATGCACCACGGGTCTTTGCCATGGACACGTTTTTGTCATGACATGTTGGTGACCCCTGGACATATAAGGTCATACCTGTGTATCCAGGAGGTATGACGCTCTGCACACGACCTCCGTAATCAAAGCTTCTCCAGATCTCGTCCCGTGGCCCCGTGTCCACCTCCGTGGACGGGAAGCGTCCCGTGTGGAGCACCAGGCGGTCGGAGTGCGTCATCATGTCAGGACTAGTCAACAGCTTGGCTGAGAGCTTCCCATAGGTCTCACCCGGGTGAAACTTTAGCTGTGGGCAGTAACCTGCGTAGCTAAAGAGGCCACACACGTCTACATAAAGGTACAGTCCACACAACACCTTGTTGACAGTTTGTGCTTATAGTGAGTGAGTGAGTGTGTGTGTGTGTGTGTGTGTGTGTGTGTGTGTGTGTGTGTGTGTGTGTGTGTGTGTGTGTGTGTGTGTGTGTGTGCGTGCGTGCGTGCGTGCGTTCGTGCGTGCATGCGTAGTATAGCCTACATGAGGACCCCAATGTTGGAAATAAGCTGAGAGGCTTTCTTTGATTAATCTTTTTAGCAGACCTTGTATTGTAGGCTATTGTACTGTTCATGCAAACTGTTAGCATCAATCAATCAATCAATCAATCAATCAATGTAGTAGTAGGCTATAGCCTCTTAGGCTACAGTTCCATTCATGTGTGTTACAAAATTCCAAATTCACATTTTGTTTACAATTACTGTTTTTGACAGCCGATGGACATCATGGATTTGTGGCTTTGTGCCTATACTTTATGACTAAGTACTGGTGTTGTTGCATCATTGAGAAGTTAACACCTGCTGGCTGGCTTGATTATGCTATTTATTCGACTGAACAAAGTTGCAAAAGGCCTTACTTACCCTGGAATGTAATGTGGATCAGGTGTCACCAGAACAGTGCTACATTTGGGGGGAAATTCCTCCGTATTACACTAGGGCAAAAGCCTCGAGCATTAGCGCAGAGTTGAGCATTGTTGGTTGGTTGCTAGAGAGAGGGACTAGGAGGTAGAGTACACAAAACACTCATTTACACCAGTCACTTATCATCAGAGGTGGACAGTAACTAAATAAATGTACTCATGAATACTAAGTAATCTGAGTTCCCATATATACGTACGTATTGTATGTAATTAATTAGGTGACCGTCAGCAATAGAACTTTGATAAACACCTATGCATCTTCAATGGGTTTAATCCAAGGACCTCTTTTAGCTGAGAGAGATTCAACTTTTTCATATATTTTATAGATTTATAGACTAGTTTGACATTGTGTGTGTGTGTGTGTGTGTGTGTGTGTGTGTGTGTGTGTGTGTGCTTGTGTGTGTGTGTGTGTGTGTGTGTGTGTGTGAGAGACGCAACTTGGCCTGTTGTAGCGCCACCATGAGGCAGTTGGCATTTCTTCCTCAGCCTATAGTGGAATAGCCGTGGATATGTTCGGCGATATTAGTGGATATGTACGGGATATCCGTGGATTCTAAAAACGATTTATAAATCCTAAAGCCTTGCTGCATCTCTCAGGGCCCGATCTGCAAGTTCAGTGTCTTGAATGAGATGTGCTGTGAGTTTGCATATCTGCTATTTTCCAGCATAGGACCGTTTCACAGTGAAGTATATAAACAAGGCTTTAGGATTTATAAGTCGTTTTTAGAATCCACGGATATCCCAATCCCCCTGAGGTCATGAGTCATTGTCGAGCAGCACCCAGTTCTACTTCTAGGCTAGAAAAGGATTTATCGGTGATGTCATCGTATGCCTCCTAATTATGTGCTACGAGCCTACGCCCCCCCTATGGCCTACGCCCGGGCGATAGCACGATTAGCATCCGATCTACAAGCTCACAACACGTCGCTTTGTGACTATACCACGTACGCACCATGCGTTGTAGATCGGCTGATGATCCCCGGATAATCCCCATGATATATACTTCCTGGTACGTCACAGTCTCATCCTTATTGATATTTTTCTAGGTTCCTGAGAGTGCTGTTCTGTCAAAACAACAACACAGCAGCAGTGACTCTGTGACTCCACTCCAGAGGATAGGATAGGAAACACTGAACACTCCAGTACAGGTTTAGCTGCTAACTATAACGTTCATATTCTCTCTTCGTGGCCAACATGCTGAAATCATGTTGCCTCTACAGCTTGGGTGTGTCTGCTATTCTCATTTTAATAGCGGGCATTACCTTAATCCTCTCTGATGTGTTTCAAGATATCCTGTATTCACTTGTAAAAAAGGTCAGTGGCGTTAGCTTGCTGCCTGGCAGCAAAGGTAGTGTGTGCTGTGTGTTGATATAGTTGATGTATTTGACACAATACTTAAAATCAATGTTGTTTAGAGAAAACTGTTAATGATCGTTAGCTATTTTGCTAGCTTATTGCTTATCGCTGTGTGGCTGTGCTGTCGGAGGTTGCATTGTCATGAGCAGTATATGGTCACGAGTGCATGGTGACACATTGTTCGATTCATTCATGTTTCTTGGGGGAAATGCTATGCTGATTCCGTACAGATATTCCAATCATTAAAAGTTGTATCGTTCTATCGTTGTCAGAACATGTGTGGTCCAATAGTCTAGTCCACTCACAGTTATAACAGTCTTTGTATTAATCGAGTTGTGCTTGAAATGTACTGTAATTCTGCAAACTGTTAATACATCAATCAATCAAAAGTCTTGATTCCGTAAGACTATGTCAGAATCGAAATCTACACGTGTGACAGAATTGATCCAAGTCTACAGTCCACAGAAGTCAAGGCACACAATAGCCTACATATTTACACCAAGAGTGAGTGAATACTATAGGCTATTGTGTGAATATTGCTAGACTTAAATGTACTATTAAAGCTACATTTAAGTTTAATAACACTTAATAGCTTGGGAGCGTGGGTGACGTGTGTGATGATGTGATCATGTCATGTGAGGCTATGTTCAGCGGTTACATGCAGAAAGAGTGAGTGGGCAACTCTAAGGGGCAACTCCATGTAAAATTGTCTATTTTGTTCAAAATGTTAAAGTAAGGAAAACTGTACAGCCTACATGATTGAACGTTTCACAACTAATGGTCTAATATTTCTACAGTTGCTACAAAACTTGTATTTCTTATGCACATACTATGTATGCATGCTTACATGAATGTTTTGTTTGTTAAGTTTATTTTTCACAAAAACATCAAATTTGACATCGAGGTGCCCACTCTTCCTTAGTGCCCACACTCTTCATGTAACCATTTTAGCAGTCTGTCTGTCATTTAACTGAAGGAATGGCCTTTTCCCCCCCCACGTAGGAAGTGGTGTTGAAGAATGGCACGGCTTCATTTGAAGCCTGGGAGAATCCTCCGCCACCCGTCTACATGCAGTTCTATTTCTTCAACCTGACCAACCATCTGGAGGTCCTGGATGGAGAGCGGCCAGCTGTGGTAGAGATTGGACCCTACACGTACAGGTGAGGAGAGCAGGGCCGTGACTGGACTGGACTGGCCCAAACCGGCCCACCACAACCGGCAGAGGCACACACATATACCACCCTAAAGCCCCCAAACCACACCAAAGGGTCGATACGGGACGAGGTCAACCACACTCTTTTATTGTTACACTCTTTTTCTTAAATTGTATTCATTTTTCATGAATAAACAAAAAACTAAACACACAAAAGACAACAGACAAGCAAATGGACATCACAATATTATGTTGCCAGACATCATCTTCTTATGAATTATAGAATAATACAATAAAAAATAAATGCTGTTGTATATTAATAGGAGATTACACACAGACAGTATATTTCTGAAGAAAAAAAAATATATACATACTGTACATACGTACATCTCTCTAGGTCGTCCTCAGACGAGACCTCCATCGTTGCTTCCAGTCATCCCGGTTCTCCATACATCTGGCCAGGTCGTTGGTGCTTTGCGCTCCTGCGGCGTTCTTGAGTACATCCACATATGTTAGTGTGGGACGTCCTCGTGATACAAACATACACAGTCACATACACATAAAGTGGGAATAGTATTGGACAATAAAGTACAAAAACAGATACATTTCATTGTTTCGTTTCATTTATTCGTTTCATGTACACTCTAGATATCATCCCGTCTATGATATTTCACACCAATGCAACTCATTGAGTTGCAATGAGTTGCATTAGTGTGGTTGACCTTAAAACGGTTTTGTCCCAAGGAGTCCCTATAGTGGTGTGGTTTGTGTTTAATAGCACCACTTTTACTGAAAGGGGGGGGGGTCTGTGAGTCTCTGTACACAAAATGAGGAACAAAAAATCATATTCTAAATGCAAAGTTTGCAAATTAAGGTCTCATCATGGGCATTGGTCACGTGGGGGGTTACTCATGAGCACGTCATGGTCGTCGTGGGCTACTTTCACAAGCAGTCCGCTTAATCATACTCGTGACCTTCCAGTCACAAGACTACTGGTGAACTTCCACTGCTTCGCTACATTTTAGGCCCCAACAAACAAATCCTAACCCTAACCCAAATCCAAATGTGTGGAGATGATCAGGGAATTGTAAAACAGCTCAAGTCCTATTTTCACTACTTTTTAACTCATTTATTGCGGCTAGCTGTTAGCATAAATCCCAGTTCCAGGTGCCACCATAAGCGTTCACGCCTCCCCACACACACTCACTACACACATTCGAGTATCATTGGAACAAGTCAAGCACACACTGTTTACCTTTCGTCAGAAATTTTACATGGCGGGAGCGTCGCGGTACAAAGGCACAAATTAAATCCGAAATTTGGAGGGCAGAAGATCCACCAAGGACAGCTGTCCTGGAGTCTGATTTATGGACATTTTCAACTGCTTTACACAGTGATTATATTTTCAATCCCATAGCTGGAGCGGTGGGGCGTTGCCATAGGAACCGGACCAATGTTAAAAGCTGCGGTGGGACTCAACCATTATATAGACGGAGTATACATTGGGGTCCGTATATATATATACAGACCTGGGATATGACGTCCCCTAGCTTCAGGATCCGTATATATACGTACATGGGGATTTGAATTTATGGAATTTCTTAGATTTGTTTGTTTTAAAGCCTGCGTCCATAACGTCTCAATAATACTGCCGTGGGTTTCTTATACAGGGAATACCGTCCAATGGAGCAAGTGGCCTTCCTGGACAACGGCACTAAAGTAGCAGCGGTCAACACTAAGACCTACATATTCCAGCCCGACATGTCCACTGGCCCGGAGAGTGACCTCATCAGGACGGCTAACATCCCTGCCACGGTGCGTAGACACTAGACAGGCAGTTTTATTGATACTGTAACAAATACACAGTGTGATGATCTTTAACAACTTAACCCATTTAGGCCTGACGTCGAAATTTCTTAAATACCGGTACCATGTTCCATGTTTCTGTGGTGCTCAATATTTCATGTCAAGGACCCCAAAAATGATATGTAATTGGCCACCGACCCCCATCTGAAAATGTGTTATTCCAGGAACCCCTCAGAAGCAAAGATTTGAGTAAAAAAAAACGTTCGCTCTGAAGCATCTCCGAGCATTGTTTTTGTAAACATCTCTTTGAACATTTTCCCCTTTTAGTGATATGGCTAAAATAAATCCTGGGTGTTCAGCATGAAAAAGCAGAACCATAGTATTTATGTCATGGCTACTGTAGAATATCGAATCTACTTTGTGCGTGAAGTTATGGCTACTGTAGAATATTATTTAATCTACTGTGTGAGTCATTTTGAACAAATATATTGATTGTCAGAATGGTTACTTTTCACAATCTTTTCTTCAGAGATGGTTTCATTCATTTGCTCTCTTTATAGACGGTGATGGAGAGATTCAAGTTCAAGTCAAAGTTTGAGAGTGAGCTGATCTCTGCCTTAATGAAGTCTAACAAGGCGGAGCTCTTCACAACTCGTACAGTCGGAGAGCTACTGTGGGGATACGAGGACGCACTTCTTAAAGCTTTGAAGGTTTTACAACCTGATCTGGATACCGTCTTTGGACTCTTCTACAAGGTTTGCCTCAAGCATACACATTGTATAATATATAATACTATATACAGTATAATATACTATAATTCATTATATTAATATAATACACATTGTACTGTCTACACAATGGACTTTGCTTGTCCAAACCATTCTTCAAGAGAAAACAAAATGCTAATTTGTAATTACAAGAATTTATTATATTTCACTGTCTGGGGTTTTGCTGTAAAACTAGTAAATGTACTTATTTGAAGTTTATAGTCAAATTTCTCTTCACAGCTCTTATGTTATTGCGAACGCAGTGATCACTTAGTTACTATGAGACCTATCATGTCTGTCTGTCTGTCTGTCTGTCTGTCTGTCTGTCTGTCTGTCTGTCTGTCTGTCTGTCTGTCTGTCTGTCTGTCCCGCTTTTGTGCCCATATATGGAGCTGAGTGATTTGTGTCACCATGACTCAGACATAACCATATAAGGAGTCCCCAAAGCAGCTATACGTCCAAAACCCAAATATGTACGATCTGCGTTCGCTTCCCGCGTTTGCGCGTCTTACTGGTATTAATGTACTGTATGTTGATATGATTACCGTATAAGAATATGACAAATCAATATAGAGAAGCTATATAAAGTGTAGTAAAGAAATATCTGATTCATTATATGAAGAACTCAAGCACAGATGAAATCACTGTTCAATCCAGTAATTCTTTCTTTCTTTTTTAGGCTAATGCTTCAAATGATGGAGATTATGTGTTTTTCACTGGTCAGCAGAACTACAAGGACTTTGCACGAGTAGACACATGGAATGGTAAAAGGTAAATTATTTGAATATATTTCTCCCCACCAACACCATGTACTGCAACTATCACCTTGTGTAGCCGGCTATAACCCACCAACACCCTGGACTCTAACTATCACCTTGTGTATAACTCCAGTAGTTGATACTCTTCAATAACTAACGGTTAAGCAAATAATAAACATCAATAGCAGCGGTGGCTTAAGGGTTAGAGGAGCGTGGGAAGTGATTGGTCATCACTCATCCAACACCGCGGAAGTGCCCTTGAGCAAGGCACTGAACCCCCAACTGCTCCAGCGGAGCTGCTTAGTGGCCAACAGTATAAGACTGGTTGTACTGGTCAGCTCCCAGGTTTTAATGCGTGTGTCAGTCTGTGGGTTTCTATGTGCAGGGTGTTGCTGAAAATGAGCACTAAATAAAAGAGGAAAAAAAACGAAACAAAAAACAAACCCTAACCAATGAAGAGAACTGTACAGACACTGTACAACGCTAACTATGCATGCATACCGCGAATGTATTTTGAACGTGAGGCGATTCTAGCACAACCTGTTTAACTCACACCGTTGTGAACAGAAATGGAATGATAACTTTACTGTACTTAGCCTACTCGAATCACAATGCAAATTAACTGAATTTATATAGCACTTTGTCTAGTCTTCCGACCACTCAGAGGGCTGTATTTTGCGTGTCTTAAGTACCAGGTCTTATTACTTAACTTAAGACCTGGAGGCGTGATCAATGCCATTTGGCTATTCTGAGTGGCCAAAGAGCATTGACCAAGTTTTAAGTTAAGTAATAAGACCTGGTACTTAAGACACGCAAAATACAGCCCAGAATGTGCTTTGGCACAACTATGCCACCATGCAAGGCGCCAACCTGCAGTTAGGTGTTCAGTTTGGCTCAAGAACACTTTGACATGCAAACAGGAGTGAACCAGAAATCTTCCAGGCAGTCTGTCGCCCAGTCGGTCGCCCAGTCGCTTTACCTCCAGGGCCACTGCAGCCATAATAATGTTTCCATTTGTCAAACTAGGTGTTGCAAAAATCAAAAATGAACAAGCCTCTCAAAATAATTAAAGATGGAGTGCCGTGTGTCGCTCCCCCCCCCCCCTAAAAAATGATCATCAGGTACTATGGTTATACTAGGAGGAAGATTTCTTTCAAAAAAGTGTACAGAAAGTGTTAAAATTATGTTTATTTAACATTAAGTATACCTGGTTTTCACCTTGGAACCACCCACCTGAACTTAAGCCTTGCCCACAGCTGTTGTTCTATGATAATGTGGAGGGGTTAGGGGAGGGGTTAGGGTTATGATGTCACTAAAATGGTGTTATTTCGAATGGGCCTTTTGTCTCAAAGAAGAAAAAAAACCCACAGGGAAGACATATTTGAACATTACAACCACACCTGGGGGTCTATTAGAGTAACGCTAACTCCACACAGTACAAAAATCACGGCACTCCATCTTTAAAGAGTGCAGGGTATTATACATTACTTTTAGTTTGTTAACATATTGCTCCCATGTATATATATAAGCTAAACTAATGATATTATATTATAATATATTCTGTGTGTATTCTATGTATGCAGCAACCTGAATTGGTGGACGACGGATGAGTGTAACATGATTAATGGAACAAATGGGGCCTCGTTCCATCCCATCATCGCCAAGAATGAGACACTCTACATATTCTCTTCTGATCTCTGCAGGTAATAGTGTTCATGGGGCTGTTGTTTTGGTACAGTAGTTGTTGTCTGCAGGGTCGGGAGCCACAGGAATAAGGTGTCAACCAACGCGTGAAAATAAAAAGCCGTCAAGGTATATTCTACCACTGTAACTGTTCCCAGACTTGAAACAAAACACAGTGAGGCATTGTTTAGTGTATTATCCCTCACAAAATTAGGAGTAAGTTCCAGAAGAACGGAGGCTTCCGCCAACTCGCCGGATTACTTTAAAATTCCAGGACCAATTTGTATTTATTTTTTGCATAATGGTGCATTTTAAGGTGTGTTTGGTGGGTTCTATGAAGTATTTGTGTGAAGTATAAAATAACTATAACACGCTCTTGCACAATATGAATAACCATTACATTAGTATTTAAGCCTGCCGGTATATTATTTGATCTCTTTAAATGTCTATGCCTTAAATTATTGTTATGTTTAGAGAGTGAACAAGTCGATTTGACATCCATGATGCTGTGATTTTTAGCCATCCAATTGTTGTTCCATTATGCTTCAACATTTTAATTCTAAACAAAATTTTGAGGCAAATTAGATTTATTAAAACAATTAAATTAATAATAATAATTTGAATGAATACAGCAAGATATTGAGTGGCTTTCTTTTTTTGTTAGATTTTAAGGCTGAGCATACATTCTTTGGAGGTTATTAATTCTTGCAATAGCACTTTTTTCAGTTTGGTGTACTTTCCCCTTTTTTGCTGAACTTTGGCCCATCTTTGGCCTAGCGTTATAATTATTTGAGCTGCCTAGTGCTGCTGCAGTTCACCCAACCATCCCTAATATATCCTTCTATATTATCCTATCTGGATATAATAAGGACACAGATTTATCCTTGCTGGTAGCAATGCTGGCTAGAGTTTTCCTCTTGAATGAGGTCAGTTTCAGCTCAGCACTGCTTGAGGCTTAAGTTATTACAGTAAACATAGGCTACTGGTTCTTTCTGATTGCTCATACAGAGACCAGACAATGCACTGCTCAAATACCAACTAAATACAGAATTGGGTAGTGAAGAGCTTGATAGGGTTACTGGTATAAAAAAAAAGGTAAATGGTGCATTTACAGTATATAGTGCCTTTATCCAAGGCGCTTTACATAGATTGTGAATTTGTGCATCAATTCCCCCATTCACACACACACATTCATACGATGCCGATGGTGGCAGAAATGCAAGGCACTAGCCAGCACATCAGGAGCAGTTTGGGGTTCAGTGTCTTGCTGAAGGACACTTAGACACTAACTCTGGGGGAGCCCGGGTTTGAACAGGCAACCTTGCGATTACCCCTGAGCCACCGCCACTGGGTAATTGGGGTGCACAAAGTGCTTCTCAGAAAATCAAAAGCTAAATACACTGTATAAGCTAAAACACAGAAAAAAACTGCAAAATCACACAGTAAAAATAAACAAAATAAACACTAAACGGTGACGTTACATATTGTAAATCGATTCTCTACCCACCTCGGACTACAGTAATTAAAGCAGAGGTATCGTCTTAAAATGTTGCAAATCTTGAAAAAAGTGGGCACTCCTCATTGGTGATTCCAATATTTAATGGAAAATATTAAGAACGCAGTACTTTGGCCAGATGAATGTATTTCTAAATGGCAAAAAAACCCATTTGTTTGTATCTTCTGTATCCAACTTTCCTTCTGATTGGCTCAGTTACACTGATTCCAGTAGAATGTAAATGTACAGAAGGAATGACTGATCTACCAGCTCGCAACAGCTAATCAAATTCCTTTTCCTTTCCCCAAGGTCTATGTATGCGCTGTACACAGAGGACGTGTATGTGAAGGGGATCCCTGGCTACCGCTTCGTACCACCAAGCCAGGTGTTTGCCAACCTCACAGTGAACCCGGATAATGCAGGGTTCTGTGTCCCTGCAGGGAACTGCCTGGGCTCTGGCCTGCTCAATGTCAGCGCATGTAAACAAGGTGGGCACTTTTAAATGGAATATAACTAGGGTATGTCCCCATCACGTTTTTTTTGCTCCCGATCCTATTCCGATCATTACATTTTAAGCACCTGCCGATACCAATTTTTCCCGATCTATCACAATAGTACAATATCGCAAATCACAGACAATTTCCAGTCTAATATCATGATATGGATATAATATTGATACTAGGGATGTCCCGATCCTATTCCGATCATTTGAAAATGACGTGATCGGCCCCGATTTCCGATCACCCGATTTGATCGGGACAACCCTAGAATATACGCTTGGTTGTTAAAATGATGTTCATCTGTGAGGTAATCATCATAAAAAAAAAGCTAAGAGAAACCCCTTCTTTTTGCTTTGTTCTTTTTCACACGGACTAGGCCGATTCTAAAAACGCCTTCTTAAAGGTAGAGTAAGTGATTTCACTCAAAAAACCGTAGGTTTAGTTTTTGGCTGTGGGACCTAAGCCTTCGTCCAATCAGGATAGAGAGTCAAAAACGAAACCTAAGGTTTTTTGACCCCCAGGGGTTAACTGGGGACAGGGAGGAACTCCTTATATGGTCAGCACACTCTATAGTAGAGAGGATTATCACAACAAAACAAAAAAATAAGTGATATTTGAATTAAGTGAAATCACTTACTCTACCTTTAATCTTTCTGAAAAACGTACAAAGATATTTTGTTGCTATATAAATGGTAAATGGTGCATTTATATAGCGTCTTTATCCAAGGCACTATATGTACATAGCAACATCTACCACAAAAGGGGTTCCCGTCTTGAAGGGTAAAAAGTCTACAGTAAATGAGACATTTGAGGGATTGCATTGGTGGAACCAAAATGTCATTATGTATTATTTTAAGTATTCAATCACATCTGTTGTGTTTCCAGATCATTAAATACGAACGTCTTCTTTGCTATCTCTTCAGGTGCTCCAATCATTATGTCCTCGCCACATTTCTACCAGGCAGATGAAAGATTAGCAGAGGATGTATTTGGGATGAAACCCAACAAGGACCAGCACCAGACTGCCATTGACATCAACCCGGTAGGTATAGGCTTCAGGGTCTTTGACCTTGACCTGAGATTTACGGTGATGCAAATAGCCTGCATCCTCTCGACCCTTTTCGTGTGGCTTTAGACTCATTAAATTGAGAAAGGATGCAATCATGTCACCCTCCCTGGGGGTCCTGGGATGCAATGCTGTACTCAGTACTGTACTCTAACGTTGTTGACTCATAAAATGTCCCTGGGACACATTACATTGAAAACCTATTTACATCACTGGATTTACGATGGCCATGTTAGAAAGAATGGCAGCCTCAAATTGAATATTGAGTCCGTTCTGCACCGTATTACTTGGATCCCTATTTATTTATATCCCTATTAAAATGTTAAATAAAGTGTTTAATAGCTCTATATTCCAATGCTTGTTATAGAGTGTTCAGTAACACAGATCTCGCCAGCTCTTACCAATTATATTTAATCAGGAGAACTCTTACCGGATACACAAAATATCAAAATAGAGTATATAAAGTGAAATTGGAGAAACGCAAAACAAGCAGAAGCAGACATTTCAATCTGGACACTATATAATGTAAACTGACTGCCTAAAAACACTCATATAGTACTTAACTAAACGTTTTATTTATTTAATTTGTATTTTTTTTCTTCCACTTACACCTCCTTGAAACAACAATCTGAATTCTCAGAAAGCAATAACTCAGTGAGGCAACTATGAAAGAAAAATGTTCCATCTCTTGTTGGCATTCAGCAGTCAATTGTTTGCATTTTACCAACTTTTACCACTAGATGGAGTAGTGTCCCAACATTGAAAGGTGGTTTTCTCCTGCAGCGATGCCCAGTGCAGATAACCAAAGACAGTGGCGGAAACTCCGTGGGTTCAGAGGCGCGATTGAACCCCCTGGCATTTTGGCAAAGGCGCGACTGAACCCACTGCATTTTGGCAAAATATATCTATATGCACTGCAGTAAATTATGCACCCACTGACTGTCCACTGAAATTTCCCCTCCCCAGTGGTCATGTTGTCATGCACGTAGTCACATACCTTTACGAGGGGTTACAAGATAAAGATATGTGTTGGGCCGCCGCGCATGCCGCATTCAAATGCTAATAAGGTGGCTTTTGTTCGAAAAAACAAAACTCGTTTTTTTCCACCGCGGGGGGGGGGGGGGGGGGGGGGGGCGTGGCTGCTTGAACCCCCTGCCGTTATAAGAACTTTCCGCCTCTGACCAAAGATATTGGTTTTGGGGTGCATACGTTGGTTAGACATAGTCATTAGTCGGACAAACCCGTGCTGCGGGTTATAGGAGTGGTTGCACCACTCAAAAAAAAGGACACTGACCACTGACCAGCTTAGAAAATGTAATCATGCATTACCGAGGCGAGCTAAACTAAATGCTGAAACCACAATAAATAGATTTGCCACATACATTTTGAAAATGTATTGATGATCAAAATACTGCTGAATATAGTGAGAAGTTTTTAGGCCAATTGTATTGTAGCTCACTGGAATAATATTTCACTGTTGATGGACCTAGGACATAACCAAGGTGTATTTGTATACCACAGCTTACAGGCATCATACTGCAGGCAGCCAAGAGGCTCCAGGTCAACGTCTACTTGGAGAAAATCCCTGCCTTTACGTATGTATGCAGCAACGCATATAATAATAATCAGTTGGTTATTTAATCGCTTCTTAGTCACTGCCATGCTGGGAAATTTCTAGTGGTGCAACAGCATTTTGCTACAGTATCTGTATAACAAAGTCATTAATACACACAACAGTAACACAATTTTTTTTGCTTTTAGCCAAACGGGAAATGTGAGAACAGTGGTGTTACCGGTGGTTTATCTCAATGAGGTAAAGTAAGCTAGTTTCATCGCACACACACCCCCACACACGCACCCACGCACGCATTTTCTGTTGAGCCGATGTCAATTTCTGTTGAGCCAGAATATTGTATCTTCATATTTCAACTTTGTATGTTTTTGTTTGTAAATTAATTACCTACTTTGTTCGTTCTTCCCTGAATAAATAAAGGGAAAGGAAAAAATAAAAGTTGTAAGAGTGTCAGGCAAAAGGCACAAAAAGGTTAAGTCTGTTTGTGGGAGATTATTTTTCCACTTCCTAAAAAAAATAATGGTTTTGGACATACAAGGTTCCACGATAATCTAGAGAGTAACTTCCGGAACACAGACAATAAACTCACACCTGTGAGATACAAACGAGAAGCCTTCTCCCCATGAGAAGGTTTGTCATGAGCTTCCTAACGTCTTAACTCTCTGTTATAGAGCTAACCTTTCCTATCCTCTCTCCAGAGTGTTGTTATTGATGGCCAGTCAGCCAAGAAGGTGCTGGTGGTTGTCGCTGAGGAGAACATCATGGTCAACATTCCATTCATGTTCATTGGTCTTGGCATTCTCCTGGGAGCAATCTTTATGCTTCTAATGTGTCGGCAGAAGGAACCACAGGTGAGAACTTCCGATTTGCTTTGGTCATCATGGAAATTGTACGGTTATAATTAAACGTAGCCTTTTCATAGCTTTGTTCAACTTCATTCTCCCTCCGCATGAGGGATAGACGGAGAACAGATTGTAATCTGTGGTTTAACCCACATAACCTTAATGCTATTACTCATACGAACACACTCAAAAGTTGTAATAACGCCCGCAAACAACCACTTGTCTTTTGGCCATTTTATTAACTAGTAAACACACTCGTACACGTGACATACATACTTCTACTATACTGTGTACAGTAACTAAATAAATACCTATGCCATCCTGACCTGCGTTTCTAGCAGTTAGCCTTTGGTAGCAACAATTGGCCTGCTTTTAGCTAAACATTATAGCAACGAGATGAGACGGTCTGTAAATAGGTAATAAACTGAAGCGGAGAGAAACACAAATGCATACTATTAATTCACAGATGTAGCGACTGCATAAGCGTATCATTATGACTGTATTCAGAGCATTTTAAGCATAAACAATAACACATTTATAAGCAATAGTAACACTTATGCAACACGGTACTAGTCTCTTTCACTACATTTTGCTGAATGAATCTGACCTCACATGCTCTGTGCCTAAGCTCTGTTAGTTCACGCCCTTTCTCACTCTGACATCCGATATCTCAATACATTCCTGTCACATTGTTTCTCTGTGTCCCACAGTATGATCATGCATTTTTCCAGTATCACATTTACCCCAATTATCTCTCTATCTACATCCCTGAGGTAGACTGCAATTGGTTACAATGGTTTCTGATCTTTAATAATACAGAATGATGTATTTGCACATGAACTTCCTGACCTCACCACTTGGGGTCTTCATCTACTCATAAATCGATTACAAACATTTAATTACCAATTTAAGCCGGATTGATTATTAATATATACCGTAGAGCGTAGAGCCACTCAGGGGATAAACTCGACAGAAATTATGCCAAAAAATTGCATTTTTAACATGACGAGGAGAATGGAAAAGTAAAGATGCATGCCCAAAAGGAAAAATAACAGGTTCAGTACATTTGATTATTGCTGGCTGTCGTAGGAAACACTTGGTCAGGGAAATATTGCACTTTGAGCTTCGGGCAGTACCATCCTGTAGTGTTTGACACGGGGTCTAAATTTCTCAAAGATCAGAGAAACCACTTCCAACCACTGCAAGATGTATTACTGTATTTTGTTTTATTCACTGAAATACGTTCTAGATTGCAGCTTAATTGATTTACCAGCGACACCCCCATCTGGTGTCTGAAAAGGTTACTCCAGAACTGCCGCCTAGTCATTTAATATGGCGAGTCTCTTAATTCAAAAGCCATTTCACTCGGAAGCACAAATCAATCTTGTTTTAATCGCACCGCAGCCGGAGTGTTATGAGCGTGTACAGGACACAGTTGTGAACCGTAATCAATTGATATTAAAAGAAAAGGCATCAAATGACGAACTCTGTGCAAAGGGCGTTTGGACCGGGACGCGTCAAAAGGCGATCTCGGGGGCCGAGTGAGTTAAATAGTGTGTTCATTTTATATAATGAGGTTAGATCTTAGCTCTAAACTCAAGACATCGTTTTTTGATGGTACTCTTGAGTTGAACGTGTGCATTTATTCTTTCTTGTTTGGCTTCACCTTTCAGTACACGGCTGCTGAGCGACAGCCCCTGCTTGGATCGCACTGAGATGTCACTGCATTTATCATGAGGATGTCTGCGTGGCCACACTATCCAGGGCTCGGTGACTCGGCAACTCTTCATCATCTACTCCAAGTACCAGTTTATGATCCTATGGCCACATCAGCACACTTTATTGTGGCACTGGCGTAATTTCAATGAGCAGAGCTGTTACTTAGGGTGAACTTACCTTACTGATGTACAGCAGGATTATATTTCTGATTATATGTCTGTTTTATAGTCGACAGTAGTTGGGCAACAAGTATTACACATTCTGAAACTGAAAGTGTTGAGAATTTGTTATTCTTTTTGACATGAGTATAAAACGGCTGTACTCTTGGGAATTCTGTTCTGCGATGAGGTTTCTGAATGAGCTTTGAAGGATTATGGGGATAGATTTGTATCAACATTATTTGTAAATCCAAATATGCACAAATATTCCACAATTTACAAATGTGTTTTGCAATCTGCAAATTTTATAAATGCACTTGCAAGTGCAAATGACAAATTTTAGATTTACGAAAGTCACATTTTTTTGTGAATCATTTGTGAGTCCAATACCAAGATGCACACACATTCCACAATTTACAAATGTGTCTTGCAATCCGCAAACACAAATGATATTGTATGAAGAATGCACAGTTTGCACACACATTATATTTTATGATAAATGCACACACGGGTGATATTTTAAGAATGCACATACAATGCACACTCTGTGCATCTTGGTATTGGATTTACAAATACTTTTTAAACAAATCTCTCCCCATAAAGTATGGTCCTTTATCTCTACTTACTTCTAGGAACTACATTTTGTTTTTTGTTGTGTGTTTTTTTGTAATTTAGTTTTTAGCTATGAGCGATACATTTGTGTGAGAGTTGAGACAGAGAGGAGTTGACTTTTGGGTAGCTGACAAAATCAGCAGAACAGTAATGCACTGCTGATATAATTGCACTAATAACGTAGACATAATTATGATCATGTTTTATGTTGATCACATTCATCTCTAACTGGAGGTTTTATCTGTGTTTCATGAACAACTTTTATTTAGTCAGACTTTCCACAGACATCCCATGTTTATGATACCTTGTGTGATATCGTCACTGTTGAGTAGAAACCTTGTGTCTCCATATCTTAATGCCCCACTTCATCGTACAAGAGTGTCACACACGGTAGCGAAAACTGCAGTCTACGAGCCCCCAACACGTCACGATAATTAGTAGTATTAGTAGTTATTTAAAATATATTTTAAAAAGGAACGATATATATAGGGTTTCCACCCAACAGCGACGACATGACAATTCAGTGTAGAGTAGACTGTAGACAGAAGGGAATGCCTTTAGTATGTAAACCAACCTTTTATATTTTTGTATATGCCGTCCCAACTGGCTTGAGGAATGATTTGTGCAATGAGATGAACTGCTGCTGCAATGTTGTACTTTTAAAATTCCGGGGATTTATCCACTCTATGTAATTAGAATGTTGCTTTTTTTGTATTATTTTTGTCAAAGTTTCTGGGGAAATTGTGGGTTTATAGGCTACTGCAGGACATTATTTCAGTCATAATACTTTCTCAACAGATTATTTGTAAAAGCAGGCATATTGTTCGTTAATCTCATTAGTTTGTAGCAATCAATAATTAATGGTTTCTCCGTATACTGACTTTAAGATTGTGCAATAATGAGGTTGTAAAGAAATGGCAATTTCCAACAGTTTTACATCTACTGTAGTTCGCTTGTCCATTGTTGTAGTTTGTAAAAGTTTGTATTATTTAAAAACAAACAAACAAGTTCTCACAGTGTTTAACCAGGTCTGTACTGTCAAGGGACCTGCTAACAGAAGTAGGAGTTGCAATGCAAAGGGAATGTTTGATTACATCTTAAAACAGTACATGGATGCCCAATGTCCAGATTATTTGTTCTCATTCTTTTTCCATAAATGATGATTTACCATTAACTTATTACTTTGTATGACCTGCACTATTATCTATTTGGATGACAGATTTAAAATGAGATCTAATACACATATATTGTGACAATGACATTAACAACCTGTTATGCCAAATTAAAACACTATGAATCATTTATTCAAATTAAACATTTTGTTATCTGTCAGGTTTCATTCGGTTTTCCTTTTTTCCCAGTAGAATCACAGCCATTGCTTTACATGGGTATGATTAAGCATTAATTAATCAACTTAAAAGTTGCTTGCAATTCAAAACAAAACATTTGAGTGGCACTGGCCATTAATGACTTAGGGCTGTATTTTGCGTGTCTTAAGTACCAGGTCTCATTCCCTAACTTGAGTAAACTAAAGACCTGGAGGCGTGATCAATGCTCTTTGGCCACTCAGAATAGCCAAATGGCATTGATCACGCCTCCAGGTCTTTAGTTTACTCAAGTTAGGGAATAAGACCTGGTACTTAAGACACGCAAAATACAGCCCTTTATTGTCTAGCACCTTTACGGTGCGGATTACACAGATGCAGAAATCTCTCTCTGCCCATCTCTTTGTTTCTGGTCCATGTGGTATGTGTGCGTCATAGAGGCACAGAGTTTGTCACATTCAGCATGTTACCTACCTTTAATCAGATGTGGGCTTGCCTTTAAGTGAACAAACAGGCTCTCTCCCATGCATGCTTATCAGAGAGTCGGTCTGAGTACACAAGCACACGGTACAAGGCGTAGCCTATGCTATGCCCTGCTATGTCACATGGGCTTTAACAGAATGCTGTATACTCTCCTGTGTGCATATAATTTTTTCTGGACTATGAATTATAATTAACAACACGATCTCATTAGACAACGTGCAGACTAGCCTAAGGTTACTTATGATTATCGTCCACGCCTCTATTTCTTACAGCCTTCTTTACAACAAACTCCTAACTTCTCCTTTCTGTATCACAACTGCAGCTCATTAAATCTCTACTTCACTGCATCCATCCTGATGGGATCCAGCTGATGAATTTCCCCTTTCCGTTTTTCAAGCCCCAACGATTCTCTTTCCATTGCCATTCTGTTGCTGATGAGACCCAGCTGGAATCTGAGATGTCCATGTTCTCCTCTGTGACGACATACCGCTGCTTCCTGAAGGTGTTTCTCTCTTATTGCCACTTCTATGTTTCTGCCTCTCCCTCCTCCCAAGTTATTTTTCCACTGACATTCACGTTGATCGATTTCCTATCATTTCCAGGCTTTGACTTTCCCAAATGGCAACCTATTTGGTCTCCCCCTTTCAGGGTGATCCCCTGGTCCGGTGAGATCTAGCCCTGAAACATGACTGTCATAATCACAAGCGCCATGTGAACCATGGCTAGCCTATAAGACTATAGACTATAGTCTATAGTAGTCCATGGACTATAGTCCATGGATTATATGGACTATACCTATACTATAGGTATTGGATAGTTCAAAGAAAAATCACACTTGTGTGAAGTGAGGGGCTCACGCTGTGGTCCCCGATCAGTTCCACTGTCATACGGTCTGAAAAGTGGATTTCCTTCTCGTGCTTTAGTGGTGTTGCTGAAAGGCTGACATCATCATCATCCACGAGACATGAACGGCTAGTGTTAATTAATATTATGAAACGAAACTACTCATGAGTTGTATTTATATCAACCATATTATGTCTCGTGGCATCATTTAGTGCATTAAAACAAACATTAAAGTGCATAGACTTGGCTGGCAAACATTTTTCTGTTCAAAGGGCTCTAAAGAAACATTAAAAGTCCACAGACTTGGCTGCCACATGATGTAATTCCCGTTAACCGTGCATTGGAAGGGCTTGCGCACTCAAATATCACACTTGTGTGAAGTGAGGGGCACCCACTTGTGGCTGGCACATGATTGCAGATTCACTGTCTCCATATACGTTACGAGACATGAAACAAGGTGTATACTGTGTATTTATATTGGCCACTTGACATCTCACGTCACCATTTAGTGCCCTAAACAAACATTAAAAGTCCATAGACGCCTTGACCTTCGGACTCACAGGCCATCACATTACCGACTGAGCCAGAGCTCTGGCCACCCATTAAAGTTTCTCAATTAAAGTTTAGAGCCCAGGATGCGAAACGAAATTACAGTATAAAGAAACCAAATTCAAACCATGGGGTGTCTGGGCTGAGATCATATTAAATTCACAAATTATAGTGTTGTGTCACAACTCCAAATTTGGCCATGCAGGGTGTCTGAGCTCACTTCTATTGTTTTTCAAATTAAATAATTTTCAAATTTACATCAAAAATATATTATATGCACAATAATTGAAAGTGGGTTGGCCTACCGGCCAAGGAAGTACCTGAAAGTATGAAAAATAAGCACAACATATACTGTGCATGATAGAACAAAGCTGTAGACACAGTATGGGATAATGCTGACGGTGGCCAGAGGCACAGCGGCACTCTTGCAAAAGTACAGCAGGTAGAAGAGGCCGGCGTTGTGCGCGGGTACCTCGAAGGAGTCGATCAGGTGCAGCAGGCCCATGGAGGTGATGACACACAGGGCCTTGACGAGGCCACTGCTGCGCTCGGACCCGGTGTAGAGTGGGGAGTGCAGGCCCAAGCCCAGGCCAAGCAGGGTCCCCGTGCTGCGCGTCAGGATGGCGAAGGGGCAGGCGTTCGCGTGGACCCACTCGGCCCTCGCGCACCACCTCTGGGCCTTCTCCGCCGTCGACAGCAGGTCCACGCCGAGTTCCCTGAACAGCAGGTAGGAGCCGACGACGGCGGCGGTCAAGAAGAGGGTGACGTAGAGGTAAGTCTTCACGCTGGCACCGTGAATCCACTGGATCCTATTAAATGCCTCGGCCACCATCATACCCATGATGACTCCAAGTATGACCTGGTGGGGGAAGTGAGCTGCGATAAAGACCCTGGAAAGACAGATGCATGCCTGGACACCCCAGAACGCCATCCACAGAATGGTCTTCAGATGCCGGCTTTGGCCCGTGGATCTTTCGCTACTGTGTTTCTCGTCAGTCATAATGGCCAGGATGGAGGTCACTATAGTGTAATAGACACTCGCAGTTCCCATAGCGTGGCCGGACGGGCTGCCTGGTCCAGTCTCACACGTCACAGGGTACTGCTCAATATGAGGAGCAACGGTGTTGTTGGCATAGTATTGCGTCTCGTGAACCCACCAGTAAGGTCTCGCCTCAAATAAAATCCATTTGAATACCAAGTTGAGCCAGTCACCGATCACGGCCACCCAGATTAGCTTGACGCCCTCCGACGAGCGCAGTTGGAACAAAAGGGGGAATAATATAAAGAAGGTATTTCGGCGGTCCGACGCCCACGACACCCAGAGGAAGAAGCCGTCCTTGTAGTTAGTCTGCAGGTAGTGCGTGGCGCTCACCCCAAAGCCCCGCATGGGATCCATTATACTGTCCATCATCTTAGCATTCGCTCTGCTTCCCACACCCGAGTCATAGCATCCACTTTGACAGACCGACAGACCAGATGTTTTATACTCCACAATCTACTACTCTACACACTTCATGAAGAAATCTGATGATGTCACCTGTGATTTAGCCATGTTTGGCAGACTACCTTAATACCTTTGGTGAGCGCAGTTAGTATCTGATCACCCGACCCGACCCTATTTGGAGGCCAGTATGGATCCGTGTGGAACTCAAACATGATGTGTGGCGAAGGACAGATATGCATGTACTGTGCACTCATTCAGGGATTTGTGGGAAATGGATACTAGGGAAATGCCCGGTGGGGTCATATGCCCTTCCGGTTATGCAATAATTGTAGACCATGTGGTTCCCAAACGTTTTCATGTCAAGGACCCCCAAATCGACACGCATTAGCCCGAGGACCCCCATGCCACATTAGAAAATAATATGCCAAGAGGCCCATGTAGGAACTTGACTCAGTTCTCCAGTAGATGTCGCTAGATATTTGGATACACTATAGATAGATAGATAGATATTTCTTATATATTTTTTGACAATTTGGCCAATGTTTGATCAGTTCTTATTAGTATTTTGTTCATTTTTTATGTAGTAATGGTCTTTTTTAAGGTATTAAATTGTCACTTTACTGTCATTTGGGGACCCTTTTGGATAGGCTTATATAGCCTATACTAGATAAATGGATTAGATATACAATATGATATATGTGTTACAGCATTACACCCTGAGCAGACTGCAGCCCAGGCCCCAGACATGTTCTCACCTGCAACACGCTTCACTATGATGTGTTGTTGTGACACATGCAGTTTCAACATAACTTTCAACATAGCTTTTGTTTCATTGCCTTGCTTGGATGGGCAGAAGTTCACTGTCTTGGAGCTCTTCTCTTCTCTTCTCTCCTCTTCTGGCAACAAGGCAACAAGAAAGAGGTATGTCTATTCTATTAAATAAAACTCATGCTAAAGACACTTTATGGCAATATGGGGTCACCATCTGACAAGGGACATTCTGGGTTCCTTTGAGACTAGATTCATTACAGGTCTGTAACCCTCTCTGAGTACAGGTCTACTCTACAAACATCACATGGAGCTAAAATGGACCTTTAAACCGGTCCATTTGGTTCCATTTGTAGGCTATATTCTCTGAGTTGAAATAAGTTTGTGAACCACTGCTTGAGGGGAATAGCCTACCCTTTTAATCTGAACACGAATGACAGACACACACACGCACGCACACACACACACACACACACACACACACACACACACGCACGCGGGGCGCGCGCAAGAGGAGAAAGCTCGCGGTCACGGGAGCATTGGAAGAGTGACGTCATCCATCCTAAACCGGGTAACAACAATGCTCGTTGAGAGAAAGAGCTCCTCGTCCCGTCCCGTCCTGACTGAGTCCCGAGCTAAAGAGGGGGCTCCTCTTCTCCTCTCTTCTTGAATAGCTCAACTTTTTAATGTATTCAGGCCGCCTCACTCAGCCCTCAGACCACCAGTGTGTACAGCCAGCCAGCCAGCCGCCGCCAAGGCGCACTGTTTTGTTCTCCTTTATGCATTTTGTTTCCCCTGTTTCGGCTCTCTTCTACTCTACTCCTCCACTCCACTCCACGCAGGATTTCCCATGCAGTCAGTCAGGCTAATGTTAGTTGTTGTTTCACCGGCTTAATGGTGTTAAGGACAATTGGTTCTTCCGAATCAATCTTTCCCTCTCTCTCTCGCTCAGTGTCTCCTGTCCTGTCGAGTCCTCCAGCGACTGCAACTTTTGAGTAGGGTAAGTATAGCTATGTGTTCCTATGCCCGGTGTGTGTGTGTGTGTGTGTGTGTGTGTGTGTGTGTGGGGCCATAGCTAACCTACTCTATGCTGGTTTACATACAAGTGAGTCTAGATTCATTGTAATGATAGTAATATGAATTATTCCGTACGACGGTGTCGCGTGCCGACAATAGCCGATCTACAAGCTCACGGCGCGTCACATCGAGGCTCACTGTGAGCTTGTAGATCGGCTATTTTCGTCACTATCCTGCTCCTGCATCCGTGTTGATACATCATGTCGCGCGCATTTAATGCTACTTTTGTGTCAAACCAAGGCACTCAGTTTTGTTTCCAAATCTGCCTGATGTATTGTGTCTGACAAAAACGCCGGTCCGAGGATAATAGAATAGACTATGCGCCAGCGCCACATAAACCTATTGTTCACCACTTAATGGTTACGCGTAACTGTTAAGATTTACAGACGTTTTCTGTTATTGTTTTTCAACAATGCTGTGCTCTCTTATAGAAAGTGGGTTTCAGTGTTGGTAACATATATATATTTTAAACTAATATCCGTTCAGTTCCCGTTCAACGTGGGTCGTGGGGACCACAGGGAGGGGTCTTTAAGGGGGATCCCCTGCTAAAGGATTTTAGGGTTCGGGACCCATACTGATCTATTCTCATTTCTCAGAGAGCGTACACAATTTAACCAAATGGACCCTTAATATGGGTCCATTTGCTTCCATTTATAGCCCACATGCTCAGAGTTAGATACAAGTGGAGGATTTTACAGTGAAGGATTGATTGAATACAGTTGGAAAACAGTTTCCATTTTTTCTCAGGCATTTGTGGTCCTGTGTATTGAATTCAATTAAAGACATACAATAAATAATATACTAGAAGACATCATCAACAATAGTAGCAATGAACATATTTATGTACTAAATGTGGGGGGGGGGATTGCAGACAGGTGTTCTTTTATGGCGGTTTTGAAGGAGGGTAGAAGTTACACTTTTTGATGTTTGTTGGAAGGGCAAATTTGACCCCATTTTTGTGCCAAATCTGGGGTTGAGATAGTGTTTGGATTGGGGTCCTATACCCGTACCCGCACATCGTATCAAATGGTTATCTGTGGCCTATAATGCTATAGTAATGCATATCATATTAGTCAGGGTCTGTGAAATGAAAAACAGGCTGAGAATCACTGCTGCAGTGAACTGGGCTTTTACAGACTTGTGTCAGGCTACAGAACCTTTACCAGGAGATGCCGATGCTGATCTATTTTGGAGAATACTTGCTCCGGGGTTTAGTTACAGCCCTTTGAGAGTCAGTGGGGTTTTTGCTTCCAGTCAACCAAGCATAGGAGTTATTCTGAGGCCCATAATAATAATAATAATAATAAAAAATAAACAAATAATTGCATATTCACGATTTTTCATAGCGCGGCACCAAGTGCTAAAGTATAACATAATGTGTAAAACACCAAAAGGGGTTATATATATATATACTAAATATAGTAGTGACATAAAAGTCAGTATAGTATTCTGACCAAAATGACTACTCCTCCCGTTGACACAGTTCCTAGCATAAGTGAGGAGACATGATTTAGCATCCCATTAAGACCCGAGGCTGATTCTACGAATACCAACGAACTCGCCCTCAAATCACAGTGGAGTCGCCCCGGGCCGGGTGTACAGCCGGCGGAACTGCTCAGGCTGCTGGTATTCCGAGACGTAACCTAAGTGAACTGTGCTTAAACTGTTAAACCTAACCAGTCCCTGCACCCGCTTTCAAAACGACCAGGGACCCACCATCGCAGTCCCTGCACCCGCTTTCAGAATGACGAGGGACCCAGAAGAGAATTCCCCATGCATTTTTCCCATAGACGTTTCAAAAAGTATTTATTTAAAGACCTCAGACAAAGCCAACTCTGATCGTGGCAAATCATGACAACAAACACAATTCTTTGGGCCGAACAAATACTTAGAAAGAAGAAGAAAAACGGCAGGGTACAACACTTTTTTGTTGTTGTTTTTCTTTGTATTTGGCATTTTTAATGTTTTTTTACCCTCAATGTTTGTTCAAACAACACTATAGCTGTTTATAGGAGGGGCTAGCTTTCCTGTTTTTAATGGGTTAAATCACATGGAAATATGTGGATGCTCTTCTGGGTGACCTGGGTTTCACCTGGGTCATGATAAAGGATTATGTCTTTTTTTTGTCCAGGCGGAATTATTATAGAAGAAAAGAAATGCGAGCATAACTCAGTCACAGCTCAACAAGTAATTCATTTAGAAGGCTCAGAAAAGTTCAAGACCAGCAAAAGACCACCAGCACTGATGGAAGTGAATGCTGAGTGGAAGTGAGTAGTTACTTTTATTCCAGTCAGGCACAGGCAAATCAGGCACGGCCCAAAGCCTTCCTCTGCGTGATCAATCACACCAAGGAAGGCTTTGGCCGAAACACGTCCGTTTGACCGTGCCTGATTTGAATGAAAGTAAATCAAAGCACGTGAAGAAGGACACTCCTTTGTGAGTTCCGGGCATAGTCTGGTTTGCTGACTCGGACTTATTATAACCTGTCAAAAGCACACCTGTGCCTTGTTGTGATTCTATAATGGAACATCAAAGTAATATATGAATCCAGATGTTGCCCGCAACACTCCCTAAAGCAGTTATCACAATGGTGAATGTGGGCCAGATGACTCACAGTACTCGCATGCTGCAGAATGAAATGAAATGAAATCAGTTCGACAGTCTCTAGGATTCAAGTGGTGAAAGGAAAAAAGAGACCTCCCACACAGAGTAGAATGGACCATTTTATCACTCTCGGTTACATGAACACCTGTGCCTGCACTTTACCTTGAACATGGCTTTACTCTAAGGCTATATGGAACATCAGCCATTGGGCTCGCGGTAAAAAAAATCTGAACTACTGTACAAGATATTTTGGCCGTCCTAATGACTGATTTTACACTACAAGCTCACAACGCAACGCGACGCGGTGTGAGCTGCTAGATCTGCTATTTTCAGCATGCAACCAAGTGTAAAATTACTTATACTGGACCTCTTGTCCACTTTTCCTCAGTGAAAAAAGGTAGTCGATAGTATTAGTTGACGAAATCAACACTGATGCTGACTTGACTGCAGTTTGGGGTTTTAACCAGCATTTCATTTCCCCCCCCCAGGCCTTTCTGAGGGAGTGAGACAAACTGTATGGACCAGACTGAACATGAAGAGCCTCAAAGCCAAGTTTAGAAAAACCGACGTGAGTAAACTGTACTGTGGTCCAATGTAGTGCAGTGTGATTATGGCCGTGTGTGTGTGTGTGTGTGTTGTCACGCACACATGTGTGTCCATGGATGTCTGGAGCAGTGTACTTAAAGTGTATAATAGTAGTTATGAGTTACTATCTATTTATTCAATCCCAATCACATACTGTCAAATCACATACCGGTACATGCATGCATGCACGCACACACACACACACACACACACACACACACACACACACACACACACACACACACACACACACACACACACACACACACACACACACACACACACACACACACACACGTTGAGTCATTTTAGGAGGTGTCTCAAGTCTACACAGATCAGCGTGAACTCTTTTGAATCGGTAATGTAAAAGCCACAAATTCCTTCCAGCAGTCTGGGCTGAACTATTCCAGACAGAGCGATCTGATCCTGTTCAGCAAAGCATGAATCAGCCTCTTAAGTCTTTAGGGAGAGATTCTTCCATGTTAGGACAGTCGGATCGTTCACTCACTTTTTTCGTAAGATTCCCTCACAGGAAGTGAGGCGCCTGCACACACACACACACACACACACACACACACACACACACACACACGGCACCACCGTGACTCATCTGTTGTCACGGCGACCATAATGACACAGACGCGAGCGCCAGACAGGAAGAGTCTGGCGGTGTGTCTGTTGTCGGCTAAAAAAGTATACATTTAAAAAGGATGGAGGGAGGGTGTGGTGTGGTGTGCCAGAGAGGTGGAGCAAAGACGGCTTTGCTAAATGAGATATCTTTGGTTGGCGTAGACGAGAGTTTCAAAGAGACTCCAACAAGCTTAGGTGGGGTACCAGGATGATGAGCTGTGGCTTCTGTTGACATAGATGGTGCCAGAAGAGGAAGACTGTGTTTTGGGCACATCCCTCCTTTAAGGTTTTGATCTGGTAGGCCTATGTTATCCTGCAGGAAACAGTACGGAAGTTGTTCTAAGTTTTCTTTTCTTTTCTTTTTTTTAGGGGGGGGGGGGGTATTCACTATTGTGTTGGTTTTTAAACCATCTAAGCGTCATGTTGTCTGTTAGATATCACAACCACAGGCCTGTGTGTGTGGGTGGGAGAGACAAAGAATGAAAGGAAGTTGGTAGGTGGAGGAGAAGGCGGCGAGGTCACAGGTGATATTCTGTCCGAATCAACCTGCCCTTGCAGTCTCACATCTTTACAAACAGTCTACCCCACTGGTTCCCAGTTTGACATGCATTAGGCTACGGACCCCCATTTAATGGCATTTCTATCTCTGGGACCCCAATTTATATTGTAAAATGTAACTGAGTTACAGACTCACAAGGGCCCATTTGGTTTCATCATCATTTAGCTGGGGACCCCCTAACACTCCCTAAAGGACCCCATAGGGGTCCCCGGGCCCCACTTTGGGAAACACTGGTCTACCCTATCCGACCCAACACCCAAGATAAAAGCTTTAGTTTGACTTAGTTTGAACAAGTCGTCATGTTTTTGACAGTGCGAGTTTTCGTGGTGATGTTGTACTCCAGTAAATCCACATTATTATTTAAACTGTATGAAAAAAAGAGCATTGTACAAAAGAGCCTGTGGTGGGTGGCATGAAAAGAATCCGCACTGTGGAGAATTGCTGTGAATGTTGCTAAGGAACAAGACTGCATCCATTTGTGATAGGGAACCGTAAACATACATATTGTAGCATCAGATGCCTCACTCCCACATCCTTTGTTATGTTCCCTCTTCACAGCGCCCCTGTTATAGCTGATCGACAAGCTCCGTGTGACGAATTGTGAGCTTGTGTGGATCGGCTATTTTCTGGGGAATTGTATAGTGGATCTACTATAGAGCCCTGGTGACCCCCAGTCAACTATATAGGGTTTAGTTGCTGGATAATCAGTTGGATTTACCATACCACACATCCTTGATCTTTGACCATGTGATCTGTCTGCATTCTACTATAATTTATGGTTTTGCATCTCAGACACATTAATGTACAACGTTTATTTTTGGAAGTGCAATGTAATGTAATGTAAATGTGATCAAATGCAAAACTACAAATCCAGAAACTGTAATTGCAGTTGAAAACTCTCTCGGGTATATTTACAAAAAAATGTTTTTACATCAGAATTATTCTCTCGCTGATTATATAAGTCAATAATGCCATGCCCTTCACTGTATGCGTGTCATGGCTTATGTATTGATTTTTAGGATCAGTCAGAAACCAGTGTGGAATTTTGCTGTGGCAGACAATGTAGAGGTTTACTGTTGATTAATCAGTAGTAAGTAGGCTGATCCACTATTTATACTATGCGTTGCACTCAGTCACAATACTTGCCTGAGTCTTTTTCATAAATGTGTCAATGAGTATAACTGCAGTTGTTATCCCAACTGTATTACTTACTTTTTGCCCAAATAATCAGATAAGATTGATAATTGGGGGCAGCTGTGATCTGAAGGTTAGATGAGTGTGCTTGTTATCAGGCGTTTGAAGGTTCAATCGCCTTTTGGTGTTTTAAATATTATGTTAGCTATTGAAAAATAGCAGATCTACATACAGTACAAGCTCATGATAGCGCGGCACTCGGTGAAAAAAAACGTGGACAAGGTTTGTGAAAATGTGGCTACAAGCTCAAAACTCGTAGCAAATTGTAAATGGTGCATTTATATAGCACATAGATTGTGCATTACATTCACACACCGATGGTGGAGGAAACCATGTAACCATAGGAACAATTAGGGGTTCAGAGTCTTTCTCAAGGACACTTCGACACTAACTCTGGGGGAGCCTGGGTTCTGGCAACCTTGCGGTTACCTGCATCCAGCCACTCTACCCCTGAGTCACTGCTGGCTAGATCAGCTATTTTCGGGGCGCAACCCAGCACTCATTAGCTAGTGGAGATGCGGTTGTGTACGACATGGATTTCTAAACAAATTGGTTCAACGCAAAATGCTGTGTTCAAGTTCAGGAGACCTGAATGCTGCCTTCCGGCATGGCATGGAAAGGAGGGGCATGTGCATTTCTTTCACCATGTAGCAAATGCTGCATTCGGGGTCTGGAGAGGGCAGTTGTTTTACAGACGAGTAAAAGGTGCAGGTGCTGAAGCCCCCTTTGATGTCTATGTGTGCACGTCCCTGGCTGCACTCACTCAAGACAGCGACTCTGCTGCTATCAGTGCTATATGTATCGCCAAGTCGCTGTGTCACTCACTGTTGCTTATTCCTGGGATGAGTTGAGTTCTGAAGAGCAGTTGCAGCTTGTTGGGAGGCGATCTACTGTATTTATTTCACCTGTACTGTGTATTGTGTGTAAACAAACACGAAAACAAATTGCTGATGATAGTGCTGTCAAACTAAGTCTATGAAGCCATCTATGAAAAGTCGAACCTACAACACGATTTTATGCAATATCTAGTGGGGTCCCTGCTTCATCTCTCTCTCTGCTAAGGGGTCCCTGCTTCATCTCTCTCTGCTAAGGGGTCCCTGCTTCATCTCTCTCTCTGCTAAGGGGTCCCTGCTTCATCTCTCTCTGCTAAGGGGTCCCTGCTTCATCTCTCTCTGCTAAGGGGTCCCTGCTTCATCTCTCTCTCTGCTAAGGGGTCCCTGCTTCATCTCTCTCTGCTAAGGGGTCCCTGCTTCATCTCTCTCTGCTAAGGGGTCCCTGCTTCATCTCTCTCTCTGCTAAGGGGTCCCTGCTTCATCTCTCTCTCTGCTAAGGGGTCCCTGCTTCATCTCTCTCTGCTAAGGGGTCCCTGCTTCATCTCTCTCTCTGCTAAGGGGTCCCTGCTTCATCTCTCTCTCTGCTAAGGGGTCCCTGCTTCATCTCTCTCTGCTAAGGGGTCCCTGCTTCATCTCTCTCTGCTAAAGGGGTCCTTGGCCTGAAAAACGTTGAAGACCCCTGACCTATGTACAACGTAACAACATTGTTTCAGAGAACATTTTAGGCTATAGAAATAGGCCACGCCGTTGCTATTGATTTGATTCATTTCATATTTACAACGACTAGTTTAAACGTTTGTTATTTGCGGCTTGTGTGCAGTTTAGGAGAGTCCATTTTACTAGTCCTAGTTGTCAAAGTATTTTCATGTTGGCTGATTTGAGTTGAGTTGATTACCCTAGCCTACATCATGAAGGAACAAAATAAACAATTTGTCCCGTGGATTAAGTGACCTTTCCTGGCCTATTTCCGTCAACTGTATGCACATGACATAGAATAATTGCATAGTTCAACATTTCTCAACTTTGTTTGTTGCCAAGTCGCAGATATATTGTCACCAGACCATGTCACTAATAGCCCCAGCTGCCATTGGAAATGAATGACTGCCAGTCCCTTTGTCTCTTGTTATCGCTGATGGTGTGACCGCATCGTGCCGTACAGGTCTTTATCGCTGATGGTGTGACCGCATCGTACCGTACAGGTCTTTATCGCTGATGGTGTGACCGCATCGTGCCGTACAGGTCTTTATCGCTGATGGTGTGACCGCATCGTACCGTACAGGTCTTTATCGCTGATGGTGTGACCGCATCGTACCGTACAGGTCTTTATCGCTGATGGTGTGACCGCATCGTGCCGTACAGGTCGTTATCGCTGATGGTGTGACCGCATCGTACCGTACAGGTCTTTATCGCTGATGGTGTGACCACATCGTACCGTACAGGTCCTTGCAGACGACGGCGTTTTATTCTGCGTTTTCTTGCGCTCTTTCTGGAGAAAAGAGAACGCAGCAGTCTGCAAGTACCATTAAGACTGGTTGTACTGGGACGTTTCCAGGTGTGAATGTGTACACAACTGCATGGGGTAAAGCAGGGCATTGGCTGAGAAGGAACATTCGTGCTCCGCAAACCTATACCGCGGGGTAACTGAAGCACAGCATATATAGTTCCAATATCACTCTCCTCGTAACACAGCATGTTTCACTTCTGAGCCAATAGTCCTCATTCCATTGCGCTTTTTATAAACTCGTAATCAAGGGTAATAGAAAGAAAAAAATCTCCTTGATTCTATTTTGGGAGTCATATGTCAGTGATAGATTGCGTAGGAATGCCTTCCCCCCCCCCCCCTCCCCTCCCCATTCATTCTCCAACAAAACGAGAAGCAGGATGCCTACACAAATAGCTTATTTTTTTTTTTTATGTATTTGGGCATTTGCCAGATTGGCCTTTTGTAAATGGAGTCACTGTTTTAGCCGGGGTTCAGAAATATGAAGTCAAATCTCTGCTAAATGCTTCACTCTCAGGGACCCTCCTCCGCACTCCGCTGGATGTATCTGGCAGCCAATGTGCTACAGTCAGATGTCTCTGAGAAAGAGGGCTAAATAAGGTAGAGACTTCTTAACCACACGGATCCTAGCGTCCCTGTTCTAAGCATAAGTCATAAAAGCAAACATTCCATGAAAATGAAAAAGAGGGGGCCAAGAACGGTCAATGAAATTTATGGGGTTTGATGCGTTAATGGGGTTAAATGCGTCAGAGAAAACTGCTATTGGATATTGCATGCTATTCAGTAAACGGTAAACGCTGTAACAACACTAGTGATATATGAATGATGACTAGATCAATTTACTATTGCTATTGTATGCTCCCGTGCTTGCGGTTATGGTTATTGTATTAACCCAAAGTTGATAAGTTTAGAGGCACTGCTTCCTTGACTAGAGTGGATTCTATTACTGAAAGTACTAGAGGCTTGTTTCTCCTATTCGAACAGTGGTTCTCAAACTTTTCCATGTCAAGGACCCCCCAAATTGACATTTATTAGCCTGTGGACCCCATTTGAAAAGCTATGCCATGCAGGGACCCCCATAAGAGAAGATTTTTACGGGTCTAGCAGTGATTCTCAACCCGAGACATGCATAGCATAAGCATACACATACAAGTGTGAGTTGACGGTATATATATTTGACATGTGTACATGTTAGGCAAACTGCTTGGCAGAGAAGATGGTCTTTTTAGAGCAGATATTGTGTATGCCCCATGGAAGTGTGAAAATCACAATTGTAATAGACTCGTACTATACATTTATAGGCCAGTCAATCTAAGTAAAACAATTGGGCCTGACCCAAAAGAAATATTGCATAAGTAACCGTCCTAGGCTTTTTTTAGGTTCATCCAAATAACATTAAATTAGAGTATTATGTAAATTGTGGATCATGGTAAATTCAGGGGTTGAAAGTTGGAGTACCATTAATCTTCTGAAGGCAAAAAAATAATCTAATTTTAATTATGCTTTAAGAAGCATGTAATGTGTCATGATTCTGAATCCATTCCAAGCTTGCACGAAAAACACTCCTTGGGCTAAATCAGGCCATAGCCACATGCCAAATGTGCTGACCTCATCACATTTTGGCACATTTTGGGCAAGGGGATAGGTTTGTGTCTCTTGTGTGTGCCCAAATGTGCTGACCTGATCACATTTGGCCACATTTTGGGCAAGAAGATAGGTTTGTGTCTCGTGTGTGTCAAATCTACAGTGGGAGCTTTTAATTGGGCATACATTCTAT
Organism: Protomyctophum bolini; assembly: GCF_963924005.1. NCBI lineage: Eukaryota > Metazoa > Chordata > Actinopteri > Myctophiformes > Myctophidae > Protomyctophum > Protomyctophum bolini. Next base: position 7,593,768 of record NC_137883.1, on the reverse strand, counting down.
CTACAGTATTTGGCCCAAATAGTGAATAGAATCGGGGAGGTGATGTGTGCGTGTGCATTCGTGCGTATTTAAGAAACTGGCAGGTATTGTACGATTGTTTCTGGGAATGGTTTTTGGCGAGCAGCCACAGTCTTACAAGGAGACAGACATTCCTATATACTCTGCTTCTCCCGTTACCAATCAGCCATGTTCTTATAGTCTTGAGGCCTCATATACATTCGTATCAAATTAATGTTCTGTGCTCTGTCTGTGATTAATGGCTGCCACAATGCAATTCCAATGGGAGTTGCATTGTCTGACCAAACATTTGTGTTTGATGGGGCAGCAAACAGCAATTTTCTGAAAAACCTATGTTTCTACGTCAGTGGTGCTCAACCTTTTTCATGTCAAGGACCCCCAGAATTATCTGTATTTGGCTGCCGAGCCCCATCTGAAAATATGTTTTTCCAGGGACCCCCCCCCCCCCCCCAAGAAAGAATATATATTATTCAAAGATTTGCGCCACATTTTCAAGATTTCTCAAAAATAGCAGATGCCACGCTATGAGCTTTCAATAGCTAAAGTACAACATAATCCTTAAAACACCAAAAGGCGTTCCCGTCCTGATTTTGAATGGGTTAATCGACAATGAAAATAATGTTTAGGCTATTTGCAACCCCAATAAACTGCATTTAGGCTTATTTGCAACCCCCTGATAAACCGTGTTCTTCTTGTTGCACCCATACACAGCACACACGTTTGTGCTGTAATTGTCTTACTATCCCACAGTACCACCTGTGTACTCTATTATTGGTGTACTCTATTATGGGATCCACGCGTAATTCCGATGGACATGCGCTGCTCCCGTGCTTGCGGTTATGGTTAGGTTAGGGTTTGACGTAGGCTGTCGTTTGTCGGACCAATGACTAGTCTGAACTAAGTACTGCGCCCCTTCTATTATCTGTGTACTCCATTGTTGACAATGGTCCTAGTATTACCCTGCATGCACCCACCCAGCTCTACATGGTTACCCTACTTTACCCTACTCCCCTCCCCAGCTGTTCGTTATAGACTGAAAAGGATTACAAAGGGTTACACACGCACGCATGGTTGCACACATGCACACACGCACGCACACGTAAACCTACACAAAGCTGCATTCATCTTTCTACATGGAGTTGTGCAGTGCTGCTTCAACACACTGCAGACATTAACAAACACAGGCACGCACGCGCGCACAGCCGCACACACACACACACACACACACACACACACACACACACACACACACACACACAAACACACCCATTTAAAAATGTGTCTAATTGATGTGTGCGCTTGTGGATTATGCTGCCTCTCTCTCCAAATACAGACATTCTCATGGTTTAAGGTCTGTTCACACCTGACCGGCATGATAATGATGAGGATAATTCTGTGAGCATCCACACACTCGGTAATTGTGGTGTGGACTTTCTTGAGTTAGATTTTTTTTTTTTTAAAACGATATAAATTTTTGCCAATCCAGATTAGAATCAGATTAGCTTGTATCAATTCGGAAAGGCAAAAAAAAAGAAAAAGAAAACACATGAAACTGACTTTTGCTAATTAAATTTCAACAACATTCATCAAAAAAACAAACAAATCTGATTTCTAAAGATGTGCCAGCTCAGTGGTTGGTGTATTAAATGCCTTTTTTTCCATTCTCAACAGCTTTGTTCACAAAATCACTCTTACAATCTCAGTAAGTCTCAAAATGAGTCGTTTTTGAGTGGTGCAACCACTCCAAGGAACAGCAATGTCCGTGTTAACTTATGTGACTGTGTGTGACTGTTACTATGAGTACCAGTAGGGACAAAAGTGGCGCTGTTGTGCCAGAAACAGAGAGAGAGATAGTGCTGCACTGTTGCCTGCTAATGAGAGAGAGAGAGAAAAGAGAGGGGGGGGCGGCATGGGGGGAGAGGGGAGTTGCACCACTCAGTTCACACGGGTGTGATCTTTTTTTGAAAGAACATTATAGAATCAAACATTTTGTAGTGCATCATATAAATGTCTCGGCTAGGTTTGTTTATTGGATTTGGCCTGGCTTTGCGAGGTTTGGCATGGAATGGTGTGGTGTGGTTGTGTGCTGTAAAAGGGTCTTAATGCTGTTAAACCTTGTGGAGCAGCAAAGGTTTAATCTGGGGATCTAAGAGGGGGGGGGGGGATGCACATCAGTGTACATGTTCTTTGGCCTCGTTTTTGCGTGAGAGAGAGAGAGAGAGATCTTGTGACCATTTATGATGAGCGTCACCCTGGGCCTGAACTGTAATCAAAGAAGATAATTTTGTTCCATTTAGGACCCTACCATACCTTTGCTCTGGAATCACACCTGTGTGAGCTGAGCGGTGCATGTATTGTTATAGTTACTGTGCTCTACTCTGTATTGTAGTGTTCCGTGCTCTGTACTGTACTGTATTGTACTGTACTGATAATTTTTGGAAAAGATCTTTGAGAAATGATACCGTGTGGGGTTCCCCGGTGTGTCCCCGGAACATTCCAGACCCCCCAGGAACGTACCCGGGGGGGGGGGACGCCCCGCGTCCGAAACGGTCGAGAAATGGAAAAGTTACCGCATGGGGGTCCCCCCGGAACATTCCAGACCCCCCAGGAACGTACCCAGGAGGCCGGCCACGCTCTGACGAGCCGCCCCGCGTCCGAAGAGGTCGAGAAAGGACAGAGTTAGCGTGTTGCAGCTTTCCGTGCTCGGACAGACACAGGGACGTGTATACATGGGGACACACGTAGCGGTGTCCCACTCCACAGTGAGAGAGGATGCACAGAACATGGACCGGAGGCGAGTTCAAAGTGAGGAAAGGGGAAAGAAAAAGGGAAATAGCTTAGAGTCTTGTTTAGACATGGATCCAATTAAAGCGGGAACAGTCTTTATTTCTTATCTCCTGTTTACATGAACTAGTACAGACACATGGGCAGAGAAAGCCAGTATTCAGCAAATCAGTTGGGAACTAGGGACTGTGTGTGTGTGTGTGTGTGTGTGTGTGTGTGTGTGTGTGTGTGTGTGTGTGTGTGTGTGTGTGTGTGTGTGTGACACACTGTGGCCTGTGTGGGTGTGTGTGTGTGTGTGACACACTGTGGGTGTGTGTGTGCACACTGTGGGTGTGTACTGTGTGCACACGCTCGTGCGTGCGTGAGAGCGTTTGAGCCTGTGTGTGTGTGTAACTGTGTATGTGTGCGTGCATTGTCCACGTGCCTACATTTAATTGCTTGGGCGTGCCATTTTATTTGAAGCTTTTATGGCACTGCTAAGTCCAGCAGAGTTGATTGAGAGCTGGATGAGGAGACTGGTGTGTCACAAGACACAGGTACAGACTAAAAAAAAAGTGTCCTCCTCGGAGCGCATATCTCCACCAGGCCTGGTTGCTTACCCAGGGCTGTGGCTCAGGAGGTAGAGCAGGTCGTCCAATGATCCCCGGGTCGGCGGTTTTGAATCCCGACTCCTCCTGTCCACATGTCGAAGTGTCCTTGGGCAAGACACTGAACCCTACATTGCCTCCAATGAGTCGGTCAGTGTGAGCTCGCCACCATTGGCGTGTGAAGTGAATGTGGGAAGTGAGGACGCTGGCGTCGACTTTTCGCCGCTTCACCTCCCAATGTATGAATGAATGAACCATTGTAAAGCGCTTTGAGCACTTGGACAAGCGCTATAAAAATGCAATTCATTCATTGACATTGACATTATGTGTCAGTCCTGGGGTGAGGCTGTCATCATTCCGCGAGGAAGCTGCGGGTGGAAATAGAGTTTGTACGACAGACAATGCAACTGTTGGCGGTTGTGACTCTGTGGCTGGCTATGGGCAGAAGTGAAAGTGCTGTCGGAACTGCACTTTATAGAACAGTGGTTCCCAAACTTTTTCATGTCAAGGACCCCCAAATTGACACTAATTAGCCCACGGACCCCCCATTTGAAAAGCGTCCATTTGGTTCCATTTGTACACTCTCAGAGTTACAGACCCACAAGGGTCCATTTGGTTACAAACTATCATTTAGCTGGGGACCCCCTGGAACTAGAGAGAACTAGTAGAGATAGGCCTAGTTCAGTTAAAGATCTTTCTGAGAGGAGGCTGGCTTTGAGCTGGTAAGCTGTTTTTGCTAGTAGCCACATATTTGCCCTTTGCCCCCGGGGACCCCCACACGATATTTCTCGACCGTTTCGGACGCGGGGCGGCTTGCCAGAACCGGGCCGGCACCCGGGGCTCGTTCCTGTGGGTCTGGAAGATCCGAGGACCCCCTGGGTGACGGACCCAGACACGGAGTTGCACCACTCACTTCACCCGGGTGTGATTTTGTAACCTTTGGAACATTTCTGCCTAGAATGACACGGCCAAAATAGAAAAGCCAGGTTATAAGTGGTTAAGTCCGTCTGTGGGTTTTTATAAACATTTAACCAATGAAAGCTATTAACAAGAGTTTGTAACATAATCCGTTTTCCCTTTTCCTTTTTGTGAAGATCTATCGGTGCACACCTATGTGCACGATATGTGCAGGCTACATATCGTTGTTCAGTTCCATTTAAATGTCTACTACATAATGTGCACACTGTATGTGACCGAGGGAGAGTTGTATGTTTTTCCTATTGGTGTACATTAACTCACTCAGTAGCTGTTAAGTGTTGGAGTCTGGGTGCTTTCCAAGTCCAACGCTGTTTATTTATAGGGGAGGATAGGCTATTTTTGTGTCAGCAGGAAGTGTTGCGTGACGACTATTTTTACTGGGGCCTTCTAACAACCACAACCAACTTATCATGGACTTTTACACAAATCCCCCAGCTTTAATGAAGTAAGCACCTTGAGGCAACCAAGAGTCCTTAAATGTTTTCAGATGGAAGTACCCCTGTACTTACCTCGTAAGAGTTGTGGGTTTGTATGAGTTAGATTCTTGTTTAGTCTTCTTACTCTTTGCTGGTATTTTGTTTCACCAATCATACCAATCCAGTCTAGATCATAAAACTAACCTTTTAAAGCCTAGCTAAACACTTATGCCCTATGTTCAAAAAGCTATTTACAGTAGCTGCAAAAAAAAGGCTGCTGAACTAAAATGGCACGCCTAAAATAGGGATAACGGGGTTAATTTAAACTGTTGAACTAACATTTGAAATTGATTTTTTTTTTAAAATCTTCTAAATCCTGACAGTTTTCTGAAAAACCCATGTTTCTATGTCAGTGGTTCTCAAACATATTCATGTCAAGGACCACAAATATATATGACATTGGCCGCCGACCCCCATCTGAAAATATGTTGTTCCAGGGACCCTCCCAGTAGCAAAGATTTGAGTTAAAAACTCGCTCTGTAACAATATATATATATTCAAAGATGTCGGGCACATTTTCACGATTTAAAAAGAATGGTCTTGCCTTCCTGTGCAGTCCAGAGTGGACAGCATTGTGACATGGACAAACACGGTGTTCTGTGGTCGCAGCGTTCTGTCTCAACATCGCTCCAACGTGAGGCCAACCATCTGCTCTTTGTTTAACAGCCATGTCTACCAAAGTCTCACTCTCTTATTCTGGGTTAGAGTTTCAGAGGCCACTAAACTGTTGTTGTTGTCGTGCGTGCGTGCGTGGGTGCGTGCGTGCGTGCATGTGTGCGTGCATGCGTGCGTGCATGCGTGCGGACGTGCGTGCGTGCGTGCACTGGAGAGGGCAGTAAGCAGTTTCAGCTGTGGCTCGTCTAGAGAAAGGATGTATTGTTTAGGGACATTTGAGCATCTGCTTTGTTGTAGAAGCGGTTTGAAGTTCGTAGCCGTCACTGATCAAAGAGCCCAAATACAGTAGACACGTACAGTATAGCTGATTTTGTGTAAAATCCTCAATGTTAATATTGAACTCGGAAGAGTGTACAAATAGAACCCATAATCACTCTTAAGTGAACTGAACTGAACTGAACTGAACACGCACGCACGCACGCACGCACGCACGCATGCACGCACGCACGCATGAGTGTAACGCCTGGTATTCGAACCCGGGTCTCTCGCGCAGGAAGGGACACTGAAGCCAAGCATCTCATCCACTAGCCTGAAGGGGAATTCCCCCTTTGCCGTGGCCTGGGGAGATATTAGGCTTGTAGTCTTCAGGCAGAGCCTCTGAGGCACTCTGCACGCACGCACACACACACACACACACACACACACACACACACACACACACACAAACACACACACACACACACACACACACACATACATGTTTAGACTACTTTTGGGGACGGATGACAGAACACCCCCCTTTCGGGGACTACCCTTTCTGAATGGGTTAGAGTGAAGCTGCGACCACTGTTGGTGTTCAGAGGATGCCCACTTTACAAATACCTCTTGATATTTTTGATTTAAGCTTTCTTTCAAAAGTAGGATTTTTTACCCTGAGATTGGGGACAATCATATTTTACCTCATATTCATACTTTTGGGGACTTGGGCGGGGCTTATTTCACACTACAGGAAGTCACCTTTGGGGCCTTGGTCTATACACACAGCCTACTTTAAACCACCTTTGGGGACATATCCTGGCTGCTCTACTGTACTGTACTGTACTGTACTCAACTGTAGTGTACTGTACTATACTGTACTGTATTCCACTGTACTGTACTGTACTGTACTACCACAGGGCAATGTACTTTATCCATTCATACCATCCCTTTGTCCTTGCCTTTAATTGAACTGTAGTTTCATTGTGTAGGATTTGATATTCTTGGTATGTTTTGCACTTTTCAATGTCATCTGTAATGCATCTCTGTTTTGTCACTTTCCATGTCACAAGTATGTCACGTACCGTTCAAAAATAACTACTAGTGCTATGCATTTGATAACACTTTGACCTTTGCCTTAGGCTACACACTTCGGGATCTAATTGCCTTCACAGAAACTCTACAAGAACAAGAAGTAAACTGTGGGGGCTACAAAAAAAAACACAAACTACTGTAAGGCACCTTTGGGGTATTAGGTTATACACAAGTTACAATCTCATTTTGTGTGGTCTACTTTTCTCAAATCTCAAACACAGGAAGTAAATATTGGTAGTAGAGCCTCCAGATTGTACTCATTTCTATAGAAAGCAGCAGGCCGCCTTGATACACAAACTGTGGACATCACCACGTTGGGTGTGGGGGAATGAGGAAATCATCATGCATGTCCGGGTTGCAAGCCCAATTGGACTTTATAAACTGTAGTTACAAAGCTGGATTGAAAACATGCATGTCAACAAAGTGCTGCTGCAGTCCAGCTACTGCAGTCCAGCTACTGCTTCTGAAAAGGCCTATGATGGTACATGTTGAAATCCACTCATACACTCGCAGCACAAAGAGTTTGGGAATTGACAATGTAGGAGAATAAGATGACTACAGAAATATTTGCTCTGATAGCTTAGTATACTTAGCAATTAGCCACTAGAGGCTGTTGGTTACGTAGTATTTTACAATGGCTGAGAGGTGTGGAAGTCACAAGCCGAAGGAGAGTGACTTTAACCCTCTGTCTCAAAATTGGCATAAGTGTATTTGTTTAGGCAACCTTTGGGGACATTTTTCAGAATACACACCAGTTGATTGGGGACCACTTAACAAAAAGGTACCCTAAAAAGAATGGCTGATTTTGTCGCACATACAGTAGCTTGAGCCAGTCTAATTGGACTCAGAACGCGTTTGTCTGTCTGGTATGACTGCAGCTGCGGAGCACAATTATTAATAAACAAAGACTCTTACTCGACTGAGATTGCAGATTTTATTCATTTTCTCTTATGTGGTACACCAGATTAGCTTGTAAAACCAGAAGATGTTCTTTATTTTATGTAATTTTCCTCGTCGATTTGTCCCCTTCACACCGATTGTATAGCTTGTAATGATCAAACATTCGTGGAATGAGCAGCACTGCTAAATGTGTGGGTTGCGCGCCGCAAACCTTTTCCAAAATGGCAAATGGATGATATTCAGCCTTGCTTTGTGTTGCTTAGTGGATTGGATGATTGCTCTCTCCCAGGCGCAACCTACACTTTTACCAGTGCTGATCCTTCCAAGCTATACCTCATTGTAAAGGTGACAAATCAACGATAAAAACGATATAAAATATTTTTTATTAAGGGTAAACCTTTCTTTTCGATGCTGTGATCTGGTTTCGGACAAAGTTCTTTACATCCGTCCAGGACCTATCTTTTAGTGCCTCTGGTGCACTTTGAAGGCAAAGATCGCAGCTCTTTTTGGGAGGTACGGTGAAGGTCTTGATGAAGTCCATCATATTGTCCTCCACCGCTTTCACTTCCTCTGCTCTCCACCTCCGCCTTGATTTTGCCTCCTTTGTTGTGGTGCTGGTCACTGGTTCTGTTGAGAAATTAAAATACCACTAATGCAGGAGTTCTCAAAGTGGGTGAGGGGCACACTGGGGTGCCGTGGCGACAGCCCAGGGGTGCCGCGTCATATTTTGGTAATATTTGGAATCTATATTGACACTTCAGTACAAAGTTATTTTCAGTCAGTTCCACAAAACGACTACCATCTCTTCTGTTCCCCTCGCAACATTATGCCAGGAACTGGTGGAGAATAGAATTTCTCGAATTAAAGTAAATTTGCACTTCTTGCACTTCAAACATTTCATGTTTACATGAATATTGTGGCTAATATGGTATTGCTTGAATTAATTTGAAGGTACAACACAAATCTGTTTTGCTCAATAAAGTACAATTCATTCAGATTTCACCATCTTATAATATTTTACAATAACAATAGTAAAATATGCCATATTAGGTTAGGAGTTAAAAATATGTATATAATATATAGGGAAGCCTCAGATGAAAAAAGTATTTATAGGGGTGCCTTGACCCAAAAGAGTTTGAGAATCCCTGCACTAATGGACACAAAATAATCATAGGTTCAGTTGAATGATGATACTTGTTCTAACCTTTCATAGAAGCAGGTGCTGAAGATGTACCATCCTGAAGAACACCATCCTCCACTTGCACTCTCTCTGAAGAAGCAGAAAAAAGTAGAACTTAAGGGATAGTTCACCCCCCAAAACGACTTTTTCCCCCCCTACCAATTATATGGATGTAATTTGATGAACAGCAGTATATCCCTATGGAGACACAAAGAGTCTCCTTTGTATGGATACACGAAGTGTCTCCTTTGTGACAAAACCAAAACCCATGAAGTTCAAGTCTCCATAAGGTCAGTAATCAATAGGAAAAACTAAACCTTTTGGGGTGAACTATCCTTTTAACAGAAGCAAATTAAATTAGCAGAATATCATGGCCTTGGACTGTCTCTTTGGCTAATCTAGAAGTGCGATTATCTTCTAGGATCTAGATAAACCAATGGAAAGACACCAATCATAATCATTATTTTTTACCTGGTTCTGAAGATGTGTTTTTTTTCTTTTTTTCCCCTTTACTTGTGCCAGGAGTAACGTCAGATTCCCCTTCATCACCTGAGCTGTCCCCTTCCAAGGGTTCCACTGTCTCTGATAAAGCACAATTTTTTTTGTAGAAATTAATGTTTAAAATGTGAGAGAATAAAATCTGAATCAGTATAGCAAAATAACTTAAAACAGACTCTAGTATAGTAAAAACACAGTAGACAAAAGAAACAGTAGAAAAAATATCGATCAAAGTATGGCCAAACCTTCTAGGTCAATTTCGATGTCATCCAATGCCATGCCTTTGTACTGTGCCAGATTGCCCTTTTCCATAGCAAGGAGAACCTTGCTCATCCTCGCAAGCTGGAGAGTTCCTGATGGTAGGCGGTAGTATTGTCTATGGACTCTGATGTCATGGCCCAAGAAGTTGGCAAGTTGGTCACACTCATTTTCCTCCAAGTTCAATACTTGAGACATTGTTGCAATGTGTTTTCGCAGTTTTGTTGAGGTCAAGGATTGAGGGTTTTTGGCACCACAGATGTTTGCATATTGCTTCAAGCTATCTCCACCTCTGTATGCAGATAAGGCTTTTGGTCTTGCGAACATGAATGCGTTTTCAGTGGGCACTTCACATGTCACACGCATTTGAATCAACAGCTCCATTGCATTCACCAGTGATGGCTTTAACAGGACAGGGACCGTTCTGTCCCTTTTCCCTCTGATCTCAACTCTTGCGAAGATCTCACACATTTTCCTTTCGAATGGAGTCAAGATTATGGCCACGTCTTCATTCAACTTCGACTTGTTTCGTGACATGAAACCATCCATTGTCATTAGGGAAACTTCTCCTTCTCTTCTCCTGTTGAACGTGATTGCCAAACCAAGGGTGACCTTAGCCAGAGCAGCGTAGTTCTTTGGGGTAGGGTTGACTGATAGCATTTTCTGGTAAATGTGTAGATCATTTTCCATGGAGAAGTTCAACTTTTTCACGTCTTCTGCAAATGGCAAAATCTGTGGCATATTCATCTTCTTCTCCCTAAGCGTGCGTAGTGCTCCAGCAGAGATGTATTCTTCCCATCTTGAAGTATGTATCTGTCTATACTTTCGTGCTTGTTCAGCTGTGACGTCATCGTTTACCATCATGGCATTGCTCTCAACAATACAGCTCAGTTTCTTTAGGCTGTAGCCAACCTTAAGCGCTAATGATGGGATTCCATAGGCGTCGTCTTCGTGGTTGTAATTAGCTGCTGATTTTGTAGAAGACACAACAAGCATAAAGTGTTGGGGAATGAAGAATTCCTCGATCTTCTTCAGATGGGTAATCTTTTTCGCCTCAAGAAGGACTCTTCCAACTTCTCTCATTCTCGCCCTTATGTAGTCACCATTATTGGAATTAGTTTTCTTTAATTTGTTGACCATATATTGTCCCAGCTGTAGGATGCACTTGTCATTCTGGATTAAGTGTGACACTTCATCAGAGTGCATTCTAGCAAGAATATTCTTTAGACCTTCACTGATGTCCATGCCAACAGGTGTGTTAACAGCACAAAGGGATCTTTGTCTTCCAACATCGGGTGTTTCATCTCTTGCCTTCACTGGACAGATTTTTACATGTTTCCATAATGTTTTCTTTGAGTAAAGACCTTGACAATGAACACAGTAAATAAAATCTTTACCCGGTGTATTCCTGTGTGGTCGGTAACGTGCAGCAAGATGTCCTGTCCCATTTCTCACCACATCGTTATTGTGGACAAAGTTTCCTCTGTTCCTTAGGATGCTCAGCCGCTTCCGTCTTTCTTTAGAACCTTTTGGGTGACACATTGCCTTTGCAACCTCCACTTCATTTTTGTGGACAGTGTCAAGGTGTCGAGCGATTTTTGATGTTGCCTTATGACAAAAAAGGCAGTAGTTCCTCTTGTCATACACTCTGCGGCCTTCAGTATTTGAGGGAGGCAGTACATTAATTGGGGCGCACTCATCGGTTGATTCATCCGAGGCATCGTTGTTCTTGGTCAATCTCTTCTTCCCTGGGCTAACTGTGGAGCTCTTCTTGTTGCCTGGGTTTACAGTCGGCCTCCTTTTCTTCCCTGGGCTAACTGTGGAGCTGTTTTTCCCTGCGTTTAGACTCTGTCTCCTTTTCTTCCCTGGGCTAACTGTGGAGCCGTTTTTCCCTGCGTTTAGACTCTGTCTCCTTTTCTTCCCTGGGCTAACTGTGGAGCTGTTTTTCCCTGCATTTACAGTCGGTCTCCTTTTCTTCCCTGTGCTGAATGTGGAGCTGTTTTTGTTCCCTGGACCAGCTAAACAATGTATTGTAGGAGTTAAGGGGAATATCTCTGATGTCTGTGCGTTCTCCAACTCAGAATCTGTGTCATTCTCCTCCATGCCAGGTGTGTAATCTTTATCTCTGTAGTCATCATCATCGGTTGATTCATAGTAGTTTGATGTTAGACTCTCTGAATCATCTGAGGCATGGTTGTTCTTGGTCAATGTCCTTTTCTTTCCTGGGTTGACTGTGGAGCTGTTTTTCGCTGCGTTTACAGTCCGTCTCCTTTTCTTCCATCGGCTGACTGTGGAGATCTCTTTCCCTCGGATAGCTAACTCAGGTTTTGTTGGAGTTAGTGGGGGGCAAAGCTCTAAGTCCGAGTCTGGAAAAAGTAAAACACTGCAATCAGAGCCTGGTATGCCATCAGCTTCATTGTAGTCTGAGGGGATGCTCTCATCATTTGAGGCATCGTTGTTCCTGGTCAATCTCCTTTTCTTCTCTGAGCTGACTGTGGAGCTTTTTTTCCCTGGGCCGGCTACTTCAAGTATTGCGGAATGCTCTGATCTCCATGTTTTTTCGGACTCCGACTCAGTGTCAGGTATGTATTCAGATTCACCGTAGTCTGATGGAAAACTCTCATTTGGTTCGTCTGACTCATCGTTGTTCCTGGTCAGTGTCTTTTTCTTGACTGTAGAGCTCTTCTTGTTCCCTGGGTTTACAGTCTGTCTCTTGTTCGTCCCGGTGCCGACTATGGAGACCTTTTTCCCTGGGCCGGCTACTTCAAGTATTGCTGAATGCTCTGATCTCATTGTTTTTTCGGACTCAGACTCAATGTCAGGCATGTATTCAGATTCAGTCTCGTCGGTGGATTCATCTGAGGTATAGTCATTATTTGTGTTAAAGGTAGTTTTCTTCTGTGGTGTTCCCTCCGAGGTATTGTTCTTGTTCTGTAAGAGAAGTAAATTTGGGCAATGTACATTACTTGATATAGTATAGTCACCATAAGTGCATAAATTGTCACTTTAGAAAAGAGCAGACAGCCTGGATACACTTATACTGTAAGTTAGTTTACTGTTAATCATCTGGGGAATAATCAACGTCATTGGGACGTCAGGACTCCCAGACACATTGAGAAGCAGTGTTCTACACAATTTTAAACTTAATTTCCGTTTACAAATTCCATCAAGTAACATTATAACAGATTAAATGTTAAGGACGACTGGGAATGACAACGTTCCATAGTGATGTTGTGGTGCCAACTTTAAATTGTTCATAGCATTCATTTTTAATCAATCAATTACGCTATTCTTGCATGTAGCAAAGTCCTACCCTAGGGAGTGATTCCACACGCCCAACTACCAGTTGCTGCTGAGGTCTGCTGATTAAATGGTCATCCACTGATGTTGAGGGGACAGGACTGCAAGGCATCTGAAATTAAAAGCAATACAATTTACAAACACTCCAACACAAATTCTTACCAGATACCAGTGTGGGTTTTTAAGACCATCCATTTGTTTTATAAATAGTGAAAACTTTGGGGGTGTAAAATAATGGTCAGTTTTCCTTTGTTTACCCGGTAAACAACTATTTCTCAATATAATTAACATTCTTTGCATTGAAATGATTTTGTAATAAAGTATTATGACCGTGTTCAATCAAAATTACTCACATGATCCAAAAGTGCCAGCTGTTGATCCAGCAGTGCACGTTGATGTAAGATAAAGGTACGCCGTCTTTCAATAGCATTGCGTTCTTCCTCTGCAGCCTTGTGCCGATCAAAGCATTCATCATGATGCAGTTTCAGTTTAGCCACCCTGATCTGAAATGACAGATCAAAGTAGAGCAGTTAAAATGACTTGCATTGTGAGTTTGTGGATCTGCTATTTTTGCAGAATGTTATCCCAAGAATAGGAACAAAACTTAAGCATTCACTCTTAGAAATATTCCGTTCAAAACCTATTCCTTGTATACACTTACTGTATACTGTAATTTAGTTTATTGTTGAGTGAGATGTTGCACGTTAATCATCTGGGGAATCCTCGACATCATTGCGACGTCAAGCACATTTTGAAAAGCACTGTTCTACACAGTACTAGACTTAGTTCATTTCCGTTCTTTCAAACCAAATTCAATCAAGTAACATTGATAACAAATATTAAGGACGACAGCTCATACCTGAGGGAGTGATTCCACATGCCCAACTACTGGTATCTGCAGAGGGCTGCTGATTAATTGGTCATCCACTGATGTTGAGGGGCTAGGACTAGGCATCCGATGGTCATCCACTGATGTTGAGGGGCAAGGACTAGGCATCTGAAATGAAAAGGAATACCATTTACAAACACTCCAGTAGTTACGCATTGTGAGTTTGAGGATCTGCCATTTTTGTCCCCATTCTGGGCCAATCATTCAGCAGGAATAGCACATCTACATTGTGAACAAACCACTGAGGCCAGATGTTCTCTTCCACATATGTACCTGAGTAACCTCTGGGATGACGTGCGTGCGATCTTTCACCTTGGAATGGCAGAGCACCTCCACCAGTGGAGAAGGTGGGGCCAGGTGCTCAGTGCCCCTACTGGATGGTCCCCCACTCGTCACCAGGTCCGAGTCAGACATGGAGCTGTACTGGTCTGCAAGTGCAAAGATAAGACATTAGACCAGGGGTAGGCAACCTTAGGCACTGGTGCCAACATTGGCAAAGGGGAGGGTGATCACTGGCACACTGGCATAAGTGTGAGGGGGAGTATTAAATTAACAATTAAATGAAGTCCTCTCACATCTTGCATGACATCCTGCACATAATTCTACACTGATTTACATTCTGAACTCTGACTGGGTCCAAGAATCAGTTCTCTTTTTAATAATACTATCTTCTTCCATACCTGAGGCTGGAAATCCAGGGAAATCCTCTTCATCGCTGTCCTCTACGAACAATTGGAGGATCAGTTGAAGCCGTTCTTTGTCCATGGCTTGAGTTGGACCACATTGGAGAGAGAGGAATATAAGAATTACATGTATCAATGTGTGTCCTAAATGAACACTGTACCGTATCCATACGTTTGTTAAGTCCTCTCACATCTTGCATATGACATCCTGCACATAATTCTACACTGATTTACATTCTGAACTCTGACTGGGTCCAAGAATCAGTTTTTTTAATAATACTATCTTCTTCCATACCTGAGGCTGGAAATCCAAGGAAATCTTCTTCATCGCTGTCCTCTACGAACAATTGGAGGATCAGTTGAAGCCGTTCTTTGTCCATGGCTTGAGTTGGACCACATTGGAGAGAGAGGAATATAAGAATTACATGTATCAATGCGTGTCCTAAATGACCACTGTACTGTATCCATACGTTGTTTAGGAAACTTTTGGGGACGATTCTTTTTTCAGAATACACACCAGTTGATTAAGGACCGGGGACGATATTTCACTATAATCATAATCCCCATGCTCCAAACTACTATACTAGTATGAAGCCTGAATTTGGAAGATGTTTTTTCCCCCGATATATTTCAGTTATTTTTAATAATACTTGTTTTTTAATAATACAATACGAGGCATATCAACTCATGTAGATTCACAATGGAATCTCTGGGAGGTTTGAAACTTGCCATACTTGACAGGGGATGTCCATTTCACCAGAATGGAACAGAGCCTTGTTAGTTTCACTGGTAACAATCTTGTACAGAGAGCCTAACACTGGAGAAGGGAACGGTCCCCAATCAACTGGTGTGTATTCTGAAAAATGTCCCCAATTGCCCAGGTGCTTAAGCCAACTTGACACAGCAATCAACTGCACCTGGTGCAGGGATGCATACAGGCACAACACAACACTAAAGTAGCTCCTAGCTAAACTAAAAAGTACCCTTACATATGAAATTCACCTCAAAGTCTTTCATAATGATTAAAACAAAACAAGTTAAGAAATAGATGACATTTTACAAAATAAATGCCAAATCATATGGACAGTAAAACAGAACATTTTAATTTGTTCTACAGTAAATCATTAAAAACTAACAAACTACTGGTCGCTTTAGTTAAACCTAAATTATTCTAGTGTTGAATTACAAACTAAGTGTCATCATAGTGTCATCTATACTAGTCTACCAGCTAATGTCAAACACATTGTTGAAAACACTAGAGCTATCAAACTAGGTCCATAAACCTGACATTAGTGTCATTTTACCATGGCCTCAATGTCATTAATCTACTGTAGCAAACACATGCTATAAAAAAACATATAACCAGCAAATTGGGAAGCTAATCATTGCAACTTACCATGTGTGCTAGCATTAGCTTCCAGCAGCATCTGCTCTCTGCCTCCTTCCATCTTGGTTTCACTGGTAACAATCTTGTACAGAGAGCCTAACACTGGAGAAGGGAACGGTCCCCAATCAGTGTGGGGGTGTGGGTGGGGTGAACACAGGTGTGTTCAATTGGATCCAATTGAGGACATGAGCAGAGGGGAGGGATCAGTGGTTCCCAAACAACTGGTGTGTATTCTGAAAAATGTCCCCAAAGGTTGCCTAAACAAATACACTTGTGACTTCCTCAGCCATTGTAAAATACTATGTAACCAACAGCCTCTAGTGGCTAATTGCTAAGTATACTAAGATATCAGAGCAAATATTTCTGTAGTCATCTTATTCTCCTACATTGTCAATTTCCAAACTCTTTGTGCTGCGAGTGTATGAGCGGATTTCAACATGTACCATCATAGGCCTTTTCAGAAGCAGTAGCTGGACTGCAGCAGCACTTTGTTGACATGCATGTTTTCAATCCAGCTTTGTAACTACAGTTTATAAAGTCCAATTGGGCTTGCAACCCGGACATGCATGATGATTTCCTCATTCCCCCCCACCCAACGTGGTGATGTCCACAGCTTGTGTATCAAGGTGGCCTGCTGCTTTCTATAGCAATGAGTACAATCTGGAGGCTGGATGAAAGCTCTACTACCATAGTCGATAAAAAGATATGAGAGGGTGCATCATCCCATGTGATCACTACTGATGAGCTGGTATAGAGACAATCTTATTTGCTGGATTCCACTCAAACTGACAGTTCATGGCACCATTGGGTGATAAAACCCCAATATCAACATTCTCACCCCAATGTTATAGTCCCAAAGATGTGCTGTCAATCCCATGGCCATTTAGTTGCCAAGTTACAAAGATGTATATCAGGGAGAGGGGTAAGGGCAAAAAAAAGTCCACTGTCCACTTAAGACAGATTGGGGACACATAAGTGGGGGAGGGGTGGAAGCGTAGTTGTATTCACTTGACCTGGTGGTTCCCAAACAACTGGTGTGTATTCTGAAAAATGTCCCCAAAGGTTGCCTAAACAAATACACTTGTGACTTCCTCACCTCTCAGCCATTGTAAAATACTATGTAACCAACAGCCTCTAGTGGATTTCTGTAGTCATCTTATTCTCCTAAATTGTCAATTCCCAACTCGGATTGTCGATTCCACTCAAACTGACAGTTCATGGCACCATTGGGTGATAAAACCCCAATATCAACATTCTCACCCCAATGTTATAGTCCCAAAGATGTGCTGTCAATCCCATGGCCATTTAGTTGCCAAGTTACAAAGATGTATATCAGGGAGAGGGGTAAGGGCAAACAAAAGTCCACTGTCCACTTAAGACAGATTGGGGACACATAAGTGGGGGAGGGGTGGAAGCGTAGTTGTATTCACTTGACCTGGTGGTTCCCAAACAACTGGTGTGTATTCTGAAAAATGTCCCCAAAGGTTGCCTAAACAAATACACTTGTGACTTCCTCAGCCATTGTAAAATACTATGTAACCAACAGCCTCTAGTGGCTAATTGCTAAGTATACTAAGATATCAGAGCAAATATTTCTGTAGTCATCTTATTCTCCTACATTGTCAATTTCCAAACTCTTTGTGCTGCGAGTGTATGAGCGGATTTCAACATGTACCATCATAGGCCTTTTCAGAAGCAGTAGCTGGACTGCAGCAGCACTTTGTTGACATGCATGTTTTCAATCCAGCTTTGTAACTACAGTTTATAAAGTCCAATTGGGCTTGCAACCCGGACATGCATGATGATTTCCTCATTCCCCCCCACCCAACGTGGTGATGTCCACAGCTTGTGTATCAAGGTGGCCTGCTGCTTTCTATAGCAATGAGTACAATCTGGAGGCTGGATGAAAGCTCTACTACCATAGTCGATAAAAAGATATGAGAGGGTGCATCATCCCATGTGATCACTACTGATGAGCTGGTATAGAGACAATCTTATTTGCTGGATTCCACTCAAACTGACAGTTCATGGCACCATTGGGTGATAAAACCCCAATATCAACATTCTCACCCCAATGTTATAGTCCCAAAGATGTGCTGTCAATCCCATGGCCATTTAGTTGCCAAGTTACAAAGATGTATATCAGGGAGAGGGGTAAGGGCAAAAAAAAGTCCACTGTCCACTTAAGACAGATTGGGGACACATAAGTGGGGGAGGGGTGGAAGCGTAGTTGTATTCACTTGACCTGGTGGTTCCCAAACAACTGGTGTGTATTCTGAAAAATGTCCCCAAAGGTTGCCTAAACAAATACACTTGTGACTTCCTCACCTCTCAGCCATTGTAAAATACTATGTAACCAACAGCCTCTAGTGGATTTCTGTAGTCATCTTATTCTCCTAAATTGTCAATTCCCAACTCGGATTGTCGATTCCACTCAAACTGACAGTTCATGGCACCATTGGGTGATAAAACCCCAATATCAACATTCTCACCCCAATGTTATAGTCCCAAAGATGTGCTGTCAATCCCATGGCCATTTAGTTGCCAAGTTACAAAGATGTATATCAGGGAGAGGGGTAAGGGCAAACAAAAGTCCACTGTCCACTTAAGACAGATTGGGGACACATAAGTGGGGGAGGGGTGGAAGCGTAGTTGTATTCACTTGACCTGGTGGTTCCCAAACAACTGGTGTGTATTCTGAAAAATGTCCCCAAAGGTTGCCTAAACAAATACACTTGTGACTTCCTCAGCCATTGTAAAATACTATGTAACCAACAGCCTCTAGTGGCTAATTGCTAAGTATACTAAGATATCAGAGCAAATATTTCTGTAGTCATCTTATTCTCCTACATTGTCAATTTCCAAACTCTTTGTGCTGCGAGTGTATGAGCGGATTTCAACATGTACCATCATAGGCCTTTTCAGAAGCAGTAGCTGGACTGCAGCAGCACTTTGTTGACATGCATGTTTTCAATCCAGCTTTGTAACTACAGTTTATAAAGTCCAATTGGGCTTGCAACCCGGACATGCATGATGATTTCCTCATTCCCCCCCACCCAACGTGGTGATGTCCACAGCTTGTGTATCAAGGTGGCCTGCTGCTTTCTATAGCAATGAGTACAATCTGGAGGCTGGATGAAAGCTCTACTACCATAGCCGATAAAAAGATATGAGAGGGTGCATCATCCCATGTGACCACCACTGATGAGCTGGTATAGAGACAATCTTATTTGCTGGATTCCACTCAAACTGACAGTTCATGGCACCATTGGGTGATAAAACCCCAATATCAACATTCTCACCCCAATGTTATAGTCCCAAAGATGTGCTGTCAATCCCATGGCCATTTAGTTGCCAAGTTACAAAGATGTATATCAGGGAGAGGGGTAAGGGCAAAAAAAGTCCACTGTCCACTTAAGACAGATTGGGGACACATAAGTGGGGGAGGGGTGGAAGCGTAGTTGTATTCACTTAACCTATGTGGACATGAATCAGCTTTATTATACAAATAGTATTTAAAACACAAGTATAATAAGCTATCAGGTTGTTCATTCAGAAGCCTGACAGCCTGTGGGTAAAGGCTGTTGGTCAGTGTGTTGGTTCTGGACCAGATGGATCGGTATCTTCTACCAGAGGGCAGACGTTGGAAGAGATGGTGTGCTGGGTGGAACTGGTCCTGTAGGATGTTATGTGTGCGGCGTAGGCAGCGGGAGGTGAAGACTGTGGAGATAACTGGGAGACTGGTCCCAATGATCCTCCCTGCAGCCTTGACCACTCTGTGGATGGCCTCCTTGTCTGCCCTGGTGCAGCTGGTAAACCACACCAGTAGCCCATAGGTGAGGACACTCTCTACTGCACAGTGGTAGAAGTTAATCAACAGAGCTTGTGGAAGTCCTGCCCATTTAAGTTTCCTTAAAAAGAAAAGGCATTGCTGTGCCTTCCCCACGGCAGAGGTGATGTTGGTCCTCCAGGACAGGTCGTCGGCCACAGTCAAGCCCAGGAACGATAATAATCAATGATAATTTCCTTTGTTTTTGATGTATTTAAAGCTAAATTGTGATTGCCGCACCATGCCACCAAACCCTCGACCTCCCTCCTGTATAAGGTCTCATCGTTTCCTGTCATGACTTGAGGCCAAGTACTGTTGTGTCATCTGCAAATTTGACTATGAGGTTAGATGGAGAAGAGGAGCAGCAGTCGAGTGTGTAGAGAAGTGGGCTAAGCACGCAACCCTGGGGGGACCCGGTGCTAATGGGCAGGGTGGGGGAGATGTGCTAGCTAATTTTGACATGTTGTGTACAGTTAGTTAGAAAGTCCAAGACCCAATTGCATAGTGTAGTGTTCAGTCCAAGTTCTTGTAGTTTGCTGTGGAGTTTGCTAGGCAGGATAGTGTTGAAAGCTGAACTAAAGTCAATAAAAAGGAGTCTCCCATATGTGTTCTTATGCTCTAGGTGTTCTAACAGAGTGTGTAACACAAGGGCTATGGCATCCTCTGTTGACCTGTTCCTCCTGGAGGCAAACTGGTAGTGATCTAATGTTGGCGGTATAGCAGCTTTGATGTGTGTCATCACCAGTCTCTCAAAACATTTTGCAACAATAGGGGTGAGTGCCACAGGCCTGTAGTCATTCAGGCCCTTGACATTCGGTTTCTTGGGAACCGGGACTATTGTCGCTGCCTTAAGACGGGTTAAAGATGGTGGTGAAAACTGGTGCAAGTTCAGCTGCACAGTCCTTGAGCACCCGTCCCTGGATTCCGTCAGGACCAGCCGCTTTCCTGGAGTTGATGTTGCGCAGTCCCAGTCTGACCACATGAGTGCTCAGGACTAAGGTGGAGCCGTCAGAGCGACACCGGGTCCATATTGTCCCTGTCAAAACGTGCATAGAAGGTGTTTAACTCCACCGCTAGGGTTGCGCTGCCATTGACGTTGTTGTTCTACCCTTATAGTCCGAAATTGCCCTGACACCTTCCCACACCTGTCGGGGGCTTGAGGAGCTGTAGAAGTGGGCTTCAATGCGGGTCTTATATGCCAGTTTAGCGGATCTGATACCATTTCTAAGGGCTGACCTCGCCGTGCTGTATGCATTGGTGTCCCCAGATCTATGTGCCGCATTCCTGGCTCTTACTAGTGATTGGAGTTGTGGTGTCATCCATATAGTATAGCAATGAAATATTTACATATGCTATTTGTGGACTACAGCTCAGCATTCAACACCAATTGTCCCAGTGAAGTTTGACACAAAGCTCTGGGAACTGGAACTACACCCAGGCATGTGCTACTGGACTTCCTGTCAAACCGACACTAGATGGTGAGAATGGGCAGCATCACATCTGACCGCCTGACCCTCAACAATGGAGCACCCCAGGTATGCGTGCTGAACTCTCGCCTCTACGCCGTGTACACATGACTGAACAGCCACACATGACTCCTACACCCATCATAAAGTACCCATCATAAAGGACGACATGACAGTGATAGGCCGAATCGTCAACCACAATGAGTCTGAAAAAATATATGAGATCAACACATTGGCACTCTGGTGCCAGGAAAACAACCTCGCCCTCAGTGTCGTCAAGATGATTGTGGATTTCAAGAGGCCGCAGAGCATTCATGCTCGCAATCCTCATTGATGGCGCTGCAGTGGAAAGGGTCAGCGAGTTCAAGTTCCACAGAGTACAAATTGAAGAGGAGCTCATATGGGAGCTGAAAAATAGTTCCACCTGACATATTCATACTAGTGAATATAGCATGAGTCTGTGGTTGGACTGCTGAACTCGAGCATAGGCCTAGTTAAGCATCCCAGTCACAGGCGATGTAGTCAGGCTAACCTTATGACCTTGCTCTGAACATACCAGTTACTAACAGACACTACTATTAGCAGAACATTTGCACTTAAGTGAAGATGTTTTATTTTTAGTTTACAAAAAAGTTAATTTGAGCTATTGAAAATTCTGCTGTTAATTATCACTGGGGATGCCAGTGCCACTGGTGCTACAAGTGTTTATTTTATTGTGTATTATGTCTTTGCTTAATTCTACTGCTGTTGCTTATGTTTGATGCTGTTACTTATGTTTAATGATGGCTTGTATTGTATTTTCTTTTTGTATTTTCTCTGTAAAGGTTTTCAACCCTACCTTATCCTTACCTAGCTACTTCTAACTACTGAAAGTTTAAAAAATAAAATAAAATAAAACGAAAAAATAGAGGGATTTTAGTTTTTGATTAGTTTGTTTTATTTTTGTAATTTCTGATTCCATCTCTGTTTTGTATTTGTAAGGTTTTCTGCTAGCTAATTTCTTCCTGGCAAACATGACACAGGAAGTCAACAGAAATCCATATGGTCACATGACTAGTAGTTGTAACTTTTCACACTTTCAATAGGGGGCAGTGTAGAGTTATACACTCCTGAGTCCCCAAAAGTCGAAAATTTTAAGGTTTTGTGTATCTTTATACACAAGATATACACAGACAGCTGAAAAAATCCGATTTTTGGGGACATTTCTAATTTTAATGGCTAAGGCCCCTTTGGAGCATGGGGAACATGATTATAATGAAATTTAAGGATTTCCCTTTGGGGACGGTAAATTTCGTCCCCAATTGTCAAGTGGTCCCCAATCAACTGGTGTGTATACTGAAAAATGTCCCCAAAAGTTGCCTAAACAAACACACACACACACACACACACACACACACACACACACACACACACACACACACACACACACACACACACACACACACACACACACACACACACAATCTCTGTATCTGTCTCTCGAATCCCCACACATACTGTACAATATCCTCTTATCTATGCACAATATCCTCTTCCTGTCGTTTATTATGAGCAGTGCTGATGGTGTTTGTTGGTCTTTCCCCGCGCCCGCCTAACCTAATTGGCCTCTCTGTGTTTACTCAGTTTTATCTCTCATCTGCACAGGTAAGCCCTGAGGTCAAGAAGAGGAACATTTCCTTCTTTGTGTTAGAGGAGACAAGGGAGTCATTTTGGAGTATATATACTGTTTTATGAGAACTAGTCTGGGGCATCAGTTGATTACAGCAGTCACGGTGTTCCCTAATAGTCCTCACAGTGGGAATATAGAAGGTGGGAGGAAGGTTGTGAGCTAATAAAGTGTTCGGCTAAGCCACGTGGAGAGGATGAGGAATCTTCAGATAATTACACTCTTCATTATGTACATTGTACATATAATAATAATATCTGCTTTTTTCATATACATTGCCGTATATGGAGAAAAAATGACCTAAAATGAGAAGCTCTGAAAAGGACGGTGACTGTACAGATTGCATTCTTTTGCACAATACTCACTGTATATCTCAAGTGGAGGAAGTAGCTATAGTTGTACATAATTCTGGTCACATGGTCAGTTTCCAAGGCAACTCCCTCCAACTCCAATAAACGGATCGTAACATTATTGGTTCTTCTAAAATTCGGCCTTCAATACGGACTGACTCTTGTCCGAATTTGTCATGCAGTCTAAGGGGTGATTTAGTGACTCTTCCCAGGAAATGTATAGCAGGGTTTCTTACATAAATGTTTTCTTTTTCTGTTCTCCTTTAAAGTGGCTGAACTCGACAGACATACAGAATGGAGCAGAAGCAATGACTGCTTTCAGCTCTTTGTTTGTTTTTCCTCATGAGAAATGGAGGTTCAGAGCAACACGAGAACCATTCCAGAGCAGCCATATGTACTCCAAATAAATAAATGAAATTAATACATCATAATAATAATAATAATAATAATAATAATAATAATAGGTCCACTTTTAAGAATCTCCCACTCCCGTGTGTGTGTGTGTGTGTGCGTGCGTGTGTGTGTGTGTGTGTGTGTGTGTGTGTGTGTGTGTGTGTGTGTGTGTGTGTGTGTGCGTGCGTGCGTGCGTGCGTGCATGCGTGCGCACATGCTGGGTGCAGTACGTAGTTCAGACAAGTCATTGGTCCGACAAATGACAACCCACCTCATCTCCTAACCTAACCATAACCGCAAGCACGGGAGCAGACGCTAGTCCGACATGCGGACTAATGCCCTGTCTGAAAAGCGTCCACCTCCCCACATGCTTTATGAACCCCCAACATTGAGGGCATAGCTTTTTGTGATGGTTGGTCGTATGATTTCAGATACATTGACAAAGAGAGGAAGAGTTTGAGGGGGAGAGATCAGGACAGCCATCTTTTTTTCCCCTAAACTGTAAATTGGACATAACCTACTGTAAGACATTGAATCATCCGTTAAGGTGCCGATTGACATGAGGAAGAATTGATCAACATCTGTGTTTAATATCATATCAGTGTTAAATCACCCTGAAGATGGCAGTATTATCTGTCCGAAGACGTCGGTGTGTCTGTGTCCTCATTAAAACTGTTGCATTGGCAGCTAATGTCAGTGTTAAACCTACACTAGTGGGACAGGGACTACAGTAGAAGATCTTGAGGCTAAAGCTTTGTGTAAAGTGTTGTGCGACATATTTGCCAACGTGGATTTATTTTTAAATGTGCAAGCTCTTTCACCAAAGTGCTTCTCATTTCTCTCTCTCTCTCTCTCTCTCTCTCTCTCTCTCTCTCTCTCTCTCTCTCTCGGTACATTTCCCCTCCATATTCACTGTTCTTTCCTTCACTGTCTGCTTCTCTATACTTGCCACCCTGGCTTTTTCAATGCAACATCATACCCAGCAGCCTCTGGCCTTCAGGGACAAAACAGGAAACACTCTTGTGTGTCTTAATGAGTGTCAGGCCAGAAACGGAGAAGAAACAAACACTGCTGTCTGTCCACACCCCGATCCCACTGTAAACACACTTATCAGAGAGAGAGAGAGAGAGGGTATGTGCATCTGTGTACGAGCATACATGTGTATGTCAGAGAGAGAGAGAGAGAGACATAGAACTGTACAGCAGTGTTTCACAGGCGATAGGCTTCTCAGGTCGCAACACCTAAAATAATCATATTTGCACCCAGACAAGCACATAGTTTGCCTATTTCTTATATTATTTGACAATTTGGCCAATGTTGGACTAGTTTTTATAGTATAGTATACAGTAGTATGTTTGAAGCAGTTTGGTATTCATTTTTTCAATTTCATTTTTTTCTTCTTTTTGTATTGAAAAAAGTTACTTTAAATTGACCTGTGGGTCAGGGCGGGGGGGGTGGGGACGACTACAATGTATTTTGGCGGGCCTTGATGCCGTCGTAATGGCTGATTTGACACCTGCTGAAAATAGCCGATCTACAAGCTCGGCTATTTTCAGCATGCCAAGAGTAAAATGACTTGTGTGTTTTACTTATACCGGATCTCTTGCCCACTAGTCACATTTTAGTCTTTATTTCTTGGAGAAATTGGCAATATATTTATACTTTTAGTCATCATAGCTTAGGTTTTCATGTAGTTTCCATTTAGTTTTCGTCAGGGGAAAAAGGGTAGTCGACGAACATTTTTCGTCATAGCTTTAGTCGACGAAATCAACACTGATCCCCACATAATTTAGTGGCGTTCAACCACTAAATCTGTGGCCCTGAGCCACAGATTCAGAACCACCTCCCAATTATCATGTCAAGGAACCCATTACAGAGTTATTAATGCACGCACACATGTTGGCTAACAGACCTCATGCTGTCGGGTCGGCCTATACTGCCAATGCATTTAGCTCAGTGGTTCCCAAAGTGGGGTCCGGGTGTCCTTGAGGGAGTTCCAGTGGGTCCCCAGCTAAATGATAGTTTGGAACCAAATGGACCTTTATGGGTCTGTATTCTGTAACTTAGAGAGTGTATACAAATGGACCCTTTTTGTTCCATTTGTACACACTTTAGTTAGTTAAATTAACATTGATTTTACGATATAAATTGGGGGTCCCAGCGACAGAAATTAAAATCGGGGTCCCTCCATAGCCTAATTCAGGTCAAACTGGGGGGTCCTTCAAATTTAACGGGTTGAGAATCGCTGCTAGAACCGTACAAATCTTCTCTTATGGGGGGTCCCTGGCATATCTTTTCAAATGGGGGTCTGCGGGCTGATGAGTGCCAATTTGGGGGTCCTTGACATGAAAAGGACTGGGAACCACCGGGCTAACAGACCTCATGCTGTCAGGTCTACCTGCCAATGCACCAGACTAGGCTCATTCACAGTACCCAACACTGGCACTTATTGTCCAGGGGCTACATTTGACCGCGTGTACAGTGATTTACAGTGGATTGTGGATTAGTTGTTGTTGTTATTATTATTAATAAACAAGAATTGATGACATCAATTAATTACCAGCTGCTGCCTTATATCCCATGGCTGAGAGGTCGGCTAGAGACGAGGCAGCCAATCAGGACGATAGGTTGTCAGTACAGCCAATGAGAAACATACAGTAGGTCTCACCTACAGCAAGTTTAGGTCGCAAAAGCACCGCAGAGAGAACGTTGACTAGCTGGGCTTACACAGCAGCTGGTAAAACAATTGACACAAATACTCAACTGAGCTCATCTGTATAGTCTCAGATTTTAATTTATGTTATGGTCTATAAGCTGCCAGTAACCCCTTTTCTCCTCTGCATTGGCATGCTTTGCAATGCACATTTTAATCTGTATCATTCGTGCAATTTGCTAAATGAAATAGAATTCAGCTACCGACTGTTCAGTCTTGCATTGCAGAGGCTTGAGAGAGCTATTGGGCCACGATGAAGCACATTTCTAACGGCCTGGTCAGAAAACATCCACTGTTTCTCTGCAAACAGGACCCGTTTTAGTCAGCCAGTACTTCTCAACCTTTTTACACCAAGTACCACCTCGGAAAATATTTGGCTCTCCAAGTGTTTGGTTGTAAGAGGCCTCTTTGGTTGTAAGAGGCTGTTTGAGAAGTGCTTCATGCGTTCATTAGTTACATACCACACTGTCCTATAGTGTGGTATAGGCTATTCCTCTTTCCCACTCACATTTACTGAATCCCAGTTACGGCATGATATTAACCGGTGCGTTTGTGCCGCGGCAAACTGTCAACTGTGAGTGGACGACACCATAAAGTATCCCCCCCCCCCCCCCCCCCATGGAGCAGGGAGCAAGCTTGTCTCCAATTGAAAATGAATTGTGAGCTGCTCTGCCCCTCCCCTCTCTCCCAAGGACAGCGAGAGAGCACCCTGTCTTTTATATATGTGACAAAGTTGTGCTGTTCAAGTTCTGTGGTCCATAAGACATCCACCACAACACACAATATTCTCCTCTCGATCCACACTTGTAGTTCCAGTTTTGAGAGTTCACGATTGCACCATTTTTAACTCAGCTGTGTTTATTAGTATCTTAGTCACCGTCCACTGTTTAGCTTGTTGTGAGCTGTTGTGATCGTGTACGCATCGGCGACACATAAACAGTAACTACGGACTACATATTTATAATATATACAGGAAAGCAAAGCTTGTGTCCCATTTCCATGATATCATTCTAAAGTTATTTCCATTCAGGGGGCCTGGTAGCGCTGTCGCCTCACAGCCAAGGTTAATTAAATCAGGTTAGCAGCAAAGACGGTACGATGGACTCCATGTTGCTCTCTGGAAGGAAAGAAACATGCGCAATGGGCTATATGCAGCCAACCGTGTTCAGCTTCCTTGGTCTCAATTGCGCATGTTTCTTTACTTCCAGGGGAGGAACATGGAGTCCACCGTACGGTCTTCGCTTCCTAACCTTATTTAATTTACCTTGCTCACAGCTAGAAGGTCCACTAGGGTTTGATTCCCGCCGGTGACGCTGCCGGGCAGTGTTGTTTTTGGCACTACATTTCTATTTTAGTTTTAGTCATAGTCTCTTGAATAGTTTTCATTTAGTTTCAGTCACATTTTAGTTACCTTGAATGCTTTAGTCAGTGTTTAGTCTAGTTTTAGTCGACTGAATATAATACGATTTTAGTCGACTAAATCTACAGTTGATTTAGTAGACTAACATGTATTTTGTACGGCCTTGACGCCGTCGTAATGACAAGCTCACAACTTGTCCCTAACATTGGATCTCTTGTCCACTAGTCCCTTCCTAACATTTTAGTCTAGTTTTTATTTGTTAGTTTTAAATTGTCAGTATATTTAGTCTCAGTTTTAGTCATCATGGCTTAGTTTTTATTTAGTTTTTATGTCATTTTTGTCAGTGAAAAAAGGTAGTCGACGAACATTTTTGTCATAGTATTAGTCGACGAAAGCAACACTGGCTTGTTCTCTCCTCTGCATCATCAGCACCCATACCCTAGGTTGGGTTTGGGCGAAAGGGCCTTTCTGTGTGGAGTTTGCATGTTCTCCAAAAAAACATGCAGTAATCCTCCTGGTCTCTATACTGCCTCCCCCTGGTCAGCCTGATGGCAGGGGAAAGGAACTGGTTGGAATAACGTGTTCCTTCCACGCAATATATGTCCTACCGGGGGAAACTCCCCCCGCTCTGTCAGGTGATAAGAAGCAGCCTTCTCACTCCTCATGCATTGAAGGAAGCATGAGCTCAGTTTGGGGCTCTCCTCAGGTTGGCAGAGTACAGCGCCCAGGATCACAGCTTATAGGCAATTGGCTCTGGGTGAAAAAATGGGTTACAAAAATCGGTGGGTACGCGAGCCACGGTTTGAGAACCAGCGGTGTAAGCCAACATTGAGAGCTGACCCAGGAGCTTTGCCCTGCATGGTCCGGCTAGTATTTATGATGTTTTGGAAAGAGAGGGTAGATATAGCTACCAAAAACAAGCCCTGGAACACATGGCACCACAAGCTGTGTCACAGAGAGAGACGGTCTGTTTGTCTGGGCACTTAACCCATTTAAGGACTGAGGGCCGATTCTAAAAAAATGTTTTCTAAATCATGACCATGTTTTGTGGTTCTCAAACTATTTCACGTCAAGGACACCAGAAATTATATGTAATTGGCCGCCGACCCCCCATCTGAAAATATGTTTTGCCAACCCCCCCTTAAAGGAGAATTCCATACTAAAAGGCTTTCTTACCTTTCTTTGTAGTTGTTACGTCCCCATCAAAGAGGTCCAGGTGTTATTTTGTGCAAAAGCTCCTTATTGGCTATTTCCCCTACCATAAGCCCTAAATGAATTGCATTGAATTGAATGGGATGTATGGGGTGTTGTGCTAATTTGCTTATTTCAAAAGCTCAAAATTAAAAAAATGTTTTATATATCCTAACCCTCTTCATAATGTAAATAATAAACCCAAGCGGCACACTTTACTACTTATTTCGATGGAAATAAGCGAATTAGCACAACACCCCATACATCCCATTCAATTTAATGCAATTCATTTAGGGCTTATGGTAGGGGAAATAGCCAATAAGGAGCTTTTGCACAAAATAACACCTGGACCTCTTTGATGGGGACGTAACAACTACAAAGAAAGGTAAGAAAGCCTTTTAGTATGGAATTCTCCTTTAACTTAACAACGTTCGCTCTGAAAGAATATATATTCAAGTTTTTACAGAAATTAGAATGTGTTTTAATTAATGCTTCATACGACTTCATAATGGTTGTTGAGTATACGTTTCTGTCACATGGAGATGATACCTGAAAAAGTTTTATTTATTTTGGGGGTCTAATACACCCAACCAGTACATTATCTATAGGATGTGCTGCGCATGCTGTCAGTAACGAGCACAATATTGATGCATTTCTGGCTCAAAAAAACACTCTAGTCTGTGCCCACTTTCTGTCAGGTCCTGCACACACACACACACACACACACACACACACACACACACACACACACACACACACACTGATATTATTCCATCTCTGTCAGCACCATTATCGCATCAGCCTTCCTGGGATGCCACTAGCTGTGTGTGTGTGTGTGTGTGTGTGTGTGTGTGTGTGTGTGTGTGTGTGTGTGTGTGTGTGTGTGTGTGTGTGTGTGTGTGTGTGTGCGTGTGCGTGTGCGTGTGCGTGTGCGTGTGCGTGTGCGTGTGCGTGTGCGTGTGCGTGTGCGTGCGCGTGCGCGTGCGCGTGCGCGCGTGCACGCGCATCTACACAGGCTCTCGTTGAAAGTAGAGCAGTGCATTCCGCTCCACTTAAAGCTGTCCGTTACAATGCAGGCCAGTGTCACACCGTAGATGGCCCTTAATTCAGTTTAGTTCAGGCTATAATGAACACACAGGCCATTAAACAGGGCCACCTAGGGCACCTAATGCATTGCCATTTCTCTGTAGCTGTGGCAACTGAGGGTTCTTTTTGCTTCAAACTTGTCTTAAGAGCGTTTCTTTTCCGTTTTGTTCAAGGTTTCTTTATTGATATTTTCACATCGTCATAATGGCACAATAGCCTACGAAAGAGTGTATGTTTGTTACCCCTCCTCTCACTCCCCAAAGTTCCCGCTCCGAAAGTCCCACATGGTACCATTAGCAAAAAGAATGACATACGAATAAGCCACTTTAACATTACATTTGAAAGGGAATGTTAAACAAGGAACAAAGAAGTTAAGTATAGACAGTAGAATATACCTAAGAAAGAGAGTTGTTTGATTCCCAGTCCAAACTTTAGTCCTAGTAAGGAATGTATCAAATGGTTCCTTTTCCTTTCTGAAATACAGAGGGTTGTCGTTCTGTACTATTACAATAACTACAGTGTTGTAAAGGTTTAAGACAGACTATTGTTGTGGGGGAGTCGAGATTGTCAACGTTTGAAGGGGTCTATTATTAAAACAGTATTGAGAAGATGAGATGTTCTTTGTATTAGGGGCAGTGTCCAAAGAAAGTGACAAAGTGCTTATGTATTTATTTTTCTGCCAGAGCTTTTCTGCCATGCAATTCTTTTTTGGATGTAGGAAATGAAATAGCGATAGAGTGACAGGCAGCAAAGGTCTGTCGGGCTCGGGAGTCGAACCCGTGGCCTCGCTGTCAGGCTGCGTCAGAGCCTATAATAATGCGGGTTCCTTAACCACTCAGCCATCGGCACTCCCCCCCCCCCCCTGGTAAACAGACGCTAGGAAAGCTATACCAGTGTTGCGTTTGGAACCCAGAAAGAACCCAGAAAATAGTTACGCTTTTGACAAATGCCACTTTTTCCGAAGCAGAGAAGTGCTCTGGATATGATGTCCAAAATGCTTTTTGTGGTCACAGCCTCTAAAGCAGTGGTTCCC
The DNA here is from genome assembly GCF_963924005.1 of Protomyctophum bolini. Taxonomy (NCBI): domain Eukaryota; kingdom Metazoa; phylum Chordata; class Actinopteri; order Myctophiformes; family Myctophidae; genus Protomyctophum; species Protomyctophum bolini. Next base: position 7,562,778 of record NC_137883.1, on the reverse strand, counting down.
AAAGTGGGGCCCGGGGACCCCCAGGGGTCCTTGAGGGAGTTAAATGATTGTTTGGAACCAAATTGACCCTTATGGGACTGTAACTCTGAGAGTTAAATTAGCACAATTCTTTCCTACTCGGTCTGTGTCTCGTAGGAGGGCTGTGGTCAGTTCAGAAACCCGTCCACCAGTGATCCACCAGTCATCGATGGCGTATCTAAGCTAATAGAAACTGCAGGATTTCTAGTGGAAGCCATCGTTCTCACGATAATAAAAATCTAAACATTTGTCTAATCTGTCTAACTATGATGTCACTGGTGGACGGGGTTCTGAACTGCCCACAGCCCTCCTATGAGACACAGACTGAGTAGAAAACAATTGTGTCATTTTATCATGATTATTAGTGAGGACCTACTATATGAAGATAGGTTGAAAAGTGGTGAAGTGGTCCTTTTTAAAAGCAAAACACTTACAAGCCTTTTAAAAAATGTTCAAAAATAGCAATCTACAAACTATTTGTAATATCTCTAAAGCAAACCCAACACTGTGATGTGAAACTATGTCCTGTGTCTGCCAGCGTGTGCCGGGAAACCTTTCACTTCCAGAAAAACAAAAACAATGAAAGCTGGGAAATTTGGACCCAGACTCTTGACTTGACAGAAGAGAACAACATGGGGTGGCAATTCTCCAAAGGGAGCTGATAATATCGATGTGCCATTTTCACTAGGGATGTTATTCCCTGTGATTTAACTCACGTGGTTGTCAAACATTTTAGCTCAAGGCCCAAAAGCGAAATTAGACTTTTGCCAAGGACCCACACTAGTGACAATAGCAGATCTACAAGCTCACAACATAAACAGTTCTGGATACATCGTTCTGCAACGCAACTGCCATGCCTTCCTTCTATCTTTCTCTCTTGAGTGTTTGGGAGCCACTAGTGCCACGGTTAGGTCAAAATGTCTAATTCAGTGGTTCCCAAACCTTTTCATGTCAAGGACCCCCAAATTGAGAGATATGCCAGGGACCCCCATAAGAGAAGATTTAATTTACGGCTCTAGCAGTGATTCTCAACGCGTTTAATTTCAAGGACCCCCCAGATTGACATGAATTTAGGCTACGGACCCCCGGAATCTCTGAGACCCCAATTTATATTTTAAAACCAATGTTAATTTAACTCTGAGAGTGTTAGGGTCCATTTGGTTCCATTTACACTCTGAGTTACAGACCCATAAGGGTCCATTTGGTTCCTAACTATCATTTAGCTGGGGTCCCCCTGGAACTCCCTCAAGGACCCCTGGGGGTCCCCAGACCCCACTTTGGGAACCACTGGTCTAATGGGCACATTGCTGTGGAAATCCATTCATGCTTCCTGGATGACCAACATTATTGAGTTTTTGTTTTATCATCAGCATTACGCTTCTGTGTTGGTTAAAACAACATGTCATGTATGTAAACAACAGCTCCTGGTCGTTGGAACACCTCGATAGTGGAATTAAACCACGGTCGTCCGCCGCTCTAGACGACCTTAGTTTACATCACTGGTCCCGTGGGTCGACAAAATGAGGTAAAATCACTGAAAAACAACTGGTAGCGGCAGAAGAATTAATTAACTAATACCCGGCAATCAATGTGTTTTAACAATCATTGTTAAAGGTTTCATGACATAAATTTTCATTTATTTCTATTTTTTGTTTTTCTTTACAGTGAAAACAAATATGCTAGCAAATCCCATTGACATGTATGGTATTTTCTGTCTCTTACATCACAAACAGCAGGAAACTCAGAGCACCTGTTTGAGCCAGAAAACCCCACGCCACAGAAAATCTAAAAAGAAAAGTGGTTCCCGTTCTGCGAGTTGAACCGAGGCGATCGTGGGGGAAAATGTTTAAGAAGCAGTCCGCTAGATGTGTCATCTGATCTGCTTGGAAAGTCTTTCCCATCTATCCCATCGCCGGCGCGGCCACTTCCCAGTGTGTCATGTTGGAGTGCTAATCATTATGATGGACACTAACAGCCTCGCGTCTGACCTCCCCGCTCCACTTTCACTGGCCCAACATATGTGCTCGCACACATGCACGCACGCGCACAGAGAGAGAACACCTGCAGTTACTTTGCTGTTTCTAATGCAGTTAACCAATTTCATGGCAGCAAGACTAACTGTTCAGGAGAGGAGGAAAACTTTTTTTTTTTTTTCTTTATCCAAAATGAGTTAATAGCACAGGCTCTTCACATACTAGAGCATGTCTGAAATAAGTGTCAGAGCTCGACAATAAATAAATATGAAACATGTAGCTAGGTGTAATGTTAGAGACATTACCTTTCAAGCCTGTTTTCTCAACTCGCTGTTTTCTGCAATCCAATGGCAGTTTTTTTTATTGGCCTAAAATATTGTCTATATACATCACCCATTCTTGAGATAAGGGACAAAACTTTTTTCAAACTGGATTTTTTTTTTTTTTAAGATACATTCAAATCAAATAGATGTATTTGTAGACACAGGTCTCAACTACCAATCTTGAGAAGGAACAGGTTTTTCGCATAACATTTTTTCTAAAATGGGACATTTATGCACTTAATACCTGATTCATGTCAACTCCGTCAGACACACTAAAATCCCTTTTAATTGAATTTTATCATTTCAACAATAATATAAAGTCCTCAGTTATCTTATAATGGCTTTCAGTAATCAAGTTAAGTAATACAAATCTTTTAATATTATTTTGTTCCAATATCACACTATTATGAAATATCCAATTTCTCAAAACCGTCATTTCAACCTTTATTTTCAATATTATAACATGAAAACCATGTAAAAAAAAAAAAAAATCATCATTACGTATCATTTCAGTTGGTGTTTCAATACATAAGCACAAAAGATTTGACAGCGAATTTTCTATTTCTTTGGAAATTAACAAAAACATCACGGGACGAACGTCTGACGGAGTTGACGAACATCTGACGGAGTTGACAAGTTTAACTGATTTAGGTTCTAGACCACCTAGGATCTTGATTCTGGTGACTAATCCCACATTTTCAAGGATGAGGAATACAGTGGTACTATTTAGATTTGCCCTGTGAACATGGCAGCCATTTTTCAAAATGGCCGCCAACTTTCTGTTATTTCCCAATAACTCAAGTTCTACACCACCTAGGATCTTGATTCTGGTGACTAATCATACATTTTCAAGGATGTGGGATACATTGGTACTATTTAGATTTGTCCTGTGACCATGGTAGACATTTTTCAAAATGGCCGCCAACTTTCTGTTATTTCCCAATAACTCAAGTTCTACACCACCTAGGATCTTGATTCTGGTGACTAATCATACATTTTCAAGGGTGAGGAATACAGTTGTACTATTTAGATTTATCCTGTGACCATGGATGGTAGACATTTTCAAAAATGGTGGACCTGCTATTATTTTACCAATTTACTCAGGGAATATTATCAGAATAATATAAAATCTGTGAATACATTTCTTACCAAGAATTTTCTTCACCAATGTTTGTAAAGGTGTCTACTAACATATCCCACATTGGTTTCTATTTGACCACCCTAGGGGCATGTTTGACAGCTGCTGAAAGTTGGGTACCATCAACAACCAATATAAGGCTAAATGTTCTAAATTTCATTATGCTTTAAGTAGCATGTGGCATGTCAAACTAGGGGCTTTTCATGATTCTGGATCCATTCCAAGCATTAGTTTTGCACAAAAAACACTACGTTGGCTAAAAACGGCCATAGCCATCATCACAGATGTGATGAGGTCAGCACATGTCGGCACATTTGGGCAAGTGGCTATGGCCAAACTAGGGGGTCTATGGCCAAACTAGGGGTCAAACTCCTTGGGCTAAATTCGGTGAGGTGAACAGTGAGCAGTGAACAGTGAGCGAAAGACTGAAAGACTGAAGACTGCAGGATGTGCAGACACTGAAGGCATCAGTGTCTTTCTCTGCGAAAGACTGAAAGACTGAAGACTGCAGGATGTGCAGACACTGAAGGCATCAGTGTCTTTCTCTGTGTCCCCAGCATGTCAACCAAAGCAATGTTACCAAATCAAAGGAGCCTTCACCTCATGTCACCTGGGGCTGGGTGAGCAATCGTATCCTGTATCTAAACTCACAACTAAATACAGACACTTGGCCAGACTGCCGTTTGAAAGGGTCAAACCCCTCATCCTGATTGGGGAAGACCACCCCACCTAATCACACCAACCGAACAAGTGAGGTTGGGGCCTCCAAACTGTGCATCTGTACCTGAAAGGGGCAAGTCAAAGGCCAGAAAGCCCACCTCCTTTTAATGTCCTGTCAGTAGAAACTCAACCTGCACCTGAAATAAGCCCTTACCTCTCCCAGAGAAAGTTCATCCTTGAAAATGTAATGATTAGTCGCCAGAATCAAGATCCTTGGTGGTCTAAAACTTGAGTTATTGGTAAAATAACAGCAGGTTGGTGGTCATTTTGAAAAACAATGGCTGCCATGGTCACAGGACAAATCTAAATAGTACCACTGTATTTCTCATCTTTTAAAATGTATGATTAGTCGCCAAAATCAAGATCCTAGGTGGTCTAAAACTTGAGTTATTGTAAAATAACAGCAGGTGGCGGCCATTTTGAAAAAAAAATGGCTGCTATGGTCACAGGACAAATCTAAATATTACCAATGTACCCCACATCCTTGAAAATGTATGATTAGTCACCAGAATCAAGATCCTAGGTGGTGTAGAACTTGAGTTATTGTAAAATAACAGCAGGTGGCGGCCATTTTGAAAAATGGCTGCCATGGTCACAGGGAAAGTCTAAATTGTACCACTGTATCCCTCATCCTTGAAAATGAGGTCTTAGTCACCAGAATCAAGATCCTAGGTGGTGTAGAACTTGAGTTATTGTAAAATAACATCAGGTGGCGGCTCTTTTGTAATATGGCTGCCATGGTCACCACGAGACAAATCTGTGATGGCCCCATAGCCAAAAATGTTCCTTAAGGCATGCTCTAACTGTGTGCCAAATTAGAATACTGCCCATTATTCAAAAACAATAATTTTATTGTTTTAGGAACACTTTTGTCAACTCCGTCAGATACACGTCAACTCCGTCAGACACAAAATCTGACGGAGTTGACGTCTGACGGAGTTGACAAAATGGCATTTGTTTTCATCTTAACCCTCTTTAGTACAATGTAGCCATTTTGTTTTTGCTTAATTTTGTTAGCTAAACCTAACCCCTAAACTAAAATAATAAACATTATTTTGGAATTCTTAACAAAGATCATAAAAATGTGCAGACGGAGTTGACATGTAAAAGCTGTGACCACATTGTTATCAACATTGTTTGTTTAAAATATCAAACAATTGAACGCTTGTCAGACCAGGTGCTCCACTGTTGCAACAAATATAAATGGGACTTGGAAAAGGAGTCTTCAGGCTAAATCTGTCGACAATATTTTCTGATTAATTTAAGACTTTTAAAAAAACCTGACGGAGTTGACGGAGACGTGGGACGAACATTTGATATGAGATATTTAATAGAAAATATAAATTAAAATTAACTGTGTATATTATTTGCTATATTGTTGACAATCTACTTTAATTTAGTATGTATATGTATGTGATTGTGACAGTATTAGACACTTTTTTGGCAGTTTGAAATTGTGGCCACTTGCTGGGGACAGGCTAAATACAGGCCTTTTTGGGTACAGGGCCTGCTTTTAACTAATTCAGATGGAATATGAAAACAATTATAATGAAATTAAGGGCATAATAATACACAACTGTATTACACTTAACTTTGCAAGTGCTTTTATTTTTATGAATTAATTTATTTTTTACATAAAATAAGGCTCTTATGTGTGGGACATGTTTTTTCCACTTTTGTCCCTCATCTCAAGAATGAGTGACATACATTCATGAATCCACTTGTCAGTATTGAGCAATTTATTTTATAAGGGTTTCTTGTGACCCTACCATTAACATCTTATGGCAGGCAAAACTGTCAAAAATGTCAAACTTTCCTTATGCTTTAAGTAGCATGTGACATGTCAAACTATGGGGTTTTCATGATTCTGAATCCATTCCAAAGCATTAGTTTTGCACAAAAAACACTCCTGGATTACCAGCCAAGGTGCCTGGACCAGGCACCTTGGCTGGTAATCCAGTCTGGCAGTGTGCCGCGGGTTCGACTCCCGATCCCGACGGCCCTTACTGCATGTCTTCCCCCCCATCTTCCTGTCAGCCTACTGTCTGTCCCTCCATAAAAAATATAAAATATAGGCAAAAAACAAACAAAAAAAAAACACTCCTTGGGCTAAAAACGGCCATCGACGTCATGACAAATGTGATGAGGTCAGCACATTTTGGTGGCTATGGCTGGCAGGAAACCAGTACGGAACTGGTTTCCTGGTGTGAAATTGTTTGCGTTTGTTTATGTGTCTAAAAGAGTGACTTTTGAGAGCTGTTTTCCTGTTACGCTGGAAGTCAATGGCAGCCAGAGTGGCTATGATGACTATCGGCAGTCCTTCGAATGGAAAAGTGTGGGAACTCCTGGGTTTAGACGGCGGGCAAAGGCAGGATGAATCCATATTAGTTTCTGGCTTTAGCATTGAATCTGTACAATGAGGTTGAGAATCAGCATTCACACCTTTTCTGGAGTTTTCTGCCTGAAGGCTCATACAGTACATAGTCTGGATTTTCGGTGGTTAGGTGACCACCGAACTGCAACATGACGTCACGAGCCGCGGTGAAGAGCAAACCACCGCCACCGCTCCAGCCCTTCTCTCTGTTTTTACTCACCACCGCTCAACGTTATTTCAGCTCCGGTGGTCAGCTCACCACCGGAGCGGTGGTCACCTCACCACCGAAAATCCAGACTATGCAAAGGCCTTTACATGAAAAGCACCACTGCAGAACACGGCGCGACATGACTTCAAACTTTTTGCTGTGATTACGAATGTGAGCCATTGCAAAAAAAATAAAATATATATATATATATATTAATCACCATTAATCAGTGTTTAGTCAGACTAATCAATTTAGTCTATTATTTTAAGATCTATTGGATTTTGTATTGTGTTGATTCAAGGAAAAATTATATATGGTTTATAAAACAACATGCTTATTCTGCATTATTGGATTATCCTACATGAGCATCATTTCGTTGGTTCTTGGTTCCAAGTATTGATATATTTTGGGCTAATTGCCCTGCAGCTCTAGTGCAGAATCACTGCGATGTCATCCAGTCATGGCTCTGTTGACCTTTAACCTCAGCGATGCGAGGGGATGTTTATAGCCCGAGCGCTGCCTTTTTCCACAAGCTGTGCAAAACGTATTGCAGCAACAGCCTTTGGGTGTATGCCACGGAAGCTATTTACACCATCATGTACCGCTATGCTCGCTGGCTTACGTTGCTACTCTGAGCGCTTACTGTACTAGTATGCCAAAATGGCTATTTGTGGAGTGGGGAGAGAGAGAGAGAGAGAGAGAGAGAGGGGGCTTTGCTCTCCTCATCATGTGTAGGTCAGTAGGCTATCGGGTCGGATCTAATACTGTACTGCATCCTAATAAGTCCAGACTAATGGTTCAGGGTGGTGTCACTGATGGTCAGATTTGCTGGGGTATGGGCCAGGGGTGGTGGGTTAGGGTGGAGTGGTAGTGTCCCCTCTAGGCATTAATTTCATATTGCTGGTGTGGATATGTTTTCTCCCCCGCTTCTGGTCAGACTGAATTAAATCCATGCATTTTGGGAAATGTAGACCGTCTGGCAGTGCATGCATGTATATTTGCTATAGCAATGTTCAATAATATAAAAATCACAAGTGAGTGGTGCAACTCCGTGTGGGGGCCCCCGGAAGTTCCAGACCGCCAGGAACGCGCCCAGGGTGCCGGCCCGGTTTCCCGGCGAGCCGCCCCGCGTCCGAAACGGTCGAGAAATGACGGAGTTACCGTGTGGGGGTCCCCAGGGGGTCCCTTTACTGTACTGTACTGTACTTTCACAGTACTGTACTGTGTCACTCCCGAAATCACGTAATGGCTGCTATAAACTCATCTTCCCATCATGCACCTGTGCACAGTGTGAAGCTCAACGGCGCCACTTTATCACCTGTTGGTACTCTAAACAGACACGCATACATACACGTATACAAAGGGACACACATATACAGTAGCTGGGCATTGGAGTGCCGCACCCTATGGTTGCACCACTCAAAAATTCTAACCATAATGAACCCCGCCTGGTTTTTGGGCAAATTTGTGAATAAAATAAAATAGCTTAGCCTAAAATAGCAGATGTATACAAGCTTGGATGGGCTTAAGGGCTTAAATGGAAAAGAAAATGTACCCCCCCCTCCTTGATATATATTTTTAAGAAATCGAACCCTGGTTTCACTCATGGTCGAGTTGACTAATGTGCTTGCCAAGGAAAGTAATCATTCTGATACTATGCTGTCAACTATAAGGGAGTGGAGGACTTTGAGCACTAGCCAGGTGTGTGTCATCATCGCGTGCCATTTTCCATCTCCGTTTCCTGCTGGTAAGCAACTAAGCAACTCGGCAGCAACAAGTCATGGATGTTATTGACATTGATACGTCCAGTGTGATCAGCGTTAGATTCTACAGGCCATTCCCTCTCTGTCCTCTCTGCATTGTGTGATGGAAGAATTAAGCTCAGGAGTAGAATGACGGAGGGCGGTACTGTCGACTCCCTAAAATTCACATTACGTTTAATTTATGATCATTCTGTGTGGTGTGGTTTGTTGTGTCGGTTGTCTGCCCGCACATCCTCTTTTGCTCTAATAGATATTCTTTTGTTTCATATTGTTCTTCCACTTGACAACTTTCAAACACGTCTCCCTATATTGGGCATGTCAATATGGTTGAAAATCTAAAACAATGTGAGTAAAAAGTTTTGTGAAAATGGTGAACTACATGGGTCACATTGTGTGACGCATTGCATTGGGATGCGTTGAGCTTTGTTCTCCAATAGAAAAGTCTATTTTTGCTTTAAAAGTCTATTTTTTGCTTTAAAGAGCTGTGTTGAGTGCCATTTCAAACTGTGCTGTGTAGCAGGAACGTGCGGAGAGTGTTGGAGGGGCAGGGGCTGAAATCCCGTAAGAGGGCACTCTTGGACAAAAATAGCGAAAATAGCAGATCTACAAGCTCTCAATGGAGCTTGTAGATCAGCTATTTCCGGGGGGCAACCCAGCACTCTTTTCTCGCTAGTGGAGATGCGGTGCGTATACGACATGGCTTTCTAAACAAATTTGTTCAACGCAAAATACTGTGTTCAGGAGACTTCAGGGGAAAAAAATCTCCTGAATGGTGCTGCTGGCATGGCATGGAAGGAAAGGAGTGGCATGTGCATTTCTCCATGTAGTAAATGCTGCATTCGTGGTCTGTTGTGTGCACGTCCCTGCTGTGTAGTGTAGTTTGTAGTGTGTGTAGAGTGCTTTTCAGACTGTTGGATATAGCCTTTCTATGAGGTCATGGTTGAAACACTCCAATAGCTGAATACTCTCTATCTCAGCGCAAGCTGTCAGCAATATAAATTAGGCCCCGTTAGCTTATATGTGTGCACTGTGCAGACACACACACACACACACACACACACACACACACACACACACCTATGCGTGCGCTCACATGTGTGCATTTGTGTACAGTTCTGTCCAGTGCATTTTTCTATGAGCTTAGATGTGTTTGTTGTTGTAATGTCTGCAATCTACATGCTAATGGCTGTGTGTGTGTGTGTGTGTGTGTGTGTGTGTGTGTGTGTGCATGCATGTGCATATTTACACATGGACGTACATCGTGACCTGTATGTGTGTGTATGGAGGATTGTGTGCGTGCACGTCGTGCGTGTGGCCACACATATAGTAAGTGCACAAGTGTTGTTGCGTGAGCTGCTATACGACAGTCGACAGAGCCAAAATAACATGTTGGGAGCATTGGGAGCATTACTAACATTCAGAGCATCTCAGCCATTGGCCTGAGGTTAGTCTAATGTGTGAGTGAATGTCTGCACGCAGTATTTGATTTGTAGGAATGTATATATTCATCATCATGAGTTAGGGTGGAGGGTCCATGCAGAATGTTTTCTTTGTAATAGGAGTCACATTCTTTCCACTATGCCATGATGTATGCATCTCTGCTTCTCAACGTGGGGTTCAAGGAAGGACCCCCTGGACCTCCCTCAAGGACCCCTGGGGGTCCCCGGACCGCCACGCTGAGAACCAGCTACCAAATAATGGACCATCATGGGTCTGTAACTCCAAAAGTATGCAAAAGAGGCCCCTTTTTTTAGAGGTTGGGAACCCGTTCAGTTCAGAACCAGTTTTTAGTCCATGAGACGGACCTCCAAAATTGGAACGTTAACCCATTAAGGCCTGATGTAAAAAAAAAATCTTCTAAATAATGACAATGTTCGGAAAGATTTGAGGCACATTTTGCCGATTTTTCAAAAATAGCAGACAGAGTGGCGCGCTATGAACCTGTAGATCTTGTCTTCGAAACGAAACGTCTGAGAGCCACTGGTACGTTAAGTCATTCTCGTCATCACTTTGACACTTTCTGTCCCCTCTCTTTCCCCCTCTTCTTTCTCCTCCTCCTCCTCCTCCTCTCACTCCTTCTAGACCCATGAGTGGAACAAGAACGACGAGCGTCTGCTGGCTGCGGTGGAGCATGGCGAGGTGGAGAGGGTGGCATCGCTGCTGGCCAAGAAGGGTGCCAGCTCCGTCAAGCTGGACCACGAGGGCAAGTCAGCGTGAGTACTGACTGAGTAGCCTATAAGTCCATGACATGATGGGCCATACTGGCGGCCCGCGTTGCCACTTGCCACATGGCGGCCTTCACCTTCACTTAATGTGGCCCGCAGGTGAACCCATTTAGACCCGAGGACGCTTCCACAATCTACAAAATGTCTTCTAAATCCTGACAGTTTTCAGTCGTTCTCAAACATTTTCATGTCAAGGGCCCTGTAAATTGCTCTGGATTAAAAGCATCTGCTAAATGCCTACGTTGTAAATTGAATACACACATAAACGGCACACTCCACAACATGGCAATACAAATATACGTACACCACTACATGGCAGATAATAGGCAATAGAAGTGAAGACTGTGTTGCTGTATAGTCTGAATGGAAGTTAACCGGCGGATAGAGATCGGATGAATGATTTAGTTGTGCGATACTTCAGCAGCGGAACAGCCTATAGAGATTTGCCAACTAGTCTGAACTCTGAAGCCAAATTCTTCTCACGCTATAAGTCAGTCAGTCCAAATCTTATCAGTGTGTAGATATGCCACCCTGTGTGTGTGTGTGTGTGTGTGTGTGTGTGTGGGTGTGAGCGTGCTGTGGTACCGTCCTGAAATGGCCTTTATAGACCATGAGATCATGGCTGCAGCAGACTACAGCCTAGCTTTTGAATGGTTGTTTTCTTAAGTTTTTTGTTTTCATGGGTCCATTTTTTTCCCCGTCTCGTTTTCTTTTTAAAGCAGTGAAGATAACCATGTATACGAAGACACTCAAATGATCGGGGGGGCAAAATGTCACAGCTGTTCCCACTGGAATCACAGAGCACAGGCCTTTTTTTATCTATAACCACGTGCTCCGCCTCCTATAACGGGGATGCCGTATTTACCCAATCTAAACCACGGACGCCAGAATCCGTTATAATCTCAAAAAACCTGCCTCTTCCAGAACGTGATAATCTGTCTTTCTTTAATTTCATTTAATCCAGAAATTTAAAATTATATATATTTTTTACTCGCATACACACAACAGACAACATACAGACAACCTACATACAGATCCGACACACACAAGGGCATTAACCAAACGTGATTTTCGGTAGTCTACTCGAATATCATAATAGTCGATTATTCGGCGGTAAAATATCCTATGTAGTCACCAAACTGTGGACTAATATAATGGCCAGGATCCGGTGTTTGGGAGGTTATGATTCCATGTTCTTACATCGCGCGGACCAAAACAACTCCATCGTGGGTCCACCTAGTGAAGCCACACTGCAGTGTTGCACTTCCTGGTTGCCCAGGATCTCTTCGTCTACTTTGGTATTTCGCGGCGTTTGAGTGGCACCGGCCTCACCATCTAGAGTGACGGGAGGGAATGTGTTAACCTTGTGGGAAAACATGCATGTGGACTTCCTCGATATAGTGTGGAAGGAAGGTTGGTCCGAACACTCCTGTTATTGACATTAATATACAGTCATGGTCTTATCTACACACGCAGCACATTGATTTAGTCATGACAAACAAAGACATGGTGAATTATGGACTTCAAATTCAGGGCACACCGCTCAAAATAAATACATGGAATGATGTGGATGATGTCACCCCAGGCATGACCATATGGTCATGCCTGGGGTATATATATATGGACATCAGGGATGGAGATCCTTGATGTCGTCAATATTAAGCCCATGTATGGAGATCCCTGATGTCATCAATATTGGCCAGCAGCTCTACATCTGACCTCAAACCCTTAGATCTCCATATATGGAGCTGACTTGTATGTTGATCCTTCTACATCCATTCTTCCTTTTGATGTCACCCTTTTGACTGATACTTTTTTAAACTCTAGACGGGCCTGCCCCAAAGTTATTAGTGCAGCCGGCAAAAACTAGAGTTATCAACAGGCCCAAAAATGAAAGGCCCGGCACTACCTGGGCCCTCACCAAACCCTGTACACTCAAGACACTGCCCTACGGGGGCTGACCTGTTCTGACATTCCATATGTTGATCTGACCTCATCAGACCCTGTACACTCAAGACACGCTCCATATATGGCCAGTACAGAATTCATTCCATATGTTGATCTGAGCCCCCCCCATGCCAAAGTGCCAGCGTTCGCCCAGCAGTCTGCTGTCTACCAGGCGGATGCGTGCACACGAACTCGCCCTTTAGGGCGAGTTCACTCCTCGCCCTCAGGCGTCTTACTGGTAGCTATTTTTGCTATAGCTTACTTTTGTGTGACAATATTGCGTGACGAAGTAAGGCATTTATTTGCAAAAAATTACATTTTGAGATATTGAGACACAATGTTTCTACCCAACAGCGGAAATCTTAGATTGGTAAGTGGCAAAACAAATTACACAAATAAAAAGTAAAAAGTATGATAGAATATATATATATATATAAATAACTTGGAACAACATATTTTCAGACCAAATTCCAGGCCAAATACATATTATATTGTTTGGGGTCCTTGACATGAATAACTTTGAGAACCACTGACGACATAGAAACATAGGTTTTTCCAGGAAACTTTTAGAAGCCATTTTTTGGATGGGTCTAAATGGGTTAAGTACAGCACTTGCTCAGAGGCAGTCTGTGCACCATTGTTTGAGGTTGAGTTGATAAGGCGGAGGCCCAGTGTTAATGTTTGACCTCTTTCTCCTCTGAAACACAACACCCACTGACCTGAATGTGTTCAACGGCTGCTCACTGTTCCACACACGTGGAGAAATACAGGGACACATGCACGTTCACCCTGACACACGCACGCACGCACGCACGCACGCACGCACGCACGCACGCACGCACATTTATTTGGAACCTCTGCGTTCCAGTCTTTTCAGGACCCACAAAGGAGGAGTCTACAGTGTCTCTATGGTGATAAAACCTGATAGAAAGGCATGTCTGTGTGTGTGTGTGTGTGTGTGTGTGTGTGTGTGCAATGTATAATGAATTAATGCAGTTGTGCAGACCATTTTGTGCATGCACGCACGCACGCACGCACGCACACACATGTACATTACCTGTATGTATTGCAGAAGTAGCTTTTAATGGTTACTTTAATTAACTTCTGTGTGTGTGTGTGTGTGTGTGTGTGTGTGTGTGTGTGTGTGTGTGTGTGTGTGTGTGTGTGTGTGTGTGTGTGTGTGTGTGTGTGTGTGTGTGTGTGTGTGTGTGTGTGTGTGTGTGTGTGTGTGTGTGTGTGTGTGTGTGTGTGTGTGCAGTCTTCATGTTGCAGCTACTCGTGGTCTGACAGACTGTCTGTCTGTCCTTCTGGCCCATGGTGCCGACCTGTCAGTCACAGATGGAACAGGTATAGTCATATTGCCTCCTTGGCTATTATATCCTAATGTATTTTCATTGAATGTTTGATACCCTGGCCTACAGTATATAAAAATGCGTAAAAAATAAAATAAAATCACAGCCAGAGAGTGTGTGCGCGTGTGTGCGTGACTGCGTGTGTGCGTGCGTGTGGGCATTAAGCAACTAGTCAACTAGTAAATCCACTAGTTGAGCTTGTTGGTACTAGTTGACTAGTTTTTATTTTTATTTTGAAGGCCTCAAGATCATGTAGATTATAGTTATAGTCACCAATGTACACAAGTACACAAATATTTATTTCCATTTATTTATTTATTTATTGTGTGTGTGTGTGTGTGTGTGTGTGTGTGTGTGTGTGTGTGTGCGTGCGCGCGCATGTGCAAGCTCAACGTTTGACTTTAAAGAAATGTTTTATTCACTAGCATTTTAATGTTCTTATTGGTGGTTGTTTGTTTCTGCCTTTGAGTTGTGTTGTCTTGTTGTTTAAGTGTATGGTTCTGTGTTTGTGGTTTTAGCTACCTCCTAGTCTGTGCAGTACTTCAGTACTTTGGTCAAACAGAGTTCTTTTTAAGTATACGTTTGACTCGAGGATTTTCTGTGGCCTGGAGTTTTCTCTGTGGCCTTTTGAGCCTCAATGAAAACAGTGAAAACCGTTACATCTGCTGGCAAATCCCATTGACATAATATAGGATTTGCAGGCTGTGACATCACAAACAGCAGGGAAATCAGAGCACTTGTTTGAGCCAGAAAACCCCAGACCACAGAAAAATCGACTGAATGTTAAAAGTTCAAGTTTTTGGGTGCAATTGAGCTAAAAAAGAATAAGAACAATTACTGTCACAATCCCTTTAAATGTGTCTTATTGGTTCTATCTTCAGGTTTCAGTGCGTTACACCTGGCTGCCAAAAACAACCAGCAGGAGTGTGCCAAAAAGCTCATTCAGGTATACTGTACCATAATGGAAACTACTCCAACGTGGCCTGGCCCGCGGCCGAGCGGTCCAGGCACCTAGGCTGGTAATCCAGACTGACGGCGGGTTCGAGTCCCGAGCCTGTCGGCCTTTGCCGCATGTCTCTCCCCCTCCCCCCGTCTCTCTAGCCCTTTCCTGTCCAAGTACTGTCTGTCTGTACCCTATCGGTAAAGGCATAAAAAAAGGCCCAAAAATATCTTTAAAAAAATAAGGAAAACTACAACTAGACGTCACTGAGCCGCGGTGGCAATAAGCGATTCACCGCTCACCCAAAACACATCTCTCAGTTTTTACTAAACTTCACCTTATCACCTTATCATCATAGAGTATGAATAGGCCTTTAGACGTTCACACACACGCACACGCACGCACGCACGCACGCAATCACGCACGCACACACACACACACACACACACACACACACACACACACACACACACACACACACACACACACACACACACACACACACACCAGTTTCATACATGTGTTTTAATATGAGCTCTGTGTCTGTTGTTTCATCCAGAGTAAGTGTGCCGTTGATGCTCTGGACAGCTCAGGGAGGACCGCTCTGCACCACGCCGGTAAGGCTTTCATTCAACCATTGAGGACGGGGACCCCCTGTTGGTGTTTTAGGCATTATGTTATTCTTTGGCTATTGAAAAATTGCAGATCTACAAGCTGTTGTAGTGTAGAAAAGTATTCCATAGCGGCGACCACAACAGAAAAACGCGTGTCATAGCCATTTCAAGGACCCCCAGAAGCATAGATCTGACTTAAAAATGCTTGCTTTCACAATATTATATAGGCCTATATTCAAAGATTTGCACCAATTCTCAAGATTGTTCTATGCCACGCTATGAGTTTGTATATCTGCTATTTGTCTTTTAAATCTGAAATCGTGAGACTCATACATACATACATACAATTAATGTTGTCACATTCCTTCGCTCTTTAGAGGAGCTGAGGGAAGAAAAATGTCACGTAATGTTTATTTTGTTTTCCGGGCCCAATTAAAGGCTTACGGACAACGAATGCAAAAACTAAAATCCCTGAAAATGTAATTATCAGTGTTCTTTCCAGCTGTCACTGTAATGTTGCTACAGTAGTTTCCACATTGTTGTCTCAGGTTTTGCTGTCCTGTGCTGTTCCATCATCTGTACTTGTGTGCTTTGACGTCGCTGTGTGTTAGACGGCTATTTTTGAGTGGTGTAACCACTCCTATAGACAGCTATATATTTGTGTCCCTGGGTCTGAGCATGGAAATAGCCTATTTTCACCACCGAGTGGCACTGTTGCACAGCCTTTAAAATAGGAAGGAGAGGTCGCACAACTCGTAGTCCCGATGCCAAAAATACTTTTATTGTTACCAACGTTTCGACAAACGAGTTGTCGTGAGTTGTGTGTGTGTGTGTGTGTGTGTGTGTGTGTGTGTGAGTTAGGCTGCACAACAGTTCATACCCTGAAGAACAGGGTATGAACTGTTGTGCAGCCTAACTCACACACACACACACACACACACACACACACACACACACACACACTGAGGCCAGGGAGGAGAGTATACAGTAAATACAGTACAGCACCACTCAACTTCAACTTATTCTGTCCCCTGCAGCTGCCTGCGGGAACGTCCACATCGTCCAACTGCTGTGTGAACACAAGAGTCCCGTCAACCTCAGAGACTCGGTATGTACCTTTTCATCTACGCACCAGTGGTGTTTTTAGGCAGCAGATTTTGGTTTCAGTCAAAGGGCCGATTCATACTCCTATATTTTACCGCCGTTTCGGCGCTGTAGTGCCGAAATGATTTCGGCTCGTCACAAATTTTCAGTAGCACCGAAGAGTCGACTTTAGGATGGTACCCGCCCCCCCCGAACCTCAAATGACGTCACATTGTAGGCTCTACAGCGCCGAACCGACTTTTATTCGGCTCTAAAATAGGAGTATGAATCGGCCCTTAGTCTCTTGAATAGCTTTAATTTAGTTTTAGACTTTTAGTCACATTTTAGTCACCTGCAATGTTTTAGTGTTAGTCTAGACTAAAATGTGTTTTGGCGGGCCTTGATGCCGTCTTGATGGCTGCTTTTACACTTGCTGAAAATAGCCGATCTACAAGCTGCGACGCGTTGTGAGCTTGTAGATTTCCATTTAGTTTTTCGTCGGTGGAAAGAGGTAGTCGAAATCAACCCTGGCACGCACATATTTGCAGACTTTTTACCTGATGATGTCACTCCAAATGCTCCACTGTATGATGATCAGGTGTCATCGCCATGTGTTGGCTTGTGGTGGACATTTTTGTCAACATTCCATTTTTGCCACGGAACTACAACACGAGTGGACACTAATCTGACCAGAAACACATAAATAGATAGCCCTGAATGACCATAAGAGGTCTGTAACTCTGAGAGTGTTCAAATGGAAGACTCTCAGAGTTAATGGGACTCTTTGCAAATAAAACATTTGAGCACCGTCCACTAGTATTAGTTGGACTCCTAAATGTCTGGCTTTTTTGGTTGACAAAACCCTGTGGGCTTGATTCCTACGTTCTCAATCCCCCAAACTGGAATCCCCCGCAGCAGGCTTTGTTTCAGGGGGATTGAGGTCAGGCAAAAATCATTTGCACGTTCAGATTTGTTTCTCTTAAGATGTGATGTCAGTTCTGTCCCTTTCCCCCGTCGTCCTCACAGCAAAACTGATCTGGAACCTCTTCTCCCTCCACTTTTAACAGGTCGAGAGCCAAAAGAGAGACGTTTGCACAAACTAGTGAAAATAGCAGATCAGCTATTATCAATGTCGTACTTCATTACAATTATTATTTTTATTTATTTAATTTGTTTGTTTGTTTGTTTAAATGTGGGAAAACAAAATGGGATTATTTTTTACTCGAGTCCCGACCCACTGTGAGGAGTTTTTTTTATGTTCTCCCCGTGTCCCCTAGGGTAGTTACCCTCACAAAAACATGCAGTAATCCTGGTCTCTAAACTACCTCTCCCTGATGGAGGGGAAAGGAACTGGTCGGAATAACGTGTTCCTTCCACGTGCTACGTCCGGCCAGGGAAACTCCCCCCTGTCAGGTGAAAAGAAGCAGCTTGGACTCCTCATGCATAGAAGGAGGCATGAGGTCAGTCCGCTGCCCCCCCAGGTTGGCAGAGGAAGTGTAGCGCCCAAGATTACATTGGGTGAAAAAATGGGTTGGATAAAAATTCTAAAAATAAATCCAAATAGAGCAGATAAGAGGGAAAGGCCACAATAATGACTTAAAGCCATCTTTGAATATATATTCTTTATTATATTTTCAGATGGGGGTCGGCGGCCAATTTCATATCATTTCAGGGGTCCTTGATATGAAATAATTTGAGAACCACTGACATAAACCTAACCTGTTTTACAGGTTAGGTTTGAGGTTTATAGGCATGTTTTCTTGTGAGGTTAGCCCTCGCCCTATAGTAGCCGGGCCCGGCGCTGTAAAACAAGCGTCCCATCAGCGCCCATCGAAACCCAGGCTCTGCAAAAAAACTGTATAGTCCCCTTTGGTTCAGTGGTAGAAATGTTATCTCCTGTGTGAGGAGACCATGTTGGTTCGAATCCTGGCAAGGGCATCAATCTTACGGATTGCAGCTTTAGCGTGAAATAATTTCTCTAACCCAGGCATTTCCCCGGTCTGTCCCTGTATTAAGATTAATAGCGTGTGTGTGTGTGCGTGCGTGCAAGCGCATGTTTGTGGTAAATGGTCACTGTACTGTGGGAACTCTGCTCTCTAGCCACAGACATGTGGTCTCCACTGGATTGACGTTCCATGCCTGTGGTCTCTACCCTGTGTGTGTGTGTGTGTGTGTGTGTGTGTGTGTGTGTGTGTGTGTGTGTGTGTGTGTGTGTGTGTGTGTGTGTGTGTGTGTGTGTGTGTGTGTGTGTGTGTGTGTGTGTGTGTGTGTGTGTGTGTGTGTGTGTGTGTGTGTGTGTGTGTGTGTGACGAAGCACATTTCTATGTTTTTCTGCTTTATTGTCTATATACAGTACATGTTATTGTTTATGAAGAGAAATGTAACGTGTGATGCTGATTTCTTAGCTTGTGTTTGAGGCATAGAGAGAAACTGTGAAAGAGAAAGAAAGTTATTTCCTTGCTCATCACATGACACAGCTGGCTCAATTGAGAGACGCTGAACAAACGCAACTCTACCCCGGTGGGTCCCTTAATTGGCCTAGATTTAAAGATGTTATGTTACTTAATAATGAACATTTATTGCAGCTTGACGCTTGCATATGCCTGGGAGGAGTTTTTTGTTGTGGCACTCTGTCTGAACCAGCAACAAGCTACCAGTTAGGCACCCGCAAAGTGGGCTGTAACACTCGCCCCATACTGGGCTCGTCTAATGAATCCAGCTGTTTATGCACTAGATAAGTTTCATATCTTTTTGAGTGGTGCAACCACTCCTATAGACAGCTATGTGTGTCCCTGCGTCCCTGCATGGGTTCTGCCCTGAGGACCCCCACACGGTAACTGTCATTTCTCGACCGGAACCGGGCCGGCACCCTGGCCGTGTTCCTGTGGGTCTGGAACTTCACTCACTTCACACAGGTGTGATTTACAGGTCATGTTGGTATAAAAAAAAAGAAAATGTTTGCCTTATAGGTCTATAGATTGGTATGGTCACATATTATGCTTATTATTCAAATTGCTCAACGGGCAACTTTTAGCAACCAAGCTTAATCTCATCTGCTAAACCTGCAGATTTGAATCAAAGTAACCAAAAGGTTTTTAGTATCCAACATGTCTGGTCTAACCTATGGCACCTACTGCATGGGGGCTCACTAGTACTATTTATATGTGAAGGTAGGTTGTATCACTAGGTCAGATTCACTAGTAGGCCTACTATTTATATGTGAAGGTAGGTTGTATCACTAGGTCAGATTCACTAGTACTATTTATATGTGAAGGTAGGTTGTATCACTAGGTCAGATTCACTAGTACTATTTATATGTGAAGGTAGGTTGTATCACTAGGTCAGATTCACTAGTACTATTTATATGTGAAGGTAGGTTGTATCACTAGGTCAGATTCACTAGTACTATTTATATGTGAAGGTAGGTTGTATCACTAGGTCAGATTCACTAGTACTATTTATATGTGAAGGTAGGTTGTATCACTAGGTCAGATTCACTAGTACTATTTATATGTGAAGGTAGGTTGTATCACTAGGTCAGATTCACTAGTACTATTTATATGTGAAGGTAGGTTGTATCACTAGGTCAGATTCACTAGTACTATTTATATGTGAAGGTAGGTTGTATCACTAGGTCAGATTCACTAGTACTATTTAAATGTGAAGGTAGGTTGTATCACTAGGTCAGATTCACTAGTACTATTTAAATGTGAAGGTAGGTTGTATCACTAGGTCAGATTCACTAGTACTATTTTCAAATGGCCGAAATGTATAGGGTTGAAAGCGGTAAATGTACCAGTAATGTTTTCTAACCAAAATTTAAATCTCAGTAACTAAAGTTTTCAAATAATTATAGTGGAGTAAAAAGTACACATTTTGGCTCTGGAGATGTAGTGGAGTAGAAGTAAAAGTATTGGAAATTGGAAATACTCAAGTACAAATACCTCAAAATTGTACTTAAGTAAATGTACTTAGTTACCTTACGCTACTGCACCTACCTTGGTAGATACTGTAGGAGGACCCTGTCCAGACTGATTAGCGAAGTGACGACACATATTCACGGCACCCGGCGAAGCAGGCTGGAACCCAGGCTATCAACGTGCACCATGACTTGATAAAGAAAGGTGGATGTTAGATGATTGCATGGATCTATTTCAGGCATGTCATTATTATAGGCAAAACATTCAAATGTAACGCCTTCAAAAATGGACAATGTATTCTATAAGCTCTACTGTATAAGCATTTTGCGATGCAACGCGTCGAGACTGACATTTTGAGTAGGCTTTTTAGTGGTGAAATTGACACAAATGAGTGTTCGTGGCATTGGTTCCGCAGACGTAACGATTTATCTGCCATCACAAAGTGTGTGTGTGTGTGTGTGTGTGTGTGTGTGTGTGTGCGCGTACAGTGGCATGTGGGTGTGAACTGTGAAACACATGTTTGCGCACGTTCACGTGCAAGCTTCATACTTGGACGTACAATTGCAAGTCCTGTCGAGTGTAGCGGTGGTTAAGTTGACATGTAGACAGCGATCCCACAGAGCCATCTGGAACACATTGCTGTGTTTCTGACTGTGTGTGCCGTTAGTCAGGGAATGTTATCAGAAAAATGTCGAATCTGGGAATACAATTCTTGCCAAGAATTTTCTTCACCAATGTGTTTGTAAAGGTGTCTACTGACATGTCCCACATTGGTTTATATTCAGCCACCCTAGGGGACTTTTTGGCGTCTGCTGAAAGTTGGGGTTCTATTGACAACCAATATAAGGGAACATTTTCTAATTTTCAGTAGCATGTGACGTGTCAAACTAGGGGTTTTTAATGATTGTGAATCCATTCCAAGCATTAGTTTTGCACGGAAATCACTCCTTGGGCTAAAACGGCCATAGCCGTCATCACAAATGTTTTTTTGTGCAAAGCTAATGCTTGGAATGGGTTCAGAATCATGAAAACCCCCTAGTTTGACATGTCACATGCTACTTAAAGCATCATGACATTTATAACAAAAAGGCAAAAGCCTTATATTGGTTGGTGATGGTACCCCAACTTTCAGCAGCTGTCAAAAATTCCCCTATGGTGGTTGAATAGAAACCAATGTGGGATATGTTACTAGACAACTTTACAAACACGTTGGTGAAGAAAAGTCTTGGTAAGAGATTCATTCCCAGTTTATATTAATTTCCCCTGACTATGTGGGAGCGAGCGCAGGAGGAGAGAAAACCATGCCAGCCTGTCAGCCCCCCCCCCCCCCCCCCCCCAGGCACACGTCATGTTTATCCGTGTATCTGACTTAAATATACACCCAGCAAAATGGAGGAACAAAGAGGAGCCTTTTGTTAAACTTTGCTTGTTTGGTTCAACTTTGTTTGTTTACGTGAAGCAGCAGCAGCATGCTTTGAAAGCTTTCCCCTATATTTTTCAGTCTCACACATTCATATTCCCCACAATTCTAACTTTTTTTCCCAGAGAAAGGGCTCAACGGCACACCATACTAGCCCAGTTTCACAGACAACGCAGAGTATTCAACAACATTGAATAATGCCCTGAACTGCATGGGCTCACTGTGAAGCCAGACACATTTACAGCACCACACACACACACTGACACAATAACATATTTTTTTTCCCAAAATGTGGAATTACAGAAAGTGTAATTTCCCACAATTTTCTTTTACAATGGCATTTTAAGAGATTGACAGCTTTCTGCCCTGATGTAGAAACCCATCGTCTAAAGTGAAACTTATTTTCATTCCATACACTGGAATAGAATAATGATAATGCTATCTCTTACACGTTGTATCTTTTACACATAGATATATACAGTAGATAGATAGATAGATAGATAGATAGATAGTTTATTTGTCTCTGTCATGGTTTATCCAACATTATTACATACAAAGAAAAGGGGTTGACATGATACAACATCAACACCGGCACCCTGTCTGCATCCACATGCATTCACAGTACACAGAGACGGAGACAGACATGTAGACGGAGACACACGCACACACGCACACGCACAGAGCTAGACTGAGACAGACAGAGACAGACAGAGACAGTGAGAGAGAGAGACAGAGAAGTCGAAAAGAGAGAGCAAAAACACAGTCTGTTAGACTCCGGAGGAAAAACTAGGTAGCAGACGTCTACAGTAGACCGAAGAGAACAGAGGGAGGGAGCGCTGCTAAAGTCTTTAACAGAGCTCCAGGGAAAAGCCACAACATAGTTCTGTACCGCGTGGTTTGTGGCAGCAGGCCGCCGTGTAATATAAAACACAAAGCTATGCTGACATGTTTTACTGCGCCTTCTGCAACAGTGTCTCCTCAAACGTTTAGATTTCAAGGAACTTCCATAACTCTGAGAGTACTGTATACATTCTCAGAGTTATACAGACCTGTAAGGGTCTTGAGGACCCCTCCCACCCCCCCTCAAGGAACCCGAGGGTCCCGGGACCCCACATTCTGCACTCATTGTCATATTAGGATGACACGCAAACACTGCTGCTTTATAACACGTGAGGTGATAATGTTTCACCTATAATGACCCCCCCCCCCCCCCCCCAAAAAAAAAGGAAAAACTCGTAGAACCCGAACCCCAAAATGGTAGAAATCGATGTGGAAGAAGAGACATCTGCTTTGCATGTAATAAACGCACACACCGTCTTTGCTTCGTTTGAGTAAAACTGCCAGATTTCATATTATTTCTCAGACATCATCTTTTTTTTTCTTCAGTGAATCTAATTGTCCCTTTCGGCAAGCATGACCACTGCGTGACGGAGTATGTGTTGCGATGTGTGAGCAACTTGATACGAGAATGTGGACAAATGTTTCCCAATGTGGCATTTCAACCCCAAATAAACTGTGTGTGCGTGTGTGTGTGTGTGTGTGTGTGTGTGTGTGTGTGTGTGGGTGTAGGGGGGGGGGGGCTAGAACTCAGGCAAACGATAAATCCAAAATGCATCAAAGGGGGAATGTTTAACCACTTAAACCCTACTGTATATACAGTACTTCAGTCCCCCGGGGGTCTACTGTAGCCTACTTACTGTATCCACCTCCTTTCTTCCCTCTACACCAAATTCCTTCTGCAGAAATAGCAGATCTACAAGCGCACAATGTGTCTCTGTGCAACATAAGCTTGTAGGTTGTCTTGTAGTAGGTTTGCTGAATGTTCACCGCAGAACAGGGATTCCTGGGATTCACGTGGTTAACCCATTCTGACCGGGCACCCATTTTGGTGTTGGCATCATGTTATGCTTTAGCTATTGAAAAATAGCAGATCTACAAGCTCATATCGCGCCACCGAGTGGCGCGATACGAGCTTGTAGGTCTGCTATTTTTGAAAAATTCGAAGAACGACTGACATTTTTAGAATCTGATCTCAGGTCAGAATGAGTTAATCAGACCAGTGTGTGCCCAGTGGAAACCTCGTATGAATCTGATCTCAGGTCAGAATGGGTTAAATAAATGCATTTCTTCAGTGAATTCTCTTGCGCTACAAAATGGCCATAATAATCACGGCGGATCGTGATTCATTTTATGATCCGAGTAAACGGCTATGAAGATAATGTGTTTTTCCTTTCCTTTCCTTTCCTTTCCTTTCCTTTCCTTTCCTTTCCTTTCCTTGGGATGGGGGGTTTCTGTTCCAGTCTTTCAACAGATCTCTATCCTATGTAACACATGGTGCTGTCCAGACATGTGCGTCTATTCTCACACCTGACTGAGAGCTTTCTCACCACATAGACATAATCCTTATTCCCTTTAGACACACCTCCTCGTCATAGCATCGTGTCCTCGCGCAGACTGCTTCCCGCTCAATGTTCCCCTATTTGGCCCGAATAAAGGTCATTACACTCCGGGGCCGTGTCGCGTGAGTGTTTCACATCGAACTATTAATTTGGTCATGCGTCATTCACACACGGGTATCTGATGCTTTGGTTTGCGCTGAAAAGCCAACCTCGTTTAAAAATAACCGTAACGCCAAAGCTCCACCTACTGTGTTGCGTTGCGTTGCGTTGCATTTGGACGGCGTCAAAAAATGAACCGTGGCGAATAGGGGGGCGAATGCAACTGAACATCGGCAGTGGAGCACCCTTCATTGATTAAAAGGGGAACATTCCCTGCGTTGGCGCTGATGCGAGGCCCACATGGCCTTTTTATTTTTATCACTTACATTTTTATTTGCCCACATGGCTTTTATCTCTAAAATGGCACAGATGCTTTCCCGGGTTTTAATGGGCCAGGAGGCTAGGGTTCATGTGGTTAATGCATGGCCTATGGACCCCACTGAGAGTGGTTTGGATTGGTAGACTAGTGTCTGTCTTGTGTGTTTCTGACAGGAGGGGGTACACTACAGTCCTTTGGATTGGTAGTCTAGTTATTGTCTGTCTTGTGTGTTTCTGACAGGAGGGGTAGTTATTGTCTGTCTTGTGTGTTTCTGACAGGAGGGGTAGTTATTGTCTGCCTTGTGTGTTTCTGACAGGAGGGGTAGTTATTGTCTGCCTTGTGTGTTTCTGACAGGAGGGGTAGTTATTGTCTGTCTTGTGTGTTTCTGACAGGAGGGGTAGTTATTGTCTGCCTTGTGTGTTTCTGACAGGAGGGGTAGTTAGTGTCTGTCTTGTGTGTTTCTGACAGGAGGGGTAGTTATTGTCTGTCTTGTGTGTTTCTGACAGGAGGGGTAGTTATTGTCTGTCTTGTGTGTTTCTGACAGGAGGGGTAGTTATTGTCTGTCTTGTGTGTTTCTGACAGGAGGGGTAGTTATTGTCTGTCTTGTGTGTTTCTGACAGGAGGGGTAGTTATTGTCTGTCTTGTGTGTTTCTGACAGGAGGGGTAGTTATTGTCTGTCTTGTGTGTTTCTGACAGGAGGGGTAGTTATTGTCTGTCTTGTGTGTTTCTGACAGGAGGGGTACAGTCCTTTGCTGTTGTCGGCCAAACACGCTCATGCTGAAGTATGTAGCATTCTGCTGGACTGGGGAGCTGACGTCAACGCATCCGATAACAATGGCAGGTAGCGTGACGGACAAGACACACACACACACACACACATACATACACACACACACACACACACACACACACACACACACACACCCATGCCCACAAATTCACATGTGATTGTGCGCAGGGCACATTCAGTACAGATACAGTCTGTATGGCTGTGGTTGAAATGCATTCTCTCGTAGCCAACTATATTCCACAATCTCTATCATCTCAGAAATGTTTGACATATCTGAAACATTTTCTAAATATGAATTTAAGCACATGCTACTTGTGTCTCATTTTACTTCAGTCATGCTAGTGTTTGGTGTTTTAAAAGCATTATGTTATACTTTTTGCTATTGGAAAAATACCAGATCTACAAGCTCATAGCGCGGCACGAGTGCCGCACTATGAACTTGTAGGTCGGCGGCGCGGAGTGCGGCAGCGTGTCTGTGATTGACTGTGTCTGTGGTTCACTCAGGACGTGCGGGATGCTGGCGGCGGAGTGCGGCAGCGTGTCTGTGATGGAGGCGCTGCTCCAGCGAGGAGCAGACCTGTGGGCGGTGGACGCCGAGGGCAAAGACGTCCTGCACTACGCCAAGCTGTCGCCCAGCCCCGCTGAGGTCAAGAGCCTGCTCACCGCTGCCCTGCACAAACAACAGCACCACCACGCAGGTGATATGTTGATGCAAAACACCTGTGGTGGGAAAAAGTACTTGTTTTACTTAAGTAAACGTACCAATACTGCTATTTAGAACTACTCCGTTACAAGTAAAAGTACGGAATTGAAAATGTACTTGAGTAAGAGTACAAACGTATCGGCATCAAAATGTACTTTCATATTTGCGGAATGTCCCATTTCACAAGTTCAAAATGTGTAGAAAATCTATTGAAAATAGCCGAAAATAGCCGATCTAGATCGGCTATTTTCAAATGGCCGAAATGTATAGGGTAGTAAAGTAACTAAAGTTTTCAAATAATTGTAGTGAAGTAAAAGTACAAATTTTGGCTCTGAGATGAAGTGGAGTAGAAGTAAAAGTACTGGAAATTCTCAAGTAAAGTACAAACACCTCAAAATTGTACTTAAGTACAGTACTTAAGTAAAAGTACTATACCACTGCAAAACACACACGCGCACACACACACACACACACACACACACACACACACACACACACACACACACACACACACAGAGTGAGAGAGAGAGAGCACACACTGTCAGTTCCTCAGTGCATGTTTCTGTATCGTCACTTTTCGGGGCGGAAAAAACCTTGTGCGTCCAAAACAAAACAAAACAAAAAACGTTTCAAGAAAATGGATAAAAGGAACGTGTGTTCTAATCTCTATTCTCTAATGGATACGATAAATATTTATAAAACCCACTGACAGCAACTTGCTAAGTAGGCCTACACTTCTGCCTGACCTAAGTGCCTGACAGTGGCAATTTATTATACAGATAGTTGGCTGCCAATAAGCAATCACACTGGTCACATGACTACTGGTGCGCTTGTAGGTGTTGGGTGATGACTTAGTTAGGACGCGCGCACACACACACACACACACACACACACACACACACACACACACACACACACACACACACACACAAACATACTGTGTACTTTAGTGTGTGTCACTGGTTTGAGGATCTAGGATGCCTTTCTCACCTTTTTCTAATTCAGTCCAAGGTAATGGGCTCCCCTGTGTGGTGGAAGCTGGTACTACATTGACTATTTAGACATGACCATGGTATTTGTTTTGTCTTTTTACAACCAACTTGATAGGCTTTTCTTTTTTCTACTTGGACCTGTTGGTAAGCTGTCAACAGTCCGGCACGGCATCTGTGTCACATGAGCTGTTGCCATAGCAATAGAGGGTATGTGAGTGACATCATCATCATCACACCCGGAACTTATGCGGGAACGCTTACGGAGTGGCGAAAAACGACTTTCTGGCCTCGACAGTCCTATCTGAATGCATTAAACAACGTTAAACAATGTTAAACCCATACACTCTGTTTGCCACTCACTTTATGCATGTGCATACCCTCTCTATATCATTTTAATGTCTTGAATATGAATGTCTTTATCCAGAAAACTTAGGTTAGAAGTTTAGAAGGCCTTTATTTAGAATCTTCTAATTCCTGGTTACCTTCTTGTCCCTGTGAGCAGATACCAAGTCTCCCAGAAGTCCTCAGGTAAGAAATCAACATTAAAACTCCTACCCGTGCAGCAGCTGTCCTTGCTTACTGTTAGTATACAGTACAATGTGAACACATGTTGAATCATTTCAAAATGATCATAAACTCTAATGTAAAACTTCTATCAAGCTGTGCTTCAGTTTAATAGAGTTTTAACCACTTAACTACGTCGTGGCATCCTTATTCTGGACACTCTCAAGAGTTACATTATTGTTAAACACCTGCATTACTTCATTTACAAGAGGTCGGGGAGGTCGAGGTATTAGAGAATGTCAAATAATTGTTGCTTTGATCTCTCCTAATTCTACCAACATCAATACAGCATGGAATTGTTGGACAAAATCTTATACGACGACAACAAAATATTCTTTAGTTCTTTAGTCTTTAGTCTGACAGCTAAATGTCAGTAAATGGTGGTCCGTGGCTCAATTGCTGAATAATAAGATGGGCCTTGTTGTGAAAAGGGTTGAAAAACCACTGGTGTAGTAGAGGGGGAAAAGGAGAGGACCAAGTACATACAGTACCCCATGGTGATCCCGGTCATCTGAAGTATATGGTTTTAGTTATGCCTCTTTTTATAATTTAAACGATTTTCAAAACTAGACACGTTTGTAGATCTGCTCTTTTTGCTAGTTTTTTTTAATAATCTTGACGGAACTGGACAAAGTTGGGGAAAGTTTTGCGTCCTTATGGGGACGCCAGGTTCGAGAGTGGCTAATACAGTATCAACCATTAACCCCAATGAATAATTGTAGATTTGAAACTACTAAAATTATTAATTGAATGATGATTAAGTATGACCTGATGTACATGTTTAGCTGCATCATATGACCAAGAGCATATGATTAGCATTTCCCATGTCTGTACTGTATCTCAAAAAAAGAAAGAAAGAAAGAAAGAAATCCTTGCAGCTGCTTTTAGGAGAATAAAACGTAGATCTTTGCATTCATTTTGAGTGACTATTCTTCACTTTCACTAACCTGCACTAAAATCCACCTTCTCTTTATTTCTTTCCGGTGTTTTGTGTACCCCTCTCTCTCTCTCTCTCTCTCTCTCTCTCTCTCTCTCTCTCTCTCTCTCTCTCTCTCTCTCTCTCTCTCTCTCTCTCTGTCTCCCTCTGTCTTCTTGGCTGGCCACTCCCCAGCATGATCAAGTAGCTAAACTAAGTGATGAACGGATCACTACACCCAAAAAACGAAAAGCACCCCCACCTCCTCTTAGTCCACTGCAGGTAAATGCATGTCCGTCTGTCAGCGTCTGCTTGCCTCTGAATGCATCGTATGCTCATCTGTATTTCTACAGTATATTCTCTACTGTGGCCTCGCTTTAGGGGTATTGGGTATTGTGTGTGTGTGTGTGTGTGTGTGTGTGTGTGTGTGTGTGTGTGTGTGTGTGTGTGTGTGTGTGTGTGTGCGTGTGCGTGTGTAATGTTTTGATACATCAATACAAATTATACAATGTGCATATCGAAAAACAAGAGATCTAGGTGGTGTTGACCAAAAAAACGTATAAGGTATAAAACTAAAATAATAAATATATTTTGTAAAGGCAGATATCGACGATAAAAACAACTAAAGAGGTGCCCGTGGAGCCTCTACGGCGGTACTTGGAATGATGAAAGTTGAAAATGATTTCTCTGTGTCCCTTTATTCCTATATATGGAGTTCTGTGTCAGCCATGCCCAAATATGGAGTGTTGTGAGGTCAGAACAGGCCAGCTCCATATGGACCCTGGGCAAGGGCCCTGTCAAGAGGCCGGGCAGGGGCCTTTCTGGGGAGGTTCTGGACAACCGTGGGTCCGACCGACACCGGGCACTGCACTCCCTGTGGTGGTGTGGAACGCGTGTGTCGAAGTCGGTGGGCCGAACGGTTCTCGAGATTTACAGACGTACACACAGACACTTGGTGCATTTTCTAGTTAGATATAACATGTTCACTATGTTACAAGTTACTAGTTAGATCTGCTTAATCAAACAGTGCTTTGCTGGCTCTGTTAAGACATTATGAGCGCATTCATGCGAGAGGATTTTGACCACGTCGTGAAAATATAACATTTTGGCAAACATGGACAATTGGACATGCATGCCTATTTTATTTCCAAGTGACGATGACAAGCATAGGATATAGCCTATTTGCAATGTTATACTGTAGGCTAAGTTAGGTGCTTTATTACCGGTAATCATTCACCTATTTAAATAAAGTGCTTTAACAGTCATTCAGATAGATTTCAGATCTCGATCAGACATAGGCTAGTATACGCACGCTTACGCTTATGCCAGAGCATTTTCGGTGAGTCTGATCCGGGGTGGGGGGGCAACTTTATTGTTTTAACCTGACTGTCTGTCAGTTTGTCCGCACTTGGCTACATGTTTGGTTTTGCAGTTTTACTACAACAAACCTGAGTATTTTTTATTTATCATCCTTGACGAACGTCGGTTCTCCTCCACATTCAGGCTTGTGTTTGGCGAACAGTATTAATTCACGGCGTCAACTCAAAGTGATCAACTTTGTATTTTATTCAACACTTTGACAGAATTCTGGACTGTCGTCTCCGTCATACATCATCCCCACTGGAACCCCGGTGTCTAGCAAGAGTAATACCCCTAAGTCATTCACCTACAAGGTAACGTACCAAAAGAAAACACATTTTTCTTTTGTAACCAGTGTTGTATTTGGCAGCAAATTTTGGATTTTAGTTTTAGTCATAGTCTTTTGAATAGTTTTCATTTAGTTTTAATCACATTTAGTCACCTGGAATGTCTTATTGTTAGTCTAGTTTTAGTCGACTAAATATCATAAGCTTTTAGTCGACTAAATCTACAGTTGATTTAGTCGACTAAAATGTCCCTTGATGGCGTCGTAATGACTGATTTTACACGTGCTGAAAATAGCTGATCTACAAGCTCACAACGACACGTTGCGACGCGTTGCGAGCTTGTAGATCTGCTATTTTCAGCATGCAACCAGGTGTAAAATGACTTTTACTGGATCTCTTGTCCACTAGTCCATTTTTTAACATTTTAGTCTAGTTTGTATTTGTTGATTAAATTGTCAATATATTTAGTCTCAGTTTTAGTCATCATAGCTTAGTTTACATTTAGTTTCCATTTAGTTTTCGTCAGTGCAAAAAGGTAGTTGACGAACATTTTTCATCTTAGTTTTAGTCAACGAAATCAACACCGTTTGTAACAACAGTTACAACACAGTCAGTTTGTAATCTAGGCCACCTGTGGGCTGCGAGGGTCTTCCAAGTCCTCCAAATTATTGGCAAAATTATTTTAATGATGATATAACATTAATATAAAAAAGTAATGTGGGCCGTGAGCGAGCTTAAGAGATTTTCAAGAGATCGAGAAAAGGTTGGGAACTGCTGATCCTTAACCATTTTCTCGTACAAAGTTCTCACGGTAATGGGAAATCTTTTCTTAATCCACTTAAGGCTTACGATGCGGAAGTATAAAATAGGGCTTTAAGTCTTAAGCCCTATTTTATAATTCAGCTATTTAAAAATAGCTGATCTACAAGCTCAAAATGGACAAACGTTGAATGTTTCCTGATGTCTCACATGCCCCAAAACACTGGGATTATTGAATTGGATTATTATTATTGTTAATCATTAACATTAGTATGAATGTAACCATTATAATGAATATTTAGCCAACACTTCCTGGGAGCTTAACACATTCAGGACGGGAACCCCTTTTGGTGTTTTAAGCATTATGTTATACTTTAGCTATTGAAAAATAGCAGATCTACAAGCTCATAGCATGGCACAGAGTGCCGCGATACAAGCTTGTAGATCTGCTATTTTTGAAGAAAATGTGACGCAAATCTTTGAATATATATTCTTTCAGAGCGAACGTTTTCAACTCAAATCTTTGCTTCTGGGGGGTCCCTGGAACAACATATTTTCAGATTGTGGTCGCGGCCAAATTATGTATATCAATTTTGGGTTCCTTCACATGAAATAGTTTGAGCACCACTGATACAGTTCAACATGTGTTTTTCAGAAAACTGTCATGAATTAGAATAATTTTTGTTTAAATCTTGACCTCAGGTCTTAAAAAAACTTTATTTATATAGCACAAAGTGCTTTGAACAGTCAGACATCAATAACAACATAATACGTCACAGATGCAAAAGACAAAACTGTAGAAAATGCAAAATAACAAACACAAACACGATAAGAATCAGGGAGATGCAAAGGCTATTCTATAAAAAAGGGGTCTTCAGGAGGGTTTTAGAATGTGTTAGTGACTGGGTTAGCCTCAGTTCATCTGGTAGGCTATTCCAGAGCATTGGGGCCTTATTTAACCACAAAAGCCCGATCCCCTTTAGTGACCAAATTAGCCTTATGGGTCACCCTCAGCAGACCCTGACCCGATGGTCTTAAGGTACGTGCGTGGCGGCACATAATAACCTTAGTCTTAATGGATTAAACATTATAATGAATATTCAGCGACCACTTCCTGGGGGAGTTTAAATCTTGACATTCCTCTGTCACCCTATTGCTCCTCTTTTTTTCCCTTTCATTTCCTATTTTTGTTTTCTGTTTTCCCCCCTCCCTCACTCCCTCTCTCCCTCCTATAATTCCACTGCTGGGCCCTGACCCCCCCCCTTCCTTCCATCTCTCCTCCCCTTTGCTCCTCTTCTGAAGGAGGACGAGGTTGGAGGAACGGCGCTGCGGGAGGATGTGCTGAGGCTCCAGGAGGAGAAGAGCATGTTGCTGGAGACCATCGACGACTTGAAGCACATGGTGGAGCAGACCGCGGCGACCGCTCCGGAGCAGGATGCACAGGTGAAACTATACCACAAATAGCCTTTTGTTGTTGTTTACATTTCGACGTGCGCCAAAGAATAGCCGATTTTGACAGGCCCAAAAGGACGCGTCGTGAGCTTGTAGGTCAGCTGTTTCCCATGCGAAAAAACAATTGTGTGTGTGTGTTTACTGACTCTGAGCGAGACTGACTAACTGACTAATCGGGTTTACAGAATGGTTCATTTGGCCATTTCAACTGAAAGGTAGAAAAGACTCTATTGATTGATTGTTCTCAAACAATACGATACGTTTAATGATCCATTTCATTTGGGGCCCATTTTTTACTAGGGGTCAGTTACTGTCCAGAGTCCAGAGTGCAGACGCTGACCTGTTTAGGACAATATGGACATGCGGAAATATACTGTCCAAAACATTTATTCTGATCATGTTGGTGCCTAATAAAGTGAGATCTTGATGCGAAAAGCATGTCTGAAAATTGTTGAAAACATTTCAGTCAACATTTGCAATGCAGACACAGACTTGTCACAGACTTTGGTTAAGCACGGCAGATTATAGGACAACTCAAACTAATTCTACTAACCTTCCCAGCATCATCTTTTCCTTTGTATTTATAACCTTTTATTTAAGCGGCTAATCTCACGAAGACGTAAGCCGAGGTCTCATTGTGTGCGCTTGCCCTTTATGTTCGGGCCAAAGGTTTCTTAAACACTTTGTTGGAGGGCTTCAAAGCGACTGACTGACTGCCATACCTTGGAAACAGACAGACTCTTTACTGCTGAACGTATTCACCCTACATTCTTGAAGGAGGTCTTACCTACCTTTTAGACATGTTGAAACCCGTTTTGTTGTTTCCCTAGGTAGCGTTTGGTCCCGATCGCTGCTTTCATGCCTGTGTGTTTACGTGTGTGTGTGTGTGTGTGTGTGTGTGTCTGTGTGTGTGCGTTACATATAGACTGAGCACAGTGGTACGGCAGCCTCTGCCCTGGTTTGTGTTCTTCAAGCCAAAGTTGCTGCTCTCACCTTGGAAAACCAGCAGCTTGCTGTCATGCTAAAGGTGAGACTCTTTTGGGGTGCATACTTAGTTTAGACTAGTCATTGGTTAGACATGGGTTAAGGTTAGGTTTAGGTGTGCTTCCTCGTGGGAGGTTAGGTTTAGGGTGAGGGTTTGAGATGGGTTGTAGTTGTAGGACTAATGACTGGTCTAACCAATGACTATAGTCTAAACCAAAAACTGTCTAAACTAAGTACTGCACCCATTTTCCATCCTGATTTCATGACATTGCTTCTCACCGATGCTAATTATAAGATGCCATAATTTCTGTCTACTCGCTCTGTGTCTCATTGGTGGCCACCGATGACATCATCGATGGGGAATCCAAGACGATCAAAACTGCAGCCTTTTCTCTAGCTGGAAAGTTAGGATGCAGAAATAGAAGCCATTGTTCTTGCATTAATAACATATACAATTAATATTAAGTTTGGCTAACCCATTTAGACCTGAGGCCGATTCTAAAAAATCTTCTAAATCCTATACGTTTTCTGAAAAAACTATGTTTCTATATCAGTGGTTCTCAAACTATTTCATGTCAAGGACCCCAGAAATTATATGAAATTGGCCGCCGACCTCCAAACGACGACCCTCTCAGATTCTGCCTAATAAGCCAGAATCTTTACCGGAAACTACAGTACACACACTTTGATAAATAAGCCCCAAGCTTTATATATACACAGCACGATTTGTTAATTCTCAGTCTTTAACTGATGGCTGTGGTTTTGGTACCGTGTTTCTCAAAGTGGGGGGTCCCTAGGGACCCCTAGGATTCATTGAGCGGGTTCCAAATGGACCCATACATTGTTCTGTAACTCTGAGAGGATAGAAGTGGAACCAGATGGACCCTTGGTTCCACTTGTCTTTAGTTTAGTAACATTGTGATGGAACTACATGCCAGTCTACCATCATAGTCATACAAGTGATTTTCATCCCTCCCCCCCCCGATGCAGAAACGTCCGTCCCTCCAGGGCAGTGAGGACCTGAAAGAGGACAGCAGGCCTAACAGCATGGCCTCCAACTCCTCCTTCCACTCCACTCAGGACGATTTTGATTCGCTGCCACACGTCCCTCCCACTAGCCAAGCGCCCGCTCCCACTAAGCAGGCCGACGAGGACACGTCCAGGGTTTCAGGAAGTGCGTCTCTAAGACAGGAAGACGGAGACGAGGAAGAGGAGAGCGGAGGAGGAGGAGGAGGACAGGATGCCGGCAAAGAGGAGCTCGGTCTGTTGAGGCAGGCCCTCGAGAGTGTCCAGACCAAACTGCTGGAGAGCCGAAAAGAGAACCGCTCACTGCAGGCCCAGCTGAAGCCTGGCGCCGTGTCGGAGAGAGGTCCAGAGAGAGAGGAGGAGGAGGAGGAGGAGGAGGAGGAGGAGAGTGGGAGAGAGAGAAGGCGAGAGGGAGAGTTGCTGGAGAGTCTGGCGGAGCTTCAGGCGAAGCTGACGGAGACTCAGGAGAGGTACCACCAGGCCGTGGAGGAGGTGCAGGAACTGAGAACTCCGACTGGGCGGCAAGGCGGAGGAGGGGAGAGGGGGAGCGACGGCACGGAGAAGCCGCAGGCTCCGAGACGCAGGTCCTCGCTGGAGCAGGAAGTGAAACAGCTGAAGGCTCAGCTCGTCCAATCGGGGTCCGAGCAGGAGCAGGCGGCTCAGCGAATCAGACAGCTGGAGGAGGGGCTCAGGAGGAGGGCCGAGGAGGAACGAGGGACTGTGAAAGGAAAGGAGCAGGAGAGGAAGGCGGCACAAATGGAGGAACTCCACAAGGAGGCACAGGAGGAGATCAGGATGCTCCAGGTAACGTTTGTCTCACTCGAAGGTGCTTGCAGACAGTGAGTGGTTCCTGCTGGCTCCATTGCCCAGTAGGAGTGTTATATAGATGATTGACTGGGAAATCGGTGCCTATGAGCTTGTAGATCTGCTATTTTCCCCATTCAAAAAGTATTTATTTAAAGACCTTACAAGCGTTGTATAAAGCCAACTCGAGTTAAAATAAAAACAACAAAAAGGGTGTTGCCATTTTCTTCTTCATTCTAATTATTTGTTTGGCCCAATTGTTTTATTATTATTGTTTTATAGTCATTTGCATGTTCAGCTGCATGTCACCCGCTGCCACCTGCCATGTTGGCAACGTTGCCTTGCACGTTGAAAGCCAAGGACGTCGCAGCGGTAAAAACAGAAATAAAAATACAGTTACATACATACATAGAGACATACAGTAAGGGCACAGAGCATTGTCCACAGCTCAGTCTAGTCCTGGCCAAAAACCTGATTAAGCCTCAAAGTCCACTGATGCACCATATCTCCTTCCTGAAGGCAGCAACCTATACAAAACATGGCTAGTATTAGAGTCTCTGAAGTGGTTGTCCAACAATCTTTGAACAACTGTTTAGTAACAGAAGTGGAAAACAAAAGAAGAATCCGTCTACTAGCACCAAAGGATCTTATGGCAAAGGAAATAGATTCTTTGCTTTGTTTTCTTACACACCACTGCATTACATGACCTTTGAGCCACTGACCCCCAGTCACCCCACAGTGTCTTCCCTCATACATGTTACTCCCTGTCTTTCGCCCTGCTGTCCAGGAGGCTCTGCGGGGTACGGTGCCCGTAGAGAGAGCAGCCAAAGACTTTGAGGAGATGAAGGCCGAGATGAACGAGACGGTCGCCGGACTGCAGCGCCGCCTGCTGGAACTGTCGCACTCCTACAGCGACACCAAGAGCCAGCTGGGCACCACGCAGAAGCAGCTGGCCGAGGCGCGCACCGCGGGGAGCAGCTGTGCGTCCCCCTCCCCCCCTCCCGCCTCCTCCTCCCCCGCCGCCTCGCCGTCCTCCTCCCCGTCCTCGGAGCAACAGCAGCTCCAGGCTTTAAAGGTTTCATTCATGACATTAATTTTCATTTATTTGTATTTTTCGTTTTATGACCTCCATTTACACCCATGGAGGGTGTTCTGAACCCTTTTGAGCTGCAATGAAAATGATTTGTGGAGTGATGTAAATAGGTTTTCAATGTAATGAGTCCCGGGATGCAGGGATGGTCTTTTAGATGAGTCCCAGGGACATTTGTTGAGTCCCACCCATATTTTGCCATTTTTACAAATTGCAGCATTTAACTCCCATTTCATTTTATATGGTTATAATGTGGTTATATTCATGTAGAAAACGGAAGAAGAAACGATTATTATAACTAAAGCTAGCAAAATAAACTAGAATAAAAAAAACAGTACAGTATTACAGTAGCGTTGTTTTTTTGCGTCCCTTAATTCTAAACTGCGTTTTGGGATGCAAAATGCACCCTATTTTTGCCTATCTTTGCACTCCACAGACAAATCGGAGCACTTGTTTGAGCTAGAAAACACCCAGACCACGGAAGATCTTCGGAATGTTAAAAGTTCATGTTTTTTGGCTACAATTGAGCTTATTATACAAAAAACTTATTTTTTTAATGTCACAATCCCTTTAAAGAACAGGGTGGAGGAGCTACAGATGCTGCTGAGCGACGTGGAGAAGAAGAGCGCGGCCTCTCGGCAGGAGATGGCCCTCCTGAGGCAGGAGGCGGAGGCGCAGGCGCGAGACTCCGTGGCCCTCGCCGACCACACGCAGGTGGTGTCCTCGCTGGGCAGCGCCATCAAAGAGCTGGAGAGCCAATCGGAGGCTCTGAAACAGCAGCTGTCCCAGAAGACCTTGCAGGTGGACGCTCTGCAGAAGAGGTGGGTGTAATCACAACTGCATTCAAGCCTGGAAGCGAAGATTGTTGTGCCTCATAGCTGCTGCTGTTACTTAACCACTTAAAGGGACACTTTATTACTTGCGCAAGCAGAGCGCGCAAGTAATAATTTTGCCCGGTCCGTATGCACCGTCCCAGCCAACCCGCCACTTTTGATGCGTATGCAAATAAAATAGCAAATTTTGCCTGATTTGCTGGGACCAGATTACATAAATGACCATATTTCTTACATCATCATTGAGAGCTAGTCATACATATAATATATATATAATCTGTAAAATAAAATAGCAAATTGTGCCTGATTTGCTGGGACCAGAGTACATGGTGTGTATATGTATGACTAGCTCTCAATGATGACGTAAGAAATATGGTCATTTATGTAATCTGGTCCCAGCAAATCGGGCACAAATTTGCTGTTTTATTTGCATACGCATCAAAAGTGGCGGGTTGGCTGGGACGGTTTTTGACGCAAAGTAACCACAGTATACCGCTAATCAACTTACAGATGACATATACATAGTATATGTATAACTAGCTCTCAATGATGACGTAAGAAATATGTGGATTAAAGGACCCAATGCCAGAGTGTAATTGGTTTTCGATGGTGACATAATGACGATATGTTTTAGTGTTGGGAGGATTAAAGGTAATGCTCCTGTGTATACATGTATGTAATCTGGCACCACTGCCGTATCAGGCACAATTTGCAGGGACGGTGCAAACGCATCAAAAGTGACAGTTTATAACGGTCTAAAGTACTTGCGCGCTCTACTTGCGCACTAGTTGGCCATTTATGGCCTACTACTGTGCAACAAGCAAGTATGCACTCGACAGAGTGCAGTTCTAGTTTATTTTTATTAATAAAAAAATAAAAAAAATCATTAACATATTATATTTCTTTGCAAAAAGGGTCAGGTGTCCCTTTAAGCCCTGGCCTATACTATATACTGTACTTCGTTGTAGAGGAGAAATGTGAGGATGCAACTGTAGATTATTTAGATGGCGATTATTCTATCGATAATCTAACACATTGGATCCTAAGGACAGTATACTCGTCATATAAATTAATTACGCATGGCGCTCACGGCAACTGGGCTCGTCTTGAGGCGTCTGATATCACTATAAGATTGACTCGCTGTGTTTTCGCTCGCTAGCATTAACGCTACTAATTTAGCATCCAAGATGGAACCCAAAACCGGACGCGCCTCATAGTGGAATCTTGGTGATTCTTCCGGGTCCATTCTGTTCCATGTGTACACTCTTGTTACAGAGTTATGTGGATAATCCTTGAAATTAAAACGTTTGAGAACCATTGACCTAAGTTAAGTTTAACTGTGCTTGTTTTACAATAAGGCTGACAGTGGAGAAGGATGACGCCCCGGACCATTCGGTCTCCCGTGCGGAGCACGACTCCATGAGACAGGGCCTGGAGGGCGAGGTGAACCACCTGACGCAGCTCCTCCAGGGGGCCCTCAGGAAGCAGGACGAGCTGGCTCTGGAGGCTGCAGCCGCGTGGCAGGAGGTGAGCGACTGGCTGAAGGAAATGTGAAAATATAGAATGTACTGTTATCAAAGGACCATGGTGGATATACCGTAGCCATGTGTCCCTTGTATACACTGAAGAATAAACCTCTACAGTCATCTGCTCCAATGGCCAAGGCCCTTGATCAGGTCAAACAGTTTGACCAGATGATTTCCAAACCCAGCACCTCAACTAAGTGATGTGCGCATTCTATTAGTTTTTCTATGCCTTGTATACACTTACAGTGTTTGGAATAGTCAACAGAGTGGGCAGGTTCTCACCACCAAGAAATCAGTTACATAACGAAAAGTGGAACCAACATATGGATAGATCTTAACCAATTATTGACCAGGTTCTTGGTCCACTGGGACATTCTGCACCTTTACTGTTTGTACTTCGAGTACATTTTGATGCCAATGACTTTTACTTAAGTAAAACAATGGGCTCTGTGTACAATTTACAATTTAGGCATTTAGCAGACGCTCTTAATCCAGAGCGACTTGCATTAAGCAAGAACAAAAACATTGCGATACAGTACATACGTAAAAACTAGTTCTCATGAATCATACGTAAGCTAAGAACATAACAGTGGAATTTATCTATATAATGAAACTATGCACACTATCTAGTGCTATGTCTACATAAAATGCTATCTAAGTTACATAAGTTGAACCTTTGCATTCGCCTGTAAGGTCGTTCGTCGGGGCTAGGGCAAGTGCTACAGTGCTACAAGATGGAGTCTGAAGAGGTGGGTTCTCAGACTACGGCGGAAGATTGGGAGTGAGGCTGCAGTTCTGAGTGCATTCCATAGTTCTGGAGCCAGAAGGGAGAAGAGTTTGGGAGTTTGGGGCTCTGTTCCGTTTAGTGTTCAGTGGTTTGTCAAACGTTTTAATTTCAAGGACCCCCATAACTCTGAGAGTGTACAAATGAGACGAATGGAAAATGGTTCCATTTGTTGAGTTACACACCTGTACGGGGCCATTTGGAACCCACTCAAGGACACTTTGAGACCCACTGGTGTAGCAGTGTAGACTGTAGACTGTAGACTAGAGTATTTCCAGTGAGCCAACATGCACAATAGCAGCGCCCTGACACAGTTTGACCAGAATGGAACAGAGCCTTCATTACTGATATCATCGGTAACACCTGTGAAGGAAGTACGGAAGGGCCCCCAAGTTCTTTCCAAAATGGCGTGTAATATGCAATACAGAGCCCATTTGAGCATACCTTTTTTTCCCCACCACTGTCCACCAGGCACGTGAGAGTCGTGCAGAGCGCGACGCCCTGCAGGAGCTGGTCATGTCCAGCGACAAGGAGAACCAGACCCTGAGCGCGCGGCTGGCCGAGGCCCAGGACGGCGTCTCTCAGCTCAAGCAGCTGGTGGAGAACCACGTCAGCTCCGAGAGGGAGAAGAACAAAAGGGTAGGCGACGCATAGTTATTGTTTTTTCTTTTTTTTCCCCCTTTCTTTTAATTCTCTCATTTCTTTGAAAGTGTCTCTCAGAGCCATAGAGTAGAATCGGCTCGACGGTGGTCCTAAATATTTTTTACTTTGAACCTCTTACTAAGCTGGGATGACCTGATCTTATGCATGTCATTGCAGGCTGACCAGTGTAGTTGTGTCGACCTCAGCCTAGTGAATTACGTAGCAATTGAATTGCTCGAAACAATGATAATGGTAGTTGTGTACAAATGATCTTCATATCTGCACTGCACCTGATCCTGAAGTAATTTATTTTATCTCTACTCCCCACCACTTTCTCCCCTGGTAGCATGACATTTACAAATGCACCCATATACTAGAACCAGACCCATACATAGAGGCCTACAGGACAAGATCCAAATGTGTAGTAGGCTTAGTCTACTACATTTGGAATCGGCAGCTGTAAATGTTGTCCGATTTGAGAGTGCGTTCAAATTTCTAAATGCACATTCATATGCAGTATAATATGAACTGAAGATGAATGAATGTCAATTAATGTAAATGTTCACATTTCCCCATGTGATATCCCTATCAGATTGATGACCTATCACGGGAGGTGGCCAAGTTGAAGGAGGCTTTGAACAGCCTATCACAGCTGTCGTACGGTTCCTCTACCGCCGCCAAGAGGCAGCAGCAGGGCCTACAGATGGAGACGTTGCAGCAACAAGTCAAACAGCTGCAGTACCAGCTAGCGGTAAGACTCTTCTCATTTCAACGCCTTATAATGTCCAAAACGAAAATACAAGCTCACTCCATCTTCATACCGGCTAAGTTTGCACTGTTCAAACTGCTTGCTTGCTGCACACTGACGCCGCTGTGCTGCTGTCTGCTTTAAAGCTTTGCTGCTCACCCTCCTCCACCCCAGCTACCACCCTCCTCCACCCCAGCTATCACCTGTCTCACCCTCCTCCACCCCAGCTACCACCTGTCGTTTTGGATCTGCTGTTTAGCTACTGTCTAGCTAGAGTCCCTATGGTTAAGGGACTGATGCTCTTGCTCTGAGTACCTAAAAAGCAGATCCAATTCATCGCCAAACCAAAATAAATTGCTCATTTTATATTCAATAAAAATATACATCCATTCATGAGTTGTTCTGACTGAACTTATGTAGTTATTTTTTTCTGATTTTTTTTTATTTCCTATTATTATTTTCTCCAGGAGTCCAAGAAGCAGCACCATGAGATCGTATCAGTCTACAGGATGCATCTGCTCTATGCCGTTCAGGTACCTTCTACTAGTTTAAAACCCATTCAGGAATATATATTCTTTCACAGTGAATGTTTTTAACTCATACCTTTGCTACCGGGAGGTCCCTGGAACAACCTATTTTCAGATGTGCAGCCAAATTGTACTTCCTAGTACTTTATTTAACGGCTGCTGCAAATGTCATTCAATCCACCCAAAACATACATAAGCGAGGATGATATCGTTTGGGGAAATGAGGCGCAAATCTAGCTTGTTTTGACCCAAAAAGAAGTTTCCGAGATATTCACGTTCAAAAGTCTGCGTCCCCATAGACCAGTGGTTCCCAAAGTGGGGTCCAGGGACCCCCAGAGGGAGTTCCAGGGGGTCCCCAGCTAAATGATAATTAGGAACCAAATGGACCCTTATGGCTCTGTAACTCTGTACAAATGGAACCAAATGGACCCTAACGGGTTTGGTTCCATTTTTACACTCTCAGAGTTACATTGACTTTGATTTT
This sequence comes from Protomyctophum bolini, assembly GCF_963924005.1. Lineage (NCBI taxonomy): Eukaryota > Metazoa > Chordata > Actinopteri > Myctophiformes > Myctophidae > Protomyctophum > Protomyctophum bolini. Next base: position 7,520,673 of record NC_137883.1, on the reverse strand, counting down.
ACAATATACACCGGGTATTCAAGAGATATGCGCCGAATGGTGCGCCGAGCACCATTAGAAGAAAAGGTGTGAAAAGGCGATGTCGGCGAGAAATGGGTTAATCTTAATCGAGGCAAAAGTTTGAAATAATCTTTGTGTTCTGTTCTCAATGTGTGTGGAGGGTACACAAATAAACAGACAGCTAACAATTGTCTTGAAAGAATCGTCTTTTTACTGTTCTGTTCTCAATGTCTGTGGCGAGTGCACAGATAAACAGACAGCTAACAGTCGACTTGGAGAAGAAGTAAGAGCACCTTCAAAACTTTACTCTGCCTCCGACCATCTCTCCAAGTCGACTGTTAGCTGTCTGTTTATCTGTGTACTCGCCACACACATTGAGAACAGAACACTTTGTGATATTGATTTAAAGTCATGACGCCCAGCCCTGTACTGTAACAGGGAATTTGTCGCGTGGCCTTCCACTGTTTCATTGTTTTCATCACGGCTCTGACACGCTTTCACATCGCTTTGTCTCATATTTGGTCGATTAAGTAGATTAATGTCATTATTGTATTGAAAATCAACGTGAACGTCTTCTGTTCGGTGTGCTCCTCCAGGGTCAGATGGATGAGGACGTCCAGAAAGCCCTGAAGCAGATACTGATGATGTGCAAGATGCCGAGTCCAGCCAAGGAGTCATGCTGAGACACGTCATTTCATTCACGTCCCAGGCCTACCACGGAAAATAGCCGCGGATCTACAAGCTCACGCTTGTATTTACACTCAGCCAACCAAGTATAAATCAGGTTATACTTAGTCACGCAACTATGTATACAGTAAATCAGGCTAAAGTCTTCCAAAAACAAGTGAACTGCTGCTCTCAGCTACTATATCTAGCATCTCTTTTCCATTGGCATTAATGGCAAATTCATACTTTATGCTGTAGCGTATACAGTACCAAAAAAACCCAATGTATTTTCAACAGAGAAAAGAGTTGATGCCTTTGAACAACAGTACAAATGGGTCCTAATCCGCCTGTTTTGTTGTCTGCCACTACAACGAAGATGGCTGCCAAGTGCCAACCAACCACGTCTCTGAAAAGGTACCTGGTGGCTGATTGGAAGTGAGGAGTAGCGTGGATTTACAAATGAGTGACACTGTGAGCACATTTTTTGTTTGTTTGTCTTTCAATCGAACAAAGAGGCTGTTAGCTACCCAGCTAAACTTGTTATAGTTTGTAGTTTATATCAAGTCTTTCATGTCTGACATTGACCTTACACTACATACCGTATGTACCACATCACTAAGTCATATACGCATGAAAATGCATGCGCGCGTGTGTTTGTGTGTGTGTGTGTGTGTGTGCGTGCGTGCGTATACCAGGGTTATTGTACTTAATAAACCTAAGACTAAAAGGGAAAAATAAATACTGAAACGACAATAAAAACGAAAGAAAAAAAAACCCAAACAAAGAAAAACGTTAATTCCTAAAACTACTTAATAATACCAAACACCAAACTTGAATTGAAACTAATACATATTTGTTATAACTAACTATAATAACTGTGGGAGTATGCACAAAATGTCAGACACACATACACGAGCAAGTTTTGTTTGAAAAACCTCAAAATCAGCTTTGAGCAATGACAGCACTTCGCTGCTGTTAATCGTATGGATCTCTATGAATCAACAGTGTTAGTTTTATTTTGCTTGTTACGTTGTTGTCTTCCGCGTCTTCTTAATACACTAAATTATTTGTCACATGATGACAACACGTGCGACATTTGTACTCAGAAATCAAACCACAGAAATGCTGTGTTTTTTGGGGGCTGCACTTCAGATGAAGAAATGTATGATGCTGTTTCTATCAATATTTTCCTATTGGCACAAAGCATTTATACAAATGTATTTTATTGAAATGTATAATCCGTGACCTTTCCCCCCCCAAGTTACTGTACTTTTGAGAAGAGAAAAAGAGGTTTGATAGCTGTACTATTGATGGCCTTGTTTTGTTGATTGTTTGTTTTGTAAGAATTAATACAATGTTTTTCTTCAACTACGTATATTAATGCACTATGATGTCTAGTGTCACCTGAATGTTGTTTAGTTGTTTTTGCCCTGTCTCTTATATTCGCTTTTATAGTTTGGCGGTTAATTGAATTCGATTGATTTAACATACTGAAAATCCCTGTAGAAGATTGTCTCTAACAATGCCTAGCAACATGTGCGTTATTATTGCCCTGGTCTCAGAAAACAGTAGCTGGCAATGATCCTTATTTCATTTCAACCGCTCTGGTCTAGTCTTTCTATAATATCGTTTGCACAGAATTTAGTTTGCTTGAAAAGAATAATTACATACAGTATCGTCACTCGCTGGTGGAAACCTTGTATGTCCAAACCGTTACCTTATCAGGAAATAGAACAAAAATCAGACCCGTCTGAAGTGAGTGGTACTGTACTGTACAAAGCCCTCCCTGGCCTGTGTGTGTCTGTGTGTTAGGCTGTGCAATAGTGACACCTGGTGGTGAACAAACGCTATAACGCTATTTTTGTGCTCGGACACAGCCATGGACACAGCCACACACATAGCTGTCTATAGGAGTGGTTGCACCACTCAAAAATCTTGTGATCTGTGTGACAGACTTTAAACACTTTCAACCTGGAATGTCATCATAGGCAAACAGCTAAAATAGCAGATCTAGAAGCTCACAGTGCATGCGTTATGAACCCTATTTTAATGCTATAAAATGGGGCATACATTTATGGGGGGGGGGGGGGGGGGGGATGAAATATGGAGATACAAGGTTTCAGCAATATGATATGCCAGAGCTCTGTCTCATGACAAGTGCCAGCCTAAACGCCTTTGCCTTATACTGCAGAGTTTCTCAACAACCCGGTGGGGGGCAGGGTCCAGAAAATGTGTTAGGATATAGCATCAACATCAGTTTAACCACTATACCCCTTTATACCATTGAAAACAGTGGTTCGGGACCCATTTGTGGGTGACGGATCCAAGTTATCTTTTTTTACAATTAAAAAAAAATATCCTGGAAATTTCCACAAATAAAAACTATAATAATTAGTGCCATGTTGCAAGCTTGTAGATTGGCCGTTTGTGTCCAGGTTACAACTCTAATCTCTCTTTTGGGTCTGTCTCAAACTGAACGCTTTGGGAACCACTGCTGCATGTATGTATAGTACATCTAGTTTTCAGAACCATGATCCTTTGTCATTTCACATTAATCTCAACACTATTACGATTATTTAGAATTAGTTGTTGTTGGGCGAGTTACTCAGGAAGTGTAATGCGTTAAAGTAATAATATAACTTTATTATTACTTGGTATCAAATGTAGTTTGGTGCGTTACTATACTCGTTATATTACCACTACCTTCGCTACCCCAACCCTCAGATTAGTAACTGAAATATATAATTATTGGTTTGGCCATCCCTTAGATACAATATCATATTACAGTAATATATTATAAAGTAAAAAGTTACTGCCCAACACTGCTTAGAATGCACTATTTACACTAGAGCCAGCTGCCATAAGTTCAGAAACATATTCAGCTAATTACTGGCAATTAATTTGAACCCGATTTATTCAGAACCGCAAACCCCAATCCGTTCCATTTTTTCTTACTCGAACTTGAATGAAATTGAACCTCATCCACAATTCTTTATACCCTGAGTAGAAAACCTTTCTTTTTTGTGAGATTGTCTGTTGTCAATGTGGCTAGCTAGGATATATACCGTCGACTTCTCTCTCAGCATTGCAGAGAGTAAAATAGGCCTTTCTCAAAGTTCTGTCAAAGGGATGAGGAAACAACGTATTCTATGGTTATTTCTTTTATCGACCGTTTTATAGTGAAAATCTAAATGTTTTTGTTTGCCATTGGCTTTTAATGCCCACTTTAAATAAATTGTGAATCTGTAATCTTTTCTGTGGTATGTTGTTTTGGATGTTACTTTCATAATTCAAAACATGCATAATGAACAGAGAGAGGATGACATTTCTTTGCAAACAACTTTATTATAGACAGTTTTTTTCTTTATCATTTACAATAGAGAATAAGTAGTTGACATTCACCATGAGAACACAATTAAGTTAACAAAATGTACTCTCATTCTCAACTAAACACAGGTCACGAGGTTTCTTAGGCTATTGACATGTAGCACAATTAACAAATTGTTAATATTATGACACCTTCTTGTTTTGTGAGAGCACAGTAAAAATCTGGGTATTACTGAATTTGAACTCTAAAGGAATGTGTAGTGAACCCTGCACATGAGTATAATAATTATAATTATTAATTCATAACAAAAAACATTGTATGGATGCACATGGGACGTATCCTCGGTGATGTATCCCAAGGTCATCAGGGTTTCGCGTCTCTCGAACATCATACCTCTCACTCAGGCGACCCAGCCGGCCAGCCGGGGTGATCAAGTCCCGACTTACGTCCCAGTAGCTATACCCTCAATCAGTCCCATTAGGGAAAAACCAGGGCCACACAATCCGTTGGAACTACTCCAGAACTACTCTGCCAGGCTGGGAGGTAAGCTTCTGGTGCATGGAAGGACTAGGCTGTAGGCTCTGTGGGTTGCCTCCTGTCCAGGCCCCTATACGTCTCACCAGGTCCCAGCACCAAACACTTCATTCAGGAGTGGTGGGCAATATGGTTCCGCAGACTCCACTCGAGCGAGAAGGTGGCTCCGCTTGCTGCTTGAATAATGTACGTAATATAAGGTCAATGAAAGCCCACCAGATGCCAACCTCAGACTCAAATTGATATTTTACCAGCCGCTTTGAATGCTTGAATTGAATGCTTCACTGAAAGGGACAAAATCACGTTTAATCATGCATGGTCATGCATGGTCTCAGTAGACATCTACAGACCTACCAAGATCTCAGTAGCTGCATTCTGTGCGTTGAGCACGGCTACTGTTTTGACAGCAACGAGGCACGTTGTCCGACATTACTAAGCCTAACACTAAATCTAACCCAAACCTCAGTCCTAACACTAAATCTAACCCAAACCTCAGTCTCAACCGGCCCATTTACGGTATTTACCATTCCCAATACGTTAAGTCAGCAATGCGTTTTGAGCTTGTAGCTCAGCTATCTTTGCCACGCGACACCGTCGTACGACGGAGACTATAAGTCAGGCTTCAGATGTCCTGCCAGCACAACTCTGGGTAATTTATCTGCCGTTCTGTTTCCTCTAACCGGTGGCATGACCGTTTTAGTTTCCTTCCCTGGTCCCCATATTCAGGCCTCTGGGCGCGCGCGCGCACGCGCACACACACACACACACACACACACACACACACACACACACACACACACACACACACACACACACACACACACACACACACTCTACCTCTGCCTTTACACAGCACTTCCTTCCCAAACTGTACATGTACATTCCCTAATGTTCTGCCTTCCAGCCCTAGGACGGGGCAGAGTGATCTTACGCTGTGATCTTTTGCCCAGGCTCTTCCATGTTCCTACTGAATCTGATCCAGTTTAGGGCCCATTTTGTCAAGCATCTCAAGTTCTCAACATAGATTATATCCCAAAACGCTAGGATTCCTGAATGGCAGTCTGAAATGCTACGTTTCTTCTCGGGTTAAACTCCGGCCGCCTGCTTCCAGCTCACCTTTCCAGAATGGTGTGATGTTGTTGACCAGTGTTTGAGGAAATGAATCATCGTGACGCATTCATACTGCGTACACAACATGGTTGGAAGAATTCCGTTATCAGGTTATTGAACTGCTGGGAATTAGGGACTGAAGGGAGTAGGACTACTCGGGGCAGGGTGCACGGTGGAGCTATTTGAGAGAAAATATCTGCAAAAGCAGAAAAGGCCTCCAGCAATCCAGATTAATATGAATAGTCTTTTAGGTGCAAGGCTCAATAATGCAATAATGCAAGGAATGAAGAAGTAGCCAGCACACAATGAAATAATGAATGTCCTTTTTGTCCAGAGGAAAGATGCCTGGGATTTCGATATGGTGAGGATTTATAGTGAGGAAATGGTGGATTTTGCAGAGGACAGGCCTGAAGGGTTGCATGGGTTTAATGATGACTAATACAGTATATATATGGGCCTTGCACAACAGCTGGATATCTAGATTCACCAAGACTAGATGGGATTTATGGTGGTATTGTTTGGGTTATGATAGTTCTGACATGCCTTCGCCTTGGCAGAGATAAAAAGCAAGGAAAGATATTCACAAAGCAAAGCACGCACATCCAAATGATAAAATCCCAGGTGCTGGACAGAACACATTTAAATTATAGAAATATATGCATCATTCTCCCATTGTGTATTTATTTAATTACAGAACTGAGCTGCAATGGGGAATGGAAAGGTAACAACTGAGCATTGGTGGGAAATCATACTGGTACTGTAAACATACAAGTAAAAGTATCAATAGTGCAATGTAGAAATTATACTCCGGATTATTAAATGATTAAAGTCCGGAATTCAAAATTGACTTGAGTAAAAGTGCAATAGTATTGGCATCAAAATACATTTATACAAGTAGGTCTACCTAAAGTAAAACTATTAACTCGTTATGCAGAATGTCCACAAGTTTTAAAATAAATAAATACAAAATAAAATAAAAATGTGTCGCATGGTGATTTTGTGAGTTTGTAAATTGTCTATTTTCAAATGGCCTGAATGTAAATAGGGCTGTAGTGGTATTGTATGTTTTATAATAAGCCTATAATAATTTCTATATGCAAAGTAACTTAATTACTTCAGGCCTACTTAACTTTTCAAATAATTGTAGTGGAGTTAAAACAATATTGCCCCTGCGATAGAGGAGTAGAAGTATTTAAATATTTAAATTTGTAAACACTCCAGTAGGCTAAAGTAAAACTAGTACCAAATTTTTACTCCAGTACTTCAGTAAATAATGATACTTTCCACCACTACAGCTGTGGAGGGGGACAGGGAGACGGGGGGTGGAAAACCCAGAAACATAACGGGGGCGGATCAGAAGAGAGGTTCAAGTCCAGAAGATCCCGAAGCATTGGATGGACCAGCCAGGTCGTCATTTATAGAGCCAAGACAATCTTCTAAAACAACACATGATCCATATCAAGGCAAAGTGAAGCCTCAGTATTGCAGCAGTACGTGGAGCCGGCACAGGAAGAAGAAAAAGGAGGGGCCACCGGGCCATGGAGTCTGGAGAGGGTCGAGGAGGTAAGTAAACTGATCCTGGAGAGGCCTGGAGGACATATAAAAGCCTGATTTATTGTCCTACTGTAGGAGGAAGCATAAATTTAGGCCTGGCTGATTGTGAACGTGAACTGCTTCACCCACCTAAATCCTCTAATATTGACCTCCACAGGCTCCACTTGTGTTTTCTATATTGACAAGCAAAACAAACAGCCAGCTAGCTATCCAGCATCCAGGTGTTGCTAATCAGTGCTGAGGATGAGGTGTAAAAAGTGGATTCGTCTAGAACTCTATTCCCCAGCCTAGCCTGGTGAAGCCTTTTTAATTAGCACACGTTAAGGTAATAATAATAATAATAATAATAAAACATAAAATAAAAGTCATTTAAGCTTTTAAAGGGTTTACATGTTAAACTGTATTGATACAGTACACAGGTCTAATCAGTATTGCTTTGCACACAAATCCAGTGTTCTATTATTTTGTCCATGTTCCATATCTGCTGCTCTGCTCGACGAGAGCATGATATACCGCGTAATGGCCATTCATAATATTATTTATCATTGCTGTACTGTACTTCTCTCAACCACCACCAAGGGGCAATGTAGGATCTAATATCAACACTACAGCTCCAGTCCAGACCTGCTCCAGACCAGGCCTCACAGGGTTTACTCAGTGCGTCTCAGTTTAGCCTCTTCTTGCCAAAACCGATGATTTGTTAGCTGACTTACAGCTTTAGATAAATTAATTTGGTTGGCCTGCCTGCCATGGCAACTCCAGTTTCTAGCCTACAATGGAAAGGTATATAGCCATTGACTATTTCCAGCCAGTTTCACATAAACATGGCGAGGCTTGAGTATGCAAGCTATCTGTGCCACATGATAACTGGCTGCATGGCTTCAGTCATGCTGTCATCAGGAAGTTCAACAGCAGTAAAAGAGAGTAATTCTCACTGATCCAGCGCCCTTTTCCTCTTGGCAGAACATGGAGACCACAGGGATATGTTTAGATATGTGTTCTGATGGAGATCTGTTGGAGATGAAAGCTGTGAACGTAGAGGAATGTGCGAGGGGAAATATAAGACACTGTTTGACATATTTTCGGTTGAAAATCTTTGCAAAGAATAACTTCTGTTTCCAGGACTAAAACGTGAGAATGTTATCACTGCTTTCTGAAGCCCGCACGGGCCCTCTTCCCACAGCTCGTCACTTCGCTGTACAACTCCTCAGTGTTCATTATCCGTTTGTAACTATTTATATTCAACCCTAAATGGTCCCGGAGGGTCCATTTGCGGTTGAATATAGGCTAAGTTACAATCGGGTACATTTCTACACACACTGCATTAAATCGCCGTGAATCTGTGTTGCGGTGCTACAGTCTACAGTGGCCCTTTCACAATTCTTAATTCTCCTCATTTTTTATTTCTCTACCCCCATCCCTCTCTCTCTCTTTCTCTCTCGTCTCTCCCCCTTCTCTGCCTCTCCCTGATATTTCCTTTTCTCCTCCCTCCCTCCCTCCCTCTCCCTGGTTCCAGATCTCTGTGGCTTGTCAGCGTTGTTTACATGCTTGTGTTCCATCTAATATGACCACATTTGATTGTCGGGTAATTAACTGATGCCTGCAACATGTTGCTGTGTTCATCCCACCCCCATGCAGCTACTAAGCCATTGAACACTCGCCGTTTTGTGTCATCCACACTGGCCTAGAAACAAGACCCCGCAGTAGACCAATGGAGGGGCGTAAGAAACGCATGCAGCATAATTACTGCAAGATGTAACCTCGCCTGCGGCCTACTGCGGGCCCACAACACACACACACACACACACACACACACACACACACACACACACACACACACACACACACACACACACACACACACACACACTAATATTTGCATTCATATGCACATGCATACATGCAGGAAATCATGAAGAAAAAAACCAACAACTCCGGTCTAAATTTCACAGGCATACTTTTTGATTGTTTGTTAGTGGTGGAAAACAAGGTTTTAATTCTGCTACAAGGCTGTCCTTGGACGAAGAACATTCAAACCTTCCCCAAATTTGCTGAAACAAACCCAACCTTGAAAATTGGGTTCCCCTAAAGGCATGTGAGCAATAAGACCGTCTTTGAGTCATATAGTCTCAATCTTGATCAAACGTTCTATTAGTTGCAAAAGGGGCTTTTGGGGAGCTGCAGGTGGCCATGGGTGGATGGTGGCAGCCTGCGAGTGTAAGTTCCATGCCTTCTAGGAGTGGAAATCATGAGAGAGACTAAAGTAGATGCAGACGATTCTGGCAGGATTTGGTCTTGGACAGGCGAGAGCATATGTGATCCAGAAGCAGGGGTCTTAAAAAGGGAATATCGCTGATTTTCAGCTTTGAAATGTTATTTCTAGGACAGTTTGATCTGTACTTGTGAACATTCACTGCTGTTTCCCATAGCCGGGAACCAGAGGAGAAGATGTGTGCTATCACATCAGTGTACAGTACAGCGACATAGAGAATCAATTAGAAAAGATGGAAAAAGTGAGTTTGACAATAACAAGGATTATTATTTTCCTATTTCCTAGAAAATGGCAATTTTTCTTTTCAAGAAATGGTGACTCACCATTATATATTTATATATATTATATATTTATTTTAGCTGTTTCTTTAAACTGCACACGAGACCAAGATTTTATACCTTCTGCTATTCAATGTGATTATATACTTACTTTAACTATGTACATGAAACTGTGATCTTACTTTAAATACAGTACCTGCTTCCCTTTTTTATATGATGGATATGTTTCCTCATCTGAACAAGGAGCATTTCGGCCTTTCTGCCACCTATCCATTGCGAATTTGTAGGTGTATATTGGATGTTGTATTTTGATTTGACTGTGCCTTCCTGTTATGTGACTTTTTCTGTGTTCCTTTTCTCTTCCCTGTATAGTATTCCAACTCCTCCTGGAACTGCAGAGTGGCTGACCAAAAACGTTTACACCTGTAGTCGTGTGATGTGACAACTGACAACACGGTCGAGTCTGATCCATATTTTCTGGTAAGGAAATAGCACACCTATAGCTCTCTTTAAAGGTTAAGACGAACTATGCAATTGAAACTTTGCACCAGCATGGGATCATATTTAAGAGTCTGGCATCTCTGTTTTACAAGCTTTGGGTGATACCGTATACGTAGTTGTTTTAAGTTTCTGGAAGATAATTACTGCTGTCATAGATCAATATAGAAGAGGTGATTTCTTAACACATTCAGACCGTACCACGTGTAGGAACGTCATAACTAATACAACCGACGGGTTGCTAGCGCAATTTCATTGATATCAAACGAGAGCAAAATATTCAGAACTTTTTATTTTTTTATTTTTTTAGTTGGCCTCCAAGGCCACCATACTCCTTGCTCTTCACGCACACGCGTTGTCGTTCACTTCCCTGTATACGGATCAGAAAGAAAGGCTCGTCCAGGCACCTTGGCTGGTAATCCAGTCTGGCAGTGTGCCGCGGGTTCGACTCCCGATCCTAACGGCCTTTACTGCATGTCACTCCCCCATCTCTCTCCCCATTTCCTCCCTCCATAAAATATATAAAATTAAGGCGAAAGCCACACAAAAAAAAACATTTAAAAAAGGAGCTCTCCGTGGTTTTGATATACTATTCATTTCTGACTTTAACATGCCTCTTGTTCAAAATATGAAGCGAGCGTTCATCAGCGACTTATATCGCAATCTTAGCGAGGTAAGCAATCAAAAATATAGGTGTGGGAGTGCGGTCAAAGTAACTCGGATCCCTTTTGCTAAGACCTACAGGGTTCAAGTGGTTAAATCAAGAGGTCGTCCTCTATAACAGCACTGCACCATCTCAGTGCACGCCTGCACGGTGATACCAGAGCCATCTAATAGACGAGTTACGATATTGAGGGGTCAGAAACCGAGCGCTCTTCATGCAGCCTGGAGAGGGACAAGCTGGAGTTTGAAATGTGTGCAACATGCCAACTGTTTTTAAGTATTGTACAGTAACAACTAAAGTCTCTGTAATGCTTATGTTGTACGATTACTACAAAACAATCTAAAATAAGGGGTATAAGATCATTAAAGCTTAGCTGGGCTGTTGCCTGGATCCAATGCATTTTTGCCTACTTCTGGTCCAGGTCTGTCCCCATTCTCAATAGAAGTCTATGTAGGAGAGCCGCCATTGGACCGGCCCCATGAAGTGATCGGAGTTTTCGTAACTCTTACTCTATGGCTCTGGGTGATGCATACCGTGACATCACAGCGTTGACTGCAGTAACCCAGGTCACTGAGATATGGTTACACTCTGTGGGACCACAGAGGAAGGGTCTGTTGTGTTGGACTCGTACAAAGACATGGGGAGCGGTGTATTGTGCACTGACTTAATATGACAAACCATTATATGGCATTCATGCGGTTGTTCACATCTATCCGTATGCATGTCGTCTACATTTTGTTCTTAGACCCGAGGAGGAAGAACATTGGTGTTGTAACTTTATCGTATAACTAACTTAAACGGAGGCACAGGAACCATGTTCTGGAAAATTCCAATGGGACCTGTGGAATCTGTTGCAGAGCTAAACAAATATACGCTTCTATTCAATGCACCTTTACAACTAATATAAGGAAAGAAAACAACAACAAATAAAATAAATGGTTTTATTTGGAGTAGTTCACACAGTTACACTGTAGCCTAGTTATAGTATTCCCCTTTAGACTTAAGATGATTTAAATGTCTAGACCTAACTGGAAGAAGCAATGACATAATAAAATATGATTGTATGATTGCAAGTGAAAAACACAAGGGAGCTTTTGGGCCTCGAGCCAACATTAGACTTATCTACTCTGCACTGCAGTGTGATGTGGATTTCATGTCAGAAGTGGAGGCAAAGCGGGGGCGGACTTTGCATGGCTCTGCTGTGTGTGTCAGTGGTTCCCACACTTTTTCATGCCAAGGACCCCCAAAGTGACACTTATTATTAGCCCGTGGACCCCCCATTTGAAAAAATACGTCATGAACCCCCATAAGAGAAGATGTTTACGGCTCTAGCAGTGATTCTCAACCCGTTTAATTTCAAGGACCCCCCCAGATTGACATGCATTAGTCGACGGACCTAATGGCATTTTCTATCTCTGGGACCCCCAATTTATATTGTAAAATCAATGTTAATTTAACTCTGAGAGTGTACAAATGGACCCTGACGGGTCTATTTGGTTCCAAACTATAATTTAGCTGGGGACCCCCTGGAACTCTGTGAAAAGGCAGCCGGATGTTGTTTGAATGGCATTTTAGCAGTGGTGGAAAGAAGTACATTTACTCAAGAACTGTATACTTTAGTACAGTTTTGAGGTACTTGTAATTGAGTATTTCCATCCAATTACACTTTTACTTCTACCGCGCTGCATCTCTGATCCAAATATTGTACTGTACTTCTACCGCACTACATATATTTGAACACTTTTAGTTACTAGTTACTTTGTAGATTTGGATTATTATTATAAAACATACATTAGCCACTTCAGCCCTATAAACATTTCGGAAAATTGCAGATCTACAAGCTCACAATGCGTCGCATCGCGACACATTGTGAGCTTGTAGATCTGCTATTTTCAAAAGATTTGTATACATTTTGAAAACTTGAAATGGGACATTCTGCATTTACTTTTGGTACTTTTAAGTACATTTTGATACCAATACTTTTGTACTTTTTACTCGAGCACAATTTGTAATTCCGGACTTTTACTTGTAATAGAATATATCTACATTGCAGCATTGATAAAAACTATTGATGAATACTATTATACGAGAAACGAGCGGCGGTGGGACGTCGTTTGAACGCCATGGTTTTTAGGAGCCGACGAGCCTCCGTCTGCAGGGATGAAAACAAATCACCATGAAGCCCCCTGGATTTAACACACCCCCCCCCCCCCCCCCCCACCCACCACGCTACACCACAGACAGACCCCCCAGGAAATCACACCGCGCCTATGACTCGCTCTAAGGTACTGCAACCTAGTAGCATGACGTTACGCCACAACTTTGTGCAATTGTAAAAACCTTAACCTCGCGTCACCAGGCTTTGCACGTGGTGGAAAAGCCTGGTTTCTGTTCCGAACTTTTCAGTGTGATGGAGTCTGTCTTCTGTATCCGCTCTCGCTCTCGCTCGCTCTCTCTCTCTCTCTCTCTATCTCTCTCTCTCTCTCTCTCTCTCTCTCTCTCTCTCTCTCTCTCTCTCTCTCTCTCATTTGCATGCAACACATCCGCTGTTAGACCCAGACTAGTTCAGCAAGCCACTCGATATCAGCCTATAGTAGAAGCCCTATTTAATTTCCCTCTCTCTTGTATCTCTTATAAGCCAGATGTATTTGTTGTCATAGAATACAGCAGATCTAAGCTTGCGGATCGATGCACTGCATTGTGAGCTCGTCGATCTGTTATTTCCAGCCGCAAGGATAGTGTAACTAAAATTAGGCATTGCGTCTTTTTTTTTTAACGTCATCGTTTCGATGCTCTTCTACAGTATAAAGGCACCCAGTGCACAGTCCCGTCGCAGGTATACACCGCCTGTCACGCCGCCTGCGTTCTCATATATCACTGATGTGAACCCCTGGCAGTGAAATGGCGGAGCACCGCTGATTTAATTACCCTTTCCCCGAGATCCCAGCAGTCCCATTCAGAACCAGGTTTTTCCCAGTTCCAGTCTGCTCTCTCGCATTCTCCCAGGCCTCCCCACATGAGGTTCTGATGAGCCTAACTGGAAACACGTGCTCCGCACTGGCTCTCCCGCACACAGATGGGACAATATCATATTATTAATGACAGAGTGAGAGGGGCGAGGGGGCGGGGGGGGGAGAGAGAGCAAGAGAGAGAGAGAGTAGTAGTAGTAGTAGTAGTAGTAGTTGTAGGGAAAAATCCCCTCTCCTCAAAGGCTCACAGGTCTTAAATAGCTCAACACTGTGAGCTGCTGTCGCTTCTGAGGAAGTTATTATAGGAAGGCAGGACGTCTGTGTTTTCATATGGAATATCCTCAATCTAACTCAATACTCACTGGGCTTAACCCCATGTCCCACCTCTGAAAGCGGCTGAACTCTGATCCACAAGTGTCTGCTGATCATCAGGCCATGTGTGTGTGCTGTTGCAAACGTTCTCACCATTACGTGGACACGACACTTAAACCACTTAAACCCTCTAGTCTTAGTCAAACGGGCCCCAGTTACAACGGTGCTTGGACCGCTTCGTCAAAAACAGTTGGGTCTACAATAAGCTCACAGTGTTGTGAGCTTGCAGATCGGCTTGTTTTTTTGGGGGGGATAATTTTCAGAATAGGCATGCTGGGGTTCAAGTGTGGGGGGGGGGGGGGGGTCCATGTGCCAATTAATACATTTGGGGGGTCCTTGACATGAAAAAGTGGGATACCAACAAACCCCCCCCCCCCCCTCCAAGAATGAATACTGAGTATTTTCAATGTGTATACTGTAGTGCAGAAAAGGTCACATGGCGAGCAGAGCACCAATTAAGATGGTCCAGCTTGCTTCAGCGCTAGTCACTCCTGATTCACCTGGTATCAAAGCACTGAGTCAACCAGCACCCACCCACGCACACACACCCACGCAGACACACATACAGTGCGCGAGTGTGTGTAAGGATCAGAGAGGGGGGGCTCTGTGCGTGCTTGTGTGCGTGTGTGTGTGCGTGCGTGCAAGTGACAATGTGTGAGAGAGACAGAAACAAGTGTGACGCTGGTCTATGAGGCGGCTTATTAAAAAGGTGAGAAGTAAATGCGATGTCTGGAGGAGAGGGTTAATTGTGCTCTTAAAAGAGCACTTCAAAGGAAGCCTGGTGTCAGGGCTGAGGGCCATGGGGGGGGGGGGTGAAGAGGGGGTGGCGGGGGGAGACATGGGCTGGTTTTTAGCGGGCAGTGGTGGACTAACAAACATATTTTTACTTGTACAATTGCATTTTTGGCTACTTTTTAAACTCCACTACTATTCCTAGGATGCGTTAAGCTCTTTTTCGAGTGTAGTGAGTGTGCAAGTGGATCTGGTGTGCAAGCTCCGGTGTACAGGCTTGATGTGATGCATAGTGAGCTTGAGTGATGGGAAATGTCTGAATTCTTTATATAGCAAGGCATTGATATTAAACAGAAAATGCACTTGCACGTGTCGTGTACGGAATACTTGAAGGACTCATTTCTAATATATCTTCCTATAATTGGTCATCACTAGATACAGATCATTTATATTTTTATAGAACACGTTTATGCCATATCATAATAGTACAATATCCAAAATCACAGACAATATCCAGTCTAATTAATATCATGATATGGATATGATATTGATACTAGGGATGTCCCGGTCACTTTTTTTTGCTCACGATCCGATCACTGGGAAATGACGTGATCGGCCCTGATTTACGATCAGGTGGTCGGATCGGGACAACCCTAGTCATCACTAATGCTCATTATAATATGGTAAAAAATAATTCACCACTCTCAGAGGAGGGCTGTGGACAGTTAGAATGATAAAACAAAACTAAACTAAAAGTTCTTGCTTTTAAAAGCAAGAGAACTCCAGTACTTTAACTCATGTACACATTTGAGAGGGCAACTTTCACTTACAGTAATATGTGTGGAGTGTCGCACTGAAAATAGGCGATCTACCTGTATAAGCTGTACTGTACATGGTACAATATTGGCAGTGGTGTACAATTAACTAAAATGTTGAGGTATTTGTACTTATACTTCTACTTTTATTTTACTACATCTCAGAACCAAATATTGCTCCATTACAATTATTTGAAAACTTTAGTTACTTTTTTGATTATTACCAGTAAGACGCCCTGAGGGCGAGAAGCACCACCTGGGTGACTGTAGACAGCTGGGCGAGCGCTGGTGCTTTGGCATGGTCAGATCAACATATGGAATGGATTCTGTACTGGCCATATATGGAGCATGTATTGAGTATACAGCCTTTGATGAGGTCAGATCAACATGGAAAGTCAGCTTCATATATGGAGATCTAAGGGTGGCAGCGGGGGAAGTGTCTTGAGTGTACAGGGTTTGATGAGGGCCCAGGTAGGGCCGTTCCTTCATTTTTGGGCCTGTTGAGAACTCTAGTTTCCGCCGGCTGCCGGGCGCGGCTTTGGGGCAGGCCGGTCTAGAGTTTAAATGGACCGGTATAAGTGAAAATGGAGACATCGAAGAGGTAGGACGGAAGGGGGAAGGATCAACATATGGAATGCCAGAACAAGTCAGCTCCATACTGTATATGGAGATGTAAGGGTTTGAGTTCAGATGTAGAGTTGCTGGCCAATATTGGTCCCACAGCTGCAATGCTCTGGAAGAATCCCTACTGTTAACCGTTAAATGAAATGAGCTGTATATTGATGATAAAAGTGTTATTTTATGATTTTACAGAGCAGGTTGGATTTCTTCCACCCCTGACTTCACTGGCTTGAGTATGGGAACTGTGGGTTTTTAGCTGTTCAAACACCTACTTCCAACATGTATATAACATTCATTGTTTATGAGAATGACTGTTTTTCAACATTATTTGAACTTCCAGCATTTAAAATGATCTAAATGAGAGGAGGATCAGTAGATAATTGGTGCATTTATATTTATATTTGTCATAGCTTGTGCATTACATTCACCCATTCACACATACATTTATACACCGATGACAGAGGAAACCATGCAGGGCACCAACCTGCTCATCAGGAGCAATTGGGGGTTCAGTGTCTTGCACAAGGACACTTTGACACTAACTCTGGGGGAGCCCAGGTTCAAACCGGCCACTCTACCCCTGTCCCACCGCCGCCCCAATAGATAAAGGCTAGTGCGTGTGTTAAATATACTGCGTAGATTGAACTATTAGGACAATTATAATGACAATTCAGGTGTGAGATAACAAAAGTATGCATGAATTCTATCCAAAGTAAATGATAGAGTACAGTTGTAGTGCATCAAATAATCTAAGATGGCAAACAATCTGTTTAAATACCCTGATATCTACAAAAACGTATCTACGAAACAAAAGCATTAGTGGCATTATGTGATTTGAGGGTGTATGAGCGTGGGACCGGCTCCACTTCCGTGGGAATTTGTACCTTAGAATGACTAGGTTAAGTTTATATGTTAACCATACCGTTGGCATCCTATATAAGGCAAGATTTTCACATTTTCATTATGCTTTATGTAGCATGTGACATGTCAAACTAGGGGGTTTTCATGATTCTGAATACATTCTAAGCATTGGTTTTGCACAAAAAAAAAAACAGTCCTTGGGCAAAAAACCAAAATGTGCTGACCTCATCACATTTGATATAAACCCCTATAAATACAGACAGCCGGTCAGCATGTGGATTGATGAATGTACAGTATGTGTATATAGACAATATTTTAGCCCAATAAAAAAGGCCATATACCAAATTGTGCACTTTAAAACAAACCTGTCTGCTGCCTAGGACTAGGAAGAATAGAAAAATACAAAAGTGAGTGAATAAGTCCATTCCCAGCTATGTGATCACGTCATAAAAGAGAACATGACCGTAACAGTGCTCTCATCTCCCGGCATACAGTAACCTACAAAAAAAAAAGAAAAGCATATACACCACGGCCACACTTGTGATTTAGTTACAATAAACAACTTGATATCTAAAGATAGGACATTGTTTAAATTCTTGTTCAAATAAAAGATGTGGCATTGCAAAGAACGATCATGTGGTCTTATGCCCTTTTTAAAGGACCACTTTTCAACCTAGTATGTTCATATAATAGGTCCTCGCTAATAATCATGATAAAATGGCACAATTCTTTTCTACTCAGTCTGTGTCTCATAGGAGGGCTGTGGGCAGTTCAGAAACCCGTCCACCAGTGACATCATCGTTAGGCAGACATTTTTTTAAAACAAGATTTTTTTTTTTACAAAAATGTTTAGATTTGTATTATCGTGAGAACGATGGCTTCCATTTTCGCATTGCAACTTTTCAGGACTAGAAAGCCTGCAGTTTCTATTAGCTTGGATTCCCCATCGGTGATTTCACTAGTGGACGGGTTTCTGAACTGCCCACAGCCCTCCTATGAGCCACAGACCGAGTAGATTTTTTTTGCCATTTTATCAAGATTATTATTATTATTGAGGACCTATTATTATATGAAGATAGGTTGAAAAGTGGTGAAGTGGTCCTTTAACTAGCTTCCTGTTATAACAACATGTCAGGGCTTGCATTTCAAGGATTATGCTTGCAGGTCCAATAAAGCTCTCATACAGTATGATGTGTTATACTTATACATATTTGGCATTCTACTTTAAATAGTTTGCGGTGCTTTGTTTATTTAAGTTAACAGATACTTGGACAGGCTACAGGCGCATTATGAAATCAGATCGGTATTAGGCCCGATTAGCACATTGATATAGGAAATGCCCATATTAAAAAGGATTATCACAATTATTTTGCTGGGTAAAACCATTTGGTCTTTTTTTTTCTTTTGAGTTTTTGAAAAATGTTTTGAAAATTAATCGGCAACATATTTATGGCTTTGACATTAAGAGTTTTTGTCATGAGCTCTGAGACTCTCTTCCATGCACTGTACACTGATTCCCTGACTGGTAGATGTTATGTTAATGTAGCATTGAACATTATCATTGTTCTAATTAGGACTTCTAACAGGCAGCTGTAGAGCAGATGGTGGAGTCTAGCTTTCAGACTAAACAGTGCCCTGTCTGTGGAGTCTCTAAGTTCACATTCTCTGATATGGTGGTTTTAGTTGTGCCCACAGGCCCCCTACATCCCTTACTGTATCCCAGAGGGTGCCTCCACAATTCAGAATGATTAGATTATGCAATGTATTTAATTTACCTGGTTGCATAATGCAAGCGTGTAATAAGAGTAAAGTTTTTGCCAAAGGACCTTGGCAAAGCTTGGCAAAATCTGCTCTCTGAGTATAATTGAATTCAAACGGAGATATATCTAAATGTTCTTCAAGCACTTCAATTGTAGTTTTTGAGGGATGGAAGGGCATTACCCATTTACTTTCTCAGTCAAGATTTGCGTGGGCCAAAAACGGCCATAGCCATCATCAAAAATGTGACGCTGATGAGGTCAGCACATTTGGGGCAAGTGGCTATGGCCGAATTCGTGCAAAAGTAATGCTTGGAATGGATTCAGAATCATGAAAACCCCCTAGTTTGACATGCCACATGTTACTTTAAAGTATAATGAAATGTATAACATTTTGCCATATATTGTTGTTGATGGTACCCCAACTTTCATCAGCTGTCAAAAATTTCCCTAGGTTGGTTGAATAGAAACCAATGTGGGATATGTTAGACACCTTTACAAACACATTGGTGAAGAAAATTATTGGTAAGAGATTTATTCCCAGATTGTATTAATATCCGCTGACTATTTCTCCAACCATTAGTCCCCCACTGTTTAATCCACTTGGGAAATGTTTTTCTTGCTTATTTAGGATAGATTTAGCCGATAAGGTGCACTCCCTGGCTGATACAGTATAAGAAGGCTATAGGAAGGGGTTGTGAGTTTGTACATACAGCGTTCTATTCTTGTAGAAAATTGTTGCATGTCAAAGTATACATAAACATGCCCGCCTGCAACTGTGTAGCAGTACAAATATATTCATATTATTATACTTGCATGTTTGGAATTGTAACCGCTGAAATCAATGATATATCAGTATTCCGATATTAACAGATAGTCCGCCAGCATTTATTAAAAATATGATATAATTCCCGCCAGCATTTTCGCCCGTTCAACTCTTATTTTGACGAGCCAAAAACCCAGACGGATGTTATGATCTTATCTTGGTGTGTGTGTGACGATGCAAGATCACTCCGTTTACCGACCGGGCTGCTAAAACATCACGGATGGTGATCTACTCATCAGCTCTGGGCCGTAGAATAAACCTTGTTTTGACCAAAAATGCCATCTGGGACAAGGAAGCAGGGATGCGTCATGAACCGATATGGAGATTCTTGGCCGATACCGATGTTTAAAATAACAATTTAGGCCTGGGCCGTGGCTCAGCGGTCCAGGCACCTTGGCCGGCAACCCGAGTCTGTCAGTGTACCGCGGGTTCGACTCCCGATCCCGACAGCCCTTAGTGCATGTCACTCCCCCATCTCTCTCTCCCCCATTTCCTGTCAGCCTAGCTATACTGTCTGTCCCTCTATAAAAAAATATCAAATAAAGGCGAAAGCCGCAAAAAAGCTCCAGTTCGGTGTGTGGGAGTTAAACGCTAATGAATATGTAAAATGTGCACAGAAATGCTGCAAGTCAGGTTCGAACCCAGAACCTTCTTGCTGTGCGGCAATTTACTTGGAGAGAAATATGTCTGAAAGAGTCAAACTTTACTGCTTGCGTTTGCTTTTCTTCTTGCCTTATGCTTCACAAAGTAAGTCTACAAATGCCGAGCCCATCAAGCTTACACCATCTATTTCATTCTCTGTATTAATTTCAATATTCACCTTTTCAAGTTTGTTAACGGGAAATCTGAATCGTTTATTTGAGACTTTCATGAATGTTTAAAGAAGCCCTAAGCACCACCTTCTTGATGAACATTAGATCATTTTTGTATTTGCAAGAGTCATATAGTTAGCAATAATATTTGTTATTGGTGGTCTCATATGCCTGGCATTGGTGATGTTGGTATACACTGCTCTTCCCAGCAGAGAGAGAGTGAGTGTGCGCGTGCATGCGCGTGCATGCATTGTCGGGAATGCTAAAAGCGTTTATTTTTTTGCTTTACACTCTAAAAACCTATTTTACAAACCCTATGCCTATACCTGAACTGAAAATGCAAAATTAGCATGCAGATATATCCATATTTCAGCATTATAAAATGTACTAGATGAGTAGATAGTTTATTAAGGTGCTTAATAATCACATGTAGCAGTCATAGTCTGGGGCAAATATTTGGTGAAAACAGTGTTGCATTGTGACGTGTGACTGTGGAAACTGCCATTTTCGGCTAAGATACTTGGTGTAGAGGGAAACAAGGAGGGGTCCTAGTATAGACCCCCGAGGGACTCGATCCTGTCACGGCGGTGTCACAGTTAGTCTTGCCGCCATGACTGTCTCTGTATCAAAAAGAGTCACATATACCGTAGGATGAATAAATGGTTATAACAGGATCCAGCAGACTATCCACATTTGGCTTTCATAGTCCAGTGTAGCACACTCGATGCATACTTGGAGCATATGCCAATGACCAGGGACGTGCACACATAGACATCAAAGGGGGCTTCAGCCCCTGCCCTTTTACCCGTCTGTACAACAACTGCCCTTTCCAGACCACTGGAAGCATTTACTACACGGTGAAAGAAATGCAAATGCCACTCCTCTCCTTCTCATGCCATGCCGGAAGGCAGCATTTTTTTCCCCAAAGTCTCCTGAACTTGAACACAGTATTTTGCGTTGAACAAATGTGTTTAGAAATCCATGTCGCCTCTCCACTAGCTAAAGAGTGCTGGGTTGCCCCCCGAAAATAGCTGATCTACAAGCTCACAACGTCCCTGCCAATGACATTCTGTAAACATTTCCCATGGTCTACTTTACGGACATGTCTCGGACCCACAAACGGACGTCTCTCTCTGCCAACAGTCATTTTGTGGACATCCACCTGCTTAGTTTATTTGGCTATTATGAATGGGGCCTGACCGATGGAACTCTTCTCATAGGAACCAGTGCCAGACGCTTTTAAGTGCGTTTGTTATCTCATCCAAAGATAATATGCCATAATGTGCTCTTGGCGGTCTACAGTTAAGATGTGGTAGGATTTATTGTGGATGACTCTGCATCTCTTCTTACACAAGGTTATCAGTTTGCTCTTGGGAGGAATTACGTTTCTGGGGCTTTTCTTCCAAGACACTGAAAATGACCCATGAGCAGTGGGTTGGCTGAGTGCAGCACGCTGCTCTTAAACTTAATGATAAGCGACCGTTTGATTGGTCAGGATGATTGAATCCACCTGCAACCACACCCTCTGATAATATTTATTTATAATATTATATAATCCAACCCATCTCGCCACTTCACCACGTCATTGTTTTTGAGGGGCGCTAGCCCCTCCTATATACAGGTTTAATGTTTGTTTTTAGTCCAATGTTTTGTTTAAAAAAACGCCATTGACAATGAAGGGAAAATATATATACATATATCCATGTATAACCTTAAATTACATAGTGTTCCAATTGTCTCTCCAATCGTTATCGTCATTTACAATTGCACTTGTCTATCGTATATCCTGTATGAGGGTCTCTCTTCTGATTGCGTGGAATTGGTATCCCGACCGGAGCATGAGTGGAGGATAGATTGGCCGCACTCGTTGCAAGCCTGCATCTAATATATCCGAAGATATATATGCCCTGTTCTGGAATGGCGTGACCTGGATGCAGATGAGAAGAGATCTGGCCACACATGGGGGCAGCTGGAGAAACTGGCGCATGGAGGACTGGGATGCCTGGAGAGCACTTGTTTGCGGCTTATTCCCAAAGTTGGTCTATTGACTAGACCGCTTGGTTCCCAAACTTTTTTCATGTCAAGGACCCCCAGATTGACCAATTAGTCCGCAGACCCCCATTTGAAGAGATAATAATGCCAGGGACCCCCATAAGAGAAGATCTTTACGGATCTAGCAGTGATTCTCAACCATTTTTATTTCAAAGACTTCCCTCCAGAGCAAAATTAGTGACTTCCTCCTGGTCTGCCCCGGGGTCTACTCCCAGTGGGACGTGCCTCGAGGACTGCCCTAGGGAGATGCCCCGAGAGGCATCCTAACCAGATGCCAGAACCACCTAAACTGGCTCCTTTCCTAGGAGAGAAAGTAGTGAATCTGCTGCTGCGAATCACCCCAGAGTCAGAATCGGAGCACTTGTTTGAGCCAGAAAACCCCAGACCACAGAAAATCTACTGAATGTTAAAAGTTGAGGTTTTTTGGGTGCACTTGAGCTCAGAAAAAAATTAAATAATAATAATTACAAAAACTTTCTTTATGTCACAATCCCTTTAAACATCTACCGTATACTGATTTGTTTTTAAATGTGCTTGTACCCTATTCTACTGTACTCTATCTTCTGCATCTTTCTGCTCGTTGATGCTGGTCTTTGAGGTATCACCCAGCACACGCCTGAGAATAATTATAATGATTCATTTAGTTTTTATAGAACAGCCATTTTTTCCCCTCTGTGTCTTGGCCCCAGGAGGCCAGGCTCTTTTTAAATGACAGGTCTTTAATTGCAAGCACAAACAAACGACACCATGTTACACATGTTCCGGCTTACTGTAATGAGAGAAACATCAACATGAAAATAATGTTGTCATCGAACAAAGTATTACTGAGCCATAGATATCAAATTCTCTATTTTCCCCCTCCCGTCCCCTCTCTCTCACTGTAACAAGCCATCATTATTACAGTAAGCCCAGTAATCCAATACACTGATATTGTTTTGATCTATTGGTGTGCTTACAGTAATAAATTAAATGTAACGTATCGGGCCTTTTTGGTCCCGTTCTCATCAGTGGCTTACAGCAGTCGACCCATGTGGTTCTGATCTGATAAATTAATCACTGTTTATCTGGCTAGGGTTAATTTCTTGTTGAAAAAACACATAGGGTTTCCTCCACCTCACGTCCGCTGTCGGCGAGATGTGCACGTCAGATGCACAAAGCAGAAAGGTGTTGAGTTACTAACCAAACTTGGTCTGCAAGCTGCAGTCAGGTAGGTAGACCAAGGGAGCCTGAGATATTTCTATACACCCATGCAAGAGTGTGTGTGTGCGTGCATGTGAGTGACCAGAAACTCCAGGCGGTGTGAGTAATGTTCAGGCTCTGGATACAGTATGTCTCTGATACGAGCCGACGTCAGAGCTTGTTAGCAAATGATTAATCAACGGCGTTATTTGGCCTAATGCTGTCTGATAGCATTTCTTTTTTCCTGGAATCCCTGGAATTTGTCTTCACAGCTGGACTTTTACTGGGTCTCTCTGTTCTCAAAGAGGGCGACGGAGAGAGGAATGGAGCAGCACTTTAAGCATTGCAAAACGTCCCAGGATGTTTCCTGGATGACAGTCTAAATAGGGAAATGCCTGTGTCACGTACTGCAAGGTTGGTATGACGCTGCCAAGAGAACTGTTTGTTACTTGGCAAACAAGAATCCAGAACATTGGACAAGTGCTGGGTGTGGGAAATGGAGTCACACTTCACCAAGGCCTCAGCAATGTGAACACTGTTAATGAATTGACATGCAATTGACATGCAGCCACATGGGGATCCTGAGGTTCACATGGGAGCTGTGTGGCCGACCCTCTTACAGATGGCTACTGGCTAGTGACGCTAGTCCAATATGGTTCTCTACAAACATGAGGTCTGGGGACCATGGAGTCTGTCTCATTTCTCTCTAAAAGCACTTGCATATGATGGAACATGATTAAAGCTCACATTAAAGCTTCATGACCATAGGTAAGAGTAGGAACGAAGATTGAGGACTGCAATACCGCCCCCTGCTGCTCCGATTCTCTGGCCTAGCCGAATGAAATAATATAGGGGAATACACGAATGCTAGGCATTATGGCATGCATGAATCAAGCTTGATACATATTAACAAAACGCATGCGTATTTCTTTGGATGAATTCCTTTTTGCTCGGTGAAAACTCTTGACAGCTCAGCACAGAATACCTTTGAAGAACTACGTGAGTACTATACAAAGACCCAGTGGAACCGGCGAACAATTTCAAAAGGACTGGCCGAAATAAGGCTTCAATGCGGGGCACGGTAGTGCTGACGAGCCAGTGGCATGGTTAATGGCGGCAAGCCGGCTACTCACACATTGGTGCACCGATTTCAAGTCAATTAACAACATTCAATCTCAAAATGAATCTTTAAACTACATTCAGTGGCAAAAGGAAAAAATATATATAATTCTGAGATTTCTCACTGGACAGTTTTATTTATTTTTTTCCTCCAGTGATTAGCTCTGGATTGCAATGTTGCCCAACGCTAGGTTATAGACCGTTTAACTTTATAAGTTATAGTTAGAATATTTACCCTTTTTGGCGCGGCTGATTCTTCTTAGATGGGCCCCTGCAAGCTGCAGGCCCTGGGGCACAGGGTCCTGCAAGCAACCCGTACTTCGCCCTTTAAACATGTAAATACATATACTATTTAAATATATTCAAATATTTTGTAAACATTTTTGTTCCGACAACGACAACCTACCTCAAACCGTAACCTAACCATAACCGCAAGCACGGAGCATCGCATGTTCGCCAACCTTAAATTAATTGACAATGAATGGAGAATTTTACGTCATGGTGTCTGAGCATATCTAGTGTCTATTTTATGTTATGATGATGTGGGTGTGATTTTCTTTTTTTTAAATAATGGAAGTCAATGGTTCTTGTATAGTGCAGAAAGTGAAACCTTGCCCAAATATAGAGTCACACCTCAGACAGTGATACGTAGATGACTGATGTCATAAACTGGCCACATAAGTCTGAGATCCACATGGGAGCCATGTTAGCCCAACTACATGTTTGTTTTCTTTTCTCAGAGAGAACCTCTGAATGCTTTTGAAAGCCTTTGTTGAGCTCATAGGACTTGAATGTTGCTGAAACCTGAAATCACGCAAACAAAATCTTTTTTTTATGGGAGAAAATAAGAGCTAATGGTGGACGTATGCTCACAGCTTTAAAACATCTTGTTTTACCTCTTTCTCTTACTATAGCCAAACTGCTGCTTTTATCTCAAAGGAGATTTGTCATCATGACATCCATCCATCCCTGTTGTATACTCTTCATTCTGTCTCCCCCTTCTTAAGACCCTCTTCCCCAACCCCATAGTGAGTGTAACACAGTATCAATAGCTTACATCCTCCAAAGCATGATCTCATCTCGCCTGGTATCACTATCGCATATTCCCTAATCTGAGTTGTGAGTTTTTGCCACTAGGGTATTCCCAGTAGCCTACCAGCCTTTACTTTTTTTATATATTTATTTATGACAATAGTAATAATGGGACTTAACACATACAATGCTACAGGTTCTAGTGGACCAAGGATTTCCAGTGCTAAGGGGATTAACATTGGGATTTTTGAACTTTTTTGGGGGCCCACAGCGAGGGGCCTCTTATAGCGAGAATCACACCGCATAAATCAAAAGAAAGCATAACTTGTCCACTTCAATTTTAAACAACAGAGATATGGAGGCCTGAAGTTGACAGACATTTCAGTTCAGTTTTTTTAGTTCAAAAGACCGATATAAAATTGAGCACAAATAATATCCTATACAAACCATATACCGAATGAAAGCCCTGAATGTCTACTTTTAGGAGGAAAACAGTACACATTGTACACATATACAGTTTGTCACTAATTGGCTATTGAATGCAGCTTGCGCCCACCAGAGAACTTTAGAGAAGGCATGGACCCGAAGAACTATTATTCACAAAATAAGGCCTATAGCGACATGTACATACTATATACCGTATGAAACAGTAGACTCTCTGCTTTCATAAGAAAAATACCACCCAGAAAAATCACACCCCTGTGAAGTGAGCAGTGCAATTGCACTGCTCACTTCACAGGGGTGTGATTTTTATTATTATTACAGTATTAGTATTTTTCTTATGAAAGCAGAGAGTCTACTGTTTCATACGGTATATAGTATGTACATGTCGCTATAGGCCTTATTTTGTGAATAATAGTTATTCAGGCCCATGCCATCTCTAAAGTTCTCTGAAAAAGATAATTTTAGAGAAAGCATGGACCTAACAACTAAATATTCACAAAATAAGGCCTATAGCGACATGTACATACTATATACCGTATGAAACAGAATACTCTCTGCTTTCATAAGAAAAATACTAATACTGTAATAATAATAGAAATCACACCCCAGTGAAGTGAGCAGTGCAATGTTGCACTGCTCACTTCACAACATTGCACTGCTCACTTCACAGGGGTGTGATTTTTATTATTACGAGTAAGACGCGCGAACGCGGAAAGCGAACGCAGATCGTAAATTGCAATAACAATTAGAATAAATTACAGACATGATCTGCAGGGTGTCATAGTTAGTGCTTGGACCACGCCAGCTCCATATATGGTCACAAAAGACGCCATCACACTCATGTCACCATGACTCAGCCATAACCATATAAGGAGTCCCCAAAGCAGGACCACGCCATCACACTCATGTCACCATGACTCACAAATCACTCAGCTCCATATATGGGCACAAAAGGGCCAGGTCCACATATACAGTAAGCGGGACAGACAGACACACACACACACACACACACACACACAGACAGACAGACAGACAGACGTGATCTGCTAGGTCTCATAGTAAGTGCTCATTGCATTCGCAATTACAGTATTCGTTTTTTTCTTATGAAAGCAGAGAGTCTTGATGCACATATGTGATCATAAAACGGACTTGGAAACTTTCTTCTGCCTGCATCGTGGTCAGTCTCTCTCCTAAGTTGTTAGAAAATATAAATCAGCCTCAATCGTAGCCCCATATGTGCCCTCTCCCTACGCTCATTGAACTCATTCTGTGATTCGAGCTACAATCGCAGTAACGGGGGGGGGGGGGGGGCAACTAGGCTTTGAGGAAATGATCTTGCATAATCAACATTATTGTCGATTGTCGTGTGCCGCTCCAAACATGTCCAGACATACCACTAACCTCATCGATCTAGTCTCGCGTATCTATAAGGTGAGACGCGAGACTGGATCGGATTGTGTCTGGACATGTTTGGAGTAAAAAAACAGCAGCAGCAGAAGCAGCACGTCAACGTATTTGGAAGAAAAAAAACAACCAGAAAGCACCACCTGTCGTTGCAAGACAAACACCCGTATGTTGCTGATAGACAGATAATAATCGATCCGATTTTGTCCTGCCGTTCATTTTATCACATTAGGTGCAGGGCAGGCTGCTCGACGGTGAGTTTATAATAGCCTGTTGTAACGAGAAAGGGGGATGGATTGGATGGTTGGATGCGAGCAGCGCAGCAGCAGCAGCAGTACGGCTTGCGATCAGCGACCAACGTATCATGGCGGGCCCTCGATAATGATGTGCAATCTGTCCAAGACTAACTCCACATGTGTCTGGCAAACGTTACGTTATGAAATCAAATGCCGATCGTTGCAGGTTTATATACGGGCAGAGAGCAAATCGCGTTGTATCTTGTTCCGAGAATGAGAGTGCAAGCCTTGCAGTTGAAAGCAGTGGGGACTCGGGAGTGGGGGGGGAACTGCCAATGCGCCCCCCCCACCATTCTCCCTCGGGAGAAACCATGTAGAAACAGGAGGGGAGGGGGAATCGAGTGTATTCACACACACAAGAGCATGGACCCATCCATTTTAGATCCCCTGACATCTGCGTTGGTCTATGCCGGACGGCCGTCTCCATTACGTCGTACGTCCTCGCATAGACCAACCAATAGGCGGTGCCAGACGCTTCTCAGACCAACACCTCTTTTCAGCAGGGGGGGGTTTTAACTCTTTTTAGAGCCGATCGGTGTTACATTATGAGTTGTCCGGGCGCAAATATAGTTGAACTATAGTAATCAATAAAAAAAACGTTTTTTGGACCATAAAACGTATAAAAACGTTATGCGCATCTTAGGGGTGGCTATAATAAAACGTTTAAAAACGCTTTCAGCATTCTAAGTGTTAAAAGTGAACTAACAGGGATATATT
Source organism: Protomyctophum bolini (assembly GCF_963924005.1). Classification (NCBI taxonomy): domain Eukaryota; kingdom Metazoa; phylum Chordata; class Actinopteri; order Myctophiformes; family Myctophidae; genus Protomyctophum; species Protomyctophum bolini. The sequence continues at coordinate 7,491,761 of NC_137883.1, read as the reverse complement.
TCAAGTTTTACCCTCCTTTAACCATAAACTATATTCTTTTTAGGTGATTTTGCTGATTACCAAAGCAGCACCTAGATGGACCCAGAAAAATAATGGTTCTCAAATGGTTCTGTAATAGGCTATATATTTCTTCAAAGAACCATCATCCAAACAGTGTTGATTTCGTTGACTAAAACTAAAGTCATTACGACCGCATCAAAGCCAGCCAAAATACATTTCAGTCGACTAAATCTACAGTTGATTTAGTCGACTGAAATGTATTTTGGCGGGCTTTTGACCAAAATCTTATGATATTTAGTCGACTAAAACTAGACTAACACTAAAACATTCCGGGTGACTAAAATGTGACTAAAACTAAATGAAAACTATTCAAGAGACTATGACTAAAACTAAAATAAAAAAAATTCTGCCAAAACAACACTGCATCCAAAGAACCATTTTAGTTAGTTAATGGTTCTTTGTGTTCCTTATGGTAGAAGCTTTTTTCGTTCTTTACTTCTTTGAGTCACATTTATCTCCCCAATTTAGTCGTTTTTTGTGTGTTGTCACTGCTATGCGTCCTACTAGAAGCTTGCACGCCTGCGGAACGCTCACGTCTAACGCCCACGCGTCTATGTTGCAGTGTGATGATCTGAGTGAGACACGCACACACAAACCGTACATTTTGAACGAGCGTACACAGTGACGTATCTTTGGACACTGACCGTGTTTATTCCCCGTGCTGGGCAGATTGTGCGGGCGCTCTGTAATCGGTCCATCGCATCACGGAAAGGGAAACTGTTGCCACAAAGCTGGGTTGAAAGCGGAGAGGTAAAGTCAGTGACGTATCATGGCCACAAAGCCCAGCGTAAACGTTACATCCGCATGCGCCGCAGTCCACATACCGTGTTCTATGACTTGGCCAACCGAACTGCACACTTCTCAATTGTGTATATATAGATAGATGCAGACTCACCTGCCAGTGAGGAGCCTCTATACCGGGAGGACGTAGAGCCTTCGTCCTACACCTGCCGCCCAATTACTCCCCACTGAGTGCCACCCCATAGGAATACATGCAGCACTTGACAAATTTGTCACTCTCTGGCTTCCCTCCCCCGAACACGGCCAGCTGTGTTTGTATGGGACTGCATCCAGTGAATCTACTGTGTGGATGCACCCTGGGAGGGTGTTTTTTCCCTGTGTTCGTATATCTGCTCGACAAAGCCGGATGCACCCATGGAGGATTTTGAACCCACAACCTCTGCTAATAAAAATGAGTTTTCATGGGTGGCTGGCAAGTCATAGGCCAGGCAGTCTACCTTCAAGTGTCTTTATTTTACAAGTCACAGCGTGAAGTGAATCACATCATGACATCTACCGAGCAATCTTCGTTCCTACTCTCACCTATGGTCATGAAGTGTGGGTCATGACCGAAAGAATAAGGTCGCGAATACAAGCAGCCAAAATGAGTTTTCTTCGACGAGGTAGCTGGCATCTCCCTTAGAGATAGGGTGAGAAGTTCAGTCACACGAGAGAGACTCGGAGTAGAGTCGCTGCTTCTTTGCCTGGAAACGAGCCAACTGAGGTGGCTCGGGCATCTGGTTAGAATGCCTGTCTCGCGTGTCTCCCTAGGGAGTTCTCGAGGCATGTCCCACTGGGAGGAGACCCCGGGGCAGACCAAGGCGCAGTTGACTGGCCTTGGAACGTCTCGAGATCCCCCAGGAGGAAGTCACTAATGTTGCTCTGGAGAGAGAAGTCTGCAGCACTCTGGTGGAGCTGTTGCCCCCCGCAACCCGACTACGGATAAGCGGCTGAAGATGGATGGATGGATGAACCTCTGTGGTGATCGGCAGGCACTTTATGCCTGCGCTACCATTTGAGACACCTTTAACCCATTCTGACCGGGAACCCATTTTGGTGTTGGCATCATGTTATGCTTTAGCTATTGAAAAATAGCAGATCTACAAGCTCATAGCGCGCCACCGAGTGGCGCGCTACGAGCTTGTAGGTCTGCTATTTTTGAAAAATCGAAGAACGACTGACATTTTTTAGAATCTGATCTCAGGTCAGAATGGGTTCATCAGACCAGTGTGTGTCCGGTGGAAAACCTCGTATGAATCTGACCTCAGGTCAGAATGGGTTAACCATCCTAAACCCTATACCGACTGTATAGGGCCTATACAGTAGCGTTCCATTTTTGTGAATTTCTTAATGGGCGTATACTGTCGCCAAAAATAGCAGATGCATTGAGACTCATTGTGAGGTTGAAGATCTGCTATTTTCGCGTAGCATAAAAGCATAGGTCTATGAGGGGCACTGGTTGATGATGTGTGTATAATATGGAGTTTGAGTTGTTTCAAATCAAAAATAGTTATTCTCTGGCTTCACTCTGAAGAGCCGATTTTGGTTCCAGTTGGCACCTTTTGTATGACTGATTCACATTCATTCAACGACCTCACAGCTTATGTTTTTGTTGTTCATGTTTTTTAAGTGATAGATCTGTAAAGTAGATAACAACCAGAGCATGTATTTGTCTGTTCAACCGGTTGTTACATAGGACCACATAAAACAGAATGTCACATACCATCCAAATGTCAACCTAAATTATTTTCCCTTAACCACATGTGGTTATGGGGAAATAATTTAGCTGGACATTTCTGTACATAAACCCTAGTATCTTTATTCCGGACATGTCATTGTGCTGGCCACAACAGCATAGCCACACATCGGTCGGTAAAACATGGTAACATTTTTCTTTTTGGTTTACTTTATTCATTTTCATTTAGTTTATATTTATTTTCAGTACTAGGCCTACATAAACAAACATAAATTACCACAGACAGAAGCAGTTCAAATAACACGCTGTTTATTGCAATTCTGACAGAAAGGTTGCTGACTGGAATGTACACGCAAAAGTTGCTTCATCAGAAGATATTTAAGATGCATTTCAGTTGACTAGTGTTTTTGGGTTCAGTTCTGGAGTGCTGCTGGAGGTGAGTGGCTGGTCAATAAAAAAAGGAACAGCTGCTTCAAATCATGCTGATGATGGGGACATTGGACTGCATGGGTAGGGGGCGGGGCAGGGGTTTATTAGTTTGTTATGTTTATTTTTGTTATGTTTATCAAGAAATTAAAGAAATTTTAAAAATGTTTTCTTTGTGGCTTTCGCCATTTTATTTTATTTAATTTTTTTATGGAGGGTCAGACAGTAGGCTGACAGGAAATGGGGAGAGAGATGGGGGGGGGGGGGGGAAAGGGAAGACATGCAGTAAAGGCCGTTGGGATCGGGAGTCGAACCTGCGGGACACTGCCAGACTGGATTACCAGCCAAGGGGTTGTTTGGTTAGAATGAATCTGCTTTGGATTCGTGGGGAATATGCCTGTACTCAGCAAGTTTCATGGCAATCCACCCGTCCAATTTTGTGGTATTTTCTTGTGTGGAAGTGGAAGTGGAAGTATTGACCTAATGGTCTCGCTAAATGAAACTAAGGCATCGGTCCATAACTCCATATGCATCCTCTGGGGATGATGAAGAGCAATCCAGCCAGTAGCGTTTGAAATATGATGTTTGGAACAAATGTGTTAGTGCTGGTGAGTGGTGATTTCTCTCACTGTCCAGAGAACAGTGAAAATGTGTGCATGCTTGCAGGCATGCATTGTTGTGCGTGTGTTACGTGTGTGTGTGTGCGGCAATACGTGCACCGTGGGTCTACGTGTGCGAGATTTAGAGAAGGAGTGTTGGAACGGAGGCAGACGATGTGGTTTGAACCAATCTCTGCCCTGACTCCCATCATGGCCAGGCCCTCTGCTGTGCTGTGCCCCCCTTGTTTGTGTTCCCCTTCTGAGTGCAGCCATGGGCCTGTCCCAGGACACTCCTCTGCTGTTGGAGGGACGGGCTGGCCTGACATTATCCTGGCTGTCAGCACGGCCAATCTGGACTGATTGTGTAACTTGTCAAAACATCTGTTGAAACTAAACTAGAAATTCAATACTACTTGTAGTTGTTTTTACTAGTTTGCGTTGCATGCTTTGTTTTCACTAGTTTGGGTCACGTGCATTGTTTTCACTAGTTTGGGTCACGTGCGTTGTTTTCACTAGTTTGGGTCACGTGCATTGTTTTCACTAGTTTGGGTCACGTGCATTGTTTTCACTAGTTTGGGTCACGTGCGTTGTTTTCACTAGTTTGGGTCACGTGCATAGTTTTCACTAGTTTGGGTCACGTGCATAGTTTTCACTAGTTTGGGTCACGTGCGTTGTTTTCACTAGTTTGGGTCACGTGCATAGTTTTCACTAGTTCTGGTCACGTGCATTGTTTTCACTAGTATGGGTCATGTGCGTTGTTTTCACTAGTGTGGGTCATGTGTGTTGTTTTCACTAGTTTGGGTCACTGGCAAACGTCCAAACTCTCGTTTGGGTCTCGAGCTGAGAAGTTTGGGAACCACTGCTCTATTAGCTCAGTGAACTTAAAAGGACACTTGCTATAATGGTTAATAAAAGGTTGATGCATGGACTCTGACTTGGAGTCGTGCAACGTGGAAGCAAGGTCAAAGGTTTAACATCATCAGTTGATCTAAAATGGTCACGTTTCTTGACCTTTTGCAGATTATTCCAAGATGACGGTGGAGAATTAGCATTGCTAAAGGCACTTTTACCTAACTCTGCCCATATGTTTGCCAGTCCCACGTTATTTTACATGCAGTTTTGTGTCCTCAACCTGTAATTTCCATGACTTTATAAGATGCAACATGTTTAGGTACGTTGGCATATATATTACCATTTGCAGTAGTACAGTATGTAATAAAAAACGCAGTATATTAAAGAACATCAGCATACAAAATGATTTGAATGCCAACTGAATAACCGAGACATTTAACAGGATTAATGTGTCAACGTTTAAAGGAATCTAAAAAGTAATTTTGTGTTCAAAAGTGATATTTGGAATACTTCTGGGTTAAATCATTTTCAGTTCTTTGTGAATGGCCTTTCCTAAATCGTTTATGACAAAAAGTAGTACATCTAGAAAATGTAAGCTTCAGACACTGTGAAAGACTGAATCATATCTACTAGTGTTTTGGGCAGCTTCGCTAGAGAATCTAGAGATCGGGCCGCAACACGGCCCTCACTGATCCAACTTTGCCCACTCGTCCAGGTGCCCAGTTGTCCAGGTGCTGTGTGTGTGTGTGTGCGCAGTGAAAAGGGGAGGGGCCGGTGAATGTGGAAAATGTGATGTAATTTGTATCACAGCACTTCTGGTCAAATGTTGCGCAATAACGCAGCGGTAACGGTAAATATGGAAGTTGGAAGCATGCAATGTAGTGCTTGTATGGAATGGAGAGATTAGTGCAAATAGAGTGGTTTGATGGTTTGAACCCACTTGTGCCAATGACGAGAAAATGAGATGTATTAATTACTATTAGTCCAGACTAACGTCTCTTATATCCCAAGTAGTATAGCTTCCCCTTCACTAGGCAACACTTGCTTCCACGCTGTGACATCAATGAAATGTTTCCCTCCATCCACTTCCATTAGAAGGGGGCGGCTGTGGCTCAGGAGGTAGAGCAGGTCGTCCAATGATCCCTGGGGTCGGCGGTTCGAATCCCAGCTCCACTGAACCCTACGTTGCCTCCAATGAGTCGGTCGGTGTGAGCTCGCCACCGTTGGTGTGTGAATGTGGGAAGTGAGGACGCTGGCGTCGAATGTTCGCCGCTTCACCTCCCAATGTATGAATGAGTGAACCATTGTAAAGCGCTTTGAGCACTTGGAAAAGCACTATAAAAATGCAATTCATTAAGTGCCATCTATAGCTGGAATTGGGGTGAATGAGGTGAGGGATGATGTTAGGAGCTCAATAAAAAGGGAAGGGGACCATCGCTGGCACAAAAATGGCAGACGACTACTTCCGGTTTCACTGGGGGCGAATCACAGGGCCTTCAAAATAATAGGCAATTCAATGGTGGCATCAAACCAGTTTTAAAGATATTTTTTGCGGCTTACGCCTTTTATTGGTTTTTTGAAGGGACAGACAGTAGGCTGACAGGAAACGGGAGAGAGATGGGGGAAGACCTGCAGTAAAGGCCGTGTCGGGCTCGGGAGTCGAACCCGCGGCACACTGCGACTGGATTACCAGTCGGGTGCCCAGACGGTTACGCCACCGCCTGGGCATCAAACCAGTTTTAATCATATCGAAAATAGCAAAGGCTTTTCTTAAATCGAACACTGACTAATCTGATGGTGTTGCATCATGCTGAAAAGACCACTTCACCACTTTTCAACCTACCTTCATATAATAGGTCCTCACTAATAATAATCATGATAAATCATTAGGCAGTTTTTCTTTTTTACAAAAATGTTTAGATTTGTATTATCATGCGAACGATGGCCACCATTTTCGCATTGCAACTTTTCAGGACTAGAAAGCATCGATGATGTCACTGGTGGACGGGTTTATAAACTGCCCACAGCCCTCCTATGAGACACAGACTGAGTAGAAGAAAAATTGCCCCATTTTTTTCATGCTTTTTTGTGAGGACCAATTATATGAAGATAGGTTGAAAAGTGTTGAAGTGGTCCTTGAACGGTAATGGTTTGGTAGGGAACATTGTCCAAGAAGAGGAACATTGGCCATGGCTATACTGTCCACTCCTGTTGACTTGTTGAGTCAACAGTATGAGGTTCCAAACCTGCACTTGAGGACGGCACTGTAATCCCCATTAAACCTGATTTAATACCAAAAATGTAGATCTCCAAATCCCCAGGATCCCCATAATAGTTTTCATCACATTGACTCATTGTTTGTCCCTCGACCAAATGTAATCTGTCAAAGTAATGATGTGCTAGTTTGCTTGTTTATTAAGCGGCACATGGATCATAGATGGATGGATAGTTATGTAAAACACCTTTTGTGTATGAAATGTTCTGTACAAATTAACTCTTTTGATTTCCTTGGAAGACGAAAAAAAACACTAGTTTTTCTCATTGTCTCCACCAGTCCAGCCAAAGGCTGGAGACTGTTTTTGCTCCCGTCCGTCTGTCTGTCCCTGTGTGCATCTGTCCGTGTCTCTGTGAAAGCTCATCCCAGTGTTCAACTCCCAATCAATCTAGTGTGGCACAAATGACCAAGGCCTATGCCTTGGTCATTTGTGCCACACTAGATTTTTGCATTTTCTTCAGGACATACTTTGTTGCTGCTACTCCGATTTGTCCACAACATCGGTACACATGATGTCTGGAGTCATATCACAATGTATGACAGAGACCTGTGATGTCTGGAGTCATATCACAATGTATGACGGAGACCTGTGATGTCTGGAGTCATATCACAATGTATGGAAGAGACCTGTGATGTCTGGAGTCATATCACAATGTATGGCAGAGACCTGTGATGTCTGGAGTCATATCACAATGTATGGCAGAGACCTGTGATGTCTGGGAGTCATATCACAATGTATGGAAGAGACCTGTGATGTCTGGAGTCATATCACAATGTATGGCAGAGACCTGTGATGTCTGGAGTCATATCACAATGTATGGCAGAGACCTGTGATGTCTGGAGTCATATCACAATGTATGGCAGAGACCTGTGATGTCTGGAGTCATATCACAATGTATGGCAGAGACCTGTGATGTCTGGAGTCATATCACAATGTATGGCAGAGACCTGTGATGTCTGGGAGTCATATCACAATGTATGGAAGAGACCTGTGATGTCTGGATTCATATCACATTGTACCTGTGCTCCAAGGAGTGTACCTTTTTATAGTTGTATTACTAGCCTGGCGTAGCCAGACAGAGACAGACATCACTGTGTGGATATTATGGCGCAATATGGATTGCAAAGGCAGATTCGTCTGGCTATATGCAAGGCTAATACGTAAAGGCAGGGGTTCTCAACCTGTGGGTCGCGACCCCACGGAAATATTTTGGAGTGCAGGCTTTAGTTCCGACATACTATTGATCCGAAACCTCAATCCTAACCTAACCCTAACCGCAAGCACGGGAGCAGCGCATGTCGGACCATCGCTTTTTCGCATCGCATCGCATGTCCCCCGCTTCGGATCTTCGGTGTGTCGGAAAAGCGTGCGCACCCCAATATTTTGGGGGGTCCCCACTCCCCAGATTATTAAAAAAATAACATACATGCATACATTTTTCTTAATGATTATATCTGGTTTCAGCGTGTATATATATATTTTTTTCTTTTCTCTATTATTAAGGTTATTGTAGTGGCCAATTTGTATTTGGGGTGGGGAGGAGGGGGGGGGGGGTGCAGCTCGCGAGACATGGCCAATGCATTTCCCGGGGTCCCCAGGCAAAAATGTTGAGAACCACTGCGCTAAAGGCACGGTTTAAAAATACATGTTCATGGATTAAAACAAAATTTAATTATTATTATTCTTATTTATTTGTAATTTCATGAAGAAAGAAAAATCAAAGCTGTATTGCTAAACAAATGTTTGTGAGCATGTACAGTAGATCTGCTATTTTCACTCTTTTCACTCTTTTGGGTGTCGAGCTGAAAGGTTTGGGAACCACGGCGTTAAGGAAACTCCACCTCTGACGTGATTCCAGTGCATATAAAGTAAAGGTTTACTTGCTATAGGGCTCTCAGACGAGCAACAGAACTTGGGAGTCAGTCATGTTTGCACAATGGATGGAATACTTAAGCGTGGCATGTGTAATAGTATATGGGGTCAGAGCTATGGGGTTAAAGTATAATGTATCTGTGGTGTGTGGGCTATAATGTTAAAGGAGAGGTGTGTGTGTGTGCGCGCGACTGCGCGTGTGTTTGTGTGTGTGTGTGTGTGTGTGCCTGCGCGTGTGCGTGCATGTGTGTGTGTGTATGTGTGTGGGAGGACCAGCATATGTCAGAATGAGCAACAGCGCTGTCTACATGAGACAAGCCAGCTCTTCCACTTTCACAACCACTCACTCACCCCCCCCCCCCCCCCCCCCACCCACCCACCCTTACTGTAATGCTGTATTCATACAATAAAAAAGGGGATTCGTTCTGTCACCCAAACAGATATGGTTCTTTTTTAAATTGGGAACTTCGTTGTTGGAAATGTTCACCTATATAATAAATAATAATGGCATGTTGAAAGTGGTTTCTGTAAATAAGTCTACAGTATATATTGTTTTTATATAGCCTACCACTTTTCACTTTCAAACCTTCCGCTTGAAGTGCTTCACAAAACCCCCAAAACATGAACAAAGTAGAAAAAAACGTAAGTAAACGAAAGTGGGAGCACCCCCCTGGGAGGGCCGGACTGACAGTAACATCAATGAACAGCCAGAGGAGGGAACCATGTTGTTTTGAGGTGTTACGTAAAACGTTCAGCAGTGTGCCGACTAGACACGGGGGGGGTTGTTCAAGCCTAGGTGTCACCGTAGTAAAAAGGTCAAAGGCAAGAAACAGCATACTTTAATGAACACGCCACGCACGTACGCATTACGCACGAACGCCCATACACACACTCTCTCTCTCACGCACCCACAGAGAGACGGACATCTTTACCATCATGGTTCTCATTCCAATGTGCCGAGCATATTGCTTCTCGAAACCTGATCATCATAATTCACAATTCAGCCAAACCCCCCACCCCCACCCCCACTGGTTCTCTTTTAGAAGCCTTATCTCCCCATCAACATCCGAAGACAAGGCCGACAATCAAAGCCTGTACTAAACAAACTCATCTGAAGTGGCAGGTTTTGTTTGTTGTGCGAAAAGTTCACGGCCTCCATTGCGGCCGCAGTGCTTGTTACTCCGTTTCAGTTCCATTAGCCATTAATCATTTCTGCGTGAAACATGTGGCCTTACTTCAGACTTGCATCCAAAACATCAAAGAGCTTGGTGTGTGTTGTTGCCTCCATATGAGGGACTTGGCCACGGACACAGACACTTTTTTACAGACTGGCAATGGACATCACACACTCACCGATGGGGTGTATATATTGAAGTACAAGTAGTACCAAAGTATCAAACGCCATGCATAAATACTCTGTTACAAGTAAAAGTCCAGTTTTCCCAATTTTATACTTGAGTCAAAGAAAGTTCAAAACAATTTGTCATCATAATAAAGTACCAAGAGTAAAAGTAGTCATTGTGCGGGATGTCCCGCATTTCACAAGTTAATTAAATTATGTTAATGTTTTAACATAAATGTTGTGTTAATATATATATTTTTTGTCTTTTTTTGTGTTGTGAGAATTTCTGCTGCTTTCAAAATGGCATTACTATAAAATAGGTCTTAAGTGATTAGTGTATATTTTGTAATATAACAATGTTAACCTCCAAAGTAACTATAGTATCTAAAGTTTTCAAAGAATTGTAGTGGAGTAGTACAATATTTGCCTCTTGAGATGTAATGGAGTACAAGTAAAAGTACAGTTAAAATACCAAAGAAATGTACAGTACTTTTAGAGTACATGTAGTTAGTTATTTCAGAGAGAGAGAGAGAGAGAGTTTAACCCATTCAGGACGGGAACACCTTTTGGTGGTTTAAGCATTATATTATACTTTAGCTATTTAAAAATACAAGCGCGTCACCGAGTGCCGTGCTACAAGCTTGTAGATCACCTTTTTTTCGCAAAAATGGCGCAAATCTTTGAATATATGTTCTTTCAGAGCAAATGTTTTTAACTCATATCTTTGCTTCTGTGGGGTCCCTGGAACAATATATTTTCAGATGAGGGTCGGCGGCCAATTACATATAATATGTGGGGTCCTTGACATGAAATAGTTTGAGAAACATTGGATTTAGAAGCCATTTTCTTTTAGAATCAAAATGGGTTAACAATAGGCCTCCGAGTGAATACTGTACGAGATATGTACCGTATGCGTGTTGCTCTCCATATGAGTGACTTGGCTGTACTAGTAGTACCCTGGCCTGATGGACACTGATACTTAACATATTTAGTCATGTGCCGAAAATAGCCGATCTTGGAGATGGACTATTTTTGGCGCGTGACACCGTCACACCGTCGAGTGTAAATCAGGCTTTGAGACAACGTACGGTACGCGCCAGTTGCCCTGCATGGCCACCATATGACCAGAACAGCTCTTTGAAATTCACTCAAATATGTTGTTGGTTCCGTCTTATTTTCAAAAGTTTTTTTTATTGGTCTCATTGGACACCTTTGAACACCTTTGAACACCTTTGGTAGTGGCATCCTCTGCCCCACACCTCATTTTTCCTCTCAATTATACCCAGTGGTGGAAAGTACATGTACTTACAGTAGTAAAATGTTGACGTATTTGTGCTTTACTTGAGTAATTCCAATTTCCAATACTTCTACTCCACTACTGTACATCTCAGAGGAAAATATTGTACTTTTACTCCACTACAATTATTTGAAAACTTTAGTTACTAGTTTCTTTGAAGATAGACATATTTACCATGGTATACATGGTATACATTACATATTAAAAAGAGAATAAAAGCCGCACTCTCAGTCGTAGTAGGAGTCGGCAGCAGTCAAACCAGACAAACGCGTTTTGGCGCGCAGGCCTTCGTCAGTGTCAGAATTTACATTACAATTTACATTACATACCGGTATTATACATTAGCCACTTTACCAGTGGACTACCGTCCAAAATCCTTCTTCAGTCGCTTATCCGCAAAATCTACAAGCTCACACCGACAGTAGTAGATCGGCTATTTTTGGCAAAGATATCTGGTGTAGATCGACGTGGATAAGCAATCCCAAGTACAGTTGCAACTCAAAGGGGGGTTTAAGTGGTTAATACACTTAATATAGTAGATGTTCCCGGGCCACGGGAGTGTACACAAACATTTCAATCAGGACATCAGAGGCACCACTTCTGTAGGCCGACTATGAGCAGAGGCATCAAGAAGAAGAAGCAGACGGAGAGAGGGGGGAAGCCCCGCTCGGTCCCGTCTTCCTCATTAGCAGCAACAGATTGTTTGAGACCATGAAGCGTTCCAGTGCCTGCTTTCATGTGATGCCGAGTCTAATGTCTAATGGCTCTGTCATTACAGGGGAGTCTACACAGGAGAAAACACCACATACACAGACACGGGATTAGCTCTGCGGTAAGTGCTTGTTGTGGTGTGTGTGTGTGTGTGTGTGTGTGTGCGTGTGTGTGTGAGAGCAGTTACCACTTCTAATAACAATAACAAGACATTAGTTGCTGTGATCCAGTGTGGTGGAGCAAGTTACAGAACGGCACGTGATGATCACAGGTGTTCGCGGCTGCCTTGTACAAACTTGTAAAAAGAGATATCGCCAATGTAAGTTATATCATCAGTGGACCATCACAAACTAATTCCGATGCAGAACGGCGTGCTCTTCACCGCAACATGGACGGAGACACGAAAAGTTATTTATAGATTTTGGCATTTTTTTACGCTCTATATACAGTACAGAGCGACATTTTTGCTTTACTGTTGCATCACAGTTTTACAGGTGTAAAAGAGTGTCTGAAATTGTTTTGTTTTTTTGTGCAACGTTGCCATCTGTTTTTGTTATTTATTTATTTTCCCCCAGATTTAACGGAGCCCACGTGGAAGCAGCCCTCTCCCTCGAAGGTCGCTCCCGTGACCCGGTAGGTCCAACCAGGTCAGGTAGGAGACCAACCACTTGACTTCCTGTCCAAGGTCAGAAAGGGTGTCCACGCTGCGCCCATTTCGATCGCCATCGATACATTGAAAGCTGACAAAATCATGCAAATATGGCATTTGGCATTGCAAGACTAAACGATGAACATCAATGATGATGTTTAGGTGAAAAAAGAACAGGAAAACTAATTATATTATTATTATAAATGTTGTAATGATACAACCGTAGGTCTTGCAGGGTTACGGTGTGCAACTGATTATCATTTGTAATGAATGGGAAGTATGCAATGTCTGGCACCTGCCATTGTTGCCAAGTTGTAGCCAGTTTCATGAGGCTGAGATTTTGATTATCTAAATTCATTGATAGATTTAAACCATGAACAAGAAATGGAAGTGTGTGTGTGTGTGTGTGTGTGTGGCTATGCGAGGCTATAATATGTATGGCACATATGTACGTATGCAGTGGACAATTTCATATCTCTCTGAAGCAGGGACTATTTTCACTTTGGCCTGATCATAATAACATTATTTGTATAGCACCTTTCATGACGTCAAATGCAGGCCAAAGTGCTTTACATAAAAAAAGAGATCAAACTGTCAGTGTGTTTTGGACCCACAGACAGACAGACAGACAGACAGACAGACACCTTTATTAACCCACGGGGGGAAATCAGTCGCCCTGCAGAGGCAGCACATCAGTTAAGGTTACAAGATACAAGTAAGACTAAGACTGGTAAAAAAAAGTACTGTAGTATACAGAAGAAACGAGGCAGAAGGACAAGTAAGGTGCATCAAGAAACAATAATAATAAAATAATAATAGACAGGGAAAACAAGGATAAACAAGAGACAAGACATAGTCCATCAGTGCATCATCATAAAGTGTATTGCTGCGTCTCATAACAAAAACAAGACAAAAGTATTCAACAGTGCAAAGTCAAACTAAACTAAAGTGTCCATTTGGTCAGTGCAAGAAAGCGTGAGATGTGAAAACGGCACAAGATACGCTTGGAAATGAGTCAGAGTCATGATTTTTTATTTATTTAAATAAATCCAGGTTATGCTTTGATTGTCCTAGCCAAGTGGACGTTGTGTGTCTCGTTGTAACCTTTCAGCACAACTCCTATAGGAGACCCAGGAGGACAGAATAATGATTACTTTACTTACTTAACTCCCGATCCGATTCCGATCACGTTTAATGCCATATCACATAAAGGTAATAAATTGATAAATGGTGCATTTATATAGCGCCTTTATCCAAGGCGCTTTATATAGATTGTGCATTACATTCACCCATTCACACACACACATTCACACACCGATGCCGTATAGGAAACCATGCAAGGCACCAACAAGCACATCGGGAGCAATTAGGGGTTCAGAGTCTTGCTCAAGGACACTAACTCTGGGGGAGCCCACAGGGTTCTGAGCCACTGCCCACAGCCCCTGAGCCACTGCCGCCCCATTGCAATAGTACAATATCCAGTCTAATATCATGATATGGATATAATAATGATACTATAGTGTCCCGATCACGTTTCTTGGCTCCCGACCGATTTTTTTTTATATATTTTTTTTTAAAAGCCACATTTTCACGATCTCCAAGCTCTATGAGCTTGTAGATCTGCTATTATTCAGTAGCTAAAGTATAACATAATGCTTAAAACACAAAAAGGGGTTCCCGGCTCCCGCCCCGGAATGGGTTAAAGAATATTGATTAAAGAATCAAGATGATAAAAAAACACTAAGTAAATGTGATAAAGAACAAATTTAAAGGAGGCCAGATCAAAATGATAAAACGATGCGATAAGAAAACTGGCAATAAGCGACGTCTCTAGGCAGAATACTCTTTCCAGCGCTCTGAGCTTTGAGATTCTGATCATTTGAAAATGACGTGATCGGCCCCAATTTCCGATCACCCGATCCGACCGGGACAACCCTACTTAAAACATTATATAATACAAAAGCAAGGTACACCTCACAGGGCGAATAAACAGGACCCCGGAAACATAACGTGACAACACAATGATCCAGCACAGAGAGAACACACCGTCTTAAATACATCTAGAAGTCATTAGGCCAACGGCTCGCAGCTGAAGCCGGGTGGAGCCCTGCAGGCTGTTCAATCAAGGACTCGCCAGGGGAGAAGGGGAGAGCATGCAGAGCCCAGAGCCTTAGATATATAGACAGAGTTGCGCAAACTGCGTTCACTTCATGGGGCCGGTCCAATGGCGGCTCTCCTACTGTACATAGACTTCTATTGAGCATGGGGACAACCAACTGGGACAAGTCCTGGACCGGAAGTAGGATTGGACTCAGGGAACAGCCCAGCTTTAATGAGCTTAAATCCCTTTATTTTAGATTGTTCAACATAAACATTAAATAGACTTTAGTTGTTACTGTACAATACTTTAAAACGGTTGTCATGCAGTTGTCATGCCTAAAATAGCTCTTATTTGCACCGACCTCGTTGAAAACGATGTATTTCCAACTCCAGCTTTTCTCAGTTCAGGCTGCATGAACAGCGCCCGAGCGCTCGGTTTCTGCCCCCTCTATATCGCAACTCTTCTATTAGATGGCTCTGGCAGAGCCTGTAGTGGCCAAATGGGGAAAGGGTCAGGCCCAAGACGTGGCAGCAACTCCCGTCCAATTAAAGAATATTGATTAAAGAATCAAGATGATAAAAACACTAAGATCAAAAATGTGATAAAGAACAAATTTAAAGGAGGCCAAGATCAAAATTAAAACGATACGATAAGAAAACTGGCAATAAGCGACGTGTCTGGGCAGAATACACTTTCCAGCGCTTTGAGCTTCGTGTCTACTGTCTATACCTGCGTGTAGCTGAGGACGGCTGGATGGCTGGACCACATCACACGGCTGTTCTTTATTCTCTCATCATAGAAGAGAGATACACTGGCCTTTCAACTCCCCCTCTGCCCCTCCTCTCCTCTCTTTCAACCTGACTGATATCAGCACAGACAGAGCAGGAGTGTTATGACTAAAGTTGCAGGACTTAAAAATAGCAGATTTTCTATTTTTGGCAGAAGGACTCTTATCATACGCTAAAGCATTGGTTTTCAACCCTTTTTTTTTACACCATTATTTATTCAGCATTTGAGCCACGGACCACCATTTGATGAGATTTAGCCTTTCTGACCCAAACCATTGAATATTTTGTATTTTGGTTGTCGTTTCATAAGATTTTGTCCACAATAAGAGACAATAGGCAAACATTGACCAAAACAACAAATATTCTACATTCTGTAATTGTGTAGACTTCTTGTAAATGAAGTAATGCAGTTTTAACAACAATTTAACTCTTGCGAGCGTAAAATGAAACCAAACGGACCAGGTCTGTTTGGTTTCATTTGGTTACCAACTCACTCTCCATCATTTAGCTGGGGTACCACCTGCAACATGTAGATACATCTGGTATCGGTGTGTGTCTGGTACAATATTTTTTCAAATGGTGGACATTTTGGGGTCCTTGAGTTGAAAAAGTTTGAAAACCGCTGTTGCACGCACACACGCATGCATGCTATCCGCTGAGCTGCGCACCTCCAAATTGTGGATTTTGGCCCAGTTAAACCTGACACCTGAAATCCTAGCTGAGCTCTGAGCAGGTGTCTGGTTCCAACCACAACACTGGCCTCAGTAACAGTAGCATGGCACCGATAAAACTTCCCACGTCTCACTCTTTCCTCTAACCTCTCACCCCCCCCCCCCCATTTTGCGTGTGTGTGTGTGTGTGTGGCAGGCTATCAGAGACGCTGCTGAGTGACATTCTTGCTGTATCATGATTCCAAGACATGTGTCATAAGTTTGTGATTGTAACATAACTGCAGCCGTAATGTTTGTGCATTTCCCTTTGTGTGGACATAAATACATTCTTAGTGTGTGTGTGTGTGTGTGTGTGTGTGTGTGCGCACATGTTCGGTATGGATGATTTAGTTGTTGAAACCCCCGCTACGCCGTGTTGACACGCCGACATACCACATCCCGGAAGCTCCAACTCTTCGCTCACATAGACTGGAAGTGAATGCCTGGGGACGCACGCGGATGTTTCTGTCGCGCATGTATGTACGGCCGTACACTAAAAGCCAAATTCCAATACCCCAAAAAGCCAAAGTCTTGGCCACTCGGTCACTCACACTCGATCACTCCGGCGTGGCGGTGCTGTGGTGAAATTGGTGACCATCTTGTGGACTTGTGGGTATGGTAGGACAATGTTGAAAAGGAGTGCAATTACCCTTTAAATATGTGTCCTGAATCCCGCTACGTTGAACTCAGCTAATAAACAAACTGCAGCCATTTACATTTTGGACACTGACGTTATGTGACGGTCTACACCAGTGGTTCCCAAACCTTTTCCGTCAAATTAGCCCGCGGACCCCCATAAGAGAGGATTTTTACGGCTCTAGCAG
The DNA here is from genome assembly GCF_963924005.1 of Protomyctophum bolini. Classification (NCBI taxonomy): domain Eukaryota; kingdom Metazoa; phylum Chordata; class Actinopteri; order Myctophiformes; family Myctophidae; genus Protomyctophum; species Protomyctophum bolini. The sequence goes on along the minus strand of NC_137883.1, from coordinate 7,474,778 downwards.
TGATTCTCAACCCGTTTAATTTCAAGGACCCCCCAGTTTGACATGCATTAGTCGACGGACCCCCGTTTAATGGCATTTTCTATCTCTGGGACCCCCAATTTATATTGTAAAATCAAGGTTAATTTAACTCTGAGAGTGTACAAATGGAACCAAATGGACTCGTTGGGGTCCATTTGTACACTCCATTTGTACACTATCATTTAGCTGGTTCCATTTGTTCACTCTATTTGTACACTATCATTTAGCTGGTTCCATTTGTACACTCCATTTGTACACTATCATTTAGCTGGTTCCATTTGTTCACTCCATTTGTACACTATCATTTAGCTGGTTCCATTTGTTCACTCCATTTGTACACTATCATTTAGCTGGTTCCATTTGTTCACTCCATTTGTACACTATCATTTAGCTGGTTCCATTTGTACACTCCATTTGTACACTATCATTTAGCTGGTTCCATTTGTTCACTCCATTTGTACACTATCATTTAGCTGGTTCCATTTGTACACTCCATTTGTACACTATCATTTAGCTGGTTCCATTTGTTCACTCCATTTGTACACTATCATTTAGCTGGTTCCATTTGTACACTCCATTTGTACACTATCATTTAGCTGGTTCCATTTGTACACTCCATTTGTACACTATCATTTAGCTGGTTCCATTTGTACACTCCATTTGTACACTATCATTTAGCTGGTTCCATTTGTTCACTCCATTTGTACACTATCATTTAGCTGGTTCCATTTGTACACTCCATTTGTACACTATCATTTAGCTGGTTCCATTTGTACACTCCATTTGTACACTATCATTTAGCGCCCTGGAACTCCCTCAAGGACCCCTGGGGGTACTTGAGGAACCACTGGTCTACACGATTGTCACATATTTCAGCAGGTCACCAATTTCACCGTAACACAGCCATGCTGGAGCGACCGAGTGTGCGTGAGTTTGCGAGTGGCCCGAGATTTGGGGTATAGGGATCAGGCTTAAGACTTCATCGTATGATGCTGTAAAAACAACGCATTGCAACACGACGCATCGCAGCGGCTCGTGAGCTTATCTATCGCCCCCATTTATGCGGGTGACGCTGCCGTACAATGGACCATAAACGAATCATCATGTGTATTTAAGAAGCAATGGGAATGGCATGAAGAGTATCCTCTGAATGAAAACAACGTGCTTCACAACAATCGGGAGTGTTGCAGCCAGTGTTCCTCATATTGGTATACGGTCTGGGAGCATTTTGTCCTAATAACCCTGAAAGACTTTTGCTCCGGCACTAGCACACACACCTGGCCTCCATTTTCCCTTCTGACGTAGATTATATAGACGGCATATAGATGGGTCTGTCCCCTGCAGAGGAGCGCCGGTGTCAAGCCAGCAGTCCAGCAATCTAGAGTAAACCAGAGGGAGAGAACAGAAAAAGGTGTCTTTTTTGGTATGTTACACAGGTGCAAAGGGAGAGGTAATATTAAGCTATTATGTTACGGCAACATGCACAGCAACATTGTCCTAATATTTTAATCTTGTTCAAATCATTGGAGATGCCAAAAGCAGTCTATCGTCTGAAATGCATGCATGAACCGGCTGATGTTCAGAATCCCAATTCCTTAGTAATTGCCGTGTATGTTATCACCGTACGGTAAATTAATTTGTCACGGTGAGGTCGGCGTATTGCACTGAATAATGACCGTACTAGTGAGGAATATATGTATACTTTTATTTAACACACACACACACACACACACACACACACACACACACACACACACACACACACACACACACACACTCTATACTGTACAATGTAAAACCATTCCATGATCCATCTCTACCTTCTGTAATAACATTTGCTGCTGTCCATTGATGGCAAAAATTACTACAACATATTGAAAAATAGCATGTGATGTTATTGTCGTGTACAGAACTCTGATGAAAAAATGAGTGTGTTTTATATACTCTATACTATAGCTATGGACCAGGGATTTACAGACCCTTCAGATTGGCTTCACTGCGCTGAAACAACATGACTGGCTGGCACTTGTCCCGCCTTCTAATGATCCAGAGGTTGATTGGTTCTGGCACTCGTTCCTCTCTTTAATGACGGCTGTTGATTGGTCACAGGCCCTCCTTTGCTTTCAACTCCCGCCTGGCGAAATAAACAAGCAAAGCTATGAGCATCATCAATCATCAAACACAATCATCTCTCTCACACTCTCTCTCTCTCTCCTGTCTTTAACCACGCTACAGACTGGAGTAATGGCAGTGCCAGTTCACACTGAATGTCTGACTTTGTTGTGGCCGTGCTTTTCCATCAGGGTTTATACTAAAGGCAGTTGAATGCAATCTATTAAAAGTTAGTCAGTCGGGCTGAATTATTGCTAGGCTTTAAATGTGACAGACTACCACACATTGACAATCGAATGGGATAAGTACTCGGTAAAACGCTCCAACGCTTACACGCATGCTGTGCAAAGACGGCAACAAGTCATGTTAATGTTACAGCTGCCAGTCAAATACATTTGAGCACAGATCGTTGATCTGTGACACCGAAGCAACAAGGTTAGATAGACAGACTGACTGACAAAATAGACTGACTGAAAATAAGACTGTTACTAACTGGGATTATAGGAATCCAAAACTGGGATTATAGGTAATTTATAGGTCCTCCACATTTACAGGGTGTCTGCAGGTTATATATGGTATGATCTATTAGCGTGCATGAATATACATACTAGTAGGGATGTCCCGATCATGTTTTTGATCCGAATCACAAGAACACGTTTATGCCATATCACAATTGTACAATATCCCCAAATTATTATATTCAGGTTATTGCGTTGTTTCCCTTCGTCAGTTCTATGAATTGGCTAAAGGGCCTGGCAACGCATGTGACCCCCCCCCTCCTCTGGATGGAAGGAACTGTGCGATCATTAATTTATCTATCCTTCCCCTCTCTTGCTTTCTCTGAAACCAGAACTAATCCTCCTGTTGCATTATTCACCTGTAGAGCCAACACTCCCAGCCCTGGTATCAATATTTCAGTGTGGACCAGACCTCTGCCGACCCATGGCATTCATTTGCATATACCTACAGTACATCAGTCAGATCCTCATACCTTCTGTAACTCAGTGTTGACCAAATGGACCCGTTTGGGGGTCTCTGAGTTGCAGGGATAGTTCATCATTAAATAAAAGAAAAGAAAAAAGAAAAAATATGTTTTTTTTGTCACCTTCCTGATACAATGTTCCGGTATTAATTTAAGTAAATGGGAGGCCAAGCCCTAACTTAAGAGAATTGTTTGGGAGTTTATAGCAATAGTAAAGTAATTGCTCTTTTTAACATTGGCCTCCTATTTACTTCAATGCATTAAATATTGGTGTATTGGATCAGGAATGCAAAAAAAAAAAATCTCATGAATTCAAGGCTTCTGGGGTGAGTAATGGGACAATTCTTTTTGGGGGGCCAACTACCCATTTAACTCAGTGGTTTTCAACCCTTTTCATATCCATTATGTCCATTATTTATTCGGCATTTGAGCCACGGACCACCATTTGATGACATTTAGCCTCTCAGACCTAAAACTAAAGAATATTCTGTTGTCATTGGATAAGATTGTGTCCACAACTCCATGCTGTATTGATGTTTGTAGGCTACCATTATTAGGAGAGATGACGTTAGCAAACGTTGAACAAAATTACAATTACCGTAATATTACACTTTCTGATTGTGTAGACTTATTGTAAATTAAGTATAATGCAGATGTCTAACAATAATTTTAATAGTGAGGGCGTAAATCAGTGCTATTGAACACCCTGTACGTCTGTGTGTTGTTTCGAAAATATTGACCCAATGGAAAGTAGTAAAATGCTTTGGACAAAACCTTAACTCCATTGGACCCTCATACTGTCTGCTAAAGCAGCTAACTCCACCAGCTCTCCCCCTCTGATGCAAATAATTGTCAATATATAAAGTCACAACACCAACTTTGATGAGGCAGTATTGCTTTGTTTTCAAAATATAAGGTTTTCTTAATTTCCTGAAAATGTATTTTCAGGAAATAATATACGGTCCGGTAGGAATTTAATCTAATAGGAGTGAGGCTACAGTACATTAAAGGACGGTGCTGTCGAGGCCGATTTATCTGAACCGAGTGGTTTATCAGAGCAAAGTGTCTAATGGGAGATGGCGTTTAATGCAGAGGATCCATTAGGAATGGTTAATCCACTGTAATTAGAGTCATTTGTCCAGGAGGAATGATGTGCCTTAATGTGGGAGCTGTACTGCATGTCTGACCGGAATAATTGCCGTTCCAGTTGAACCTCTTTGGCATCGTGACACATTGTGAGCTTGCAGATTGGCCAACATATAAAATACGGCTTAATTGGTATAATGCACGTTTTGTAATAATAATAATCTGAATCTGCACATTTAACTGCGATGTAGTGGAGTAGAAGTACAAAGTATCACACATTTTAAACCCTCCAGTAAAGTAAAAGTCCCTCAAAACTGTACTTAAGCATATATATAGTACTTGAGTAACATGGTCTCTGTCGGGGTGGAAACCTTGTGATGTCCAAAACTGTTACTTTTCAGGATTCAAAATAAAAAAAGTAGCAGATCTTTTGAAGATTTTCAAAAACGTCTGAGGACTTTTGAAAAGTACTTTGACTTTTGTACTTTACTGTTCTACTCAAGTGAAATTCTGAACCTCATAGGACTTTAACTCGTAACAGAGCATTTCTGCATTGTGGTATTCGCACTTTGACTTCAGTAAAACATATCCGAATACTTTTTCCACTACCGGAATTGTACCACCCACACAGAGACAGTAAAGTTGCAATGCATGCCAGCTACTGTAGATTCATGAGCTTGACAATGAAGAGTAATGAGGAGGAAACCAAAACGAAGCCATATAATGCCAGTGGAATATGTGTTATATGATTTAGCATCATTCTGTTGTTGACTGATGAATGTTGAATGAACTCGTAGCAGCTATAAATATACACGTATAGCCAAACATGAATGATTTTTTTTTGTTGGACATTTATGAATGTAACGTAGATGAACAATCAGAATATTTGTTTTCCTTGTCGCAGGTATTTGAGCAAAATCGTTACTGAGGTGAAGTGTAACCAACCATCAGATAACTGAACATGACACCACCTTAGAGGGATATTTCCACTTTCAAACATGTCTGCATCATTTCAAACTCCATTTTAACCACGATGAATTCATTGAAAACGCCCGTCCTCTGTTTCAGTTAAATGGGGGTCCCTAGCCTATAATGCATGTTAAACTGGGGGGGTCCTTGAAATTGAAATGGTTGAGAATCATTGCTAGAGCCGTAGAAATCTTCACAAATGGGGGGGGGTCCCTCCCTGGCATTATCTCTTCAAATGGGGGTCCGCGGGCTAATTTGTGTCCATTGGAGGGTTCTTGACGAACCGCGGATGTAGACGATGCTCATATCCGCTGTAGTGTTTATGTATGTGTTGTATGGGTCTGTACGGCAGATGTCTCAGGAGGGATGTGTCTGTTTCACAGATGGGAGCTTTAGTGTCGGGGGGGTGGGGGGGGTGGAAAGCCAAAGTACTGCAGAGCCTTTACTTCGAATGTATAATTAGCTACGTTATGACTTAATTTTGAGTCATATAATTCTCAACATTGCCCTCAAACTTCTCCTTTCCTCTGTGGTTGTTCGGATGGGGTCATGTTCAGCACATGGCACAGTTGTATGATGGAGCATATCTAAATTATGCGTAATTTATACATAAAACAGAGTCACACACTGGAAACAACAGATGCACTTCAAAAGTCATAATACGTTATTCTCGCCACCATCGCGCAATGCTGTACGAAACAGGCTTCAGGCATGATGATCCTCTTTGCTTGGAGTGGAACAGCGGTTCCCTTTTAATTGACATGTTTTCAAATGTTATGACCAACTAGCACCGCACTTCTCAAACATTGACGACTGTCAGAATCCAGAGAATTTCCAATGACAACAATGCACTGTTTTGTGAACCGTGAAATGAAGCCACTTTTTGGACACACAATATCCTTGGCCCATTCGAAGAGAAAGTAAACCACAAAATAGAAGTCACATGAGCGAGTCCTACAGTGTAATCTTGCGTGGCCTAGTCGGCATTCTTGAAGATATGCAACTTCCTTTCAATACCAAAGACCAGTGAGCCAGAACTCGAATTGGATGATAGAGCAAGTGTTCACAAAGTAGGACACTCATTTAATTCATTCATGGCAGTTGATGACAGTACAATTTCAATAACCATTTACAATTTAGACTTTTGACAGGCGCTCTTCAATGACCAGAGCGACTTATTACTGCAAGTCTCTTACTTCAAACGTTGTTAAAAGTTAGTTGGGCAAGAACATCAATACACTAGTATACTTCCTGGACATGACTGGTTAGAGCATGAGGCGTTCATAGGAAATACCACGGGGTGAATCACAAAACCTCCTGGAATCTAAACAGTAGTTTTATTGTTCTTATAAATGTTTTTCTACTTCGTAACAATTTTGGTGTTCAGGTGAGAGGGAGGCTGCCTTGTCTCCATTCTTGCCTGCTTCTTAATCCATTCTGGGCGGGAACCCTTTTTGGTGTTTTAAGTATTATATTATAATTTATACGTTTAGCTCCACAAGCTCATAGCTTGAGCTTGTAGACCTGCTATTTTTACAAATCTTTGCATGTATATTCTTTCAGAGCGAACGCTTTACCTCAAATCTTTGATTCTGGCACTGCGCAAAAAGCTTGGAATAAGGATGTGTATATTACAGGAAACTCCCGTTAATCTTTCCAACAAACTCCCGTAAACTCCCGAATTGTACCATCACACCTGTATATTACCGTATATTACATGTATATGCCTGCTAAACTTCACGCAGTGTGGGGGGTCTCTGGAACAACATATTTTCAGATGGGGGTCGGCAGCCAATTACATGTATTTTTGGGGGTCCTTGACATGAAATATTGAGCACCACTGATATAGAAACATAGGTATTTCAGAAAACTGTCAGGATTTAGATTTTTTCTTTTCGACGTAAGGCCTAAATGGGTAGAGGAATAGTACTCATTTTCAACATTGAACTATGTCATTAATACACCTTAGAGTTGTGTGGAGGGAAAAAAAGTCCCCCTGTTCTGTTTAGCCTAGAACTTGAGGTCATGTGATCAGTGACATCACGTAGATGTACTCTGCAGGCCAAAAAGTACACCTTCGTGATGTCACTGATCACATGACCACATGTTCTAGACCTCTAGTTCTAGACTAAATAGAAGGGGGGGGGGGGGGGGGGGAAACATGGACATCACAGGACACAGGACGGAACATTAATGACATCGTAACCGAGCGCGTCGCTCCACAGGCTGGGAGCGCCTGGTGCACCTTGAAATGTGCTCCGTAGCTGCAAATCGCTGGGTTTAATGGTCCTAAATAAAATATCCCTGGGCGTTCGGGCTGTTCATGACATAGTTCAATGTCGAAAAATCCCCTTTAAGCTAGTTTAAGATGCCATACTGTTTCATTCGACATTGACTTGATTTGTTTTTGTCCTTCTGAAGCCCATGTGAGGCTCATGGGGCTGTTTTAACAGAGAACTTAAATTGGGGTTAAAATCAAACCAACAGTGCTCACATGAATACATTTTGACTGGTTTATTGTTTTGATCTTGTTGCCTTTGTTATATAGCTTATAATGTGTAACATTAAAGAAGAGGATCCAAGGAACTCTGTTCCAGTGAAGTGAAAAAAAAGTCATTGCATTACAAAAAGGACCAACGCGTTTCGGCACTCAGCCTTCGTCAGGGTCCCATGCTTATAATGTGTATTTAATTCTGACTATAGTGTTTTTAATTATAACATGTTGATTATGACTATTATATAAACTATACAAAGTAAACATATATTAAACTATATCTATATCTATAGATAGATAGATAGATAGATAGATACTGTAGATAGGGTTAATATAATGAAATGAGATTCCTAGAAATCTGTGACTGGGTAATATCGGGAAGTATATCTGGTCTGTCCAATGTGATCAAACAAATGTAATGAAATAATTTTGATGCCTGGCATCATTATTGGCAAAGACCATGATATATTGTGATATATTCAGGGTCAAAAAAATGAAGGAAAGTTGCACTAATATTTTAGAAATAGCAATACAAATGATAGTTTAGATAGGTTAGTTTTGTGGATTAATTAACTTTTAATGCTGGCCCCCTGTGCACCGCACAAAATGACCGGAACTACTTAATATTTCACCAAAACCAGAGCAGAACTCCCACCACGGGACTCGGGCAATCAATGAATACAGTTGCAACCACTATATTAATGGCAAGTATTTCATACAGCTTAAGTTAAAACGAATCTGAACTATCCCTTTAAGGCTATTCTTGTTTCAGTTCATATGGAGGTGGTTACTTTGTATAGTTTGAGTATAGATCCCGCCCCCTTTCATGACGACGCGGTTCGGTCCCGCCCCCTTGCATGACGATGAGGTTCGGTTCCGCCCCCTTGCATGACGACGAGGTTCGGTCCCGCCCCCCTTGCATGACGACGAGGTTCGGTCCCGCCCCCTTTCATGACGATGAGGTTCGGTCCCGCCCCCTTTCATGACGATGAGGTTCGGTCCCGCCCCCTTGCATGACGATGAGGTTCGGTCCCGCCCCCTTGCATGACGATGAGGTTCGGTCCCACCCCCTTCCATGACGAAGAGGTTCGGTCCCGCCCCCTTTCATGACGACGAGGTTCGGTCCCGCCCCCTACGAGGTTCAGCACTACGAGCTTGTAGATCTGTTATTTTTGAAAAATCGTGAAAATGTGACATCTGTGTATATATATTCTTTCAGAGCAAATGTTTTTAACTCAAATCATTGCTTCTGCTCCCTGGAACAACATATTTTCAGATGGGGGGTCGGCGGCCAATTACATATAATCTTGGGGGTCCTTGGCATGAAAATGTTTGAGAACCGCTGACATAGAAACATGGGTTTTTTCAGAAAACTGTCAGGATTTAGAAGACATTTGTAGAATCGTTTCCAGGTCTAAATGGGTTAGATAAATACTTCTATGTGAAACATTAATTGGAAATTGTCTTCCGGACCGCTCGTCGGGGGGGGCGGACTGCGACGCTCTACATACCTTGTGTATGAAATGAAGTAATATTGGAGGGGACATCTTTTCAAGCAATGCTATTGCTACTGTATGCTTGCTGTGCGAGTAGAGAATGATTGCAACTGTTAACCGTATGACACTTACCGTATAACATGTTTGACCGTAACAGTAGAGTATCTGTAAGTTAGCTTATCGTAAGTCCTCTTTGTTGTCCATAAGTGCTTTAATGTGTCTGTAATTACACTTAACTGCCAGGGCCATTTCAACAGAACTGGTTTAAAGACCATAATGCGTTTCAACCCATGGGCTCGACCGCAATGAAACAATTAGAACCAGTGAGCTCAACTGCTGGTCCCTAATGGTATTCTCGTAGGTCTGAGCAATCAAGAACCAGAGGCCGATTTATACTCTCGCACACAACGGTGTTGTGTGCGTGTGTGTGTGTGTGTGTGTGTGTGTGTGTCCAGACCTACGAGTGTCGGGAGCTTGTAGATCTGCTATTCCCCCCCCCCCCCCCCCCCCAGCGTGACACCGCCGTCACGGCAAAGTTTCAATCAGGCTTATTACGGTGTGGTACGCATGAAGAACGCAGGGTGGTGTGTGTGTGTGTGGGGGGGCTGGCGGGTCCAAAGAAGGAAAAAAAAAGGTTTAAAAAGCCTCACATATTTGCTGATCGAGAATCGGAGCTATTTTGTTTAGGAATGAATGAGGCATTTTATTTTGGTTGTTTGATCAGTGTTTTGATTTTGACACCAAATTTTGATTTCGTAGAGTCGTAGTCTCGTGAAGAGTTTTCATTTAGTTTTAGTCACATTTTAGTCACCTGGAATGTATTAATAGTCTAGTTTTAGTGTATGACCGTGTGTATGACTAACATCATACACACAACACGACTAACATAAGATGTTAGTCGTGTGTATGATGTTAGTCAGGCCAATGTATTTTGGCCTGATTATATGACTGATTTTACACTTGCTGAAAATAGCCGATCTACAAGCTCACAACGCACCGCACTGCAACGCGTTGTGAGCTTGTAGATCAGCTAATTTCAGCATGCAACCAAGTGTAAAATGACTTGTCTTTTATTTATACTGGATCTCTTGTCCACGAGTCCCTTCCTAACATTTAGTCTATAGTTTGTATATGTTGATAAAATTGTCAGTATATTTAGTCATCATGGCTTAGTTTTCATTTGGTTGGTCAGTGAAAAAAGGTAGTTGACGAACATTTTTTGTCTTCATATTAGTCGACGAAATCAACACTGTTGTTGTTGTCCTCACATTGCAGCGTACAGTTAAAAAGCCAAAACCACCAGACAACAAGACTGACTCATTTCTTCCCAATAAATGGGGGAAAAAACGGTTATTGAGGAATGTGTCCCTGCAATGACATAACCCCCGAAAATAAACGTGTCATTATGGAGATATTGTAGGCCTACTGATACTGTAATAAGAATGACATTGATGGAAAACAGAATTGTAAAAAAAAAAAAAAAAAATGAGGACACTGACATTTTCTTTAAAAAATACAAATACATAAATAAACACAAATAGAATTGACACATTATTCCATTGAAAATGAAATCAAAACAGGTGCTATTTTGTATTTATTCCTCAGCCGTGGACAAGCATCGTGATTGGCATTCTTCTCCAGCGAGGGAAGCCCCTACAGCCTTCCTAAGTAGTTCAAAGCGGAGCGCGGAGTATGTGGTGCATCAAAACATCCAACAAATTGTTTTCTGGTGTGACGAAATATTCCCCCCCCCCCCCCCCCCCACCCTCACGGACGACCGGCTCCCAACATCTGAGCCTTGTTAGGGCCTTAACACAGAACAACAGGGAGTGGGAGGCACCACAGGCAACGGGGAGATCAGTCAATAATTGATCAATAAAATTAGTCCAATTGTAATTGATCCTTAGACGATGTACATATAGGCCGGAGTTAAATCCATCTGTCTGTTTTTCGGTGTTGCGCACGTGTGTGTGCGTGTGTGTGTGTGTGTGCGTGTGTCTGTGTCTGTGTGTGTGTGTGTGTGTGTGCGTGCGTGCGTGCGGACACATGGTTATGTGTATTGTCATTCTACACCCCTGAATTCAAGCCACAGTGCCACTGACCAGATGTTCTCTTGCGCGCACGCACACACTCTTTCGCTCCTCTCCTCTCCCATGTACATTTTCCAGCTCCTCACTCCACTATAGACTGCTTTTCTCCCCACAAACTAATGTCCCCAAGGGGGGGCTGTGTTGGTACCCATTTATTTAGCCTGTATCTCTTCAACTCGTACTACTATGCACGCATGCACGCACGCACACACACGCGGACACACACGCACGCACATGAATTAATTCACCCGCAAGCACATGCATAGGCTAACAAAACCATTTCCCTATAGTGAGGTCAGTAGTAGACCATTTTACCAGTATTTCTGTGTGTGACACACACACACACACACACACACACACTACACACACGCACGATATGATGTTTAGTTTACTTTTTAATGTGGATGGTGAGGAGAAGTAGAGGAGATATGCCTGTAGTCTGACAATGTGAAAAGGAAATTAAACAATGCTGAAAGCAGACAGTGGGTCCAGATTCTTTGAAAGGTCTAATGTAGGCTCCTCACGGAAGGCCCCAAACGTTTCAACCCTCTTAAGCCATTCTGACCTGAGATCAGATTCATACGAGGTTTCCACTGGACACACACTGGTCTGATGAACCCATTCTGACCTGAGATCAGATTCTAAAAATGTCAGTCGTTCTTCGAATTTTTCAAAAATAGCAGACCTACAAGCTCGTATCGCACCACTCGGTGGCGCGATATGAGCTTGTAGATCTGCTATTTTTCAATAGGTAAAGCATAACATGATGCTAACACCAAAATGGGTGCCCGGTCAGAATGGGTTAAGTGGCGTGGCGTACTTACGTTATGTTTTATCTATAATGATCTATATACATCAGGCCTTCAGTGATCTGACCCATACCGCATGTCTCCTGTGGTGGGGGGGAAAGTAGTCCAATGTTTTTACTTAAGTAGAAGTATATAAATGCTGCAATGTGCGAAGTAGAAGTCCCGTGTTCAAAAATGTACTCGAGTAAAAGTACTAAAGTATCGGTGTCAAAATGCACTTAAAGTACTAAAAGTGAAAGTACTCTTATTGCAGAATGTCCCATTCCACAATTTGAAAATAGCCGGTCCACAATGCGACGCATTGTGAGCTTATGTAGATCGGCTATTTTCAAATAGCCAATATTTTCAAAGATTACTTTTGAAAATAGCAGATCTACCAGCTCACAATGCATCACATTAATTCATTAAAACTATGAACTCTGACTGCAGGGGGATATATAATGATCATTATAACGATGTGCAAGAAAATATTTAAAAAGAAGGAAGAACTTTATATTTGTGGACAATCAAAATATGTTTTTTTATTTTAATGTGGTGTCATTAAAATTAATCTGGCAGACTCACTATCTAGAAAATAAAAACATGGCACTTCATTTAAAATAGGTTACAGACCCCTGTTATATGCGCTTCTTTTGTGATTATTTTAATAGACCTATTTACTTGTTTCTATGAGACATGGCAACAGCGCTCTTTGCTGCGGCTTTCTTTGGTAAAATGGAATAGAAACAAATTATTTTGAGGCATAAAGGTGACAGCATGCAGTGCAATAGGAATAATTAACCCAAATGTGACAAAGTCATGTCATGTCTTCTATGGTGCCAGCCGGAAGAAATGTAATACCACGATCCCCAAAGTGCGCATTCCGTATGTGACATCAGCTGACTGGTAAAGAGAATAGTACGGACATGTTGATTGGGTACGTCTCAAACACTCCTTAAACACTCCCATGACTCAAGGCCGTTTTGCGCAATCCACGGGGTGTCGAAAGCGCTTCTTACCATGCCCAAAATTGCTATATGACATTCCACACGCCCTCACCTCTTAAAACTGTAATATTATATGGAATTTCATTGGCCTATGACTATAACTAAAATCAAAATGTGCCGCCAAAAACAACACTGGTAGGCGTAAAATGAGTGCAGTCTCGTTTTCTCTGCCCATGCATGCTTTCTCTGACCGGTTCTGCACATACTGGTGGGGTTTGGCTCGGGGAGGGAGGGAGAGAGAGAGAGAGAGAGAGAGAGACAGAGAGGGTGGGCGAGAGAGAAAACGGGGTGTGGCTGACCCCCACACCCCACCCCTATACCCCACCCCACTCCCCCTTAAAGTCCCTTCACGCTCACACGCGCGCTGCAGCCGCACGCGCGCGTCTCTTCAAAGCCAAGTGGTTTTCATAGACGTCCAATTACACTAAGAGATGACATCTGGGGCAACTACAGCAGATAAATAAGGTGAGAGGAGAGACAAGACTCAAGTCACCTAAGAGAAACTCCAGATAGCCAGAGATCACTGCTGACAGCAAGAGAGAGAGAGAGAGACTCGCACACAAGAGAAACGCGCACACACACACACACACACACACACACACACACACACACACACGCACACGCACGCATAAAGAGGCAGAGGAGAGGGAGGGGGCCAGAGGAGAGGAAGCCACACACAGGAGGATAGAAGAGAGGCAGCGCAGGGCTGTAGCCCTCAGACTCCCAGAGACACGGACGGACACAGGAGAGAGAGAGAGAGAGAGAGAGAGAGAGCTCTACTGACACACACCACCAGAGAGAGAGAGAGACACACACACACAGGAGAACTCTTAGTCTCAGTTACACACACAAGTAACTTCAAACCAACTCTGGGAAAGAAAAGAAAAAACTCCAGAGAAAAGAAAGAAAGATAGATAGAAAAGGGGGAAACAAAGAAGGAAAAGAAATCTGGATTATGTGACAACTTTTTTTTACATTTTTTCTTCTTTTTTTTTTCGTTCTCTGCCTTGCGTGGATTTCTTTGGATATTTTATGAGAAGCGGCTTTGTTTGTTTAGTATTCCTCTCTTTGTTTACTGAACATCTCTTGGCTGTCCCTCTCATCGTCCACCTCTACACGGACAGGCAGCCCCATGAATGTTTCCGCCCCGCGGAGCCCGCACAGTCCATTAGGAAAACGTGTGTGAGTGGATCCTCGCGGCACTGCGTGCGCACCGGGGCTTGGATGCGAGAGTATTAAGAGCTGCAGCACATGTGTATGTATATGTGTGTGTCCTTATAGTTTGAGAAGACGAGCATGTGTGGTGGTCTGAGTGTGTATGTGTGTGTGTGTGTGTGTGTGTAAGCGTGTGCATGTGTGTGAGAGTGAGTGTTAGGGGAGTGAAGAGCGGTTGACTCGGGGAGGAGGAGAAGGGAGGGAGGGCAGAGGTCTTTGAGGCGAGCCCCCGGTCGTTCCCATTTGCGAGGTGATCTGAGTTATGGATGTTGACACATTCCTGTGGCACTGCTGAGGAATAAACAACAGTGGGGAAACTGTAGCGGTGGAATCAGCCACAGCACAGCGGCGCTGCGGGCTTCGCCACTATCACCTCCAGCTGCATCACTCTCGCCTCGCCTCGCTCCCCACGCAGTCGAGACCAGCGCCGTCAACCGTCCGAGGCACAGCTCGCCGGGGACAGACACCCGCCCACACCCCATCCATCAGCGCCAACCGCTCTGCCACAGAGACCCTCCCTGTGCCCCCACCCCCCCGGCTAACCCGCGGTACAGTATACCCAAAGGTCGCGGTCGTCGGGGGCCAACCTCGGGAGAGAACCAGCCATTTCGCGCGCCGTAGCTCGGACGCCTGCTGCTGCGGTCCTCTCCTCGGCGAGGCGGCGGTGGGTCTCCGGAAGGAGGAGGAGGAGGAGGTCGTGGGTCAGGGGGGGCCTCTCCCGCTCTACAGCCCTCTCCCTGCCCCCGCCGGCTCAGCATGCCATCCCAGCCCCCGAGCCTCTCCTCCACAGCGCTCCCAGCTCCACTACCATGTGTAGATGGACAGTGACACAAGGTGCACCGGTCGCCTGCTGGCCCTCCTCCTCCTCCTCCCGCCGCCTCCTCCTCCGCCGCAGCAGCAGACCTCCCTCCTGCCTCCTCTCCCTTGCCTTCCTTCTCCTGCTCGTGCTGGCGCTCGGGCCGTCGCCTTCCTCCTCCTCCTCGTCAGCCGCCCCCGCCGCCGCTGCCGCCGCTGCTGCTTCTCCGTCGCCGTCATCGGCGGCGTCGTCATCATCATCGTCGTCGCAGTTGCGTTCAGACTCCGAGAAAGACCACCACAACAACAACAATGCGCCTGCGGGAGGAGACAATCCTCGCTTTCGCGTCCTGCGTTCCCCCTCATCGGTATCATCGTCGTCGTCGTCGTCGTCCTCATCACCGCCTCCGCCACTGGCAGCGGTCTCTTCTGCGAGGTTGCCGCGGGCCACCAATGTGTCGTCGCCGTCGTCCCCGGCAACGGTGGTGGGACGCCACGTGCGGAGCAGCTACAACCACCTGCAGGGAGACGTGCGCCGGAGGAAGCTCTTCTCCTACCAGAAGTTCTTCCTGCGCATCGACAAGAAGGGGAAGGTCAACGGCACCAAGAGCGAAGACGACCCCTACAGTAAGTCCAAGCTCGTCTCGTTGAAGGCTTCATGGTATATCATGTGTCCCTCATAGAACACCTCTCAGGGAATTCTGTCCGCTCTGAGCACCGCAGTAAACACCTCTGTCTGTCCTCAGTAAAACGGACCTGTAAACCCCTCCGTCTGTCCTCAGTAAAACGGACCTGTAAACCCCTCTGTCTGTCCTCAGTAAAACGGACCTGTAAACCCCTCTGTCTGTCCTCAGTAAAACGGACCTGTAAACCCCTCTGTCCTCAGTAAAACGGACCTGTAAACCCCTCTCTGTCCTCAGTAAAACGGACCTGTAAACCCCTCTGTCTGTCCTCAGTAAAACGGACCTGTAAACCCCTCTGTCTGTCCTCAGTAAAACGGACCTGTAAACCCCTCTGTCTGTCCTCAGTAAAACAGACCTGTAAACCCCTCCGTCTGTCCTCAGTAGAACGGACCTGTAAACCCCTCTGTCTGTCCTCAGTAGAACGGACCTGTAAACCCCTCTGTCTGTCCTCAGTAGAACAGACCTGTAAACACCTCTGTCTGTCCTCAGTAGAACGGACCTGTAAACCACTCTGTCTGTCCTCAGTAGAACAGACCTGTAAACCCCTCTGTCTGTCCTCAGTAGAACAGACCTGTAAACCCCTCTGTCTGTCCTCAGTAGAACAGACCTGTAAACCCCTCTGTCTGTCCTCAGTAGAACAGACCTGTAAACCCCTCTGTCTGCCCTCAGTAAAACGGACCTGTAAACCCCTCTGTCTGTCCTCAGTAGAACAGACCTGTAAGTGTAAACCCCTCTGTCTGTCCTCAGTATAAGTTACAATTGTACTCGGATGGTCTACAGCCAATCTACAAACTTGCGTTGTAGATCTGCTATTTTTGTGACCCATTATAGGCAGAAGAAAAGAAGTAAACAAAACAACAACATATATATATATATATATATATATATATATATATATATATATATTTAAAACGTCTAACAAAAAAGCAAAAAAAATGGCAAATCTACAATCTCACAATGTGAGGTTGTATGTAGAGGTTGCCTGTGACGTTTTGAAAATGGGGCCTATAAGTGGTTTAATTGATTGTGATTGTCATTCAACCGCCCTTTGCCCCGGCTGGGTGTGCCCACATCCAAGGGGGTGGGTGGGTGGCAGGGCAGTATGGTGGTTAGATTGACCAGCCTGTAATCGGGAGACCCGCAATTAGGCCCCTGCACCCGCTGCCATTTTGTGCTGTCAAAGTGTCACCGAGTTCAAAGTTGTTGAACACATAGAGTGCTCATACTCTCTCGGTGTAAGCTGGTCTCAATAAGAGCATCAGGAAAGTACCAATATTTGGTATTTGGTGCAAAATACTTCCGCAAATACTTTATTTAATTTTTTTTAATTCACCGAAGAAACGATATAAAAAAGTCCAAAACAACCCCCAAAATGATGTTTCATGATGTTTCATCTTGGCCATCTTCTTTTTTTTTCATCTTTTTTCATAGCACTGTAGAAGAATACTATAGTGTGCTGACAAATTAATGGTCTGCAATGTGTCTCCCATTTTGTTTCCCCACTTCATTTGGTGCGTTTTCGGAGGAGTGCAATTGTTTCCCTCGCGCCATGAACATTAGGACCACATTTTTTAATGTGTCAGGCTGGTGAAGAGACGTTAGAGCGCTGTGTGCGGTTTGTGTTCCTTCTCACCATGTATAGAGACCTCCATACACATGCATGTGTAGAGTCCTGCATACACATGCATGTGTGTAGAGTCCTGCATACACATGCATGTGTAGAGTCCTGCATACACATGCATGTGTAGAGTCCTGCATACACATGCATGTGTAGAGTCCTGCATACACATGCATGTCATTTGTAGGACGTCTGGGACTAGAGTGTGATTAAGGAGGAGAGTGAGCAAGGTGATGGAGAGGAGAGTAGAGGAGAGGAGAGGAGAGGAGATGTATTAACAGAGATTGCACAGAGAACGTTCTTTCGGAGAAAACGTCGAGAATAAACGCATCATCAAACCTGACAGATATACTCGGCACGCGCAGCTATTTTATGTTAGGATTTACTTGTGGTGAAATGTGTAAAGTCCTGTTCAATTAAAGCTGCAATTCGTAACTTTTGTTTTAAGAGACTAAAACGTTGTTCTGATTACCAACATGTATGGGAGAGTATATTAATACAATATATAATATGTATGAGAGAGTGTATAAATTAATACAATATAGCTGACTGGTTACAGTTGGTCTCCCTGCCCTCCTATTGAGACGTTTGGATCGTGTGCTCGGGTAGGACCACTACTGGTTGACAAGAGGTATTGCACAAAATTCAAAGGGGAACATTTCCTCCCAAAAAAATCAACTCTCCGATGTACATGTAGCTCAACAAGTTGAAAATGTGCAGCTCAAATGGGGGACCCCAGATGGTTATCCAGGACATGGAAGGTATAGGCTATAGCAGTGGTTCCCAAAGTGGGGTCAGGGGACCCCCAGGGGTCCTTGAGGGATCCATTTGGTTCCATTTGTACTGTACACTGTCATAGATTGATTTTTACAATATAGATAGATTTTTGTGTGTGTGTGTGAGTGTGTGAGTGAGTGTGAGTGTGAGCAGTACCATGAGACTCCGTCATTTTGATTTTATTTTAGCTGGATGTGACTGTTTTAGTAGTCACTGGTTCAGCCAGGAACGTAAAACTGTAGCTACAGTATTTTTATTGCAGGTTTCGTGACGCGACAAAACGCACCGTGGTTCTCAGACATTCCTGCGTCAAGGATCACCCACCCCCCCCCATCCAAATTGATGTGTATTTGGCCACGGACCCCCATCTGAAAAGATGCCATGATGACCATAAGAGAATAACAAAATGCTGCATGCCATTCTTTAAAAACACTTTCCCTCCCGACACATAGACGAGGACTGTGAGGCTTGCAGTGCCACTCACCGTAGAAGAAGACATCCTGGACTTTATTAAATCGGGTTATAGGAAGCGAAGACCGTACGGTGGACTCCATCCATGTTGCTCCCTGGAAGGAAAGAAACATGCGCAATGGACCTATAACTAAGACCCGGCCTCTCCCACTTAGACACTCCCACTTGGACACTTTCCAGCCCGGGCTCATTCATTCCAATGTAAATATCATGGATTTTACACATTAAATACTGGTTCATTTTTGGAACCAGACCTTCAGAATCTCTTCCAAATCCGTCAACAAGGCCTGCCATATGCATTGGGAAAATGTATGTGCGTGGCATTTCTTTCATCACTCAGGCAGTAATGTTGGTCGGTACATGACGTGACATGTACAAGCATCCCTCCTTTCAGTGGCATCACGCCATCTGCTGGGCAGTTTGTGCCATATCTATGATTTGTGCATGTACAACTTCCTGGTCTCTATTGCGTTTCTTTCCTTCCAGGGAGCAACATGGAGTCCACCGTACGTCTTCGCTTCCTAACCTGATTTAATAAACCTTGAGGGCAACCAGGAAGTTTAGCCCCCCCCCCCCCCCCCCCCCCCAGCCCACTACAGGGTGGCTTCACTCTAGGCTGCGGTAGAACGGCGAGGAGAAGTTTTTGTCCGCGTGATGTAAGAAGAGGGAATGATAAGCTTTCAAACACTGGATTGTGGCTCATTTTATGCAGAAAAATGAGTAATAAGTGCGCGTGTGCAGATCCGTATGTAGGATAACATGCGAGTAAAAGCTAAAAAATTATAATAATAATTACCGGATTAAATGACATTAAAAAAGACAGATTTTTACATTCTGGCACAGGCAGGGGGCTGGAGAATAGACCGGATTTCCACGTTCCTGGCATTAATACGGTTAATTATTCAAACGGTGTGTGTGCTTGTATATCGTCACTTTTAGAATAGCCGAAGTATGCGACAGCGTTAAAGTGGTTGAAGTGATTTTGATGCTGCGTTATATTATATTAACTCGTCTTTCTTTCACCCCCCCCCCTCCCCCCACGAACCCAAGAACACAAGGACCACCGCTTTAAGCAAACACATAAGCGCAGCAAAGCACCAACACATTCTTGTCTCTTTCGTTTTACCACCATCATGCATCTTACAGTCTTCAACGCCTGGCAGCTGCCAAAACAAAACAATCCACATTTCTCTTCTGGGGTCCAGTAAGCTGATGGGGGGTTAATGCACAGTAATGGAGCGGGGGGGTAGAACACAACACAGTCTATTGAAACGTAACAGTAAAACCGTCAATGTTAGTTTGACTCTGAAAGTGTACAAAAAGTAACCAAATGTTACAAATTGATTAATTAACGCAGAGGAGTTTACAGCATTGGGTAATCGCATTTGGCTGGCTAATATATGTACGAGTATATTTATGATTACATTTATTTGATGTTAACTTGCATGGATTAATTTCCCCTGTTGCTGCTTTATATAACACTATCTGCTGGATTTGGAACAGTTTAACTCGTGACCCGTTTTGAGAGTCAAACAAAGTGAAAACATTTTCGGCTCCCTCAAATGCAATCACTTGTTCTTACTGTAGATGTGTATCAAAAGAAAACCTCATCAGCAACAACAGCCATATACTAAATATACTTTTATCTGCCTATATACAATCAGGTACTTATTATTTTATTTTTTACACACAAAGACGGCAAACGTTCATTATCAACAATGTTTCGTATGCAAAGTGTCTGGACGGATCAGGGTTTGATGTGTGGCCCATGTGTAACTGCAGTGATCATAGGGTTCTTTTTCATCACACAGCTGGGGCTACTTTTTCATCCCTAGACGCAGTTTCCCACCATTATTTGATGCTTCGCATTCACACAGTGATACCAAATTAAATAATTGATGACCATTTCCATCGTTCTCTTTTCCCCTGCCAGGCGGTCTGGGGGATTCAGTGCTGAGGGCTTCCAGATTACAAGCTCTTTCCTCTAAACCTATACACAGTGTAATGCACAGTGTTCATTTAACCAAATGGACCACTCACGGTCACGCGTCCATTTGGTTCCATCTGTACTCTCTGAGTAATGTGGGATATATAGCGGCCAAATGCATATTAATTTGGGTAGGCGCGATGCGACACATTGCGAGCTTGTTGATTGGCAATTTTTAAATGGCTGAAATGTATAGGGCTGGAGCGGACAATGTATGTTTTGAAAGAAATTATCAAAAAGTGTCTTATCATCGTACCATCATCTCATTCTGCCCAATCGGAATTTGCATCCTCACCTTCATCTTCGATGTTCGTGTTACGCAGTGTTTGACACACAAACACTCAACATTGTCCATTCATTGTCTGGCATTTAATGTTTGTGTTAGGACAAAATGTGTGTTTACACACGCACGCACGCACGCGCGCGCGCGCGCGCACACACACACACACACACACACACACACACACACACACACAGACACACACACACAATGCATGTCAAACTGGGCGTCGTTGAGAATCTCTGCCAGAGCCATAGAAGTCTTCTCTTATGGGGGGTCCGCGGGATAATTTATGTCAATTTGGGGGGTCCTTGACATGAAAAGGTTTGGGAACCACTGATTTACACCACTGCTCCCCCCCCTAAATGCGTTGCATGCTTCTCTCTCTCTCTCTCTCTCTCTCTCTCTCTCTCTCTCTCTCTGCGTAACAATCTTTCCGACCAGCGGTGCTCAACCTTCTCTGGACCAGGGCCCACTTGGACGGCTCCAAAGTGTCCACGGCCCACCCATAATGTCTGACCGCGTATTGCTCGCGATAAGTGGTCACGTGGCGTCAGATGGGTGCAGGCTGTGTGCATTTTCAGAGCATGTTTATTCCATCATTTTTATACAGAGAAAAATCACACCCGTGTGAAGTGAGGGGCGCTCTTGTTGTCGTATACATCATCCAATTAAAAAGAAAAAATATATATATATATACTTCCTCATGAATTAATTTGTCAACTTATGTTATCTTTTAACCATGACACAAGGTTTCTTTTTAAAAAGGCATTCGTAGAATCGGCCTCGCGTCTTCAGGGGTTCAAATGGAAATGTTTCTGGGCAGTCATTTGGGGGCCCATGATGTGACCATGTGGGCAGGTTGAGAACCCCCTGTTTGGCACGGTGCATGATGGGAAGCAGCAACACGTGCCGTAAAGTACAGAGCTGGCATTTAACCCATTCTGACCTGAGATCAGATTCATACGAGGTTTCTATTGGACAACACACTGGTCTTGATTAACCCATTCTGACCTGAGATCAGATTCTAAAAATGTCAGTCATTCTTCGAATTTTTCAAAAATAGCAGACCTACAAGCTCGTATCGCGCCACTCGGTGGCGCGATATGAGCTTGTAGATCTGCTATTTTTCAATAGGTAAAGCATAACATGATGCTAAACACCAAAATGGGTGCCCGGTCAGAATGGGTTAACGTTCATAAAGTGGACTTTATCACTTATTCAGCCGCCGACAGTACGTACATAATACGAATGTACACGTGTCATAGTGTGTATCGGCCTGTCCATCTCTGGGGTCGTACAAGCTGCCTCCTGCTGAAAGAGAACATGGGCACACACACACACACACACACACACGAGTGAGCAAGGAGAGGCCAGTTTTGCACATGGCCTCCATATGGCAAAGCCCATTTTTATTAGGGCTTGTGTGTGTGTGTGTGTGTGTGTGTGTGTGTGTGTGTGTGTGTGTGTGTGTGTGTGTGTGTGTGTGTGTGTGTGTGTGTGTCATTCAGACACCAAGGCTCTGCCAGACATGGCTGAAGGAATTTCAATTAGCGTCTCTCCCCCCCCCCCCCCCCCTTGCCTGCAGCCCTCTCTATCACATACACACACACACACACACACACGCACAAATAAACATACAGAGTACACAACTTTTCTTTGAGGCTGCATTAGCATGTAAGATATATCCCCAATTTAAAAGGTCATGCATGGCTTTAAAGAGACTGTCCAGCAGATAAACTGTACTCTGACATTCATCTGAAAACCCTCTGAAAAACGAGTGTGTGTGTGTGTGTGTGTGTGTGTGTGTGTGTGTGTGTGTTTGTCGTGCGTTCGTGCATGATGACGATGCCATAGGCTTTGCACTAGGCCATATTTCCTTTTTTGGCTACTCCTCCTACATTGTTGAACATGAAAGTGGTGACGTGACGACGGTCTGTTTGTTCCATAAACATTTACCCAGATAAAGGGTATTATTAACAGGAGCTTGTGCACGACGAAGGTGTTTCAATTTCCTGAAAAGTGGTAGTAGTTATTTCTACCTTCCAGAAAGTACAGATGTTCCAACATATTTCAGACTCAATGGCCAGAATTATGAGGGGTTGATGAAGGGGGAGAGAGTTGTCTGTCCGTGCCCTATACAGTATTCGTTATTGTACTGTGAAAACGGCAGATCTAAAAGCTTGTAAATGTGCTATTTTCAAAATGCTTGGAGATATACAAGAATACTTTGGACGGCACACTGATAAAGCATTACACTTGTTTACCACAGGGGTCCACCATTTTCAATTCATCCGAACATTTAGAGACGTACAAATATTCACTTCTATATTAAAAGCATGCAGGAAATAATGTAAGGAGGTAAATAGGGAAATTAAACATACTGTAAGGGGGAAAGGGGGTGGTTATATATTGGATATATGTGACCAGATTTGACTGAGAGCCTGCCATCGCGCAAGTTCCAGCTTTTCACCAGAGGAGAAAAACTTTTTTTTTCAGAAAATGAGTTAATAGCAAAGGCAGACTCTCCACATACTAGATCATGTCTGAAATAGGTGTCGGAGCTGGAATTGACATGTAAATATGAAATAAATGCTTAAACATGTAGCTAGGTGTAATGTTAGAGACCACATAAGTGAACCTTTCAAGCCCATTTTCTCAACTCGCCGTTTTCTGTAAGACATTACTCTATAAGCCATATCCACAACTGGTGGGTCAAACTGAACAACCAATATGTCAATTTGAACCTATGATTCCCTGCTTTCACATGACATGAAAAAAAACGGAAATTCAAAAAATACAATGGCAGTCCCTCCCTCAGTCAAATTTGGTCACATATTGTGATATACTGTCACTGAGTGCAATTTGTGCATGTACGTATACACGTGTGTGTGCGTGCAGGGCAATCATAGAAATGAGTTTGCTTATGTTCGCACTAATCTGTCACCTCACATTAGTCAGGCTGGGCAGTATAAAATGAGCAGAGGTTAAACAACGTTCTTTCCAAAAACAACACTGAGATTCCAGTCCTTCAACTCAAAGGACATGTATATTAATAACGTGTCATATTATTTCTTTTGTAATCTTTAGACGATAATCATGACACCTAATTGTCTGGAGGATCCTGTGCACACATGCACCGTTGCGCGCGCGCACACACACACACACACACACACACACAGAAAGTGGAGACGGAAGATCGCGAGTGAGAGATAAACCCAAATATAGGGAGAGAGAGAGAGGCTGCATTTGTGAAGGCATTTGTCCGTTTCCAGTACGTTCTCTCTTGTTTGTTTGTGTTCATGTGCAACATGTGTCCGTTGCCTTTCTCCCGTCTATCCCCCCCCCCCACCTCCCCCCACCTCCCCCTCCTCTCCCTCCTCTCTCTCTCCCTGGCGTATCGTGTTGTCCTCTTCAATAAGCTCACATACAGTGGGGGTGAAACCTAACCCTGGGTCCCTACGTGTCGCTCCCTTTCACCATCCATCTGCTGCGAGTTGCGCTAAAAAAAATAAAAGTCTCTGGACTTGGAAATAATGGCCCCCGAATTCCAGCGACGGCTGAACTCTTGTCGGATGTGTCAGATGTGTCAAATTGCAACTATATAACAACAAAATAAAAGCCCCCCCTCCCCTCACAGGCCACACCACCGCAACCAAAATAATCACCATTAGATGCCGTTCTTGACTGCTCTGTGCACGGCAGAATCCTGCATAAATGTTTACAGGATACTGTCACACACTGTTCATGTGCTATGAAAGTCACAGTTCATCAGTCCTAACAGTTCTGGGCACGGCCTCCTAACAGGTGGACATTTGGACCACAATAGCGCATTTACACAGTGCAAGCTCGCAACGTGTCGCAATTCAAGGTGCATTGCCGTGTGAGCTTGTAGATCGTTCGTGCGCGCAAGGCGGTTGGTATGCTGATCGGTCAGAGATTAGCTCTGGACACACACACACACACACACACACACACACGTCATGGCACTAATGACACTCGGGCATCGGAACTGGGAAACTAAGTACATGTAGGCCTACTCAAGCATTGTACTGAGTATTGCATTGTACTGCAATGTAGAACTACTCCGACTCACACGTTTATTTGAGTAAGAGTACTAAAGCATTGGTATCAAAATGTACACTTAAAGTACCTAAAAGTGGAAAGTACTCATTATGTATCATTTCCCATTTCACAAGTTCAAAATGTATACAAATGTTTTGAGTAAAAGTATAAAAAGTACATTTGGATCTGAGATGTAGTGGATGTTGGAGATACTGACTTTACAAAACAACTTCTAAATTGTACTTAAGTATACAGTACTTAAGTACACGTCCTTACAGTTACTTAAGCTTTTAGATGCAGTTGCTTGTTCAGGGGAGACGTTTCCAAATCAGCGTCGTCATTATGACAGATTTGATTGAGGAGATAGAAGAGAGGCGCCCACACACCCCGAGCCTTTTCTAATCATGTTGTCAAAGATCAGGGCAGTACATCACATGGGGGTCAGGGCCTGCTGCGTGCGCATGCGTGCGTGCGTGCGCAAGTATGCGTGTGTACCCCACAAATAAGATTAAGCCAATGGCCATCTCCAGTATTTTATCCTCTAACTTCGCGAGGCTCCACTCAAGGCTGCAGCACTCACGGAATTAAAACCCAAATTCTGCACGGCATTATGTGATTAGCATCGATAATGCTGCAGCGAAACCGAAAGGCTATACAGAACCGTCCTTGTTTTCTCCCCTGCGTACGACATGGACCGTCACATCTCGTTTGCAAACAAACGGATGAGGCAGAGACACAAACGGACATGTGTTTGCAGTTTGCCTGTGCCCATGTGTTTCATGTGGCTCAATTAGGACGGGGTTGTGCCAGCTTTACAAAACAACAAAAAAATGGTTGTGATTCTTTCTGAGTGTGGCCCCAAAAAATCTGCCACACTCATTTGTTCGTGTTGATAAACATTGTGTGAATAGTTCACTGCAAAAAAACCTTCCCTTTTTCTTGTGGGAAGGGCTTGTAAAATGTACCGTTTTATTGACATATATACATTCAGGAGTGAGGAGTGTGCAGTAACAACTGCAACATTATCGATCCCAGTCCGGAAACTTTGTTTACGACGGTCAATTTGAGGTTTTGTAAAACGGGGTGAGGTGGCAGGGTGTTCTGTGCGGGAACAGTATCACCGTAGAAATGGACGGTATACGCGTAGTAGGTGCTTTCTCTTCCTGAAAGCCGTGCCATTCGCCCTCCATCGGCCAGTCTGTCAAGCCTGATTTGTACTTAATCGCACAGCGTTACATATTAGGCGTGACTTAGGCATCTCACTTTCCTTTTCTCTTGTCCTCCTCTCGCTCCTTTTCTCTTCCTCTCCCACCTTCTCTCGCTCTCTCTCTCCCCCTTGTGCCCTCTCGATCTCCGCTCTCTGTCTCTCTCACACTCTCTCTCTCTCTCTCTCTCTCTCTCTCTCCCTCTCTCACCCTGTCCTCTCTGCTTGACGAGCCTATTAAGAGTTCTCATGGGAAAAGGTAAGAGTGTGCGCCATAAAAAGAGAGTTATGAGGAGGCACTGGATGCGGCAGAGGTTAGTGTCAGCGTTGCTTTTCATTCTATGTAACCCTGACATCTTCATGGACTTTCTTCTCCTCCGCGGCCATAAATAAAGCCTGTGTGCATATGCCACTGCCGCTCAAGGCTGTTTAAACTCTTACCGAAGATAATAACCATAATATTTGCGACAGACAAGTTTGAAAATTAAATGAGTATTTAAGCGTATTTTGAGAGTTACGGCTCGCACCAGGTATAGTGGAATTACTGGTGTGTAACTGCTAGACGCCCAAGGGTGTTGTAATTTCATTGACTGGAAAGTGTAACTGTCTGGAAACAATGCCGCTGAGAAGGTCAACACAATCAAAGTGATCAGGTTCCCCTCAATCTGGGAACCGATTTGAAAAAACTCAGAAACAGAAACTCTGTTAGGCTCCTGCCGTTTCTTAGTCCACTTCCTTCCGGGTGCTTCTGTGTTTATTCATACTAACAACAACACGACATGTTTGGGGCAGTGGCGCTGAGAGATTAGGGTTCACCCTGATATTGAAGTTCTCACGCAACATATTATGCGCCATTAGGTTAATATAATGTACACCTTTCACCACGTTCA
Source organism: Protomyctophum bolini (assembly GCF_963924005.1). NCBI lineage: Eukaryota > Metazoa > Chordata > Actinopteri > Myctophiformes > Myctophidae > Protomyctophum > Protomyctophum bolini. The sequence goes on along the minus strand of NC_137883.1, from coordinate 7,447,751 downwards.
AACTACACGGAAACATTTTCAAACGGTTAAATGACGGCAGACACTGCATTTATATAATATTATGTAAAACCTTGTTTAGAAGTGATACCACCAATATCCTGTAGAAACACTGTATCAGGCTTGGGCCGCCGCGGCTGAGCGGTCCAGGCACCTTGGCCGGCAGTCCGGCCTGACGGCGTGCCGCGAGTTCGAGTCCCGAGCCCGTCAGCCCTTGCCACGTGTACCCCCCCCCCCCGTCTCTCTCCCTCTTTCCTGTCACATTACTGTACCCTATCAAATAAAGGCAAAAAGCCATAAAGAAATATCTTAAAAGAAACCCTGTATCATCATAATTATGGACTTAAGAGTCACTTATGTTTTACTAGTATACAACTAATGGGGCTAAACCCAACAACATGTTTGGGGGCGAGCGTGTTTTCAAAATGGCAAAATCAAGGACTGCATTAGGCCTGTGTATGTAAAATATTGCGGAGAAACAAAGTAAACGCAGCACATTGGACCAATCTTATAATCCCACACAGATTGTCACATAAATTTCACTAATGAATCCCTGTTAACTGAAAGATTCAGTCCAGGATCGCACTTGATTTGAGTTTGAGAAAGGAACACCTCGTTACAATGGTTTGGCTCTGTACCATTCATTCCCCAAGACTGTCGGGGGATGTGCAACACTCCTATCGTGTGCTGTCGGGTGGGAACCTGTTACTGTTCACGGTTCAAATTCAAAAATGGTATTGCAATGCAATGTTGAGCTTGTAGATCCGCTATTCTTTCTGTGTGACACAGTATTCTGATCATTAATCATATCATAATATGAGCATTGATTTAAGTGTGGCGATAAGAGGTTTGCCTGATGATTGTATTATGGATACCATTTGTATATCCGTACATTTGTAGCTTGGTAATGGTGAGATCAGTACTCAAGTGACATCTGGAATGTATAGTGCATTGAGTTTCTGAAAGGATATGCCGAGAGGTTGTTCATTGCCTTTTGATCTAACAAATGAAGACCTGAGGCCGATTCTACAAATGTCTAAACGGTTTTCTGAAAAAACGTATGTTGCTATATCGGTGCTTCTCCAAAATGGTACTAGTCCATCCTACCCGTTCGGTACTCTGGCTTTTATGCCATCCCGCATACGCACACACGCGCACATCCAGTCCTATTTGAAAGCCATGTGGGGCTTGCGTATCCGCGCACCCTGGTGTGTCATTGCTATCAATATTGGTTCTTTCCAAACACGCTGTACAGTTTACGCACGCAGTCAATTCCACGCATACGCGCGCTTTGAACAGTACACAGTAAAAGCACACGCAGATGCAGGCACACGTGCGTCTCGTCAACACGTTGTGGTCCATGTGTTTTGTCCCACACACACACACACGCACGTACACGACCCGTCACATCGTCACATCGCGACCACGCACGCACACACACACAAACTTGTGAGACTCGTCTGCATAATTGTTAGACGCACGCACGCACAACCCATGGCCGTGTCGTCGCTACACCAGCCTTTACAAAGTGTGCGTATGCGTCGAATTTACTGCACATGTACGTATGGCGCATTTGGAAAGAACCAATTGATATCAATTATACCGGCTACACCAGGCATGCGGATAACGTAAGACCCTTGCGTGCATCACGTGCACATTCTTGGTGTAGCCCGGCCGTTATTCAAAATCGAATTGTTGGAATAAATCGCTAGGAAAGAAATGGACACAAAGCCCTAAACAAGTCATCCCTTCCCCACAGCCCTCCTCCAGCCCAGTCTCAACCCCTCCATATCAGAGTAAAAACAACATGCTGCTATTTAAGTTCTCAGCTTTATTCCTCTGGGTGGGGAAGCGCAGGCCGTGGCCAGCGATGCGCATTAACGGTAAAAACTGCGGTCACATACGCTAATAAACGGCGTACAATTTGGGAAAGTGAAAAAGGGGCTTTGCAGTTCGATGCATAAGCTATACAAGTGATCAATGGCCGTCTGCAAATTCAGATCCATTGTTCCAGGCACCGAGGAGTGACAGAAAGCTCTTGATGACAGACATCTCTAAAGTTACACCATTTGGCAGCCGACCTCCCCCCCCAATCTCAAAATATTTTGTTCCCGGGACCCCCCAGAAGCAAAGATTTGAATTGCCAATGTTCCTTTTAAAAAGTATAAAGATTTGCACATATTTTCAAGATTCTTCAAAAAGCTTGTATACAGTATCTGCTATTTTTGAATAGCCAAAGTATACAATGTGAAAGGAGGGACATCCGCACACTGCCACTTGCTAGCTCAGAGCATTTTATTGAGCAACGTTTCGGTCTTGCGACCTTCCTCAGGCTTGACTAGCCAAAGTATAAAATAATGGTTGAAATCTGTTCAACTCTGTTCAAATCTAAAACGACACGGCATTGCTTTCCCGGGTTTTAATGGATTCAACTTGACATCTGAAATCCATATAGCACATGGATATGCCGAGACTTAGGATGTTCATTGTCTTTTGATTTATGTTGGGATTCAAGCTTACAATTGAACGTGGCCTCCTGTAACACTTTCAGCTAGTTATTTTCAGATTGTCAATCTGACCTTGTAATATCGGCTGTAATGAAAATCTTGCCAACCTCTCTTCTTCTCCTCCCCAAACACCACCCCTCTCTTCTCCTCCCCGAACACCACCCCTCTCTCCTCCTCCCCAAACACCACCCCTCTCTTCTCCTCCCCGAACACCACCCCTCTCTTCTCCTCCCCGAACGCCACCCCTCTCTCCTCCTCCCCGAACACCACCCCTCTCTTCTCCTCCCCAAACACCACCCCTCTCTTCTCCTCCCCGAACACCACCCCTCTCTCCTCCTCCCCAAACACCACCCCTCTCTTCTCCTCCCCGAACACCACCCCTCTCTCCTCCTCCCCAAACACCACCCCTCTCTCCTCCTCCCCAAACACCACCCCTCTCTCCTCCTCCCCAAACACCACCCCTCTCTTCTCCTCCCCGAACACCACCCCTCTCTTCTCCTCCCCAAACACCACCCCTCTCTTCTCCTCCCCGAACGCCACCCCTCTTCAGCACTATTCAGAGATCCCTCACATTTGCATGCATGCGTGCACACACAGAAGTGCAGTGGTCCAGATGTATGACTAACCTTTGACCCCATTACTCAGAGTACAGGGTCATCTACGGAGCGTGTGTGTGTGTGTGTGTGTGTGTGTGTGTGTGTGTGTGTGTTGCGTGCGTGCGTGTATATGTGTGTGTGCAAGAGCGTGGCAGACAGAGAGATGAGCGGGGCGTGAGTGGGTGAACTTATCTGGACAATCATATTATCCGCACACAAATAAACCACAAATAAAAGACAACATTTCCATTTCCTCACAGGCCCACACAGATACTTCATCCATACGGTCATGGTTAGACTGCAGTTTTCATCTTTTTTCAAAGATGAAGCGCTTTGACCAGACTCACTGGGGAGTGGAGCGGAGGACTGTGTCATCTCTCTTTTCAATCATCATTTACATATTTCTTGTCGTCATTGCCCGATACCCTTCCATCTCTTCAGCTCTCTTTTCTATTAACGTGTGGGCTACAACATGCGTGAAATAAGGCCCAGATTTCGTCTCGAGGCCACAGGCGGAGATGCTGCTACAGGCCGTACGATGGTATCACTTGCCAATCTACAAGCTCATAACGTGTCGCCTCACAAACGCGTCGTGGGCTTGTAAGTCTGCTATTTGTTGGCCGACCCCTAAACAAAAGTCTCCCGAGTAGAAAAATCTATTCTCTGTAAGAGAAATCTCTTCTGTCACGTTGCGTCGTTTCAACTCTCGTGGGAGAGAGTGGCTTCAGACATCAAGAGACCCATTACTATCCGCAGGAATCTTAAGTTGGGGCTTATTTGTTGTGACAAAGCGTCTTTCTCATTGTTTATATTATGTGACAGAGTGTCGCCGAGCACACAGTACACCGGACACACTGACAACAACATGACATAAACAGACGGGAAGAACAGAAGAGAAAGGGGGGGGGAAGAAAGACGAGGAGACGAGAGGGAGACCAGCAACTATACAGAGTATAGAGTATAGATAGAGACTCTGTAGTTGCAGATGATCCTTATATCAGTGGCTCCCAAACTTTTTCATGTCAAGGACCCCCCAAATTGACACCTAATTATAGCCTACGGACCCCCATTTGAAAAGACATCACACAGTATATTGGTCCAGTATATTGGTCGAGTATTTCTCTAGCATTGCTCCAGTATATTGCTCCAGTATTGCTCCAGTATTGCTCCAGTATTTCTTCTAGTATTGCTCCAGTATTGCTCCAGTATTGCTCCAGTATTTCTCTAGTATTGCTCCAGTATATTGCTCCAGTATTGCTCCAGTATTTCTCTAGTATTGCTCCATCATGTATTGTTACACAATGTTGCAGTATTGCTCCAGTATCGCTCCATGTATTGGTACAGCATGGTCCCAGACTGTATTGGTACAGTATTGCTCCATCATGTATTGGTACAGTATTGCTCCTGTATTGCTCCATCATGTATTGGTAGAGTATTGGTCCACTATTGGAGTATTTATCCAGTATTGCTCCATGTATTGCCCCATGTATTGCTCCAGTATTGCTCCAGTATTGGTACAGCATGGTCCTATAGACGGTACTGGCCTGGTGTCGGTCCAGTGTGGGAACATGGAGTATTTGTGGCCGGTAAAGCAGTGGGTGGTGGGGTGTAGCATCTGTGATGGATAAGATCCAGGGCTGCTGCCCCAGCCACCAGTTGCCTCAGGAAAAGCCCCCCTCCTAACACACACAAACACACACACACACACACACACACACACACACACACACACACGTGTGCACGCACCAGCAAACACACTGCCATACCCATTCTCCTGTATTCGTGCATGCACAGGAACAGATGGAAGTGTGTGTGTGCGTGCGTGCTCGCATGCGCGTGTGTGCGCATGCGTGCATGCATGTGTGTGTGTGAGGGCCTTAATGGAGCCATCAAAGGTAAAACTGGGAGCCCAGGGTTGAGTCGACGGGGAAGCATCTGGAGAGCCTAGCCGTTTGAACAGAGCAGGCAGGAATGCCGGCTAATTAGACTCTGTGCGCGTGCACACGTATACGCGCATGTGTGTGAGACACAGAGTATCTGTGCATGAGTCCACAAACATGTACACTGTACGGTATACTCTATATAGACTGCATAGAACTTGCGGTGCAAAGTGACATGTTTTCCATAACTAAAAAAGGTTGAATGCCAACAACTGAAACCACAACAATTAGACAGCACTGCGCTGGCAACTGTAATGTAAATGAAAAAAAGGGAAAAAAAATGCGGGAAATGCAGACCGCTGTCACATACACCCCACCAACCCCACTCCCCCCTCCTTGAAAAACTTTGCCCCTCAGTCATTGCACTGTGAAATGTTTTGACAGAAACTGGCAGTGTTCGTGTTACAAAGTCAACTGCGTTACAAGAATCGCAATACCTCAGACGGCTGCATTTTTCCCCCTTGATCTAACCACCATTAACATCACTGTGAATTTGCCTCACTTGGTGTTTCATTCTAAATGAGAGTTGCGTAATGTTCTGCGGTGGTTTTAGTGGTGCTGTTGGTGTTAACCACTTAAAGCCTTATATGTGCTTTGCTGACGCTGAACACGGTCCCCCCTAGGGCTCTACACTAGGCCCGCTCCTGTTTTCCCTTTACACCAGTCTTTCCTAAACAATGGGTTGTGAGTAAATATATTTTACAAAAGAAATGTGTTTCCTACAAAATGCATCTACACACAATGCACCATGAGGGTGTGCGTTTGGATTGGGATCCCGGGGTGACACCAAATGTATATCTTTTGGGTCTCGAGTTGAAAGGTTTGGGTTCTCCATTTCTACACCAAATATATCTTGAGCTAAAGTTAAGCCCATCGCAACAGGCTCACACCGACGGGAACTGCATTGCGCCGCTCGCCCCAAACACCAATGGGCAAGACGTGAGTGAGCTTGTAGATGGCGATGGGCTGCCTTTTGGCACGCAACACCAGCGCACACCGAAAGTGTACGCTTTATACTTTGTTGCACGACAAAATGATCTCAGCCCATGCAGACTGGAATGATCAAGGCTGTGGCAGAGGGAATTTAATGCTATCTAGTTGGCTGGGTAGGGTAGGCAGACCTGGTATTTTAAACATCGGCTTTACACTCAGGTGATCCTATTTGTTTTGTTTTCAGAATAATCTGGACTTGCTTTTCTTTGTGTACCTCGGCCAGTTTTAAAATCACACACAGCTTGAACAGTGCGGTTTTGGCCCCCCTCTGCCCAGAGAGAGAGAGAGAGAGAGAGGGAGATGTGTAAGTGTTCCTGTCAGGAAAGGAAATAAAATCATTCTGTAGGCAAGAATAAGCTAAATAGAACAGTGAGCATAGGTCACAACTCGTTCTTCTAGGCTGTACTACTGCACCCCAAGACATGCGCCCTGCAGTCAGGCAACAGACTGGGGACCCAACCCCGTGTCAACTTCATGAAAATGTGATATTATGGAGTGCCATGTGTGGCCAAACAATGAAATGCAAAACAAAAAAGAGTGATGAAATACCGTGAAATAGGTTTTGAAAACAAAATATTTTTAACCCAAGAATTCTACGTATGAAAAAAATTGTTTGGTCGTGCTGAAAATGAGAAACAGACCGGTGTTTTCTCAGCTCTGGTCAGAGCCACTGGCCAGGGATGACTTTGATGTGGGCAGTTAGTGTAGGATGATACTGTTTTCAGCCACATGAGTGTAAACCATAGTACTGTACCTCGGCAGAACTTGCAGAATTTCTATTCCCGGGGCCGGCCCAACATGAGCTTCTTTTCTTGTTCTGTCACGTCTCCGAAATGAGAGAACTATTAATCGGGCGCTTAGGAGAAACAGGAGAAAAAAAAAAATCTAAGAAACAACCTGCTCAAGAAATATTGGAAACAGCTGGGATTTTGCAACGATGAAAACCTGTTAGTTTCAAATAATTCATTTTCATGGCACAACTCTGTAGGAGGCAAGCGGTCTTCGGAGAGGGGTGTGCCGCGTGCGTGCACGGCGCGTGCGTGCGTGTGAGCGTGTGTATTTGGTTTGTTGGTCCGGGGCACACAGCAGAAATTGTATGTTTGATGTGTTTTGAAATATTACTTAACCCATTCTGACCGGGCACCCATTTTGGTGTTCGCATCATGTTATGCTTTACCTATTGAAAAACAGCAGATCTACAAGCTCATATCGCGCCACCGAGTGGCGCGATACGAGCTTGTAGGTCTGCTATTTTTGAAAAATTCGAAGAACGACTGACATTTTTAGAATCTGATCTCAGGTCAGAATGGGTTCATCAGACCAGTGTGTGTCCAGTGGAAACCTCGTATGAATCTGATCTCAGGTCAGAATGGGTTAATAATAATGTCATAGATACCACGTCATATATGATTGATGTCATAGACTCCATAGTATGATCCACATGCAAGCCTGCGATAACTCTGTTAATAGAGCCTCTCTTGTTTCACATTTCACTTTTTTTGTTTTGTTTATTAAATACATATTCCAAGCATCTTGTTTGTACTGCGAGGTTGCTTGCTACAGTCACATTATTTATATATTTCTGATTGTTTTGTCATTTCTTTCCACCCATCAGTCATTGCCATGAGTTACACAGACGTAGATTCCCGTGTCATTGCAAATCTGTCATTTTCAGTCACTTTGTTGCTCTGCTTTCAAAGAGAAAAATGATCTCTGCAGTGCTTAGACCTAAACTAATGCAAATTAAACATGATATGCTATAAACACAGACACAGAGGTCCCTTTTTGCAAGGCAGGGGAGAAACAAAAAGTCTTTTCATGGACTTTTTTTTTAATATCAAAATGTTTTGGGGAAAAATGTATGGCTCTAGGAATATACACAGCAAAGGGGGGTTCTTTCCAACAAACAAACCCTGAGCAATTGGAAGAAAGAACCAAGACATCGTAACGTAAAAGCTCTCACTGGGTGAGGGGTAGTGTTCCCAACGCTGTTAACGAGTGACGTTATTTCACAATACACACATACGCACCACAGACCGGCTATGTGTGTGTGTGTGTGGACCCCCACTCAACTCACCGCAGACCGTGTGCGTGTGTGCGTGCGCGTGTGTGTGTGTGTGTGTGTGTGGACCCCCACTCAACTCACCGCTCTAGTCGTTCGTAGTGCTGATGAGGTCACCATGTGAGCAGTCGCAGTATAATCTTCAAAAAGCCCTTGGATAAACAGTGGAAACATTTTCACAACCTCCCCTAACCTTTAGGTTCAGGCTGGAGTCTCACTGGCCATGTTCCTAGAGGCAGGGGGCAACCAGGGTGCAGGGGAAGGGGCACGTGTGTGTGTGTGTGTGTGTGTGTGTGTGTGTGTGTGTGTGTGTGTGTGTGTGTGTGTGTGTGTGTGTGTGTGTGTGTGTGTGTGTGTGTGTGTGTGTGTGTGCGCGTGCGTGTGTGCGCGTGTGCGTGCACTATTTGTGTGTGCTGATGGAAGTGAGAGAGGAAGGAAGCCTTCTATTTTTTCTTCTCAGCCTCCCTCTGTGGCCCTTTGGTGTCCATTAGACAGTTGAACCTGAGTATAAAGAAATGATTTGATACAAACATTTGATTCACCTTATTGGGATATATTCAATGTGGAGTCAAATGATTAATCCATAAAGTTACTAGACTCCGTATAGCGCAGTGGTTTTCAACCCTTTTCATATCGAGGCTCATTATTTATTCAGCATTTGAGCCACAGACCACCGTTTTGATAGAGCAGACCCAAAACTAAGGAATATCTTGTTGAAGTTGGACAAGACTTTGTCCACAATTCCATGCTGTATTGATGTGGTGTCATAGGGGAGATAACAGGCAAACGTTGGTCAAAATAAGAATAATTTTTGTATAGACTTCTAAGTATAGCCTAATGCAGGCGTTTAACAATAATGTAACTTTTGAGAGCGTAAAATGAAACCAAAAAATGGACCCTTTTTACGCTCTCAAGAGTTAAAGATCTAACGAAGGTCCATTTGGTCACCAACTCTCCGTCATTTAGCTGGGGACCACCAGGCTGGAAGCCCCTCAAGGACCACTGGTTGAACATCACTGGTATAGTGTGTTGGACAGTGGATTAGTTAGCCCATTCTGACCGGGCACCCATTTTGGTGTTAGCATCATGTTATGCTTTACCTATTGAAAAATAGCAGATCTACAAGCTCATATCGCGCCACCGAGTGGCGCGATACGAGCTTGTAGGTCTGCTATTTTTGAAAAATTCGAAGAACGACTGACATTTTTTTAATCTGATCTCAGGTCAGATTGGGTTAATCAGACCAGTGTGTGTCCAGTGGAAACCTCGTATGAATCTGATCTCAGGTCAGAATGGGTTAACACTCCAGTGCATGTCTGGCTTGTTGCGAGTCTGCAGCTCCAAGATGGTTGGAGTTAGGCTCTTGTTTATTATATTACAGTTGGTGGTAATACAATAAATTTCCATGGGAGCGTGATCCAGTCTGCACACTCTATTGTTTCTGTGTTGGAGATGGAAGCCAGACACGAAACAAGGTAGAAAAAAACAAACGAGGTGGAGAATCGAAAAAGAGAGGAGATGAGTGAAGTGAGGAAAGCAACGTCGGTTTAGTTGTCTGGTGGAGAGGACATAATCGCTGAGAGGAATACATCATGGATGAACGCTGGTGGTAGAAGTACTCGAAAAAAGTAGCGATGCCACAGAGTGAACGTATACTTTGTTACAAGTGGATTCAAAATCTCGCTTATGTCAAAGTATTTACATCAACACATTTAATGTAGAACAAGTGAAAGTCATTGTACAGAATGATAGATGCCATGTCATTGGTTGATATTTAATGTGGTCGTCATCACTTCAATGTTGCAGCTGCGGTACAGATGGAAGTGATTTGAATAGTAACTTAATCCATGTAATAATAGGCCTAATTCAAATACATTTATTTTATTTTATTAATCTGCTGTAAATCTGCAAAGTAAGTAAAGCTGTCAAATAAATCGGGTTGTATAAAAACTACTATATTTCTCTCTTTAAAGTACACTGCCTCTTAAATGTACTTGAGTATGTGCACTTGGTGACTCCCCCCCCCCCCACTGCACGAAGCAAGTGAGTGGAGGTGAAGTGTGAGAAATAAGAACAAGAGAAGAAGGGTGGGAGAGAGAAAGTGGTGAGAAAGAAAAGAAAAAACGAGAATTGCACTAAATGAGATACAATGAGAACTGTCAGAGGGAACCAGACAACTTTACGGCGACCACCCACAAAGCATGGAAGAAAGACAAAAAACTAATCCAAGGCAATAGCAGCCAGCAGCAGAAAGCCCGCGTTACAAGCAGTGATTTATGAAAGCACTTATTGATAGACTGCTCCGTTGCACACAAAAAAAAGAAAAAGAAAACAAGCACCGGGTGTTACGGAATCAGACGTCTGTGTTCCATACAGGAGTAAGAGAGTCCCTGAGTGTGAATGGATCCATTCGGAATTCTGAGAGGTTTACAGATGCATGTTATGAAAACATGTAGGACAGAAACTAGAAAAAAGAGATACGAGTATGAGTAACAAGTACTACTGCTACAACTACTACAATAATACTACTACTACTACTACTTCTAATAATAATGATAACTAGAATGCACTCTGTCGAGGTGCCAACTTGCGCCTTGCACACAAGTGCGCAAGCAGAGCGTGCCAATTACTGCTACTAACGAATGTATATGTCTTACAACTGACCCATTATTGACCTTATACCAACCTTGAAACGTACCTTATTGACGTCACCATCAACAGCCATCAACATCCGTCCAATTGTCCTTGACTCTCTTGACTCTCTTGAAAAGTAATTTGAAATTTTCGCTTGAATAGTTTGGTCTTCTGCCTCTGCAATGGAATTTATGTCTTTATAAACGATTGTAAAACATAGATTGGTTACAACAACAGCCAATAGCTACTACAAACGTTATGCAAAGCTTGGCCAATCTCAGCGGAAGTTAGGTAGGTTACTCCGGAAGAATAATAAGAAAGTGTGACAATAACTATAGTCTGCTTGCCCTTTGGCCAACCACACTAATAATAATTATTGTAATAATAATAAAGAGTATAAGCACCTAGTAATGTACGGGGATTAGGAATAGACCAGAAACCAGGACATTTAGGTACACTATATAACTGTCAAGGTTATATAGTGTAAGGTCACTTTGTTTACAACTGACAGATTCCTACGTCTGTCAGCACTACATTCTGGTGTCATACTATCTGACTACAAAACCCAGCAGCACTACATTCTGGTGTCATACTATCTGACTACAAAACCCAGCAGACATTGCGGTTAAACACATTCTAAAGTGCTTCATAAACAGTTTCCTCCTACAGTTCGAAAGCACAGCTCTCTCTGTGTGTGTGTGCGTGTGCGCGCACGCCCGTGTTAATGTTCCTAGCTGGCCTGCTTTTATGAAGGTTGTGACGCTGCCCTGGGTTACACACACAGGTGTTTGCCCTTAGTCATTTCCCCCCAATTTCTTTTGGAAATGTCGGGACCCCTTCTATTTTTTACCCTTCTTCTTCCATGTTTGTTAAAAGCAACCTCCATGTTATTTCAAAGTCAATGTCAATCATTAAAGAAAAAAATAATAATCTTCAAAGCCTTGAAATGTTTAAAATAAAGATTTCGGCTGGGGGTCCAGGGCAGAGAGAGTACAGAGAGAAAGGCGGGCGGACTAACGAGATTCAAGATTTTGTATGTGATGTATTATACGTAGTATATATTTTAACACAAATACAGTACATCTGTCACGACCTCAGGTCAAAACAAACGCATATGCTGCACACACACACACACACACACACACACACACACACACACACACACACACACACACACACACACACACACGTTCCTCCATCAGAAACTATTGTTGCAGTCTAAGCCCTTTTGTTGCAAGTTACCCTGCAGTCTTTCAACTCACTAGGCCAGCTAGACGGAAGGCTTCTGGTAAGTGGTATAAGCGGAGCATAAAAGAGCCCTGTGCTCTTGTTCCTGGATCACCACATCAAACAGGTTTAACCACATGAACCCCAGTGTCATTATAGTCTGAACCTCGGCGTGATAATGGGTGAACATCCTGCAACAAATAGGCTAGCTGTAGCATTCGGCGGGAATAGATCTACAAGACTCACAAGCTTGAGCTTGTACAGTATATATATATGTAGATCGGCTATTTTCTTTGCGAAGGGATTTTGTTGTAGAGGGGAAAGAAAGTGGGGCACCGAGTAGAGAGCCCTGGGGGACTCCGGTCAACCAAAGTATATTTAAGGTTTTAAGTGGACGAGAGAGTGCTCACAAATGTCAGCTACGGTGGAGATGGCATTTTTACGACGCGTGTGTGTGTGTGTGTGTGTGTGTGTGTGTGTGTGTGTGTGTGTGTGTGTGCGCATGCGCGCGCATAATGCAGCTGTTTATCAGCAGACCTCACAAGAGAACGAATAGTACAAAAGTGGACTGCAGTGTAAATAAGCACAAAATAACATTACTTAACAGGAGACGATAAGAATGGGGAGAGGGCCAAAGTAGAGAACAAGACAGAGACATACTGTATATACCGTAGAGTCACGGTCGGGAAGATGGAACAGCATGCGTATATATAAACCATAATAGAACAGTATGCGTCTAAAGCGTAATAGATGGTAGCATGAGAAAGCCAGAGACAGAAAATGAGGATCTATATAGAGTGCTCAAGCAGAAGCACTTAGTGGCCAGATGCCTCCAGATGAGTCTGAATGCCTGAATGATTTAGCCCTGATCAAAGAATGATGTGACAGGGCTCCTAAAGTGCATCCCCCTGGCCTCCTCCGCTTGTCTTTGAACCGCTATAAAATCACACCAGGGCTGCAGGATGTTACAAATCTACTGTCCTGTCCTCTCGGAGAGACTGAAGGTCAGAGAGAGGCGATGATTGGACATGATGCGCAATAAAGTCTCATGCTGTATTTTAATCCTCCGTTGCTGCCTTTTTCCTTGATGCATACCATGCATCCAAAACGGACTGAAATGGATTTTCTATTTCTATTATTATAATAATAAAGATGCAGCGCAATTGTTTTGTAGGAGCTGTCAAACTACACCACCGTTCAATACAGGTTTCCGCCCCGCTGTCTAAAACGGCTACCACGGGGCACCCCGTCGGTGACAACAGTTGACTTTACCAATCATTCCACCAGATGATGCCTGTTTACTTTAGGATGTGATGCCCCTGTTTGGTTTTTTTCCCGCGTCCTCTCTACCGTGTCTGTGACCCCCGCTCCACTTCCTACAGGCCCGAGACCCCTTCACCTAATCCTCTCTAACCCCTGATGGCTTTATGGCTTGGTATAATTGACTTTAGGATGAGAGGAAGAAAGGGCCGGGAACCACAGCTTAAACCCGTAATTGGTTCAGGCATGGAAACTGATACAGACGCGGCAGTGCAGCGGCCACGCAGGCCTCCCTCCCTCCCTCCCACCCTCCCTCCTTCCCTCCCTCCTGCCCGTGTGCCTTGCCTGCCTGCCCGTGCTCCCCTGGTCAGAAAAACAAACATGGAATGGAGAAATGTTTTTTCCTGGCTCACGCCTCGGTCCCATGGCACACGTACGGCCTGCCAGCTAACCGCTGGGCGAATGGAAGAGGCGTGGGGGCCGCTCTCAGTTCTGTGACTGTCGCACAGTTAAGAGAGAGAGAGAGGGGGGGGGGGGGGCTAAAGTTTAGGTTTACCCAAAAGCATCATACTAAGGCTATTCAGTTTATTCATATTTTTAAAAAAAATGCTGCAATTCTGCAGTTGATATATATCCACCGTTTCTGAGATCTACACACATTTGAGAAAAGGTCAAGATAAAAAATAATAAAGGTTTGCCAATGATAGTAAAATTCTCCGGCACTGAAATTATTTATTAATTAATACAAGTTTTGCCAAGAAACATCTCTCTCTCTCTCGCTCTCTCTCTCGCTCTCTCTCTCTCTCTCTCGCCTATATTATTATATTTATCATTTCAAACTTTAAAGTTTTACTCTGAAGAAAGAAGCAATGATGAGTATAGGGCAGTGACATAGGCCTAAAGCAAATGGCCTGGCCTATGCAGCTATACTAGGAATTGAACCGGGGACTCACTGGCAGGCAACCACTCAACCATCACGTCGGCCCATTTATCCATCCCTTAGTGTGCGTCGACAGTCCTCTTGTTTGCTGTTTTAAATGAAGGAGCACCAGTGTGAGCTAATTCAGCAGCAGCTGTATGGCTCCTGCTGTATACAGTACCTTTCCAACAGGCCAGTTCTAAAGTACCAATCTGTAGTAGAAAACTGTATGAGCTTATATACCCCCCCCCCCCCTCCTCTATCTGCTTCAGGTGTGTTGGAGATCAAATCAGTGGATGTTGGAGTGGTGGCGATCAAAGGCCTCAGCAGTAACTACTACCTGGCCATCAAAAAGAACGGAGAGCTGTATGGAGCGGTGAGTTCACAGATTCCATCCATCTTTAACCGCTTATCCGTAGTCGGGGGCGGGGGGGGGGCGGGGGGGCAACAGCTCCACCAGAGAGCTCCAGACTTCCCTCTCCAGAGCGACATCAGTGACTTCCTCCTGGGGGATCCCGAGACGTTCCAAGGCCAGTGAGTCGATGTGTTGTGTTTCCTCCAACTGCGCCTTGGTCTGCCCCGGGGTCTCCTCCCAGTGGGACGTGCCTCGAGGACCTCCCTAGGGAGACGTCCGAGAGGCATCCTAACTAGATGCCCGAACCACCTAAGCTGGCTCCTTTCCTAGGCGAATAAGCAGCGACACTACTCCGAGTCTCTCTCGTGTGACTGAACTTCTCACCCTATCGCTAAGGGAGATGCCAGCCACATATTCCAGTGGTTTTCAGCCAGTGGTCTTTGATGGGGTTCCAAGTGGTCCCCATGCTAAATGATGGAGAGTTGGTGACCAAATGGACCCTTATAGGTAAAATGAAACCAAGAGTCCATTTGGTTTCATTTTACACTCTCAAAAGTTAGATTATTGGTAAACGTCTGCATCAGTTAATTTATAATAAGTCTACACAATTAGAGAATGTAGAAGGATTGTTATTTCAATCAACATTTGCCTGTTATCTCTCCTAATGGTGCCAACATTAATACAGCATGGGATCTTATCCAACAATGGCAACAAAATGTATTCTACATGTTGGGTCTGAGAGGCAAAATCTCATCAAATGGTGGTCCGTGGCTCAAGGGCCCAATAAATAATGACATATTCATATTCAGCCACTTGTAAGCGGCAACTTTGTACCACACTGATCCGACGGTCAAACAACAGTGCAACGTGAGAGCTCAGGACTGGACCATAGTTCCCTTCCCACCCTGAAAGCTCAAGGATAGGATAGGATAGGATAGGATAGGATAGTAGAGGAGAGGAGAGGAGAGGAGAGGCCCTGGTTGACACCAAAAGCTGAACTCCACGACACTGTACAAGCTCTCCACGAGTTAGAGACAAGTCCGGCTGTCTTGACTCTTGAGTGCTAAAAAAAAAACCCACAACAATGAACAAGGCTGTTCCAGAAATATAGGCACCACAAACGGCACCAACCTGTGTGAGCCCTGTCCCGTCCACTACCTTACCTCCGCTCCCATTCAGAAACACGGAAACACAATCTACCCTCAGCTTCTCTATTCTGCATCGGTCCCTCTGGGGGGAAGAGTGGCCCTTGTTTCATCTGTTTTCTCTGTCCCACTCCCCCCCCCCCTCCCCCCTCTTGTCTCTCCCGTTACTTTGAAAGGGCCTTAACTTTCGGCGTGTCTCTCTGGAGTCGCACCACAGATGAAATGACACACGGTAGAAAGAAAGAAAGAAAGAAAGGCATTCTGCTGCATGGCCTGTAACCAAATTCCCATGACGTCTTCCGCAACCAGCTATAGTAACACACCAAGCGAAGGGCCCGGGATACCATTACATCCAGCTATAGTAACCCGGGATAACATTACACTGGACGGGTTTAGAGACAGTGGCTTCTTTATCCGGGCAGTATAGTCGAATGAAAACATTATTTCATTATATCACCGGACGGATACATGGAAATGAAACGCAATGCAAATGGCACGCCTCGGTTTCTCCTCCAACGTCAATTAAGTTAATTAAACCACTGAATGATAAACGCATTCATTATATGCTCATAATGCTCATAATTTTGCAATCAATGTTTTTTTCCGCATAGTTCGAATTTGCATGTCGAGCCATTCCTGGCCAGGGATTGCACATCTGGTAAAGTGTTAATGGCCGGTGCGTTCCCGCATGGAGACGTTGCTTCATTGCACTACTTTCATGTCACTTGTGATTGTTGTTTCAGTCGGATCGCTGTTTATTCAGCATTATTCACACCCACTTTAATTGAGGGCCACGCATGCCGGCACTCACAACGGGGGTTTGCACGCCAGACAACAGCAGATCTACAAGCTCACAGCGCGTCGCAAAATACGACATTGTGAGCCTGTGGATTGTCTGTTATTTTCGGCACGCCGAGTCTGTTGTACGGTGGAGTATAAATTATTGTGACCAATGTTAGTTACAGTAAACGGCTGCACAGTGTCTACAAACTATGCTCATTTTTGCTTTGGGAACATTCAGTTTCACTTCTGGAACCAATTTGAACAGCTGTGGCCTGGGAGAGTGAGAAAGAGAAGAGAGCGTGTGTGCGGGTGTGTGTGTGCGCGCGCGCGCGCGTGTGTGTGTGCGTGTGTGTGTGTGTGTGTGTGCGTGCGTGCGTGCACGTGTGCGTGCGTGCATGCACACGCGTATACACACACGTCACGTACGCATGTGTATCCACATGTACGTGCATGTGTGTGTGCGTATGTGTGTGTGCGTGGTGAGTGCATGCACACGCGTATACACACACGTGCGCATGTGTATCCACACGTATGTGCATGTGTGTGTACGTATGTGCGTTTTGCGGAAGGTACATTCTTGGTTGTGAGTACATCCACTGGCTGATTAACCCTTTCAGGACGGAACTCCTTTTGGTGTTTTAAAGCATTATGTTCTACTTTAGCTATTAAAGTGCCGCGCAACGAGCTTGTAGATCTGCTATTTAAAAAAAATCGTGAACATGTGGCACAAATCTTTGAATATATATTCTTTCAGAGCGTTTCGAATCTTTGCTTCTGGGGGGGTCCCTGGAACAGAATATATTCATATGAGGGTCCGCAGGTCTAACTGGATTAAGTGATGATGGGCTCTCGGCCACCAGTGGATCTTCCAGTAAACTTCTCTCAGATCCCCTTCTCTAAACTTCTCTCAGGTCTCCTCATTGACCTGTGGTTGTGGTCAGCAGGGTAATGTAATGCAAGCCACAGTCATCGTGTGATTCACGTCACAACGCTCGTCGTTTTGTCACAATGATTCCACTTCAGTGGTTCCCAAACTTTTTAACCCCCGGAACCCAAACGATAGTGAAAATAGTACATCTACAACTTGAAGCTCACAGCGTGTCGCAAGCTTGTAGATCGGCTATTTCCACTACTAGGCTACTTAAACATTTATTTTTTTCTAATTTATCCTAGATTTTTCTTTTTTATTTCTTCATGAAATTACTGAAAAAAAACCATTGAATTTGTTTTTAAATCATGACAAATTTAGCTTTTTGTTTTGCTTAAATGGACGCTAACGGGTCCCTAACGTCCATTTGGTTCCATTTGTACATCCCATTAGGGTCCATTTGGTTCCAAACAATCATTTAGCTGGGGACCCCCTGGAACTCCCTCAAGGACCCCTGGGAACTAATGTTCTATGGGGTAACTATTCTGTGAAGGTGAAGAGATCTGATGTGCAGTGTGTCAGGGATTGGATCAAATCAATCAATCAATCAATCAATCAATCAATACATGGGTGTCAGTACATGATGTCATTGACTATTCACAGCTTTGGCCATATATCGTACACAAACATAAACCGTATTAAGCATTATTCCTTAATGGAGTACATCTTTAGATTTTGCATGTTTACCATTTTCTCCTTAAACGGTTAACAAACTGACGTCATAGCTGTGCCGCGCTACGAGCTTGTAGATCTGCAATTATTTTAAATTAATTAAAATGTGGTGCAAATCTTTGAATATATATTCTTTACCAGCGAACGTTTTTAAGTCAAATCTTTGCTTCTGGGAGGTCCTTGGAACAACATATTTTCACATGGGGGTCTGTGGCCAAATTCAGAAAATTCTGGGGGTCCTTGACATGGAAAAGGTTGAGCACCACTGGCAGTTTTCTGAAAAACTTAATGTTTCTATATCAGTCGTTCTCAAACTATTTCATGTCAAAAAGTACATGTAATTGACCCACATCTGAAAATGTTGTCCCTGCAGGGACCTCCGCAGAAGGAAAGATTTGACTTAACAACGTTTGTAGCTTGTAGATCTGCTATTTCTCAATAGCTAGTCGAACATAATGCTTAAAACACCAAAAGGGGTTCCCGTCCTGAATGGGTTAGAAGTAGAACCCATTAAAACACAACAATGAAGTAACTTTCATAATCGATTCCCTATCCCAAGATACCGGTATAGTTCCATGTGCCTGATTGTCATGCCATAGACCCTTCTGAAATTAGCTGAATACAATGGCTTCCTCAGAAATCAAACGGACCACAATATACTTTGGAAAATGGTCGGCAGTAATGTCAAGTCATAGTGGAGTCATAGTTTTGACTCATAGTCAATGGGCTAAACATGGTAGACCACCACTATCGTCCTAAAGTCCTTTAACAAGCTTAAATTCAGTGTTGCTTTTTCTAGCCGTCGGCTTTGATTTTGCTAAAAATAGTACAACAGTTTGTACATCCTACAATCAAACGTGTGAAAATCGTCCTCTGCATTAAATCAGGCTTTATGGCCTTACTGTAGTACCAGCGGTGAGAAGATGAATCAAAGAGGAGACACTGTCACTGATTGGAAGAGGATTTGAGAAAGTGGAAAGCTCTCCAAACACATTTTTTACGGTCGTGTTGCTCAGAGAACAAATAACAGATTTTTGTGTGTTTTATGGTGGGGGGTACCCCGCGGTGCATCCGGTTTGGCCCCGACCGTCTATCGTCTATCGCTATCGCTGTGTTCGCGGGAGGGAGGGAAGCCTGGAGAGGAACGGTGATCTTTGTCGCCCGCGTGTACTATGCCCGGCGACTAGTCTGTCTCCGCGGGGACTGTTGGAACGGGAGGCGTAGGACGGCCTGTCTGTCTCAGGCCACACCTAAAAGACACCTGTCTTGTCCGTGTCTTGTGTCTTGTCCGTGTTTAATGGCCGCTCCAATGCATTTCCAATGGAAGTCACATGGTTTGACAAGACAGTCTGGTTTGATTGGGGGGAGGAGGGAAGAACACAGCCATCAAACAAGACGGTCTTGTCAAACCATGTGACTTCCATTGGAAATGCATTGGAGCGGCCACGGGCCACGGGCAAGACACAAGACAGGTGTGAATGAGGCCTCAGTGTGGGGACTGTTGGAACGGGAGGCGTAGGACGGGATAGCACTACGTCGGTGGGGGTTCCTCACTGGCAGGAGAGCCAGAAAAAGGGGCATACCAAAAAAATTAATTAAGTAAATGAAGCATATATTGTGTTAGTTCATGCAGGACATGGGAGTCACACTCACCCTCAGCTGTAATCAGCTGTCGGGCTGCTGACTGAGTCATTGTTTCTAATCAGCCATGCTTTTCTACACACCGGCTTGGCGGCTTCTCGTTCTCACAACGAGGCGGTCCATACAAATATGCGGATACTGGATCTGGAGGATTGAGCTGCCACACACGGTGCTGCTGGCAAATTAAGCTTTGCCAGTTTTCCTCCATCCCAGCCTTGAAATAAATGTTTTGCATTGTCTCACTTTGGTTCCACTCTTTTATATCCATGGGGGAGTTTCTGCATTGTGTTTTTCCCCCGATTTCGCTGAGCATATACTGCTCGGCAAATTCAGGAACATCTTAAAAGAGCAGAGCCATCAACGCCGAGTCTAGGCCTAACCGTATTCCATTTCGTGCAATAAATTGTTAAATCTGAGCTATGATGTGAGTGTTCCTGACTAAATAATAATTAGTTCAACTGAAAAACGTGTCGTGGCACAGCGGGAGTCACTTAGCGCAGTATAAATTGGCCCTTATTCTTCAGCGAGACATTCAGATCAGTGGCTCTAAAATGTAATCCATTTACTGCGTGTTCCTTCTACTGGTGAGTGCAGCTGTCCCTCGACAATAGCGTGATGTCTGATCATATCCTTATGTCTGTTCTATTCAAGAAAAACATTGCCCCAGTTTAACTTTTACATAATGTCGGTCGCTCTCTCTCTCTCTCTCTCTCTCTCTAGTTTTCTCTCATTGCCTATACTGAGTGTCGTCAAGTTATTGTCTAGCTCGAGTGTAAAGGAAGGTGGTACCGTGGTAGGCAGGCAGACAACGTGATTTTGTATTAGGGGTTGTTGAAAATGAACTCGTACAGATCATCAGTTATTGCAAACAGCTAAACGATGACACCCCAGCTCTATTTCTTCTAATACATAAACCCATTTTGACCTGAGGACGATTCTACAAAATGTCTTCTAAGTCTTGACAGTTTTCTGAAAAACCTATGTTTATATGTCAGTGGTTCTCAAACATTTTCATGTCATGGACCCCCAAAACAATATGTAATTGGCCGCCGGCGGCTGACCCCCATCTGAAAATATGTAGTTCCAGGGACCTCCCCCAGAGGCAAAGATTTGAGTTCAAAACATTCACTCAAAGAATATATATTCAAAGATTTGCACCACGTCACAAGTTTTTCTAAAATAGCAGATCTACAAGCTCATATCGTGGCACTCGGTGCCGCGCTACAAGCTTGTAGATCTGCTATTTTTCAATAGCTCAAGAATAACATGACACCAAAAGGGGTTCCCGTTCAGAATTAAAACGGCCAAATCGGTTGACGGTTACACACAATTACCAACCGATGTCCAACTCAACCTATAAATGGCTGAGTTTCATCCACTCTGAGAACTTCTGGGAACTCAGTCAGATTTACATCCTCTCATACCGTTCCCTTTTTTTCTCCCCTTTTCTCCAGAAAGACTTTGGTCCGGACTGCCGCTTGATCGAGCGCATCGAGGAGAACAAGTACAACACGTACGCTTCAGCGGAAAACCGCAACAGGAAGAACAAACCCATGTTTGTTGGACTCAACACCAATGGCAAGCCCAAAAATGGGAGGAAGACGCGCAGGAAAAATACCGCCACTCACTTTCTGCCCATTGTGGTTCAGCCACGGTGATTTGGACGTTTTTCTCTATACCGCGTGGCTCGGGTGAACTGGAGGGGGTTGGATGTTATTTTGCGGAGTAACGGTGGACTTGGAGTAGTGGCTAATTTAATCAGATCTGTATATGAGGAGGATTTGCTGCACTGAGGAGGAGAGAAACAGAACTTCTAGACTATAGGAACTTATCTCTACGGAGAGAGAAGAAAATGGTTTCTCGTTCGGCTAAAGACATTTCTATTTTTCAAGAGAGGCTTCTATGCTAAAAGAACGGACAGAAATGATACCAACCGGGACACAGGCATGTTTTATTTCTTGTGTTTAAATTATAATAATGTACACGTCGGGCACAGATGGAAATATGGAGAGAGAAAGAGAGAAAAGACAGCTTTTTCTGTGCCAAACTTTTATTTTATACCCGGATGAAACAGTTGGAAACAGAAAGGGAACGGATGATGGGATCCCTGATGACCTTGGGGGCGGGGTGTAGGTTGTCTTATATGTGTAAATGTGCGTGATCTGCATGGATGCAGTTATTTATGCAATACTAACTCCTATGGGTTATTTATGCTGTACTAACTCGTATGAGGAACTGAGATGGAACAGATTGTTTTATTTTATTTTATTTGAGATTTGTGTCCACGTGAATTTTACTCCCATAACTACATTTACCACCAGAAGCACTTGACTGGGGAGAGACTAAGAGGAGAGCAAATCGATGCTTCGTCTCACGGCCACGTCGCTCGGAAAAAAGTAATGGATTTATTTTCTTTTATTGAGTGACGTGGTCGTGTAACGAAGGATAAGTCAGGCTAGATGGTGGGGGGGGGGGGGGGGAGGAAGGAAGGAAAGCAAGGGAAGGATGCTTCATCTAACGATTGTCATTGTGCGCCGAAAATAGTGAACTTGTAGATTGGCTATTTTTGTCACCGTCCTATGACAAAGTATAACCCAGGCTTTAAGGGAGAAAGGTGTGGCTGGGTATAAAGGAGGTGAAGGAACAAGAAAAACAAAGAAATGGCAAGGGAAGAACATAAGAAAGAAAGATGGAGGGTAGGCAGATTTGGAACACTGCGAAATGAGTCAGAAAGAGACATTGTTTGTCAAGCTATCATCATCACATAAACAACGCATAATTAACATAAAACAGTCACTGCATTGGGGTTGTCTCCTTCATTCCTAATCCTTTCACCTTGACTGCTTTAAAAGATTATTTATTTTATGTAATATTTAACAACAGAAAAGAACAAAAACATGGAAAGGACAAATTCTTTTTTAAACATTTATGCCTATCTTTTTTGAATACTAATCTATCATTTAAACATGAATAAAATAAATATATTTCTCTTTAATTTGTTCAGACTTGACTTCTATTTATGTTACTTTCAGCCTCTTTAAACGTTCATTCGTTTCTCGAGAGGATTTCAGGTGGTCCCCCAGCAAAATGTGTTGATGTTGCATTTAAATCAGTTTAACCCATTCAGAACGGGAACCCCTTTTGGTGTTTTAAGGATTATGTTATACTTTAGCTATTGAAAAATAGCAGATCTACAAGCTCATAGCGAGCTTGTAGATCTGCTATTTTTGAAAAATCTTGAAAATGTGGCCCGAATCTTAGAATATATATTCTTTCACAGTGAACGTTTTTAACTAAAATCTTTGCTTCTGGGGGGGGGGTCCAATATGGAACAACATATTTTCAAATGGGGGTTGGCGGCCAATTTCATATAATTTGTAGGGTCCTTGACATGAAATATTGAGCACCACTGATATAGAAACATTTTTCTGAAAGTTGATTTAGAAGACTTTTCTTTTTTTTTTTGATGTAATCAATTTAACCCTAATTTTATTTTGAAACCTTTTGGATATTTTTTAAACGTTTTAACCAGGGCGATAACGTGTATAGGCAGAGAGTATTGGGATAAGAGCACCCCTCACTTCCAGACGATTGTTCAAGTCGCTCCGGTCCGAGTCCAAGTCGAGTCCCAAGTCGTTTGGTCCCAAGTGCAAGTCGAGTCCCAAGTCGTTTGGTCCCAAGTCCAAGTCGAGTCCCAAGTCAGTCCAAACCCTCAGGTCCGAGTCCCAAGTCGAGTCCCAAGTCATTTGGTCCCAAGTCCAAGTCGAGTCCCAAGTCAATCCAACCCTCAGGTCCGAGTCCCAAGTCGAGTCCCAAGTCATTTGGTCCCAAGTCCAAGTCGAGTCCCAAGTCTTTCTGTTGTGGGCAAGTCAAGCCGAGTCACAAGTCGAGTCACAAGGTTGTGTCAAGTCTAGAAAATTGTTATTTGTCATGTGACTTGTCATGATTATGAATTGATTACCCAGGACCGAATGGAAATAAGACAGCAAGGACTTTTTTCAGTGATCCCTTTTTGATCAGTGTTTGACTGTACCCTATACCGATTACATTTCTGACAATAAAGTATTCAATCAATGAATCAATAGATATTCCCCACTGTATTTCACTGTACTATGGCTCCCCCTAATGGCCGTTTTGTCCCTGTACGCTGGAGCAGAGGCAGTGCAATCTGCGCATGCTCACAACTGTCACATGTGTGCCTCCGTGTTGACACTAGTTTACAGACACAACTTCACACTTAGTTAGTATGGAAATATGGAATATACAATTGGATCTGGGTGTCTTTCAGCAACACTAACTCAAAGGTAGGAAGCAACTTTTCAATCTACTGCAGCTGTGTGGTGAAAATAAAGGTTTTGCCTTAGTGTGCGAGTGGAGTTGCGCTGCACACCGACGCTGTATTCAAATACTGTATGCTCGGAAACAAAACAAGTCACAAGTCATCTTGTCTCGAGTCGAGTCGAGTCGGGAGTCATTGGCTAGCAAGTCGGAGTCAAGTCTCAAGTCTCGTTGGTCTTTTACCTTCCATGTCCGAGTCGAGTCGCAAGTCTTTACATTCAAAGTCCGAGTCGAGTCGCAAGTCGTCAAAGAGTCGAGTCACTATAACTCGAGTCCAATTGTCTGCTCACTTCACACGGGTGTGATTCTTATTTACTTTCAAGACGGGCACCCGTTTTGGGGTTGATCTTGTTGCTATAGTGCAACATATATATTTTTTTGTCATATTTGAATAAATATTTGAAGTTTCTCAGAAAACTTAAAACTCCGTTTAGAAGGCCTTTTTACGTTTTAGAATCGGCCTCAGTCCTAAATGGGTTAACCATTTAAAGACCAGTATCTCTGTAATAATGAGGAAAACCTTCACAGCAAACATGAGCTGTGGCTCAGGAGGTAGAGCGGGTCGTCCAATGATCCATGGGTCGGCGGTTCGAATCCCGGCTCCTTCTGTCCACACGTGGAACCCTACATTGCCTCCAATGAGTCGGTCGGTGTGGGGCTCGCCACCATTGGTGTGGGAAGTGAGGACGCTGGCGTCGACTGTTCGCCGCTTCACCTCCCAAATGTATGAACGAATTAACCTTTTAAAGCGCTTTTAGCACTTGGAAAATCACTATAAAAATGCAATTCATTATTATTATGATGTCACTTTGTGGGGACTCCGAGGGTCAACCAAGGATAGGCTTTTAAGTGGTTAAATCAGGCTTTATACTACATCATATACATGGGCAACTGGCGGCCTGTGGGCCACATGCGGCCCCCCCATACCTTCACTTAATGTGGCCCTCGGGTAGAATTCTGATATATTATTGATTCGCAAACATGACCCGCTTTAAATACTTCTAAACCTCTAAATTAGTAGCTTGTTCGATTTCGTCTTGATATCCTGCAGCTCCTAAATACAGCATGGAATTGTGGACAAAAACTAAAATCTTTAGTTTTGGGTCTGAGAGACAGTCCCACTAAACCTCATCAAAAATGCAGAATAAATAGTGGGCCCTGGTATCAAAAATGGAAAACCACTGAATTAGGGCATTCATTCACAAAAAGCAAACCTAAAATGTTAAGACGTGGAGATGCAAGGTCTCTGCTCGACAGCTCCGATATGTTAGTGCACCGCCGATCTGTTTCACATGTACACACGGCTTCCTAGAGGATAAACACTGTCTTTTATATATGTGAGAAGAGAACAACAAAGACAGAGAGGGCTTTTTCCTATGGCCCCTCTCGCATGCACGCACGCGCACACGCACACGCACACAAACGCACACATTCATTGGAGTAACAAAATATCGACTAATATTTCTGTCCACGTTGAGACGCATTAGACGCAACTTGGCATGAATGATATGGATTACTCAGAGTATATATTATTTTTTTACCATGAAACCGATTTTTCTTGTGAGGTTATACTGTAGCTGATTTCCCAAATCATACGATCTACTTGTTGTGGGCCATTTGGCTCTTGTACATATAGGAATACAAGTGCACGCACGCACGCACACACACACACACGCACGTACACACACACACCCACACGCACGTACACACACACCCACACGCACGCACGCACGCACATATACACACAGTGTGGTCTAGCAGCTGGGCCCAGCCTCCTCCTTGACCTGTCTTGTCTGAAACCTGTTGCTGTGCCCCAGAGACAGACAGACACATGGAGGAGGGCATATGGCGTAACGTAAATATCACTCCCCCTGTTTATCACCTGATTCTAATTAACTATGATGTCATGCTTTCTTCATACAACCACCCCCCCCCTCTCCCGGCCCCCTCTCTCTCTCTCTCTCTCTCTCTCTCTCTCTCTCTCTCTCTCTCTCTCTCTCTCTCTGCAATCTTACTTTTACTCTAAATCTTATCCATTCCAGCAATTAGTGAGATCAGACCAAGCATGCACGCACGCACGCACACGCGCGTCACAAATAGACACACACACACACACACACACACACACACACACACACACACACACACACACACACACACACACACACACACACACACGCATACATACATGCCAGACCATTATGATGTATGATGATGGAATCCACCAGACTGTGTTTATTACAACAACAAAAAAAGGTCCTGGATGCTCCCATAGTGCTCAGACAGGAATCCTCCGTGCCTAACGGTCGTGTCAAAACGTGAGTAAGTATGATGCATGGAAGGGGAGATTCAGATGTCCTTTCATCCGCCCAGGGCATCCAGCCCTTTGTTTATATGATTACTTGGGTGTTCTGTAAACTACATATCAAGTACAATTACTCTGAAATGTGTTCAAGACACTGATCCCCCCCCCCCCGCCCCCCCTTCTCGTAAAGTTCAAGGGCTGGCATTCCTCAGCCAAGATGTCTTTATTATTTGGTCGTACGACTTGACAGATCTACATATAATGTAAGCTTTCACTATTTTGGTGCCATTATTAGAGCGTGGAACTTTGGAATAAGAAATGGCAGAGGGCTTTCGAAAGCAGAGACAGACTAGTTGTTTATTTGCTCATTTGTGCAGAAACAGTCAGAAACAAGTCTCTGTTCAAAATGTATATATTTATAGATCTCTCGGGGAACAGAAAACTGAATTTATGGCAACTTGAATGTAGGCCTATAAGTGAATGCGGTCTAGCCATCAGCCATTATGCATAACAAGACCAGACTTAAAAAGCAGACCCATTTATTTAAGACAGATGTTAAACACTCATTATCAAGTCAATGACATCTGAGTGGGGCTGCTCAGCTGCGTTTGAGCGACGCACCATCTCTCCCATTTCTGTATTAGGCTACCTCAAACATGCTTCTCAAAACTGTGTTTGCCGATGTCATTTGCGTGCGCGCACGCGTGTGCACGCATGTGTGTGTGCGTGACGTGTGTGTGTGTGTGTGTGTGTTGTGTATGTGTGTGTGTGTGTGTGTGTTGTGCTTATGGGGTATGTTTGGTTAGTGTTTGGTTTGTTGAGGCATGTGGTGAGGGCTCAGTATGCGGTTTCTGTTTTGACTACATCAGGATCTATCGGACCTGTGTCGGACCTCAAATGAAACGTACACCGTCGGGCTTCACACGTTCACAGCTCCTCTTGTTTGCTCAGAGAGACTTGTGGTCCGCGCGACCCGACCGCAGCAGCAGCTGTGAATATTTTACATCCTGGGGAGAAGGGAGAGAGAGAGAGAGAGCCAGAGAGAGAGAGAGAGAAATGGGGAGTATAGAGGGGAGATATTTGCAGAGGTGGAGTGGGGGGGAAAGGAGTGGGTTTTGCTATAGGGTTGTAAGGGTGAGTGTGTGAGGGGAAAGATGGGGTGATGGGGTTGATTAGAAAAGTTGCCAGAGAAGTTGTGAGAGTGAAGGTGGGGTGGGGGGAGGGGGCTGTTTGCAGAGGCTGGGGGGAGACTTTGGGGGGTGCATCATTGGAAGCAGACCAAGGGAGTTCCTGGAACCCAAAAGAGGTGAGAGTGTGGCAGATCAGAGAAGCGGGTCCTTAACCACCCCCCTTCCCTTCCCTCGGCCTCCCTCGGCCTCGGCTCTGCTGCTTTGCCTTTTCCCCCACTTATCTCCTCCAACAGCAGCTCTCGTAAAAAAAAAAATCACACCCGTGTGACGTGAGGGGCGCTCTTATCATCGTACGGGGCGGCTCAGGGGTAGCGTGGCCAGATGGTAACCGCAAGTTTGCCAGTTCGAACCCGGGCTCCCCCAGAGTTAGTGTCGAAGTGTCCTTGAGCAAGACACTGAACCCCTAATTGCTCCAGATGTACAGGTTGGTGCCTTGCATGGTTTCGTCCACCATCGCTGTGTGAATGTGTGTGTGTGAATGGGTGAATGTAATGCGCAATCTCTGTAAAGCGCCTTGGATAAAGGCGCTATATAAATGCACCATTGCAACATGAGAAAAATAGGATAAGGGACAAGGGCAGTGGCACTCAACTGTACATCATCATGACGTAACGAGGCGATTTGCTCAGACACGTATGACGTAAAATCACCTTTCATTGTCATTGGCAAATGTGACACGAGTTATGACAAAAAGCTGTATATAGGAGGGGCTATAGCGCCCCTCAAAAATAAACAAATAAACTTTTTCATCCACGCTGTAATAATTGTTAATCTTGTTCTTGATCTGCATGTGTTATAGGCCAGCAGTTCTCAACCTGTGGGTTGGGAGGGACCCCCAGGCAGGGGGGGGGGGGGGGGGGAGGGTCCCCCCAGATCACAGTGAAGTGGCAATTTAAGGAATTTTAAGAAATGTGTAAATGCCTAAAAAGAAATGAAAGAATGAAAGAAAAAAAATATGACCATAAATGCATCAGAAGTAGCCTAATCAACAAACTAAAAACTGGCCAAAATAGTCAAATAAAGAGGCAAAGATTGTGAAAATAGCTGATCTACAAGCTGGAATTGTGAGGCGTTGTGAGCTTGTATCTGATGTGTACAGTATTTGTGGTCAAACTAAATGGTCAAAGTGGTCAAACTAAATGATGCCTATACAGTTTGACTTGTTTTCCTATGATAGTTTGTTCTTCCCCAGACTAACTCTTATTTTGTAGTGTATGTCCTCGTGCTTCCTGTCTGCCCTAGTAGCTGTTGTCTATATTATATATTGTGTGTTAGCCTAGCTAGCCTATTTCCCTCTGTCTGTTGTCACCTGCAGGCTGTGTCCTCCCTGTGTCCAAACCCCCCTGTGTCTCCACTTCATTGACAGTTCATCGCTCATTGTGAGTACGTGTACAGGCTATGCATTGACTGATATAGAAAATATGTAGATTATAAAGAGACAATGTATACATGTCTGTCTAATTTCAATACAGTAATACTCATAGAAAGGATCTTGCTACTACAGACAACATCCCTTAAAACCCATTTTGGGTGGGAACCCCTTTTGGTGTTTTAAACATTATAAACGTTATAATTTAGCTATTGAAAAATAGCAGATCTACAAGCTTGTATAGGTCTGCTATTTTTGAAAAATCGAAGAACGACTGACACAGAAACATAGCTTTTTCAGAAAACTGTCAGGATGTAGAAGACATTTTTAGAATCTGATCTCAGGTCAGAATACCTCCGTCCACTTTACACACACACACACGCACACACACACACACACACACACACACACACACACACACACACACACACACACACACACACACACACACACACACACACACACACACACACACACACACACACACACACGCACACACACTTCTCCACCCACTCTCTCGTTCTGGTCCAGAAAGGAGCAGAAGGTGGAGCAGTGCCCTCCATCCTCCCGTCTCCTGAGGGCTTGGGGGTTTCCTGCAACAGGTGGCTCAAACATTTGCCTTGGCCTGCGCTGAGGTAAGGCCTCTGTTTATCGATTCGGAAAGAGTTTAGGAGAGTTATGCTCGATTTACACTTTGCCCGAATGGCCGAATGCCGCGCGCGTGTGTGTGTGTGTGTGTGTGTGTGTGTGTGTGTGTCGAAAATGGCTGATCTGCAAGCTGTCACGAATCACGATGCGTGACACGAAGCGTTGTGAGGTTGGTAGATAGTCTATGTTGGACATGTGACAGGTCCGTCATATAGGACAACATACAAATCTGGCCTTCTTGAGTAGGAGGGACAAAGAGAAAAGTAAGAGATAAAGTGCATGTAGAGTTGAGTGAGAAAAGGTAGGATGTGCCTTCCTAGATATCATTGTTAATCAGCTTTATAGTCTAAAATAACATGTTACATGTACGACTACGTTGACTGCCGGTGTGTAAAGTTACTTTTGATGAGTCAAAGCATCGTAACTGTACCTCCTTGAGTTCTTATAATGAAAATCCGGCTGAAAATAGTTCCACGGTTTGTTATTGAGCCGACACAAAAGCCACTTCCTCGATCCGACTCACAGACAAAGAGCAAAGCGAGCTAAGATTGTCCATACCTTAGAGTACAGTATATATGAATAGAGACCGCACCCAAGTTCTCCTCCCATCCACTTAAGTTGCTCTAAAGCGCATGAGGCGATTTCACTCCTCCTTCCGGGTAGGGACAGAGTGCATTCTGGGATGGATTTGAAACAACGGCAAATTAAACATTATAAAACCAATAGAGGGTTTAGCGTATTTAGCAATGGAATGGAATAAATGTCGTGTATGGCGGGTTATGCAGTCAGTTGTGTTAATTTCAAATATTTGACACTGTCGGCGTGATTCCAGATCATTCATTTTTAATAAATCTGTGTTTCATCCTGTGTGTAAGGCTGTGACATGAGGAAGATGAATACTAGAAGGTCAAATGTATCTCTCATGGTGACATTGTATAGTTAAGTTAACGTTGTGATAAACTCAGAGCCAGAGCCATGCTTGTACACTGTCAATCCTCCAGTTGTTGTGAGCTTGTAGATCTGATATTTTCGGTGCACGAACACCGGCACACAACCACGTTATAAGGTTTCACCCATCCCATGCTTTTTTGCCCCACTGCTTTCCAGAGAAATTTGCCTTGCAGTCTAAATGAAAATCTATTTGTTGTTATTGTTGGCCGTATCCCCTGTAACTGTGCTGGCGTGATAGACCCAAGGTCTGGCATGTACTGCCTGCATGTCAGTTAGAAAGCTTCTATTAGGCCTTGATCACTGGCTGCCTGACAGCAGAGTCAACATGCAGGGCATTAGGGCCTGACGCACCATCAAATACAAGCTAATTTATTGGGTGCCTGGCCTGCATCTAGTAAAACTACTATTAGTAAGAAAAAATACTATTCTGCTGAACAACATTGTGTTTTGTTGGTGTGGCTCCTCGGTGGGCGAGCCGTCCAATGAGAGGGTTTGTCTCATAGTGTGTGTCTGAGCGTCCAGGACTTCTCTGGCAAAGTTTCTCTCTGGGCCAATCGGCGGATTCAGCACTGGTCAGATTATGTTGTGTAAACGGTTCTTCCAGTAGGCCTATAGGCCACAGAACTATCACCGCTATTTATTTTTCTACATATATCATCCTTCTGTGTGTAAATTCACAAAATAATTTCCAATTCCACTTGTCTATCCTGTATCCTGTTCTCTGTCCTGATTGGATAGAATTGGTATCAGGTGTGACAATGTATTTTCCTAAATATACTAAAATGGATAGAGAGAGACATGATAAAGGCCTTTTACTGAACAAACACTCTATAGCTTAGTGTTATTTCTATAAGAATATAGAGCTATTTATCACTTTTATTATTATTATTGTTATTATTATTATTATTATTATTATTATTATTATTATTATTAAGAAAAACACTACGTTTAAGAAAATAGCTATCTCTGTAACTTGGAATGAACCAACTACAGTATGTAACCCTTTTACAGTACAGTATACTATGAGTACAGTACAATGAACCAACTACAGTATGTAACCCTGCTAAAACACACAGTACAGTATGAGTACATGAGTTAGTGACTTAATAGGGTGTGAGTCAATTGAGAACAGTCAATAGAGTATCACAATTATAAACAGTATGGTCTATATACAGTATGACAGTGCAGGTTCCTCATCATTTTCAAAATCTATATTTGGCAACTTTCAACCTGCCAAAAATGATGTTGTGAGATTATAGTATAGATTAGCTATTTTATTCCAAGTATAAAGCTAAGAATTAAGTTTGTCATTTAAATAGATGATTCTCTCCAGCCAACGGAATGAAATTTCACCACTAGCACTGCTCCAGTAATAATCCCCACAAGCAGTCAAAAAAACATTAACTGGATAATTACAGTTTGTTTTAATATATTAGCTCCAGTACTTACATGCACCACTTACTGCAAACCACGTATTAGAGTAGGGGTCCTCAGGGGTCAGTAGTAGTGTTTACTTAATTGATCTATGCATTGTGATATTAATACGTAGTTTTTTGGGGCGAGCCGTCAAGGAGAGGGTTTCCTCCTTTTTCCCCTCTACAGTCTACACCATCCCTTTGCCAAAATAACCAATCTACAAGCTTCTATTATTGTCTAATTTCGTCCCCAGAATAGAGATGCCAAGCTTTATTTAACCAGCGGTGCCAGATATGCACTGTAGGGCATGAAAACGACATGGACATGATTTTGCCACATTTTTTGCAGCCTGACTCTCAAAGTGCAGGGAATTGAATGTGTTCCTACATATTGTGGAAGCATGGGGCGAATATCATATTGGTTTAATTTGGAGGCAAAATGGATACCAGCCAGATAGTTGTGTTTCATTGGAAGGCATTTGCTGATGAAAACAAATTAAAAAAAAAACAATGGAGGCCCGAGGTTAGGAGGATTTAGTCGGTTGAATGTAGTGTTTACACTGCATGGTATACATTTTTATATAATGCACTAAAAGCTGTTATGATAGAGAATACCTTTACCATCTGCTATTGATTGGTACAGACGGGCTCTCACGTAGAAACATCTGTCATCGAATGGATCAAAATAAGGGTATTACTTCCCACCCAAAGGCCCGGCCTCCCTTTTAATTCTGCCCAGTTTCACCCTCGGTGTAAATCTGGAAGTGTTGAAACGCATGTGATCATGCACTCCATCTTGGAGCATCCCACACACTGGCATGGTGCTCAGACAAGGTCTAGACTAGCAGGGGTCTTCAACAGGGGGTTCCTCTTAGACTGCAGGGGGCGCCAAACCCTATACCTTCCCTGGGATCCGCACGTAATTTCCGACGGAGCGTTAGTCTGACATGCGTGATGCGCTGCTCCCGTGCTTGCGGTTATGGTTAGGTTAGGGTTTGCGATTTGTCGATTTGTCGGAAAGCGTGCGCGCCCCGGTTCGGGATGCCTCCTGTGGTTAGAGTGGTTGCACTGTAGTGCGGGTGGCTCCGGCTGTCAGGCCGCTCCTCACCAGATCTCCAAGTGAAGGAGTCTGGGAGGCTGCTTTGATGTCGCTTGGCATATTAAACTCGCCAATGAATGCATGGGTTTTGTTCTCGCTGGGGGACGTTATCTGTTGTTGAATTTTGGATTAGACTGTTGATTTAGCACAGTCACACACATGCACACACACACACACACACACACACACACGCACACACACACCACCGCCTCCCCCCTCGTTGTTGGAACAAACACTACATTATTTGCAGACTGTCGGATCACTGGAAGCTGGGGAGTTGAACGTGTTGATTGGTGCGGGTGTGACTGATCGTTGGTTGGTTGATTGATTGATTGATCTGGCTGTGTCTAGTGTAAGTGACCGATGATTGATTGATTGATTGGTCTGGCTGCGTCTATAGTGTAAGTGGTATTGGGCTCCTCGTTCGCTCACTGTGTGGAAGTAGTGAGTTTGTGGTTGAGCAGATCGAGGTCTACGGCAGAGTTTTGTCGCGGCCGGGGGCCGAAACCTTGTATGTCGAAATACGGTCACTTTCCAATTGGATACAATATAGTTATTATTATTGATTCACAAAAAATTAAAAATTAAAAACAATTATGAAATATGGAGATACAAGGTTTCTGCCCGACAGCAACGGTTTTGTATGTTGTTGCACAAATAGCGGGAGGTCTGAGAGTGAGTGAGTTGGCGGTGGGGTTTCTGTGTGATATGTGTGGTTTCACTTTGAGTGGGGTCTGTGTGTGTGTGTGTGTGTGTGTGTGTGTGTGTGTGTGTGTGTGTGGATGCAACAGAGTGGGAGTTTTTTTTATGGTTAGACAGCGTGATGGAGCCTGGATGGAACTTGTGCTTTGACGAGGAAAGCTGCACAGCCGTTGAGGGCTGTGTTGCGTCACGTAGCCACAGAGCCAGGGACATCTGGCCCTGACATGAGATTTCCTTTTATCACCTGCTCGCTCGCTCCCTCTCCCTCTCTACGCATCTGTGTCTCTCTCTCTCTCTCTCTCTCTCTCTCTCTCTCTCTAACTCTCTCTTTGTCTCGCTCTCTGCTGCAGAACAACAATGCCTGCTTCTTCTCAGCCAGACGACGTGTGTTCTCTGGGCCACGCATGGGTATAATCACGGAGAAGATGGGCCCTGTAATGGTGTGTGTGGTTGTGTGTAAGTGTGCATGCCTGTTTGCACTTGGGCGACTATGTGTCCTTGAGTACTATAGCGTGTGAGAGAGCGCGTCCGTCCGTCCGTCCGTCCGTCCGTCCGTCCGTACATGACATGCGCCTGCAGGGGGTCTCAGCGATCCAGAGGCCTGAGAAACACTGACGATGGCACAGGGGGCGGCGGTGGTGGTTCAGGGGGTAGAGTGGCCCGGATGGTTGCCACGGTTCGACCCCGGGCTTCCGACACTGAACCCCTAATTAATAATAATAATGCATTTTATTCATGAAACGCTTTAACATCCTTACGATTCTCAAAGTGCTACAAGGTTTAAAAAGCATGGCAAAATAAATTAAATAAAAAACAATAAAAGAAGCGTAAGCAACATCGTAATCAGTAAAACATGTTTAGGGAAAAGCTTTCTTAAAAAGGTGGGTCTGAAGTCCATTTTTAAAGGAGTCGGTGGACTGTGATGCTCTCAGGTGAATGGTGGAGAGAGTTCCACAGACATGGGGCTGTGGTGCTCTCAGGTGAATGGTTGGAGAGAGTTCCACAGACATGGGGCTGTGGTGCTCTCAGGTGAATGGTTGGAGAGAGTTCCACAGACATGGGACTGTGGTGCTCTCAGGTGAATGGGGGAGAGAGTTCCACAGACATGGGGCTGTGGTGCTCTCAGGTGAATGGTGGAGAGAGTTCCACAGACATGGGGCTGTGGTGCTCTCGGGTGAATGGTGGAGAGAGTTCCACAGACATGGGGCTGTGGTGCTCTCAGGTGAATGGTGGAGAGAGTTCCACAGACATGGGACTGTGGTGCAGGTGAATGGTGGTGAGAGTTCCACAGACATGGGGCTGTGGTGCTCTCAGGTGAATGGTGGAGAGAGTTCCACAGACATGGGGCTGTGGTGCTCTCAGGTGAATGGTTGGAGAGAGTTCCACAGACATGGGGCTGTGGTGCTCTCAGGTGAATGGTTGAGAGAGTTCCACAGACATGGGGCTGTGGTGCTCTCAGGTGAATGGTGGAGAGAGTTCCACAGACATGGGGCTGTGGTGCTCTCAGGTGAATGGGGGAGAGAGTTCCACAGACATGGGGCTGTGGTGCTCTCAGGTGAATGGGTGGAGAGAGTTCCACAGACATGGGGCTGTGATGCTCTCAGGTGAATGGTGGAGAGAGTTCCACAGACATGGGGCTGTGATGCTCTCAGGTGAATGGGGGAGAGAGTTCCACAGACATGGGGCTGTGATGCTCTCAGGTGAATGGGGGAGAGAGTTCCACAGACATGGGGCTGTGTGGCAGAAGGCCCGGTCGCCCATGGTGCGGAGGTTGGTGTTGGGGGGGACGGGGAGAAGATGGTTGTTGGAGGAGTGGTGGGTTTAGGGGCAATGAGTTGTTGATGTGCAGGTCGGTGCCTTGCATGGTTTCCTCTGCCATCGGTGTATGAATGGGTGAATGTAATGCACAATCTCTATATCTCTGTAAAGCGCCTTGGATATAAAGGCGCTATATAAATGCATCATTTACCATTTATGGCATCGGCAGCCCACTCTTCGTTTCAGCACAGCTGAGTAACATGTCACTAATTTGTATCTCCACCAGACCAAAAGCCAGTATACTGTCAAATAAGGAGTTCAAATTAACACTGCATAGTGTGTATAGGAGAGGTTCAATATTTACTTACGGGGTCTTTATATGAAAGCCCAAATCGGATTGTGCATCATTTGGAAAGAATGTTTTGGCCATTTCATTTCCCCCCCGACTGGATTTGTTTATATTTGAGTGTGTGCTAAGAATGTGTGTTCGTTCAATTATATCGTACGTTTAACCCTTGCAACTTTCTTACAAAAGCATTAACCCATTCTGGGCGGGGAACCCCTTTTTGGAGTTTTAAACATTATGTTATAATTTGGCTATTGAAAAATAGCAGATCTACAAGCTCGTAGCGCGCCACCGAGTGGCGCGCTACGAGCTTGTAGGTCTGCTATTTTTGAAAAATCTTTGAATATATGTTCTTTCAGAGGGAACGTTTTTAACTCAGGCCTCAATGGGTTAAGATGTAACGGTACTGATGAGAGAAACAGGGTTGAACCACGCAGACGTGAATGAGACGGTATAACTGGCTCAATGGAAGCTTTTCCCTTTTCTCAACGAAGACATCGGGGAAGAAAACAAAGCAGGGAAATGCAGATGGCTTCCAAATCAAGTCTTAATCACTATTGGACGGTTTACAAAGAAATGATGTTCCTCAAAACATGGCAAGTAAAGTCAATTTTAAACAAATTTCAATCAACAAACCTAAAGTTCATTTGAAACAGCTTCATACATCATGTGAACGTTGCTCTGTGTTATTGAAAATCAAACATTTATACACAAAAAAAAGCAAACATTCTTTTCCTCATATTGACAAATCGGGAAGGGAAAACAGATTGCGACGGACAATATGACCTGTGGACCGCCGCCGTTTCAGTTTGAACTCGGGCTTTCCGCACCTGCTTTCCACCTGGCCATGTCGTTATAGACAAAGACCTTTTGATTAAGTCGTTATTCAGATATTTTATACAAGCATGGTCAGACCAAATTGTTTTCAGAAAGGGGAAAATGTGCTGTGAGATTGTAGCTTGACATTTTGTTGCTATTCGGAACTCGTACGAATTACGATGATGTATGTATATATTATGGCTTAAGTGGGTACAAATTATAATAACCTTGGACAGTGCAGTATAGCCCGTGTGATGATGACTCAATGGTAAGAGTACCCAGAGTGTACCTATTTAAGAGCCCCCCTCTTGGCAAATGTGAACCACATGTTGGTTCCATATGTAAGCAATAAACAGCTCATGGCCCCGTGTCCCCAATTCCAGCCATCATATACGGGGCAAGTGTAGATGAGGCATCCGGAGAACTGGCCAGTTTTACCAACTCGCCGCGATTTAGTGCATTTTAGTTTGACTTCACCTTCATTTAAAAGTCATTGAATTGAGAGAGAGAGAGAGAGAGAGAGAGAGAGAGAGAGAGAGAGAGAGGATAGTTGTTTTTCGAGTTAACACTAGAGAAAGTATAGGAATGCTAAAAGTTTAAAAACACCAAAGTACCGAAACAATGTCATTCTAAATTATTAGTAAACAATATCCTGAAATGGTATTCACATATTCACCTTTTTACCATCATCTAGCTGACCATTTATTTGCACAAAATAATGTGATCACTTTGGAAATGAACTATAACATCTGTGAGGTTGACATACTACACTGATGAAGACAGCATGTTAGCATAACGATGAAGACATTGATGAAGAACCTTCGCCGCGGCGACTTGGTAAACTGGCGAGGTCTCCGGTATCCGTAGATAATAGCAATGACGAGTGCCCCAAGCGCATACATTGCGTTTTATTATTTTACCCCAAAGTCATAATATGATATAATAATAAATAATATAATATCTTATATTATATTATGGAATCACACAGTTAATCAGAATCATGTGCCAAAGCTCATGTATAATCCTAGTAATTGTTATAATTTGTCCTATAGGCCAAGTTGCCAGGAACGGTCCTGAAAATGTTACACTGAATTTTCACGAGGATAAATAATAATTTGTAATGCTGCGCAGTTTTATTTTTTTATTTCAGTCACTGAAATTTTGTAATGTAATGTTTACCTCGGGGAACAATCTAATTATTAAACAATTTGGTTATGTAAACTTGGAGGAAATGTGATCTTAAACAGATTATCCTGTCTTTATTGTGCTATTTTTTTTTAAATCACACATTGACTGTATCAATGAACAGCAGGAAACCATTGCAATGCACGCACGCATGCACGCACGCACATACACATACACATACACATACACATTCGCATCAACGTTGGCTTAAGCAAATCAAACAAAAGACAAAACCATTCTGTGACACATTCTCGTTCATTATTTTTCTAGACACTGTGGACAATAGTATCAGACACTGAAACTTCAGAACTGCAGCTTAGGAGAAGAGAAAAACAAAAGGGGGGGGAAAAAAAGTCTTTCCCGAGAAGATTCTGCTTTATTAGACTGTCAAAAGTGATGGCTGGTTAACCCATTCTGACCGGGCACCCATTTTGGTGTCGGCATCATGTTATGCTTTAGCTATTGAAAAATAGCAGATCTACAAGCTCATATCGCGCCACCGAGTGGCGCGATACGAGCTTGTAGGTCTGCTATTTTTGAAAAAATCGAAGAGCGACTGACATTTTTTAGAATCTGATCTCAGGTCAGAATGGGTTCATCAGACCAGTGTGTGTCCCGTGGAAACCTCGTATGAATCTGATCTCAGGTCAGAATGGGTTAATAGGAACCGCAGGTCACTGGAGACTTTGTGGCCCGAATCTAATGCAGTCAGTCCTCTCTGTCTTCTTAACTGTGGAGAAAGCAGTGGTTATATGGGAGATCAAGACTTGGAGAGGCAACCGCAAATGTCATTCATAGCCCTTGTACGCAGACGATGTGCGCGTGTTGTGTGCACGCCTGTTGTCCGTGTGCAGGACGCATCTGTGTCCGTGTGCATGTGCGCTTGTGTCTGCTCGCTTGTGCTTGGGCTTGTGCAGTGAGCGTTTGTGTGTGTGTGTGTGTGTGTGTGTGTGTGTGTGTGCGTGTGTGTGTGTGTGTGTGTGTGTGTGTGTGTGTGTGTTTTGTTTCTCGTCTCTCATGCCAAGCAGCGCTGGGACTTGCTAACCACGCGGCCGTTTGATCACTATGGCATTGAAATTCTCGGAGGACAGCGGCGGTTTAGACTGGTACACTTTGTCTATGCCCTCCAGTCACCTCCAGATCCAGATGGGAGATAGCTTATAACCCACTGTGACTCTGGTGGTGTCTGGTTGGAGACCTCCAACAGCTAGTACACACAGTACATGGGCAACTGGCCATGCCAGGCCCCCACTCGTCACTGAATGTGGCCCCGCAGTTTAATATCGGAATACTGATATATCATTTCAGCCACGTTACAATTTCAGCAAACATGACCCGCTTTAATTACTTCAGTCTAGCTTAATGAGCAGTAGTATTTGTAGTAGTTATTGTCTTTTTGATGTCCAATGTATTTGCACTTCATAAAGTTAACGTAACTTTAATTAAAGGCATTTGAGAGGCATTTGAAATTAATTAAAAATGTAACTTTTCTGGATTCCAATTCGAAAATAGCAAAACATTATTCAGGATTCCAATTCAAATATTTAGCAAAGATTGCTGATCTACAAGCTCAAAACGTGTCGCCAGTGGCGTGCACAGACATTTAGAGGGGCAGGTACTCAAGTGAAAAAAGGGCACCTTGTGCAGAGCGTGGAACCGGCCGGTTGCCTTAATAGTGTGAGATTTATAGATTTTGGGGCATAAATAATAATATTAGAAGCTTTTTTTTAATCAAGAATTGGTCAATGTCACCATGGTCCACATACTGTAAAAAATTTAAAGGGCACATTGCTGTCCAGACTCCAGAGGGCAATGGCAGGTGGTGCTCCAGCATCCACTAGTGTCTATCTGTGCACGCCACTGAGCTTGTAGACCGGGTGTTTTTGCTATGACAGTAATATGCAATGTGGCCCTCTGAAGTGAGTGTGTAAATATAGTGGCCCTCTCCATTGTCAAAGTTGCCCACCCCTCTAGTATAGATGCTTTTCACGTTTGCATCCAGCTGCACTTGGCTGGCATTTTAAACGCCATCGCAGGCCGTTTGTCCCGTGCCGAAAAGAAAAGAATGTCCGATCTGCAAGTTCACGCCACACGTCGCGACGTGAGCATGTAGATCTGCTGTAAACCCTGCAGGCCTCAGTGTTGTGGCCTTCTGTTGTGCGCATGCATGTGCGAGAGAAATGGCTGTTAAAAATCCGGAGCGTGCGTGCGTGATTGTGTGTGTCAGTGGTTTTCAACCTCTTTTGTGAGCATACTAATACCGTGTTAAGTGGTCATGAGATTCCCACGCATTTTCATTCATCGATTGCATTTCCGGTTTGGATCAGCCGAACCAGCTGAACCAATCAATAGGTCTACTATGATACCACTATACTACTTCACGATAAATAAATAAAATTATAATAAAGAAAAATGAGCAGATCTACAAGCTAGCTAAAGTATAACATAAAACAGTGGTTATTAACGTTTTTGGCTGGGGACCCCCGGAAATGCTTTGGCCATGCCTCGCAATGTATTCATTTGGTGACCCCCCCCCCCCTAAAACACCTGACCTAAAACACCAAAAGGAGTTCCCGTCCTGAATGGGATAAATGAGGTACTATGTATCTGACCTCTATACTTCTATACGTAGCGGAGTGCACTGTACTGAACCGTCTCCATTGATGTGTGGGTACCTCGACTCGAGTGAAACGTGTATAATAATAGTTCACCGCAGGATGTTGGACTATTTCATAAAAGGTCTCCTAAACGCTGCATGTGCTCCGTGCAGTGGCCTGTTTGTTTAGAGAGAAAACAAGGAGAAAGAGACTCTAGGCTCTTTTTCACCGTGCACTCTCATTGCCTTCAATTTCCTTACTCCTACTTCTCCTTGGTTGCTGTCCAATATCCTGACCCAGAGCGTGCATGCGTGCGTGTGTGTGTGTGTGTGTGTGTGTGTGTGTGTGTGTGTGTGTGTGTGTGTGTGTGTGTGTGTGTGTGTGTGTGCAAGCGCACGTGCATACGTGTGTGTGTGTGTGTGTGTGTGCACTCCATCTTCTCCTGCAGAGTCCAGTGTGTGTGTGACCTGCATTCGGAATGAACTGTCTTCTTGCTTTGCTTTCTCATAGTAATAACATCCATGTGGCAGGGCAGGCGTTCTATGTTTTTCTTGCATGAAATGGACCAGTCAGAATCGATGACGGCCCCCGAGTTGGTTACAGCACTTTTGCTGTTGCCCCACAATATGACACACACGTGGACGCATTCACACACACACACACACACACACACACACACACACACACACACACACAAACACAGGCGAACAACAGACACACATGCTTATACGGACCACAGACAAAGACTCAGGTACATCACACACACGCACGCACACACTCACGCGTGCACGCACAAACGCACACTCAAACAGATGTGTACCCATGTAAACATGCACATACACTGACACTTAGCAAAGTTTGGAACAGACATGCTCTCCCTCCATGTGTCTTTGATAAGGCAGACCTACCTCATACTGTTTCTTTCTCAGGTCTAGCTACACACAGTTCAGCTGGAGTGTGTACAGGTGTGTGTGTGTGTGTGTGTGTGTGTGTGTGTGTGTGTGTGTGTGTGTGTGTGTGTGTGTGTGTGTGTGTGTGTGTGTGTGTGTGTGTGTGTGCGTGTGTGTGTGCGTGTGTGCGTGCGTGTGCGTGTGTGTGTGTGTGTGTGTGTGTGTGTGCGCGCGTGCGCGTGCACGCGAGTGCGAGAGAGAGAGAGACATGTTGGAACATCCCCCATACTGTATTTCATCCTGGTTTCATAATGCTAGGATTATTGTCAGAGGAAATTACATGTAAGAGTTCTAACACCTCGACCTAAGATGAACATATTGTTGCTGTCAGGCCAAAACCTCTTATTTCCATATATATATTTTTTTTTTGTCGTGCATCAATGCAGCTACGTTGTCATACTACAGTGACACACATAGTATAGCAGAAATAGCAGATGTACACGCTCCAAACACAGCACAATGCTATGCGGTTCAAGCTTGTAGATCTGCAAACGTTTTGCCGTGCAGTCGTGCACGTTTTAATTTGAAACTTTAAAAAGCAAGCCTTTTTGCACATCACTGACAGGTGCAATGGTGCATAGGATAAGACCAAATTAGATCAAAAGAAAAAAAACTCCCACACCTTGTCATTAAATGCAAGAAAACATATTGAATGGGAACATACTATACAGTTAAACTACATACCAATATGAATCTTAGTCCAACTGTTCTTTTTAAACTGGGAAAGCCTCGGTGTCGTGCGTTCTCTATTCACAAATAGCAGTTCACGAGTCAAGAACCACACCTTTTGAGAAATGTTAAAGATGTTTATTGAATGAAAGACCACACCCGTGTGAACTGAGCACTGGAACTGTACTGTAATTGTTATACTGTACTGAACTCCTGTACTACTCGTACTGTACTACTCGTACTGTACTGTAGTGTCCTGTGTATTGTACTGTTGTGAGTGAGGCTGCAGTGGGAAGTGCATTCCATAGTTTTGGAGCCAGAAGGGAGAAGAGGTTGGGACGTGTGGAGGTACTTGCAGCTTCCCTGCGTTGGCTGATAGTGCGCGGGAGGGTTTGTAGGGTTCAATCAGACTTGCAAGATATTATGGGGGTGCCATACGGAGAATGGGGGAGCCAAGCGAAGAAGGGGGGAGACATGTGAGCATTTTGGCTGGTTGAAGACCAAGCGAGCTGCGGCATTTTGCATGCCGGTAGGCCAGTAAGGAGGGAGTTACAATAGTCAAGTTTTGACGTGACTGATGTCTGGATTAGGAGCTGGGCTGACTCCTGGGTGAGGAACGGTCTAATTCGTCGTATGATAGCGCGTCACTTCCTGATGCGCTATGAGCTTTTAGATTTGCTGTTTTTGACCAGCGCCAAGTATAAAATAATAGTTCAGACAGAAACACTCACGTCAAAGTAGATAAACCATTTATTGCAACAAATGGAATAGAGTTAAACTTGGCATTAAAGGCTCCACTCTGAGAGATGTACTCGGGGAACGTTTAGCAAAACACCTTTAGGGATACAATAGTAATACATAAGCAATACATTGACATTGATATTTAGCTTGAATCAGCGAACATGCATTCACACATATTTGAGCCTATGCCAGATT
Source organism: Protomyctophum bolini (assembly GCF_963924005.1). Lineage (NCBI taxonomy): Eukaryota > Metazoa > Chordata > Actinopteri > Myctophiformes > Myctophidae > Protomyctophum > Protomyctophum bolini. The sequence goes on along the minus strand of NC_137883.1, from coordinate 7,404,815 downwards.
CTTGAGTCTATGCCAGACTGATGACACAGAATCTGCTTTCCCAGTTTGACTGGGTTAACAGACAACTGATGTGGGGGTTGGCAGTAAGTGAACATCAAGTGTTCATACCGTGCATCGTTGTGTGCACAGGCTGAAACTGAATTAAAATCCTCAGTGTTTGCTTAACTACATAAGAAAGTACAAATGTAACCATGAAGTGCATTTGTATTCATTCATTCATGAATTTATTTATTTTATTTATTTTATTTATATAGCACCTTTCCAAACATAACATAATTCATTCATTCATTCAAACCTTTATTTATTCTCGAAAGACACTGAGGTCACCAACATTTGTAGTGTCGTTGAGAACAGAACAGCAACATTTCCTCATCGTGTGACATACTGTAGCATGTAGGCTATGTTTAAACACTTGGGGGTAAGTCTGCAATCAGAGATTTGAATTGACCGTATGTTTCTGGGAGAACAGCTCTTTAAGTGAAGCTGTAGGTCATTCCACGTGTTTGCAGTATACGCTCTTGAAAAATGGACCCATTGAGGATTTTTATGTGTACCCTATTAGTCCTGACGTATATACAGTATATCTAAAACGCACATCTAAATTGCAATGTCAGTAATTTTTGCGTTGCAGTGCGATATATTTTCATATACTGTTTTCCCCATTGCACCTGCCAAACGGCTAGACAGATAGCAGATCTATAGTTCCTAATATTCGTACATATACGGTATAGGAAATACCTCACATTTGGCATACATTTATCTCGTTTTCTGGGGATGAAAGTCGTCAAAATGGCATCATTTTCGCCATGTTCATTAACCCATTCTGACCGGGAACCCATTTTGGTGTTAGCCTCATGTTGTGCTTTAACCATTGAAAAATAGCAGATCTACAAGCTCATAGCGCGCCACCGAGTGGCGCGCTACGAGCTTGTAGGTCTGCTATTTTTGAAAAAATCGAAGAACGACTGACATTTTTAGAATCTGATCTCAGGTCAGAATGGGTTCATCAGACCAGTGTGTGTCCAGTGGAAACCTCGTATGAATCTGATCTCAGGTCAGAATGGGTTAAGCGATACTGTAAGTACATGTGTTGTTTGGCTTGACTCTGATGTTAAATTGGCAGTATTTGAAAGGATTCAATATGTTACTAGTCCATAGCCAGTGTGTATCTGTCTTATCTCACCTCCGTTCATTAAAGGCTCCTAGCCATGTTTTCAGCATGGTACATCTCATCAAAACTTCTGCTTATTCCACCTAATTTTCATGTTCTCTCCTTTGTTCCCACAGCACTCCCGCCCAAAAACGGCTCCATTGTCCTTTGTTCTCCTCATTAGTGCTCTCATCAACTCTCCTCTCCTTGTCTCTCATGCTTAACACATTCAGGACGGTAACCCTTTATGTTTTAAGCATTATGTTACACTTTAGCAGATCTACAAGCTCATATAGTGCGGCACCGAGTGCTATTGCTAGTGCTGTTTTTGAAAAATCGTAAGAATGTGGTGCAAATCTTTGGATATATATTCTTTCAGAGTGAACGTTTTTAACTCAAATCTTCTGGAACAACATATTTTCGGATGGGGGTCGACGGCCAATTTCATATATTTTTGGGGGTCCTTGACATGAAAATGTTTGAGCACGACTTACATATAGAAAACTGCCAGGATTTAGAAGGCATTTGTAGAATCGTCCTCAGGTCTAAATTGGTTAATTTATACTCCACCGCGGTATGACAATGTCCTATCCCTATCCTTATCCACCCGTGGACTCTCACGCCCTGACAGTTTACTAGCTCTCCCTCTCTCCTCTCTCTCTCTCTCTCTCTCTCTCTCTCGCTCTCTCTCGCATAGTTTCAGAGCAGAGCTTTCCCAGCCACATGTACTCAATATAGCCAGTTTATCTTACCTTGGCTTTAAAACAAAAGTCATCCACCCGTGATTAAAAAGAGTCAGGGACTTAGAACATGGAGGGTCAGACTTCAAAAGAGAGGAATGGGAGACCTCAGGGGAGAAAGTGGAGAGCGCCAGTGGCTACCAATGTACTATAGGAATAAAGAATAGCCTCTTGTCTACTCTAGGAACTATTTGCTGGGACAATTTCTTTAGTCGGGGGTCCGTCCGGGCAGCCATTGTCATGGCAGTCCTTGCACTTGTATTTCTGATTCTTCTTATAACTAATCACGAAATCTGCATGAAAATGAACAAAACGTTTTACACAGGCCCACTCCTGTATGCCAAACCTTCTCAACCGGTAGGCTAGTCCTGGTGGTGGTGCTGCAGCAACCGTCTAAAGTTTAAATCTTTGAAAATTCACAATACATCATGAGATGGTATCACTTCAAAGCTCTCGCCAAAATGTAGACCCAAGTGAATAGAAATGTTCAGATGCTTTGAGCTGATTCTCTCTCTTCTCTCTCTCTCTCTCTCTCTCTCTCTCTCTGCAATGCCCAAAGTGCATTTATTGCATTTCATTATTTTGAAGGTGGTAATTTTCACAAATACAAAATAATAATGATTATAACAATATTATCTGGGTCGCGGTTTTTTCCCACATTCTGAATTCCCATAGACTTTTTTTTTTAAATATTGCATCAAATAAGAACTGTGTTCCAAAAATAAACAAATGATCCTGGCGGTTTCACTTATATGGATATGAACAAAACTCCAATAGTGCTGCCGCCAAGTAATCACTTTCTAAGAAACCATTTGTGGATATTAATTGCATTACCACCTGCATGTCAAATTGGACCTCCAGGGAAATAAGGGGGAAAAAGAAAGGAAAGTAAAACAGGCCATTAACTGAAGACCATTGAGACATTTCTTAAATAGTGACTTCTGCAGATGTTCATACTGTCACTTCAGGAGGAGTGTTATAAGTAATTGTACTGTGGGTTCCACAACAGCCCTGTTCTCTTGTGCAGTGACAAGTCCAGCTAGATGATTACATCCCATTAGTGTTGCTGAAGTTAAGCACCAAGGTTGTGCTACACGCATGCACACGCACACGCACACATGGAGCCCTGAATGTGATAGGTAAATGGAGATGCTGGTTGGCTAAGTATCACAGCAGTAATTGTGCTGATGAATGCAGAACGGTTTGGCTAAATATCATCGGGAGAACTTGGAGGGAGCAGAACCATTTCTTCACTCCACACATGTGTGCACCTGTCTCCATGCCCATTCGCACCTGCACACGATGGAACCTGAGAACTGACATTATTCGCAACAAAGTAATACAGTCATTCTTAACTGTGCCTTTGTGCAAATGTATACACTTTCAGAGTTGCAGACGCAAAAGGGTCCATTTGGAACCCCCGGTGGTCCTTGATGTTAGGAACCAGATTGTTAGGAACCTTGTAGAAAAGGTTTCTAAAAAAATGAAGAAAGGGTTTGGTGAAAAGGCTACATTGAATGTAGGTGATTTGGTTGTTTTCAAACTGCATCAAGTTAAGTATTATTGTTATTATAAATCGTTATTATAATCAACTTCATCAAGAAATCATCTTGGCTGGGCGATATGGACAAAAAAAAAACCTCTATGGATATTGTGACGATAATATGTGACAATAGACAAAACGAAAGAAACACTTTCAAAATGCAGTGCGCTGTGAACTACTTTTTTGCTTTTCTTGAAGTCATGAGTGATTTAAAACCAGGAAATGACGACACCAACCGACGCCATAACATCTCAATATCATGGCATCCCAAATCCCATAATGATATCTAGTCCTCACAATCACCACATCAGTATCGATATATTGCTCAGCCGTATAAAAGTGAAGCTCGGGGTCATTGCGACCATGCCAGGACAGCCAGCTGCTTAACTTCACGTCTGTGTGTCAACTAATCGCTGACGCGGATGAGTCTCTCAAGCATTGGGTCGTCTGCGTTAAGTCATTTTGGCCGGGAACCCCTTTTGGTGTTGGCATTATGTTATGCTTTAGCTATTGGAAAAATAGCAGATCTACAAGCTCATGGCGCGCCACCGAGTGGCGCGCCACGAGCTTGTAGGCCTGCTATTTTTGAAAAATCGTGAAAATGTGGCGCAAATCTTTGAATAAATATTCGTTCACAGCGAACGTTTTTAACTCAAATCTTTGCTTCTGGGGGGGTTCCTGGAACAACATAACATGGTCGGCGGCCAATTACATATATTTTTGGGGGTCCTTGACATGAAACGGTGAACCACTGACATAGAAACATGGGTTTTTCAGAAAAGGATTTAGAAGACATTTGTAGAATCAGGTCAAAATGGGTTAAAAGGGAGTGAAGTAATGCTGATGGTCGATGGAGGACAGGAGACCTCTGTTAGTCTTCAGCCTCTCACACCTGCCATACCACTCACTGAGCTCGTTAGTCCGTTAACAGTTGTGAATTGAACGAGGGTGTTTCTTTGGCCATATCTCCCCGCCGCAGACATTTGCACGCCGATGATGAGTCTATTGGCTGAGCACCAGTTATAGCTCAGCCTGCCTCTCTGATCTCGGATTCCGCTCTCTGTCGTGTACTTTGGCTTACCTGTAAATATACTGTTATGAGAGCAATATGTCGGTCTGGCCCGATATACTGTATCTATCAGCTAATTGTTTGACTTTTTCCGTTATCGGTGAGCTTGACCAATGAAAAACAATCTGGCCTGCAAATAATTGTCGATAATATACTCACCAGTTCTGTCTAACTTCAGTGAACCAGGTCTTGTCATTTTGCTTTGCTGGGCATACTGTACATGCAGTCTATGTAGAATAGCAATAGCATTTTCAACAAGTTGTACGTCACGTTCTGATCCAAATTGTTGTTGTTGTCTCCAGCAGGCTGAAGGCATGGGGAGAGAGTATGTTTTGCACCAGCTAATCTCGGGCACCGCTAACCCGGTCGATTCCACATTTTGCACACACACTCCCTGGATGCCAACGATGAACCTCTGCCCTAAGTTTTCCAAAACGGCCTGTTATAGCGCCACCAGGAGGCCGACTTTTGTAAAAACATTATTTTTTGATATTACTCCTCCAACTTCTGTCCAGAAATCCCGCAACTCGTTACACAGTATCTCTATAGTCATGTGTTCAAGACGGATCTGTCCGATATTTCAGATTCCATCCTGATTGGCTAACATTGGCTCGTTTTTAACAACGGTTTTTAACAACTCCATATAACGATCATGAACGCATTTACGTGCAATCTTTCACAGACTTTCCTACTAGGTCGGAGATATATATCCCACCCTTTTCACATTGGCCTGTTATAGCGCCACCAACAGGTGGATTTTTGCAAAAGGCATTTTTGGAACAAAATGCCTCAAATCATCCAATTGCCATCCAAGGCGTAAGAAGAAATGTCACCCTTTTCAGATTGGCCTATTATAGCACCACCAGGAGGCCACAACCTGACCTGGCCTGGTGGAGACCTGTGCCCCGAGGGTCACTTTTTCTTCTCTCATAAGGATCCTTGGCACAAACCCTTTTCAGATGGGGGTCTGTGGGAAAATACATGAGGGGTCCTTGACGTGAAAGTGTTTGAGGACGTACTGCTATCTAGGCAACAACACTAAACGGCACAAACAAGCAAAAAACGAGAAATTGGGAATATATGACAATGTTAAAAAGAGCTGGACTCAATGATCATGTGAAGTTATTGATATATGCCATGTGTGCCACTGTCCACTGGGCAATCATTGTGCTCCCATTTTTGACACAACACATGACAGACAGTAAGTGGAAAATTACAAACACCGGTGTCCCATCCAAGTGTGAAGCATCTTTAGAGTCCCAAGCCTGGAGCCTTGGACCAACCTGCTCATCAAAGACAGAGGGGGATTTACCCCGGCCAACACACATGCGCACGCACTCACACTCGCACGCACGCACACACGCACTCGCACACATCGTCACTCACTCACACACGCACATGCTCACACAGGTCTAATATGTCCCAGCTGTGGATGGTTGCGTGATACAGCTAGACAACAATTAATGTGGAGAAGAGGCAGGACATGTTGACCTACTAAACAGAGAGAGAGAGAGAGAGAGAGATGGAAGGGGGGGGGGGGGGGGCAGAAAGACAGGGAGGGAAATGGGAAGAGAGAGAGAGAGAGAGAGAGTGTACGCACGCACGTACACACACACACACACACACACACACACACACGCAGTCACACGCACGCGCGCACACGCAGAGATGTATACAGAGAGAACAACAACCTCATATAACTGCTAACAGGTTGCAGTGCATGTGCCAGCTCTCTGACATGCCTCACTGTATGTTCTCAGCCTCCAGCTTAAAACATCTGACATTGAAGTATCACACACAGCAACCTTTAACAACCAGCGAATGCCTGGAGTGCTGCATGCACTGTCATCCCTCGGCTTTCTGCTGGAGAGACGTGAGCTAAGGTCAGTGTAATCAGCCCTGACAGCTAGGCCCCCATATGAAAGACCCAAATCCACTCTAAACAGAGTTCCCCATATGTTATTTCTATAATCTTGGACAGCTCCGATAATATTTGTGAACATGAACAGTTCTTAACCTCACCTTAACCCCAGCCAGTCCCGTCCCGAGAACCGCCCACACACGCCAAAAAAATAATAATTTGAAGATCAACTTTGCGGGTTCATAGAAAACAGTGCTTGAGCTTTTACTGTATTATCCTCTAATGTATTTTATTGTAGGCCTACCACTAACGTTTTTTTTTATTATGCGCAAACATGAGAAATGACAAATAAAGTGAACCTTATGTGCCACAAAATGGGCTTAAATGCCCACAGAAATCTCTATTGGTATTATATCCATGAAGTGACCTTGTAATTTAGTATCCAGAGAGAATCATTCTTTTTTTTCCCAATTGTAATTAAGTAAGTAAGTACATTTTATTTGTAAAGCACCTTTCAAGACAAAGTCACAAGGTGCTGAACAGAACACAGAACAAGCAATCAACAAGTTCAAACCAAACAGGAAAACATAGCACAATAAAGTAAAAAAGACAATAAAGAATTTAACGAAACCAATAAACAAAGGCATGTAAAATAGTGAACTATAGGCAGAATCACAAAAACATAGGTATATAAAAAGTCAGGTAAGAACTACATGGAAGAAATAAATAAATGTGTCTTTAGCTTTCTCTTTAAAGGAGTCTACTGACTCAGCATTTTTTAACATGAGGGGCAGGGCGTTCCAAAGAGTAGGAGCAACCACTGCGAAAGCCCGGTCGCCCTTTGTTTTTAGTTTAGACCTGACAAATAAGGTACCTTATGCTAATCACAAAAGCTTTGCCGTTCAGAGCAATCCCCTGATCAATCAATCAATCAATCAAACAATCATTACGCCTCTTAGTATTAAAGGATATCAGGGATTCCACAACTTCTGAATAACACTCCACTCACAGCCACATGGTCTGCCAATTTGTAGCACAGTCTGTACGCATGAATAATATAGTAATCCATTCACACACATGTGCTGTCATTTTAGTAAAGATGTAGTCTTGTGTGCATTGTTTGTTTATCCATTGCCGAACTCTCAACATTGTGATGTGTTTCCAGCATAATCTACTGTACCTATAAATGCACCAAGTCTCTACTTCTGTACGTCTGTAATCCACCTAACTCGGGAACCATTCGCCCCACCGACTTCACACCCCACAGGGAATCCAGTGCCCGGTGTCGAGTCGGTCGGACCCACGGTTGTCCAGAACTGCCACAAAAGGACGACTTGAGTCGTGCGGCCTCATCCTTCCCAGCATTAGGTCTGCCGTGGTCAGCACCTCGTCAGCACAGGTGTGCTGTTCCCTTCATTGTGTTTGTCAAACTGGCAATGAGAAGACTAATACAAATGTGTGTGTTGGCGTGGCAGTTGTGTGAGTGAGTTTGTATACTGTATAGCTCGTCGTAGAGTTGGTGTGTGTAGAAGGGGGGAAGGAGAGGGGGCCTATAGTATAGAGCCCTCCGGTCAAAGAAAGATGTACTGTAGTAGGTTTTAAGTGGTTTAATGAGTTGTTCACTTGTCTGTCTGTCTGTCTGTCTGTCTGTCTGTCTGTCTGTCTGTCTGTCTGTCTGTCTGTCATGCCTCTCCTTCTCTCTGTTGACCCAGTAAGAATGTCCTCTGGGCCGGCTCCCAGACATTGGTTGGGGAAGAATATAAGAATTGAGTCCAACCGCCCAATCTGACATCTCTGTGAAACAAAAGGAATGTGTCAGAGGAGGTCTGTGAGTGTTCTTCTCTTTGGGCAGACTGGATGTCCTCTCTCTTCAGCCAGACGAGTGGTCGGGTGTGTTGAGGTTTCGTTGGCAAACGGCTCACGGTGGAGGGGGGGGGGTGAACGTGAGAATGTAGAGTTCGCGTTGAAATGACGCATCAGAAAGTCACTGTGCAGCACTTCACACGGTGCGGGGGTGGACTGTCAATCATTTTAGCTGGGTGAGGGATTGATTGAATTTGGCAGGTGTGTGAAGCTGTTTTGTTGCAAGGAGTTGCATTGGTGTGACATGTCCTTAAAACTGTTTAGTTGCGAGGAGTTGCATTGGTGTGACACGTCCTTAAAACTGTTTAGTTGCGAGGAGTTGCATTGGTGTGACACGTCCTTAAAACTGTTTAGTTGCGAGGAGTTGCATTGGTGTGACATGTCCTTAAAACTGTTTAGTTGCGAGGAGTTGCATTGGTGTGACATGTCCGTAAAACTGTTTTGTTGCAAGGAGTTGCATTGGTGTGACATGTCCTTAAAACTGTTTAGTTGCGAGGAGTTGCATTGGTGTGACACGTCCTTAAAACTGTTTAGTTGCGAGGAGTTGCATTGGTGTGACATGTCCTTAAAACTGTTTAGTTGCGAGGAGTTGCATTGGTGTGACATGTCCTTAAAACTGTTTAGTTGCGAGGAGTTGCATTGGTGTGACATGTCCGTAAAACTGTTTTGTTGCAAGGAGTTGCATTGGTGTGACATGTCCTTAAAACTGTTTTGTTGCAAGGTAAGGAGTTGCATTGGTGCAATACGGAGACAAAACTCTCTGCGCACATAGTTGGATAGGCCTGAAAAGCTCAGGCTTGTGGGTGGGTTGTCTGTTGTTGCTGACATGTGATGTCGGGTTGATCTTATAAGTTGTAACCTTGTCCATCACATTCTGCATCTTCCAGGTTCTGCTATAGGTATACTGGAAGATGTGCACTTGTGCATGTGTCTGGATCCTGGGGGAGGCAGGGGGGGGGATTCTTAGTTCAGCCTGGGGACAGGGCTGAAGGCGAAAAAGAAACATTCCTTCCTCATTATTTGGGTTGGCACACAGGCTCTTTCTGCTGTCAGAATGTCTTACAGCTGTTGGTCACAGTAACTATTTCATTTATGGTTCCCCGCCTTTTCTCGTCGGCCTTTCGGCTATAGGCTGTGTGGGTTTGTGATTGAGGCAGACCCTGATGACAAGACCTGCACTCTGGGGTGTGGTGAGGGGGCTGGCAGTCCTCTGTCCAACTTCTGTGGTCCTGTCACCACCTCATCTTCCTCACAGCTGAGGTCCATGGGTGTGTCCAGATGTAGACTAGACGCCTATAGACTAGAGAGTACATTTAGAGTTACGGAGAAATACATCATCGTTTCTTTATATAAAATACAAACGTTGTAACTTTGTAAATAACAGTATTAAATGTTATTGTGCAAACATGTGTGTTGTATTATGATGAAAATAATTGAAGGGAAATGTAGTATTTTGTTTAGAAAACAACTGCTAACCTTCTGGGCAGTAAGAATGACATAATGGACATAATTGTCACTAGCGGAGCCACCCTGGACATTTCGGGGTTTTTTTGTATTTCACAAAGCTGTCCTGTAATTGCTTCCACCTTCTCCGAGTCTCCCGCTGTGACAGACAGACAGAGTAACCAATATGCAATAACAATACAATACTATTACAGGGTCCGTCCCCCCCCCCCCCCCACACACACACACACACACACACACACACACACACACACACACACACACACACTGCATTTTAAGCACACTGCACACTGTCAATTGCTCACTGCATGAAAATACAATATATCAATATAAAATATACTTTAATTTCAATACAGACGGAAAATAGACGGCACCCGGGAGCATTATGGGTTGGCGCCCCAGCCTGTGTCTTCCGTGAGGAAGAAGCCCAACAAACCCACGGTGAGGCCTTCAGGAGGGCCATTCAAGCCTCAAGCGCAGCCTGCAGCACCACCAAGGGCAAGGTGGAGCCTGCGGAACCATTGCGGCTCAAGAATCCACCATTCCTGAATAAAGTGCCTGGTGCTGGGAGTCTGGTGCAACGCACAGGGCCTGACCTGGTGAGAGCAGGAGTGGACCTGGTGAGACGTAGGAGGGGCCCGGACAGGAGTCAACCCACAGAGCCTAGTCCTTCCACGTGCCAGAATGGTACCTGCCAGTAGTTCAGGAGGAAGCTCGATCGAGGGTAGCTGCTGGGACTTAAGTCGGGACTTGATCACCCCGGCTGGGTCACCTGAGTGAGGTGTATGATGTTGGGAGACCCGAAACCCCGATGACCTCGGGATACATCACTGAGGATACGTCCCAGGTGCATCCACGTATGTATGTATGTATTTTGTTTTAGTTTATTTAGTCAGCTAAAATGTATTTTGGCGGGCCTTGATGCCGTCGTAATGACTGTTTTTACACAAGCTGAAAATAGCCAATCTACAAGCTCACAACGGGTCGCCTTGTAGATCTGCTATTTTCAGCATGCAGCATGGAGTCCTTGAGGGAGTTCCAGGGGGTCCCCACTAAATGATAGTTAGGAACCAAATGGACCCTTATGGGTCTGTAACTCAGAGTGTACAAACGGAACCAAATGGACCCTTATGGGTCTGTAACTCAGAGTGTACAAATGGAACCAAATGGACCCTTATGGGTCTGTAACTCAGAGTGTACAAATGGAACCAAATGGACCCTTATGCGTCTGTAACTCTGAGAGTGTACAAATGGAACCAAATGGACCCTTATGCGTCTGTAACTCTGAGAGTGTACAAATGGAACCAAATGGACCCTTATGCGTCTGTAACTCTGAGAGTGTACAAATGGAACCAAATGGACCCTTATGCGTCTGTAACTCAGAGAGTGTACAAATGGAACCAAATGGACCCTTATGCGTCTGTAACTCCGAGAGTGTACAAATGGAACCAAATGGACCCTTATGCGTCTGTAACTCAGAGAGTGTACAAATGGAACCAAATGGACCATTATGCGTCTGTAACTCAGAGAGTGTACAAATGGAACCAAATGGACCCTTATGCGTCTGTAACTCAGAGAGTGTACAAATGGAACCAAATGGACCCGTTACAGAGTTAAATTCACTTAGATTGTACAATATACATTGGAGTCCCAGAGATAGAAATGCCATTACATAGGGACCTTAACCTACTGTAATTAAGATCAAACCGGTGGCCCTTGAAATGAAAATCACTGCTAGAGCCATACAAATAATCTCTTATGGGGGTCCTTGGCATTTATTTTCAAACGGGGGGTCCGCGGGTCGTTTTGGCAGTCCTTGACATAAACATTTTGGGACCCATGGTGCACATGTCCTATAGAATGATCCCAACAACACAGATGTGAGAATTTGAGAAGATGTGTGTTGAACTGTTGATAGATTGCATCATCGGAGACTGACAGTGTATTTTTATGTACCTTTGATCATACGTATTTCGGTTGCATATAGCATTACGGGAGGGATGAAATATCCAGAGCATTCTGGCTAATGTCAATGGAATATTGGCGCTGTCCAATTGAAACCAGTTTGATGTATAGCGCGAGAGAGACAGGTCAGATTGATCAGGCATGACCTGGAGAAGATCCAAACCAGATCAAAAAAATGTTGACTATAATCCTTCTATACAAAAATAAATGGCTTCATGGTTCATTCTGGGCCTGAGCCCACGCCAAAACAACAGCACACCATTAATGCCTGGAAGACTCCTCCTTATGACTTAGAAGGCTGTGTCATGGTATATTAAATTGATCATTTCTGAGAGAAGCTTCATCAGAACATTCTTTGTCAGTGACATTAATCATTGTCTCGTCCAGCATCCTGCCAAAACAAACATCAGACATGCAGACACTGCATGGCCAAATCCACATGACCAGAGTTTCAATTTGTGCCTCGACTAAATGCTTTCCGTTTGACGGCAAGTGAAGGTGAAACTCACTGACCTCACTGAGCCTGTATAACAAATGGTTTGTTCATATATAAAACTCTCGCCATAGTCCTATTTTACTGCAAAACTGTGACGAAATGGCATACTGTTGCCAAATGATCAGTTACCCCAAAGATATGTGGAGTTCTGGTGGATACTTGGAGTAATCAAAACATGTTGTGCACGGTCAGCTATGTTGTCCAAAATTAGTGCGCAGCATCCATCATTTTGAGATATCAAATTTCAAATCGCAAATTGAGAAAAAGTGTAGGCCGCAGATCACTGGTTCTCAACGTTGGGTCCGGGGACCCACAGGGGTTTTTGAGGGGGTTCCAGGGGGTCTCAACCAAAACAATTGATAGTAATGGAGGGGACTCTATACGCGGTCCGTAACTCAGATAGTGTACAGTGGAACCAATTGGGTCCATTTGTACACTATACAGATATTTGATTTGATTTGATTGTTTGACTGTTAAGCCTTAAAATGCAGTTTTTGAGGGGCTCCTATGCCCAGCTTTGTGTGTTTGTGTGTACCCCATGGCGATGATTTGATTGGCAGAGCACCCCATGGTGATGATTTGATTGGCTGAGCACCCCTATAGCGATGATTTGATTAGGCTGAGCAATGTATACATAACGTATTGAGGATAAAAAGTGAGGAGATAGAATTGAGGACGCCACAAGTGATTAGCCGGATTGGACTTGAGGATAAAAAAAATCACACCCATGTGAAGTGAGGGGCGCTCTTATCATCTTACAACATCGAGGAGGGAATTCTAACTCATGTTGCTATGATTAGGTGATGTAATGATGATGTAAAACAAACGGTAACAAAACAAACGTTTTTAAAACAAACATTGATCTAAAAACATTAAACCTGTATATAGGAGGGGATATATCGCGCCCCCAAAAAATTGACACTAAGCCGAATTGCTCAGACACTATGATGTAGAATTCTCCATTCATTCACATTGTCAATGGGAATTTAATGTTTGTGTATAGGACAAGAATAGCCAATTTGCTCACATAAAACTCTCTATTCATTGTCAATGGGAATTTAATGGTTGTGTACGACGAAAATCTACACTAATAGCTGAATATAAAGAGGGGGATGTGATGAATGAAGATGTATGATGATAAGAGCGCCCCTCACTTCACACGCATGTGATTTTATTTTATAAAATTAAGTACCAACGAGGTTTGTGCATTTTCAAAAATGTTGCTGATCATATGAAATCTAAGCCAACAAAGTGGAGCCAGAGCAGCAGGGAACTTGCACCTGCAGAGTGTTGAAATGATGTGATTAAGAACAGGAAGCATAAAGAGATTAAGTGAACCATGTGGGGCCGAATGTTGCATTGATCTGCGCTCCACGCAGTCCATCTGTTCCGAATCAATAGCGATTTGCACAAAATCACAAAAGTCATTACTCTGGGAGCTTCATTGTTTTTGTGGACAGACCCATTGTCTTCATATCCATATAAATATACAGCTCGGTTTTCTTGGGACAATTTTTTTACTTGCAATTTCACGACTAAGTAATCGGACTGTCATGTGCGTAAACTAGTTTACAGTATTTTACCCGCGGTCTATAAAAAAAGTAAGTGGAACCAAATCAAATGGATCCTGCATGCATGCATGGGTACACTCAGATATATTTTATTTTATTTCTTTTGACAGTTACACCTTCAAATACCGTTTTAAGTCGTACTATGCCTAGACCACTTTCTTTTAATTAATTTCCTAATAATATGCTGATCATATTAAATGGGAGCCAACGAAAAAGAAAGTGGAAGCAAAGCAATGGGGGACCTGTTGGCATGCAGTGAACAGGAAGACTAGAGAGATTAAACTACAGGGGGTTAAATGTTGCATTGATCTGTCTGTGCTCCGTACAATACATCTGTGATCAATAAAATCACAACTCTGGGAGATCATTGTCTTCATGGACATGATTTATCATATCCATATTGATTTCTGAAGGGAATATGATTTTTACTCGCAATTTCATGAATAAGTCATTGGACCATCATGGTACATGCAATCCCCCGCAGGATCAATAAAGGTATCGATCTATCTATAGACCTATACTAAAATTTACACTATGACACTTTTGTCTCTCCATAGAGCACAGATATCCACCAGCTGTTATTCGTATACGCTTGTAAATTACTTGATTCACTGTGTGAACGTTTATGTCTTGTTGGAAGGCGAAGCATTTATAGCCGGGCATCGTCTTTTAGTATATTAGTAAAACAACTGGTCAAGTGCACACTATATTTCACCACGTTATGTCACTTAATTGTCATGAGCTTGTAAATATCTCTCTCTCTCTCTCTCTCTCTCTCTCTCTAAGCCTCGGTCCCATGGCCTTGTTCATCTGCAAAGAGAAAAGCCTGGTCACAACCTATAGGGCAGAGAGTGTATCTGCGGAAGTGTCGGGCCGGAACATCCGTCAGATGTACAGGTATTTCCCCGGCCCGGATACGTACATTCTTCAACCAACCAACCGACACTTGTTTCATTTACGGAGAAGGTAAACAGATAAAGCGTAATTTCCTTGAGTGGTACTTCCGCCAAAATCCTGCTACTTCCGACCTACTACTTTACAGCGTAGGTCTTGCCTTGTCTCTCTCGCTCCTCTCGATCAAGAAAGTCAAGTAACCTAACGAGATCTTTGGGCAGGATTTCAACCTTTTGTCAACAAAAGTGCATGCTCTCAAGACTAGCTGGGTGCCCTCATTCAATGCCATTTTCATTATGCGTGCACCACTTGGTCCTCCAACATCTCAATGTCACTAAAACTACAGTAAGACCTCCCAAAACAAACTGGTCCGACTACATGTCAGCCACCCATCTAATTCCAACACACTTTGCTAGTTTGGCATGGTCTTCAGGGCAGTGGTCCTTTAAAGGACCTATATCTTCATTATAATAATAGGCTCCTCACAAATGATCATGATAAAATGGCACGGGTTGCTGGGCAGGCCGGGTAATACTGTGCAGGCATGAAAAACATAAAACTAACAGTTGTTCATGGATTGTTATTGTTAATGGCGGTTTGGAGCCCGAGTGGTCCAGAGGTTGTCAAGGTTTCAACAATGAGCGCTCGCCGCTCAGCTGCAAACAAGGCATAAACAAAGTTTCCACGGTGATTATCATATTTAAGACAACTTGGCCAGTCAGAGATGGTTAGCCATAATGGAAGAGAAGGCACATTAGTGTAAGTACTTTGAATAAAAAACAAAACATGGATTGTAATTTTATCTCAACTGTAACTTAACATTAAAACCATTAGTTTTAACCCATTAGGGATAGGAACCTCTTTTGGTGTTTTAACCATTATGTTATATAATTTAGCTATTGAAAAATAGCAGATCTACAAACTCATACCAAGTGCCGCGATACGATCTATAATACGTGCAACAACACAGGCAGGGCTGTATCCTTGCGAGCGGCCGCCATGCATTATTCATGCTGTTGAAGCTTTATGTTGACCAGAGTCCAGAAGAGTTTCCAGTCCGTGACACTTCCTCCACTGAAGGGCCCTAGATATACCGCTATAGAGCGCAGCTGTCCCGCCCCCTTTCAGAAAAGCGAGTGGCCCAGGAAATGAAACCCCAATGCATTTTTCCATCGGCACTTCGAATATAATTTATTTAAAGACGGTTACGCCGCGGACAAAGCCAATTCGGATCATGACAAATCATGACAATGAACACAATGTTTTGGGACGATCAAATCATTAGAAAGAAGAAAATAAAGGCAGGAGACAACACTATTTGTTTTGTTTTTCGTCTTATAAATTATTTGATCGTCCCAAAACATTGTGTTCATTGTCATGATTTGTCATGATCCGAATTGGCTTTGTCCGCGGCGTAACCGTCTTTAAATAAATTATATTCAAAGTGCCGATGGAAAAATGCATTGGGGTTTCATTTCCTGGGCCACTCGCTTTTCTGAAAGGGGGCGGGACTGCTGCGCTCTATAGACCACTGGTTCCCAAACTGTGGGTCGGGACCCTTTTTTATGCGTCACGACCCGAGCAAAAAATCCCCCTTTTTCTTCCTACAAAATACAGTATACGATATTTATTTTTATTTTAAAAAGTAAAATAATGAAAATGAAAAACTGTGTGAATCTAGTGAACTAGTGAAACTAGGTCTATAGGCTACAAGCACAGAAGGCGTTGCTTTGCGCTGTGTTTTGTGAGCTTGTAGATCTGCTATTTTCACTAGTTTGGATCTCGACCTGAAAGGTTTGGGAACCACTGACTGAAACAAACGATAAGCTACAGAGAAATGTACAGTAGGCCTACTGGGATACTGTACGGTACTTTTTACCAACCCTTAGCCACCATATCACATTATAAAACATTGCCAGTCCCTGTGACATGTACTGTGCATGGTGTAATTTACTTACTTAAGTAAAAGTATTAATACTGCAATGTAGAAATACAAGTAAAAGTAGAAAATTGAAACTGCATGTCAAAAATGGATTATAAAATCGTGGTATAAAAATGTAAAATATTTACATCAGGAGCAAATAGGGGTTCAGACTTCAGAGTCTTGCTCAAGGACACTTTGACACTAACTCTGGGGGAGCCCGGCGGGTTTGAACTGGCAACCTTGCGGTTTCCATCCAGCCACTCTACCCCTGACCCACCGCTGCCCTTGCCCCTTAGATTTACAGGCCACACAATAGGATCACACTTAACACAATACAATATATTTTGATGAAAACACTTGAAGCATTCTCCTGATTTATTTTGTGGGCTAGAAAATTTGGAAAATTAACCAAAAAACAGAAAAGTCAATTCCTAATGTCGATCAGATTATGCTAAGATATAACAATACACATTTTTGTATAGATAAAGATATATATAGATATCCCCATATAGATATCCCCATACCCATACTGAAACAAAGAGATATCCCCTGACCCATACTGAAACAAAGAGATATCCCCTGAGCCATACTGAAACAAAGAGATATCCCCTGAGCCATATTGAAACAGAGAGATATCCCCTGAGCCATACTGAAACAAAGAGATATCCCCTGACCCATACTGAAACAAAGAGATATCCCCTGACCCATACTGAAACAAAGAGATATCCCCTGAGCCATACTGAAACAGAGAGATATCCCCTGAGCCATACTGAAACACAGAGATATCCCCTGAGCCATACTGAAACAAAGCAATTATTTCTGGAATCACAGGACTACAATAAGCAGAGAACATTTGAAAGTAAATTAACCTCAAATCTGTTCACAAAACGCACAATAGTGTGACCTGCAGACTGACATGGTGATCATACAAATATAGAAAGAAGCAGGGGCTCGCAACTCACTTTAAGATGCTCCAAACTTTTATTCAGCGACAGGCAGGCAGAGAAAAGTTTCGACATCACAGTCTTTGTCAAGTATGATTCTTTGACAGTGCCTCATTTCCAAATATTGCCAGAATGTAGATCTGGGAAGGCCGGATTCTGTAACTACCGGTAGATCATCAACCGATTTAAGAGTATTCTTTTCATAAGGGGCCCAATGTAAGAATTCCTTTATTAACCCAATCCTTCAATAAAAAGTGAGTTTTGTTAACCCTATAGAACACTAACCTTATATTTGTGTAATTTTCATAATGTTGCTGTTGTCTGAGGTGATGTCTGGTTGTTGGCTGATCCAAGATTTGGGTCACACTCACAAGGTGGCGGTAATGCACCAACAACTGGATGCCAACTGCCGTAAAACAAGAAGAAGAAGAAGCAGCCATTTTGACTCTGACACAGAATGGTGTTCACTGTTCACCAAGCATGGTAGGCCAAAATGTTTGTTGCAGCTAATGCTGCTACTGGCTTTTGGTTGTTTTAGCACTTTAGTCTGTGTCAACATTAATGTCTTAATTGAACTTACCGTATTCAAATATATTTGTTTCAGTCTTCAAATGAGTTGACCACAAATGAAGTGCTCTGCTGCTGTGTCTATAGAGACGTGCAGATACCGGTAAAAAGCATACATGTGTTCTACATTCTACATGTGTCTGTGTATTTAAATGCACTTTTAGATTTGTAATATCACTGTCTTTTTTTGTAGCTGTGCAGGTGCTGTTGATGTCCCCCTTGCCCTCGCATTGATTGTGCTGTAGTATCACTGCAAATCAAAGTAGGTTTTATTGTTTGTTCTTTTAATAATGTTTTGAATGCAGTGTTTGCTTATACCAGGGCTGCCCACTAATGTGTTTTTCCGTTTTCTTAACACATTTAGACCTGAGAACAGATTCTACAAATGTCTTCTAAATCATGACAGATTTCTGAAAAAACTGTTTCTATGTCCGTGGTGCTCAAACTATTCCATGTCAAGGACCCCCAGAATTATCTGTATTCGGCTGTGGACCCCCACCTCAATATATGATGTTCCAGGGACCCCCTGCATATATTTGAGTTAAAAATGTTCACTGTGAAAGAACATAAGATTTGCACACATTTTCAAGATTTTTCCAAGATTGCAGACCTCGTAGTGCGGAGGTTTTAGATCAGTTAAAGTTTAAAATAATGGTTAAAGTGGTTAAAAGCTATAAGGCGACACCGATGCGACCCCATGGTCTAAATGGGTTGAGGGGACCAGTCTTTTATGTTGTTGTTAATTTGAGTCATCCATTTAGTTTGTATAGGCAGTTACTGTAGACATTTGAGTTGTTTTCTATACTGGCACGTTTTAATTGTTTTCTCTAATCTGTTACAGTTGTAACCTTGTTCACGGCCGGGTCCGCCCTGCTGCACACGGCTTTCATCTGTTGTTGGGACTGCACCGTGGGACCTTTGGGTGTTTATTGGTGTGTATGTTTACCTCCACTGCCTTGACTATACAATAACTATTGTATTGTTGGATAAACTGAAGCCAATCCCTAAATAGGCTATTTAAAGTTCAAGTCACGCACTAGAGGGTTTACAGGAGGTACAATACATTGAGTTGTCCCCTTTTCTTTCCCCAATATCATTTCGGTATAATAGTTGGTGTCCTCGGTCCGACCCGCCCTTTCATAGGAGAGCTAATTATAAACTTGTCACCTTATTATCTTATCTGCCATTTTTTATATGCTGTGTAGCCACATTGAAGTAGAGTTGTTATATTGTGCACGCACACACACACACACACACACACACACACACACACACACACTACTGCTTGTTTGGGATTTTGCTGTGGTTACTTATTTACTTTGTGCTGTTATCATCAGTATCTTTTAACTTTTATTTAAATGTTTTACGTGTAGGGCACAGTTTATGTAAACCTCGCTCAATGTCTTCGCTACTCCTGCACAGCAATGACCCACTGCGCGAATAGAGCAACGACCCACTGCGCAGACAGAGCACCAAGGACCCACTGCGCAGACAGAGCACCAAGGACCCACTGCGCAGACAGAGCACCAAGGACCCACAGCGTAGACAGAGCACCAAGGACCCACTGCGCAGACAGGATGGACATCACAGTGAGTACCACTCGGCACCCCCTGCTCTCTCTCTAACCGTACACAAACGCCCAGCATCATATTTTATATTCAGTGGTGGAAGAATTAAGTACACAGATGTTTTACTTGATCCATTCAGGACGGGAACCCGCTACGAGCTTGTAGACCTGCTATTTGTTTTGAATGGTGAAAATGTGGTGCAAATCTTTTAATATAAATGATATTCTTTCATATATATTCTTTCACGTTTTTAATTCAAATCTTTGCTTCTGGGGCGGTCCCATATTTTTAGATGGGGGGGGGGGGGGGGGGTGTCCAATTAGTACTTTTACTTTTTACTTTAAGTATATTTTGGTGCCAATACTTTTGTACTTTTACTCGAGTAATTCTTGAATACCAAACCAGACTATGTATACGATTTGGTAATGATACTGTACTTTTACTTAAGTATAAACTGTGAGTACGTTCTTCTTTTCTTGGAAATACATTGAACTGCGTATTACAAGATTACAAAAGGCATAATACATAAGCAGTGTAATATTAAAAATAAGAACAGCAGCATGAAATGTGTTATATAAAGTAAAAACAAGCATAGAACGGTGTGAAAACAATACTGTCATCTTATTTTAAACGGTAACAAATGAAAACAAGATTAGCTTGCAAGTTTCTAAATTGCCCCATGCAATGACATCATGGATTGATTCCATGGATTGATTCCAGGTAAATGGAGCGCTAAAACCGAAGGCTGTTTTACGGCCGGCTGGCTGGCAATTAAAGCAGACGGGAAACCCTGGGCTGTTCCGATCATTATCAAAAAAGTTTGATATTTATTTAGCTCGCTATACTGTATGTATTGTATACTATACTGTAAGAAGCTTGGGGGCTCTTTTCGGTCAAACAGTAGTGTGTTGCTGCTAGAGGCCCATTGGCTCTGTGTCTCCATTTGATGATGTTTGGTTGTAACCCCAATCCTTGTGTTGGGAATTGAAGTCCCCTGTATATATTATATGGCAGGTGCAAATACCAGCAGGGGTGAATTAATTCACATTATCATGTCTTCTGCAGATTAACTTCCACCAACTTCTTCTAATACCACCTCCTAATACCACCTTCTCCTAATACCACCTCTTTCTGACACGTCCTTTTAACAACAACTCTTTCCATGTTGGTGGAAGCTGATCTACAGAAGAGTAGATGTGACCAGATTTGACTGAGGGACTGCCATCGCGCAGCCTCCAACTTTTCACCAGAGGAGAAAAACTGAAATGATTTATGTTGTATCCAAAATGAGTTAATACCATTTTTAAGAATTTAGGTAGGTGGTTCCACAATTAAATACATTTAAATTTAAATGTAATCTTTATGTTGAATTATTGAGAGTAGCCTAATCGAAATCTAAACGCAATATTATTTGTAAAATGTATATATATTGATTTGAAATCAATATAATCAACTTTATACATTTTACAAAGAATATTGCATTATTGGTAGTTGACATTACACATACACCAAACCAATCATCTTAATATATTGGTTGTTAACTCACTATCTTTGACTTTAGACAATCAAAGACAGTGGGGTTGTAACCCCAATCCTTGTTGGGAATTGAAGTCCCCTGTATATATGGCAGGTATGGCAAATACCAGCAGGAGTGAATGAATTCACATTATCATGTCTTCTGCAGATCAGCTTCCACCAACTTCTTCTGAAACAAATCCAAAATGAGTTAATAGCACAGGCAGACTCTTCACAAGCATGTCTCAAATAAATGTGCCTGCCTTCTATAAAGGGGGACTTCAATTCCCAATACAAGGATTGGGGTTACAGCCAAACATCATCAAATGGAGTGACACAGAGCCAATGGGCCTCTAACGCCAACACACTACCGTTGTTTGACCCAAAAGAAGCTTCCACTCTGCACAATGGAACACCCATACCAACCCAGACCTGGCCTTTGCCATGTGTCAGCAATGTAAATGCATCAGTACCTCAGTCAAGTGCAGTATCTTGCAATTTATTACAATTTAGGCATTTAGCAGACGCTCTTAATCCAGAGCGACTTACATTAAGAAAGAACGAAAAGCATGGCAATACATCACACACATAAAAAGTTAGTTATCATGAAACATGAGTAAGCTAAGAACGTAACAGTATATATCTATATAATGAGTTGGAAATTGTGTGAAATTTGTATCCTATTTTGGAAAAACTTTGCACCATATTTAAGGGACACATATTTAGTAAAGGCACAGTCAATTATCTTATTGTATTTTAATAATGTATTGGAATATATTTTATCTCCCCAGATTTGTCAAAAGTCTATTTTTTTTTTATTCCCCCCCTGTACAGACCATTTTTTAAGAATTTAGGTAGGTGGTTCCACAATTGAATACATTTAAACTGTAAATGTATGTTGAATTATTGAATCAAAAAATTGAACGCAATATTCTATGTAAAATTATATTGATTGAAATCAATATAATCAACTTTATACATTTTACTAAGAATATTGCATTATTGGTAGTTGACATTACACATACAACTAACCAATCGTGATCTTAATATATTGTTTGATAACTCACTAAAACCAGTGTTTCGGTAGTGACTGCACTGTTTCACTAGTGACCACAGCATTGTCTTTACAATGCGATGCCATTATAGTCACTTAACTATTTTGCTAAATATTAACTCAGTCATAAGATGCTTTACATTTGCTCAAGCTACTACTAAACTACTACTGCCTGATCACTTCGGTGCTAGGTCGTGTGGAAGCCCAACCATCTCCTTTGCCTCCATTCTCACTCTGTCTCTCTCTGCCACACTTTTTACATTTTGTTTTGGTATTTTCAAATTTGGTATTTTCAAATTTCATATTGATTCCTTGTGCAAAAAGCTTAAATTCACTCTGGGTTTCTTCTACAGATTGAAGGCTTGTATTGCTTGTTCAGCTCGTAAAAAACTGGTCATTGGTCTCTTTCTGTCCCAATTGGATTATGGTGTTACCATTTATAGGTTTGCCTGCTCCTCAACCTTGACCAAATTGGATCCCTTGTATGCTGCATTGAGATTCATAACAAATGCACCTTTCAGAACACGTTGTATGCTGTAGTCGGTTAGTTCTCATTGGCAGCTCGCAGGCTTCAGCATTGGCATATTTTCATTTATAAAGCCATTCTGGGTGACCTGCCGTTTTACATTTCATCCAAATTCGACCTGGTCCAAAACGGCTTAAACCTCAGGTCAAATGCTTGGCTGCGGTGTGTAGTACCAGCATTCAAATCCGAGGGGGGTAAAAAATGTCTGGCCTTCTTTGGCCCTTGGTCGTGGAATGATCTACAGTCCAGACTAAAATTAGCTTTGAATGTTCCCTTGAGAAGTTTCAAAAGGATCATCTTTGATGTACTATCCAACACTTGCACATGTTTGGATATGTACTAGCCTATGTTCATGCCTATATTTATTATATCGGCTCAGATCGTGGAGATTGTGTATATGGTGTATTTTGCCCTGCTACTAAAAAGTAGGACAGGTGACGTGTTGTATTTATGCATAGGTACTTTAAGGTGTATTATGGATGTTGTATTTGCTGGTTCAAAATGTAACATTGGCGATGTGGTATTGAAGTGTAATTTTTATTTCTGCCTCTTGGCCAGTTCCCACTTGTAAAAGAGACGCAGTCTCAACTTATAGCCCATGTTTTTTGAAATTTCGAAAAGAAAAGTTAGCCTCGTTTCTCATCATTTTGGACCATGGGCTATAGCCCATATCGTACGGCATACTATAGCGCGCCGTTTTTCATCATTTTTGAGGATTTGAAAAAAATGACAAAATGACAAAAACGATGGGTTATAGCCCATGTTTTTTGAAATTTCAAAAAAAAAAGTTAGCCTCGTTTCTCAAATGATGAAACACGGCGCGCTATAGTATGCCGTACGATATGGGCTATAGCCCATGGTCCAAAATGATGAGAAACGAGGCTAACTTTTTTTTTCAAAATTTCAAAAAACATGGGCTATAACCCATCGTTTTTGTCATTTCGTCATTTTTTTCAAATCCTCAAAAATGATGAAACACGGCGCGCTATAGTATGCCGTACGATATGGGCTATAGCCCATGGTCCAAAATGATGAGAAACGAGGCTAACTTTTTTTTTCAAAATTTCAAAAAACATGGGCTATAACCCATCGTTTTTGTCATTTCGTCATTTTTTTTAAATCCTCAAAAATGATGAAAAACGGCGCGCTATAGTATGCCGTACGATATGGGCATGGTACGGCATACTATAGCGCGCCGTTTTTCATCATTTTTGAGGATTTAAAAAAAATGACGAAATGACAAAAACGATGGGTTATAGCCCATATTTTTTGAAATTTTGAAAAAAAAAGTTAGCCTCGTTTCTCATCATTTTGGACCATGGGCTATAGCCCATATCGTACGGCATACTATAGCGCGCCGTTTTTCATCATTTTTGAGGATTTAAAAAAAATGACAAAATGACAAAAACGATGGGTTATAGCCCATGTTTTTTTGAAATTTTGAAAAAAAAAGTTAGCCTCGTTTCTCATCATTTTGGACCATGGGCTATAGCCCATATCGTACGGCATACTATAGCGCGCCGTTTTTCATCATTTTTGAGGATTTGAAAAAAATGACGAAATGACAAAAACGATGGGTTATAGCCCATGTTTTTTGAAATTTTGAAAAAAAAAGTTAGCCTCGTTTCTCATCATTTTGGACCATGGGATATAGCCCATATCGTACGGCATACTATAGCGCGCCGTTTTTCATCATTTTTGAGGATTTGAAAAAAATGACGAAATGACAAAAACGATGGGTTATACTCTCAATGTGATTTTACTGGTTAAATAAAGGTTAAATAAAATAAAACATTTGGACCACATGATGAAATGTCTAGTATGTATACAAATGAAAAAGACATATCAAGGTTCAAGGTTGTTTATTAGTGTCCCTGAAGGGCAAAAGGTTTTACAGCAGGTCATAAGGCTTGAAACGCATATAAATACATGAATCAAACCAAAGTTATTGCTGCTGGTCGCAAGCATTAAATGTATGGTTAATTGAACGTGTCTGTTACATAAGTGTCAAATAAACTTAATTATGAAAACCTTTGTCTCCCACTCTGCAGGTCCATGCACTTCTATTATGGACCCCCAGCTGCCTCGAGTGTGAACTTGGACCAGGCCTCTTCATGGAGCCAGCAACAGAGTGCCTGCCTGGAAATAGTCATCAAGTATCATATGTAAGCTAAGCACCTAATTTCTATGTAATGAAGCTATGCATAGATACTATAGTGCTACTGTACTGTATGTCTAGAGTCACACAGATGATACCTGAGGAAAGTGGCTGGTCATTTGTGTGCAAGCCAAGACAAGCACACTGGAAAGACCTGTGGACAAGTTATGCCTCATCTGTGAGACGGAAACTAACGTTTAATGTTTTCATGAAAAAGTTTATTTATTGGATCAGTGTCTCTCCATCTGATGTCTAATCCTTGTGGTGGGAATGATAGTCCCATAGCACGTGCAGGTAAAATCGGTAGTGAGTGAATTCACATTTCCGTGTGTCTTCTGCAGATCAGCGAAATTTTGAAAAGATGTAAAAATTTGAAAAGAAAGTCATGTACTGGGTATGGTGTGTCAAAGTGTCTCCTCCCCCCTTGGTTGTGTGGGTTCATTTCCATTCAGTGCGATTGTTACAACACTTGTATTGTTTGTGTTTTTGTACGGATAGTTGTATCATTTTTAAGAACGTGCTCAGGGACTACAGATGTAAACTAGCTTTTGGCTAACTCTGGCCCATTTACATGGATGTGAAAACTGACATGTTGATTAAAGAGCATTGTCCCTGTCAAATAAATAAACATTGTACAGACTCACTGTCCAGTAAGGCCTGCCACTAACTCCTCATCCGGGGAGCCACTCCCCGGTGTTTATTTTTGTCTCACACTCTGCAGTTCCATGGACTTCTACTATGGATCCCCAGCTGCCTATCAAGAGTGTGACTGTGGACCAGGCTTCTTCACAGAGCCTATCAAGAGTGACCATGGACCCGGCCTCCTCACAGAGCATGACCATGGACCATATCATAGTACACCACAACACTATTTTATCTAAACATTATTATACTACTTCATATGATCTGACATCGTTGTGGCAACATGTTGGTGACTGTCCTCGCTTGTAGCAGGCATTATGTATGTGGTGACCACGGCAAAGGCCAGGTATATGTTCCATCGTGCAGAGAAGTTCAGTCTAAGCTTGGGGGCTCTTTTGGGTCAAACGGTATAACCCCAAACCTTGTGTTGAGAATTGAAGTCCCCTGTATATGGCAGGTGCAAGTAGATCAGCTTCCACCGACTTCTAATACCACCTCCTTCTAACATGTCCTTCTAACACGTCCTTCTAACACCACCTCCTAACACCACCTCCTTCCATGTTGGTTGGAAGCTGATCTGCAGAAGTGTGTGAATTCACTCACTCCCACTAATACCAACCGGTGGCGGTGCTGTCGTCGGAGGCACTCGCTGATCAGCCTGCGTCGGGGCCCGCTGGCATCTAGTTACGCCACTGGTCAAGCCTGGATCTGTAACATCTTTTCACTGAGAATCAATTTATATAAATTCCCCTAAACTTTATAATTCAGTGTGGTCTGAATTTCTGCGTCTTTTTAAGGGTCTTTTACCAAGGTGTTTTATCCATTGCCTGGATTGTGTTCAAAGGGTTTTTCTAGGATTGGCTAAGGTGACTAAAGGATTTTATTTAAAGGGTATTTCACATACCCTTTCAATAAAATCCTTTAGCCAGTCATTTGTGAAAGGTAATGTATATAGTTGTATACCGATTCATTTGGTATCATTCAACGTTATCTCAAAGGTTTATCCATTGTGCTATCTTAAATTGACAGCTCACTATATTTGACAACTAGGCCTAAGGTTTTTGAAAATGTTTCTTACTGTCTTAAACTGACAGTCCTATATTTCTATAACTATTAGGATAATTTCTTTGGGGTTTTTCCGTTACATTTTTCTGGTGGACATATTTTAATTTAAGGTCCTGGTTCAGACTTACATTATTCACTTATAAATATAAAATAAAAACATTCTCATCATAATGGTAAAATTTCAACCATCACTGTCTCTCCATTTGATGTTTTGCTGTAACCCTCTTCACAGAGCCTATGTGACTATGGACACAACCATGCACTGCTACCATGTTATATTACACCACTACACTGTATTTTATCTTAACATTCTTATTCCACTATATACTGTATTATCTGACATTGTTATACTATATTACTATTACGTTTATTTCTATTGCTACTATTATTGCCTGTATTTCCTCTGTCTCTCTATTTTTCTCTCCCCCGACATAGTCGGGTTCAGCTTGATGTTTCTTCTAAATTCCAATACCCCAAATCTCGGCCAAAAATGAAAAAATGGAAAAAACGATGGGTTATAGCCCATGTTTTTTGAAATTTTGAAAAAAAGGTTATCCTCGTGTCTCATCATTTTGGACCATGGGCCTGTAAATGAACAACACAAAAACTAAGGCACTGGTGTCGGACTTCTGGTTTACCGGAACGGGGTTCAACTCCCTGCAGTGCCCTACTCAATGTGTTGTATTTACCGGAAAGGATGGGAAAAATTAGCAAATTGCGGAGGATGGGAAACATTAGCAAATTGCGGAGTGTTTAAAAAAAACGATGGGTTATAGCCCATGTTTTTTGAAAAATTGCGGAGTGTTGCGGAAAAATTGCGGAAAATTACGGAAAAATTGTGGAAATTACGGAAATTGCGGAAAAATTGCGGAAATTGCGGAAAAATTGCGGAAATGGGAAATTGCGGAAATTGCGGAAATTGCGGAAAATTGCGGAAATTGAAAATTGCAAAAATGGGAAATTACGGAAATTACGGAAATTGCGGAAATTGAAAATTGTAAAAATGGGAAATTACGGAAATTGCGGAAAAATTGCGGAAATTGAAAATTGTAAAAATGGGAAATTGCAGAAAAATTGCGGAAAATTGCGGAAATTGAAAATTGCAAAAATGGGAAATTACGGAAATTGCGGAAAAATTGCGGAAATTGAAAATTGCAAAAATGGGAAATTGCGGAAATTGCGGAAAATTGCGGAAATTGAAAATTGCAAAAATGGGAAATTGCGGAAATTGCGGAAAATTGCGGAAATTGAAAATTGCAAAAATGGGAAATTGCGGAAAAATTGCGGAAATTGAAAATTGCGGAAATGGGAAATTGCGGAAATTGCGGAAATTGCGGAAAAATTGCGGAAATTGAAAATTGTAAAAATGGGAAATTGCGGAAATTGCGGAAAAATAGCGGAAAATTGCGGAAATTGAAAATTGCAAAAATGGGAAATTACGGAAATTGCGGAAAAATTGCGGAAATTGAAAATTGTAAAAATGGGAAATTGCGGAAATTGCGGAAATTGCGGAAAATTGCGGAAATTGAAAATTGCAAAAATGGGAATTTACGGAAATTGCGGAAAAATTGCGGAAATTGAAAATTGTAAAAATGGGAAATTGCGGAAATTGCGGAAAAATTGCGGAAAATTGCGGAAATTGAAAATTGCAAAAATGGGAAATTACGGAAATTGAAAATTGCGGAAATTGCGGAATTTTTAAAAATCCTCAAAAATGATGTGGAACGGCGTGTTATAGCATGCCGTGTCGTGTTTTAAATCCTCAACAATGATGAAGACTATAGCGATGACCTCTGAGACCATGGACCAATGAACCATGTAAATACAACAAATTGAGCAGGGCACTGCAGGGAGTTGCACCCCGTTCCGGTAAACCAGAAGTACGACACCAGTGCCTTAGTTTTTGTGTTGTCATTTACAGGAGTGCAGGAGTAGCGAAGACCATAAACTGTTCCCTACACACGTACAAAACAAATAAATAAAATAAAAAGATACTGATAACACATTCACTTGAACTCTTCTGTTGAATAATGCTGACCTTTGAGATTGTCAAGTTAGAATTGATTAGGTAAACGCTGGCAAAGCCTGCAATGTACGCGTGTTCTAAAATAAATTATGGAAGAGTTCCTTTCGATGAGGGCTAGGTGTACTAGAATAGACAAACCAAAGGATTGCAATTATGCAGGTGTATTCATCTTCTTGCAAGGAATTTCAATTTTCAAAACATGTTTTTGTGGCAGGGCTAACATATTATACGAGATAATGACTATGGCCCTCTCACAGATAGGAGTGAGGGATCCTACAAACATTAACCATATATTGTATTTATATTCAACAAACTGAACAAAGGTAAGGTACCCCATAGGTTAAGTGCTCAGAATGAACAGAAGTTTATTGTAGCATACAAAGGAAGTCATGTTAAAATACCAAGGGAAGGAGGAGTTATTATAATCATAAAAAGTTTATCTAAACTAATAAATAAATAAAATATCAGGCACAGTAAACAAACATATCTGCAAGACTGCAATGCATATTGTCTAAAACCATCAATCACTCATTTGATTTCCCTCTGTTACAGCATTTGGCCTATAGCATCAAACTCATTTTTACCCATTATAAAATGTTGCCTAGCTAGTGAGTTTGAAGCCGCCTTACAGTCCGTCAGGGGCTGGGTAGAGCTAAGAAATCTTAATATTGGAAGAAAAAAAATACGTTTTTCAAAAGAATTTCCATAAATACCGGTAAAAACAATATATTTATAATACATGAATCAATTAATTAAGAAGTAGTGAAAATAGCAGCAGATCTACACTCACATCAAACCAAAAGTCCTAAGTCTAATAGGCCTATATATTTAAGTGTTAGCACTACACAATAGCAGATCTGCAAGATCACAACACATCGCATTGCAACATGCAACAAAGTAGGGCTTTGTCACACATGTCAGCAGGTGAAAACACGCACGTGTCAGCACAGGTGAAAACACAAGTGGGGGGTTAAACACCTGCCTATAGTTTACATTGCAGCCTGTGTAAAAACAGGCAAACAAATAATGCAATAATCACCTCCCTAGCAACATTTTAAGAGGTGAAGTCAACCACACCACAGCAGTTGGTCGATGTGCCGTACACGCATGTATGCACGTATGCAGTATGCACGTACTCACGCACGCACGCACACACACACACACACACACACACACACACACACACACACACACACACACACACCCTTTCCCTCACACTCCATCTGTCTCTCTGTATCGCTCACACACGTACACACAGTCACATATAATCACGCCTTCAGACTTGGCCACCCAACAGACTCATCTAGCTAATAAAGACCTTGGGCTATTGCCCAGAGAGTGTTATGTGTGTGCTATTTGAGTGCATGTGTGCAGAGCAAACAGACCTCTAACAACAATAACAAGCCGGTTGTGAAAGACTTAGATTTTTTACTAATAAGCCATTATTATTATTAGCTGCATGGTGACACTTTAATGATTGGAAAGCGTTTTTGTGAGCTTGTAAATCGGCCATTTTGGCGAAGAGATTTGATGTAGACGGTCACCACAGTACAGTTATAACTCAAGTCCGGTTAATTGAGTGGTTAACCACTCGAACCCCGTCATCCATGTTCTGCAAACTTTTCCAGAGAGGCTTGGTATGGTAAAAAGAGGTCGTCTTGGCCGGGTCCGTTTTACTAATAATAGAGTATGTGTTGAAGGCAGACATGGAGGGTTCAAGTCAGGCAGGCCTGCTGTCACACAGGCCCAACAGAACATGAATACACACATGCACAGTACACATGTACACATATGTGCGAGTGTACACTTGCATGATGTACGCACGCGCATGTGCATGCACGCAAGCACGCACGCGTGCACACATGCAACAACAAACAGATGCACAGGCGCACCAGGCCACCAGCAGATGCTAATTATCAGGCAGAGTCTCAGACAGACACAGATACGTATGCACGCACACATGTCGGTCACACGCACATCGTTGCCATGGGCTCAAAGGGCGACTATTCAACTAGTCGACTAGTAAATCCACTAGTTGACCTCATTGATACTAGTTGACTAGTTGATGAGAGAGAAAGAAATAATTTAAAAAAATCGTTTTTGTAGGCCTCAAGATCAGCTAGAATGCTAGATTATATAGTCACCAATGTACACAATTTTTAAATGTACAAATATTATAAAAAAAATAACAAATTACACAATAGGTAGTTAAACAACTAGTCGACTATAAACTAAGCAAATAGTCAACTATAAAAATCACTAGAATTGAAAGCCCTATAATTTAAGAACAAACACTGAAGTCCATCCAAAGGAATGAGCAGGGAAAACAGCAGGCGAGCAGCGGCACTAATAGTGAGATGGAAAAAGTATTCCTCACACAACGGCTCACTACTCACTGGTGGAGAAAGTACTCAAATGTTGATGTACTTAGTTTGGGTGTCCAGAGTCCCTTCCTCAAAACACCATAAATAAGACACAACATGTCGGCCGTGAACGGCCTTCATCAGGTGATAATCAGCAGTATGTGACAACTCCCTTTTATCCCAGTCGTCACATCACGTGACTGATGACGACTGCATGCAGGGCAGGTGATTCACTATAACACCAATAAGTGACATGACAATAAATATAACAATAAATATGAATAACCACGACAGCAAGCAAGTTTACAATAAGGCAACACAGTTTCAAACAGTTTCAATAAAACTTGCTGTTTTTTTTGCTTGTTACAGACTGTTTTAGTATTTTTTTAATATTTTTGAGATTTTGCAACTTTTTGTTTTTAAGATTTAAAAAAAGATTTGGTACCAAAAGTAGTTTACAGTTTGGGCAATCTGCTCCAAAATAGTGTTAGTCAGTCAGAACAATATCAAAGGGAACAAGTAAGAGACACATGAAGGCTAACATTCAAGATCAAACAATGGCTCTCTGGACATTGGCCAGTAAAGCCATCAAGATTAATTTAAGTGGGCGAACCCAGATAAATGACAAATACCGAGAAGTATATTTCACAAAAGCAAAATAAATCTAAAATGTATATAAATAATATATATTTTAGATTTATACATGCTGGGTCCCCTGGGTCCCCAGCATGTAGATGTTTCTACATGATGGGGGACCCATACTCAACATTTTTACATGCTGGGGACCCATACTCAACAGTTTCTACATGCTGGGGACCCATACTCAACAGTTTCTACATGCTGGGGACCCATACTCGACATTTCTAACATCAGTTTCTACATGCTGGGGACCCATACTCAACATTTCTAACATCAGTTTCTACATGCTGGGGACCCATACTCAACATAAAACCCTGGTGTACTCAACATGTCCGGGTTCACAATGGGGCTCTATGGGCTGGCAAGTAGACTAACTGTGAGATGTAGCCGCACAACCCTGGCTCCGGTACCACATAAAAACAAAAGCTGTTGATCTTAGGAGGTCGGAGAAATAAGGGTGAAAATCCATCAGCCCGTCAGTCATGCGTCTTAATGCAAAGTAGTAAAGATTTGAATGTAGACATGTCTAGAAATATCTGCTGTGCCCCTCTTTTCCTAATCCTGGAGAGGAGAGCCAATATTAATACACCTCTTAAAACACCAAGGGAAATGTTATTTCATCTGGCTATTGAGTGTATGTGTGTGCGTGTGTGCTGTGTACGTGCGTGCGAGCGTGCGTGTGTGCGAGTGAGAGCATGTGCCATGTATGTGGCAATAGTTGGTGACACTTTGGCACCAGCTATTGCGTGCGTGTGTGTGATTTTAGAAGCATGCTGTCTGTGTAGGGCGGCGTTTCAGTGCAGTATCATGACATGTGCATAATGTGTGTGTGTGTGTGTGTTTGTGTGTGTGTGTGTGTGTGTGTGTGTGCAAGTGCGTGTGTGTGTGTGTGTGTGTGTGTGTGTGTGTGTGTGTGTGTATGTGTGTGCGTGCACGTGCGCGCACACACACACACACACACACACGTTTGGACAATATGTGGCTGTCTGCCATTGTCTCTGTGTCTGTGCATAATTACATCTAGCAACATTCTCAATGACCCAAACAAGCCAGGTTTTAAAAACCACACACGTACAATAGAATGTGTTGTTTTGATTTGTTTGAGTGCTGACAGACAGAACAGGAGCTGAGCAAGGAGCACACTGTAACTGGACACTCCCCCCGCAATCATATTTGACACTTCTCAGCAATAGTGAGATTGATTTAACAGGGTTTTGAAACCTTAAAAAAGCTGTACAATAATAGTGTTGTGTTAGATATAGTTCTATATCCCGTTGGGAGAGTGCTTCTTAATACATACACTTTTGTTATAGGCCTGTTTAAATGACTAATAGGCTAATTGTTGTTTCCTTGATACATAATACAGTAAAATGCTCAGCGTTATTTTAGCCACTGCGATGCGTTTTGAGCTTGCAGATCGGGTATTTTTGCTACAACAGTAATATGCAGTGTGGCCCTCTGGAGTGGACATACAGTGGCCCTCTGTAGTGGGTGTGGAAATATAGTGGCCCTCTGGAGTGAGAGTGGAAATATAGTGGCCCTCTGGAGTGAGACATAACATAACATCATTGAGCAGTGCAGTGAATGGCAACGACAGCTGTACATAAACTTTGTTGACTTTCAGAAGGCTTTTGACAGCATCCATCGCGATAGTCTCTGGAAGATCATGAGAAGCTATGGAATCCCCTCCCACATAGTTAAAATCATCCAACAATTCTATACTGGCTTTTCTTGCACTGTGGGAACAAGCATCACCAGCTTTGATGTACAATCCGGAGTGCGCCAAGGATGTGTGATGTCAGCATTACTTTTCAATCTTGCAATAGACTGGGTCATGAGGAGAGCCACGGAAGACAAGGCAAGAGGGATACGATGGACCCTGCATTCCACCATTGAAGACCTTGACTTTGCGGATGACCTCGCCCTTATGTCACATACACACACACATATCCAGGAAAAAACAGACAGACTCCAGCACTATGGCCAACAAGTCGGACTGATCGTTAACATCAATAAAACCAAAATCATGCCCATTAACACCAGTACACCAACACATATAACAATAGAGGAGCAGGTATTGGAGAATACAAATAACTTCACATACCTTGGAAGCATCATTCACCACGATGGGGGAGCTAGTAAAGACATTCAAAACCGGATCAACAAAGCATACACAACCTTCATAAGACTTAAGCAAATCTGGAAATCAAAGCAATACAGCACAAAAACAAAACTCCGGATCTACCAAAGCTGCGTACTCTCAACACTACTGTACGGCGCAGAATGCTGGAAAACAACAGAAAATGACATCCATAAACTATCCACCTTCCACACATCATGCCTGCGAAAGATCCTGCACATATTCTGGCCCAAGACCATCTCAAACATTAACCTCCTCAACATCACCCAACAAGACAACATGCACAGCATAATCAACAAACGCAGGTGGACCTGGATTGGCCATGTGCTCAGAATGGACATCAATGCAATCCCAAGAGTCGCATTACACTGGACCCCAGAAGGAAAG
The DNA here is from genome assembly GCF_963924005.1 of Protomyctophum bolini. Classification (NCBI taxonomy): domain Eukaryota; kingdom Metazoa; phylum Chordata; class Actinopteri; order Myctophiformes; family Myctophidae; genus Protomyctophum; species Protomyctophum bolini. Next base: position 7,370,681 of record NC_137883.1, on the reverse strand, counting down.
AGAAAGAAAGGCAGGCCCAAAACAACATGGCGTAGGACGATCGAGAAGGAGCTCCAGCTACAACATCAGAGCTGGGGGACCATAGAGAAGATGGCCAAAGACAGATGCAAGTGGAGGAACTTTGTTGCTGCCCTATGCGCCAGCCGGCGTAATGGGGATAAGTAAGTAACTGGAGTGAGAGTGGAAATATGAGTGGCCCTCTGTAGTGGGTGTGGACATATGAGTGGCCCTCTGGAGTGAGTGTGGAAATATAGTGGCCCTCTGTAATGGATGTGGAACTATAGTGGCCCTCTGGAGTGTGTGGAACTATAGTGGCCCTCTGGAGTGGGTGTGGACATAGAGTGGCCCTCTGGAGTGAGTGTGGAAATATAGTGGCCCTCTGGAGTGGGTGTGGAACTATAGTGGTCAAAGTTGCCCACCCCTTCTCTAAGTCACACTCCTAACACTCACATGTTGTACGTTATTAAAAAAGCATGTTTGGCATGTGTGAGTGCATGCGTGTATGCGTGCGTCTGTGCATGTGCGTGTGTGTGTGTGTGTGTGTGTGTGTGTGTGTTCAAATGTACATGTAGTATACAAGTCGGGACAAACCCTAAACAGTGCAGGGTTTCTTCTGGGGGGAAAAAAAGAATTATATAAACAATGCTGATTTTGATTTTTATTTGAACGGCATAGCCACGGTCACCAGTGGTGGAGCAGAAATCATCTGTGTCTCCACTTCCAAACACACAGGCAGGTAATTTTAGACCCCGGGGGAACAAATTAGCTGGGTTTCACCCACTCAGGTCAATCAAGGGAGTGGGGGAGGATGGATGAGGACAGAGACATAGAATGATGAAGGGAATGTGAAGGAGATGCAGAACCTTACTGCATGAAATGAGAACTGAGAGACATGCATGCGTGCGAGCGTGAGTGCGTGCGTGTGCAAGAGAGAGAGGAAACCGGAGGGACAGAGGAAAAGACAAACGCTGGAAAATACAAAGGCATATAGAGTGCAGTACACAGACTCCCAGACTGACCCTCTTCTAGGCGGCTCTGCCTCCTACAGAGCCACGCCGTGACAAGCCGACAGGGACATGAGAAATGAATCCGTCGGCGTTCCCCACTGGTGGTCCTGTGTTCAGTGTGTTGCACCCCTCCCTCCCCCCCTTCATTTAATTACCTGGGTAGGAGTCAGATCAGAGCAACAGCGCAGCACTAGGCCTCTATCAGAAAGCAGAAACAATAACAAATGCCACATTAAGAGGATGGGGGGGGGGGGGGGGGGGGGGGGGGGAGAGAGAGAGAGAGAGGGGGAGAGAGAGAGAGAACAAAAGATGAGATGAGAGAAGCAAAAACTAGAAACAGGTGGAGTGCGAGAAAGAAACAGATAGCTGAAAAGCTGAAACAGAAAGACAGCCAGGAAGAAACACGAACACAAGATAGAAGGAGAGAGAGCGGTTTAGGTGGAGGGACAGAGAGAGAGACGGAGAGAGACAGAGAGAGAGAGAGAGAGACAGCGAGAGGGAGAGACAGAGAGAGGGAGAGTGGGGGAGAGAAGAAGAGGGGTGAAGAACGAAGGAACATGGAAAGCCGGTGGTCTTCTCTGCTATATTTAATTACCCCAGTAGGAGTAAGTTCAGTGGATCGGTAGTAGGAGTCCACAGGCCTTCATCAAAGCAGCAGTCACTGCCTATTAGAATATTATTACAGAACAGCAGCAGCTCGGGCAGTGGGCTGATTACTGACTGGGTCCAATGGGAGGCCTCATTTAGCTGGAATGCATGGAGTCTGAAATAGAGAGCACAGATATACACAGAAATGCCACTTGTAGATTGGAGCCATGGGCTGAAAAAAAACATTGTATCGCAGGACGGACGGATGGACGGACGGACACACGGATGCATGTGTATCATTGCGCGGAAGCGGGGATTGAACCCGGGGCTCCCACTCGCCAGACCAACATGCAACCTATACCGTGCCAATATAGGGCTGAGCCCGATTGGCAGGGCTGTTGCGGGCTGGGTCTTGGCTGGGGGCTACAATCTTTGAAACGCGTCCTTGCGCTTCTCACTTCACACGGCGGACCGCCACACACGATGTCCCTCATGTCCCTCACGCGAGGATATCACGATCCACGTCCTGCCGACTACGCCAGATTGTATAGCATTGCGCAGAAGCGGGGATTGAACCCGGGGCTCCCACTCCCGCCATGCAGACCAACGCGCAACCTGTCATGCCAATAGGGCTGAGTCCGATTGGCAGGGTTGTTTTGCGGGCTGGGTCTTGGCTGGAGGCGACACATGGATGAAAGAAAGAAAGAATTGCATAGTGGTGAGGTCATTTTGGAAAAGTCAAATGTTTATTATTCCCGATAAGAAAGACAACAAACAAACATGATATACCTTATATAATTATATATATATATATTTTATTTTTTTTGCTTTGTGGCGGATGTGGTGACATCTACATGTTATATATTGATCAATGCTGAGTTCTAAAGTAGAATTCATTGTTGTATAACAATCCGTGGAAATACCGGTAACACTTTACTTTAAAGTATAGGGTCTATAATGCATCATAATCGCATTTTATGCACTTATAAGGCTACATAACACTCGTTATAACAGTTTATATTAAGTATGCGTAACTTCCAACATTAGCGTTGTCGGCTTAGCGACATTCATTGCGCCGATTTGGAGATACAGGCCATTGAAAGCGGCTCATAGAGTGCACGGGTATACCAATTTTAGGAACACTGATTCTATGCTGCATGAACACGAGTATAGAACTTGCTGGATAATTATCATTGCCTACAGGAAGTCAGATCACATCTCGCCCACCAATCAGGATGAACATTGAACGTGGGCTGATTGGTTGGTTGACTGGCTGAAATTAAGCAAAACGCTGCGCATTATTTCTTCTTAGATTTGATCAGTGGTGGAAGTTGCAATATCACAATGTAGATGTACTTGATTCCAAGTAAATTCTGTATTCAAAATGATGAATACAAGTAGTCTACAATGCATCGGCATCAAAATATACTTAACCCATATAACACTTTTGGTGTTTTAAGGATTATGTTATACCTTAGCTATTGAGTAAAAAGTACAATATTTGCAACAGAGATATAGTATTGGAAAAGTGACATACTCAAGTACCTCAACATTGTTAAGCACATGCAGTACTTGAGTAAATGTACTGTACTTTGATCACCATCACTTTGATATGGCTGGTTCATAATTATAACTACTACATTTCTCTGCTGCACAAGAAATATATACAGTAACAGGCCACATGCACAATCACATGGGTGCACGCATGCGCGCACACACACACACACACACACACACACACACACACACACACACACACACACACACACACACACACACACACACACACACACACACACACTGAATGAATGTATAAACTATACACGTAAACTTGCTCGTACAAACATACACCCACACACTCTCTCTCACACACTCGCACACACATTACACACCTGGTGTGGTCCAAACCACGACCACCATGGCTGAATTAAGGAGACACAGCACGCACGCAGCCACGCACGCACGCATAGACTGAGCAAACGTCAATGTCAAAGTTCCATTTTGCATGTACGAGTGCCACTAATAGAATTGACAAAGGGGGGGAAGCCACTCAGTAAAATCGTCATGATCGTTATAAATGAACACAGAAATGTAGGCTACAAATTTAACGCATTCACACAGTAAAATGGATGCTTTCTCATTCTCCCTACAGTCACACACGGACGCGCACACTATGCATGCTCTCACGCACACATGCATACATGCGTGCTCATGTGCACACGCACGCTTATATGCATATGCACATGCACACACATGCGCACATCATGTGTTTTGCCCACTCACCAATTCATAATTAACGTTCCAATTTTGGAACTCTGGCTCATGGGCTGCAGTGAACCAAAAATAACTGAACCGGTTCCCATTGGGAACCAACCTGTGGAAAAGTTATTCAAGAAAAATCACACCCATGTGAAGTGAGAGGCGCTCTTATCATTATACATCATCATACATCATCTCCTGAACAACTGAATTCATGTGATTGGTTGGTAAAATTTACGTCATATTTGGCATTTGACCTAATTTCTCCTTTGATTGTCAATGGCAAATGGAAATCACACCTGTGTGAAGTGAGGGGCACTCTTATTGTATCATCGTACATCATCATGACGTACCATGCCGATTTGCTCGTCCAACATATGACGTAAATTCCCCATTCATTGTCAATGGGAATGTAATGTTTGTTTAAGACGAAAATCTACACTAACAGCTGAATATAGGAGGGGCTAGCACAACTCGAAAAACTGCCGATAATGGCCAAAAAGTGAACATTTTCAAGATGTTTTGGTCATTATCGCTGGAACGGAAAGTCCCCCCCCCCCCCATGATGTGCTGTGTGAATATACAGTCCATAGAAATGACAGGAGCACAGCTCACAATGTGCGATTGAAGTTTTATCAAAGAGAAGTCCAACACGCTTTAGCCAGTGGGTATTGAAGAAGGTGCTCGGTGCTCAACACCAATACTAAGAAAAATACCTGAGCACTTATAATAAACTATACCCGTCCCAAATAAATGACTGTCACGGTGCAGGGCGGAGAAGGTGTAGGACCTACTTCTACTGCAGACAGTAGAAGCGGAGGCAGGTTTCAGATGCAAGATCCAGGTTGTATTAATAACGCAGGGAAACAGGGAACAGGCACGAGGAAACTAATACTCAGATATGTTCTCAAAAACAGGACAGACCACAGTGACTACATGTAACGAATTAACAGAGAACTGAAAACACAAGGGCATATAAATAGACAAGGACTAACTAGACACAGGTGAACACAACTGACAAATCAACACAGGGATTGGCTGGGAGACTCACAAGACACATGTGGAGAAAACAAGGTTTGACAAGACAGGTAGAGAACTATAGGGACAGGACAGGAAGGCACAAAACAATACTACAAAATTAAAGCACACAAAACTAAACAGGGAGAAACAGGGGAAAAATACCACATACCACCATCTACTGCCATCTCACAGCAGAGCTATGGAGGTTGTATTTACCTCAGATCATAGTTTTTGTCATATCTAATTTGCTCTAATCAATATCAAATTTTAGCGCATTATGAGCCATAATGCAAATAAAGGGCGGTGTGTGTGCACGCAGGGATTTTGGCCATTTTTACGCAGACGCTATCTGTCATTAGCTAAAAATACAAGAAATGCAAATGAATTATATACATTTCTTCCTGGATAAACCACAATAAATCAAATCTCGTTTCTCGGGCATGGCTATACGTATATGTGCAAAGGTAAGTTTAGCTCGTTCTCAGTATTCAAGGAGTTAATAGGTTTGCTTTTCCGTCTGCTCCGTTTGTCCTTTGGCGCATGCGTGTGCACGCGCGTGCGCGCACGCGCGTGTCAGTGCATGTGGTGTGTCTGTACCAGTGTACCTATAGGCTGTGCATGTGTGCAGAGTGCAGGCGTATATATACACAGCGAGTCAAGGTTGGCCTAATTGGAGGTTGTTTGTATGTCTGGGAGAACGTGTAAATGATGGAGGGAAGGAGAAAATGAAGGAGAGGGAGGGAGCAGGTGGCCTCCTTCATCTGGACCGCAGCTGTACACTGCATGACTCACACACCGACCTACCTTGACCACGACACACGCACGCACATGCACACGCACACGCATGCAGTGGCGTGCACAGACATTTAGGGGGGGGGGGGGGGCAGGTGCTCAAGTGGAAAAAAAGGGCACCCTGTGCAGCACGTGGAACCGGCCGGTTGCCTTCATATAGTGTGAGATTTATAGATTTTGGGGCATAAATAATATATTAGAAGCTTTTTATCAAGAATTGATCACATGGTCCATGCACATTCCTCTCCTACAAAAAAGGGGCACATTGCTCTCCAGAGGGCAAAGGGCAGGTGCTCTAGCACCACCTAGTGTCTATCTGTGCACGCCACTGCACACACACACACACACACACACACACACACACACACACACACACACGCACACGCACACACACACACATGAACCAAAATGTTAACTGAGCTTGCTTTACTTTACTGCACGTTGTATTCAACAACCATACTTTCACAAATGCACACATGCACTGCTGCATGCTTATATACACACACACACACACACACACACACACATAATGCTATAATTAAAACACGATCGCCACAGCACTTTTTTCTCTGCATGTCATGGACGAACCCTGCAGCCTTCCATAGCATGAGTTACACTTCATACACCAAAAATACCCGTCCGACAATTTCAAAATGTGTTGCATTTTGAGCTTGGCATGACCCCGGAATGCAACCAAGTTATGGTGCAGCAGGGGTGACATGGACAGAGCCTGGGTGCTCTGTACCACCCATCCCATCGCAGTCGACTGGGTGCTCTGTACCACCCATCCCATCGCAGTCGACTGGGTGTTCTGTACCACCCATCCCATCCCATCGCAGTCGACTGGGTGCTCTGTACCACCCATCACATCGCAGTCGACTGGGTGTTCTGTACCACCCATCCCATCGCAGTCGACTGGGTGCTCTGTACCACCCATCCCATCGCATCGCAGTCGACTGGGTGTTCTGTACCACCCATCACATCCCATCGCAGTCGACTGGGTGCTCTGTACCACCCATCCCATCGCAGTCGACTGGGTGTTCTGTACCACCCATCCCATCGCGGTCGACTGGGTGCTCTGTACCACCCATCGCATCGCAGTCGACTGGGTGCTCTGTACCACCCATCCCATCGCAGTCGACTGGGTACTCTGTACCACCCATCGCATCGCAGTCGACTGGGTGCTCTGTACCACCCATCACATCCCATCGCAGTCGACTGGGTGTTCTGTACCACCCATCGCATCGCAGTCGACTGGGTGCTCTGTACCACCCATCCCATCGCAGTCGACTGGGTGCTCTGTACCACCCATCCCATCGCAGTCGACTGGGTGCTCTGTACCACCCATCCCATCGCAGTCGACTGGGTGCTCTGTACCACCCATCCCATCGCAGTCGACTGGGTGCTCTGTACCACCCATCCCATCGCAGTCGACTGGGTGCTCTGTACCACCCATCCCATCGCAGTCGACTGGGTGCTCTGTACCACCCATCCCATCGCAGTCGACTGGGTGCTCTGTACCACCCATCCCATCGCAGTCGACTGGGTGTTCTGTACCACCCATCGCATCGCAGTCGACTGGGTGCTCTGTACCATCCATCCCATCGCAGTCGACTGGGTACTCTGTACCACCCATCGCATCGCAGTCGACTGGGTGCTCTGTACCACCCATCACATCCCATCGCAGTCGACTGGGTGTTCTGTACCACCCATCGCATCGCAGTCGACTGGGTGCTCTGTACCACCCATCCCATCGCAGTCGACTGGGTGCTCTGTACCACCCATCGCATCGCAGTCGACTGGGTGCTCTGTACCACCCATCGCATCGCAGTCGACTGGGTGCTCTGTACCACCCATCGCATCGCAGTCGACTGGGTGCTCTGTACCACCCATCCCATCGCAGTCGACTGGGTACTCTGTACCACCCATCGCATCGCAGTCGACTGGGTGCTCTGTACCACCCATCACATCCCATCGCAGTCGACTGGGTGTTCTGTACCACCCATCGCATCGCAGTCGACTGGGTGCTCTGTACCACCCATCCCATCGCAGTCGACTGGGTGCTCTGTACCACCCATCGCATCGCAGTCGACTGGGTGCTCTGTACCACCCATCGCATCGCAGTCGACTGGGTGCTCTGTACCACCCATCGCATCGCAGTCGACTGGGTGCTCTGTACCACCCATCGCATCGCAGTCGACTGGGTGTTCTGTACCACCCATCGCATCGCAGTCGACTGGGTGCTCTGTACCACCCATCACATCCCATCACAGTCGACTGGGTGCTCTGTACCACCCATCCCATCGCAGTCGACTGGGCGTATACTGTGATGGATAATTATATAGCAATATTAACGAGAGGGTGTGCTATACCCTCATTAATGGCACGCCTGCGTTGCTGCAGGAAGGAGCTGATAGGCCAGTTCCATATAGGCAGCACCAAAGTTAAAAATCACACCCGTGTGAAGTGACTGAGGGGCGCTTTAATCATCGTAAATCATCATCATCATCATCATCATCAACCAAGGGTTCCCACCGACATACATACAGTATGCCGATTTTCTCAAGACACATAGGACGTAAATTCTCCGTTCATTGTCGGTGGCATTTTTAATGTTTCTTCAGACAACACAAACATTAAAGCTGTATATAGGGCCCCTCAAAAAATGGGAGTACTTTTTCCACCACTGATATTGCCATGTGCATCATTCATTCATACCATATAGTCAAAATCAATTCTCTGACAGCCAATGTACTCCACAGACAATGTGCATGAGCACAATATGTCTTGCATTGGGCTAAGCTCATATACTGTACACTCACAGGAGACACTGAGGCAATGATGTCTGCCTTATATTAATTATTATTATTAATTAATAGTATTTAACACCCGAGTGTCTGTGACACTGCCCCATTTTGAGATGGGGCAGAAGGGGGAGAAGGTGAGACATTAGCCAATAACATAAAAAATATATTTTTGACCTATACGGTAAGTCAGCTTGTGTGGCCTTACTACAGTCACGCGAGTAGAGACAAATTACAGTTAAAATTGCTTTGTAAGACATGTCTTATGTTTCTGTGTTGCAAGATCAAATACACAATTGTTGGGGGGGGTTTGTCTATGGTGGAAGTTGTGTGTTCTTTTCATCACCAGTGAACCCAGCGTGGCATATTGCTTTATGGGCAGCTGGTTGCTTTACGCTGCTCTCTGCTGTCTGGGGTCACCAATGGGCTACAGGGCATGCTGCTGCTGTGTGTGTGTGTGTGTGTGTGTGTGTGTGGGGACATGGGGGTGCATGCCTTCCAGGGCATAGTTAAGTACTTTTTTGGAGCTCCATTTTTCCCCCCCTTTTTTCTTTCATTTCACTTTGATTCCTGGAACACTAAACGTTGTGCATGCATGGACTAGCACACGCACACAACTATGCACAACACACACGCATGCATGCACACACAAACAAACACGCGCACGCGCACACACACACGCGCGCGCGAGCACGCAAGCATGCAAGCATGCACACTCTCTCATGGCTGTTTTACTGACAACAGGCTGGGCAACAGCTCAAACTCGCTGTATTCAATTAGATTTGCAAGTGACACACTTGCTCAATCTCTCTCTCTCTCTCTCTCTCTCTCCCCCCGGGCCCTGCCCCCCCCCCCCCCTCCCCTCTCTCTCTCTCCCTGTACCCCCCCCCCCCCCTCTCTCTCTGGGTCATTGGGAACTATAGAGAATATTGCTTTGATTTAAATCTAATTTGGTGGATGATAAAATCAAGCAGGTGTATCAAATTTAAAATTTCATGGTCAAATACAATATGTTCCAACGTTTTCTTTAAATAGGAACTTGAGCTGATGATTTGTAAAAGAATGCATTTCCATGAAATAAAGATAGTGTGTGTGTGTGTGTGTGTGTGTGTGTGTGTGTTGTTGACACTGAGTTAAATGGTAAATGGTGCATTTATATAGCACCTTTATCCAAGGCGCTTTACATAGATTGTGAATTACATTCACCCATTCACATGCACACATTCATACACTGATGGCAGCGGAAACCATGCTTCAGTGTCTTGCTCAAGGACACTTCGACACCAACTCTGGGGGAGCCCAGGTTCGAACTGGCAACTTTGCGGTTACTATATCCAGCCATATACCCCTGAGCCACCGCCGCCCCTATACGTTACACCAAGACGCTCAAGTCTGACGCACAGTCTGGCCAACCCGGGCTTTTATTGTTACAGACCCGTAGTAGAGGTCTTTGCTTGCTTTTTATGGCTTTTCAGGCTGCGGTTGTGACACCCTCGGTGCTTTTCAGGCTGCGGTTGTGACACCCTCAGTGCTTTACAGGCTGCGGTTGTGACACCCTCAGTGCTTTTCAGGCTGCGGTTGTGACACCCTCAGTGCTTTTCAGGCTGCGGTTGTGACACCCTCAGTGCTTTTCAGGCTGCGGTTGTGACACCCTCAGTGCTTTTCAGGCTGCGGTTGTGACACCCTCAGTGCTTTTCAGGCTGCGGTTGTGACACCCTCAGTGCTTTTCAGGCTGCGGTTGTGACACCCTCAGTGCTTTTCAGGCTGCGGTTGTGACACCCTCAGTGCTTTTCAGGCTGCGGTTGTGACACCCTCAGTGCTTTTCAGGCTGCGGTTGTGACACCCTCAGTGCTTTTCAGGCTGCGGTTGTGACACCCTCAGTGCTTTTCAGGCTGCGGTTGTGACACCCTCAGTGCTTTTCAGGCTGCGGTTGTGACACCCTCAGTGCTTTTCAGGCTGCGGTTGTGACACCCTCAGTGCTTTTCAGGCTGCGGTTGTGACACCCTCAGTGCTTTTCAGGCTGCGGTTGTGACACCCTCAGTGCTTTTCAGGCTGCGGTTGTGACACCCTCAGTGCTTTACAGGCTGCGGTTGTGACACCCTCAGTGCTTTACAGGCTGCGGTTGTGACACCCTCAGTGCTTTACAGGCTGCGGTTGTGACACCCTCAGTGCTTTTCAGGCTGCGGTTGTGACACCCTCAGTGCTTTTCAGGCTGCGGTTGTGACACCCTCAGTGGTTTACAGGCTGCGGTTGTGACACCCTCAGTGCTTTTCAGGCTGCGGTTGTGACACCCTCAGTGCTTTTCAGGCTGCGGTTGTGACACCCTCGGTGCTTTTCGGGCTTGGAGCCAGAATTCTAATAATAGCAGCGGGTCTATTCGGAGGTCGGCTCCATTATCTCTGGTTCTTTTTTACGCAGGTGGGTTTGATGAGTTAGGCCTGAAGTTGAGTATATATATATATATAGGGCTTAAACATGCCAGGTATTTACGTACGTTGGTATATTATTCTATTATTCTGATCTACCGGTATTTTTCCAAATAGTAGCCCGGGCTGTTAATATGCTAAATTGATTTTATAAGGAACTATAGGCTGCTAGTAGGCCTAGTAGGCCGTTGTTTATCTTTTGCACCGGGCCATTATTTGGTTACAGTTACTGTCGAGCATGTTTTTTGTGCAACATTAAAAGGTATGATAAACATACATTTTGACATATTTGACATATTGACATTTTGTCAAATATTCTGTCTTTTTGATTTAATATTGAGAATAGGGGAGCTTGTTATAGGCAGCTCCTTCTGCTTAATTGATTCACGCAAACACGCATGATGTAATTAGTTTTGTAGCACAGCTGTGTAAAATTCCAATATTATAAACATTTTAAAAGGCTGTCATATACTCTGAATATATTCTTTCAAATGAGGTTTGGCCTTAGAGATCAAAAATACTCTGTACTCAGATTTTGTATGAATTAATTTTCAACTATTTGAATAAAGGTTGTACACATCAGTGAAATGAACCGCTGGGAAAATCACTAATTGAGAGAGTGTAGGCCTAACAAGCACCATGCTCAGTGCACATGAAATATATCTCTCTCCATATCGTTTGATAAAGGCATATCAAAAATATGACTTAGGACCTCTGCTTGGATTCATGGTGAGTGGCGCACCGAAGATAACAAGCTCACAACATGCTGCATGTGGATTGTGGACACAACACTTGGAGCTTGTATACGTAGATACACGGAATGACAATGAACATTTCACAGAAAATATAGCACTTTGAATTAAAACAATCGGTTGTGCATATAGGCATATAGTATGGCACAAATTATTATTTTGGGGATGTGGAGGACTTTGGTGGTGAGGCATACGGTGAGAGGTGCGCAGAAAATAGGAGATTATATATATACACGCTGTGTATATATATAAATGAGGCTGACTAAGTTTGCAAATAACGTCCCATGGGCGTTTATACGGACAAGGACGGTCATTTGGACGAGGCGGTTATTACGCAAAATGGTGTCTATTTGTCTGAGTAAGGGCTGTTATTTGGAAATAAACGGTATGTTGTTTTCATGGTTTCGAAAACCAATGTTTTTCATATTTTCTTATCGTTGAAAACCATGAAAAACAACATACTAATACACTGCATAAGCCTGTGAGGTACTGTGACATACTTTGAGGATGCACTCAAGCGTTAAACTGACATTCAGACGTGGGAACCGGTTCAGTTCTTTTTGCTTCTTAGTCCATGAGCCAGAGCTCCAAAATTGGTGGGAAAACCTAGACCTATATTAAATTGTTTATAGGGTCAATACACATAAATTAATACATGATAACCCTTCCACGGTAGTAGCTTTTTCATATTTTCTATTATTTTGCATATTGTCCTACATAATGCGTCATTTGCATATTAAAAAAGGTCAAATTTGTAATAAATCATTGTCCTTGTATAAGTAATCAATTGGGGAAGTTTCATGGTGATAACAATGTAATATAGGTATGGTTTTGCACACTCAATTCATAATTAACGTTCCAATTTTGGAGCTCTGGCTCATGGACTAAGAACCAAAAAGAACTGAACCGGTTCCCACTGGGAACCAACCGGTGGAAAAGGGGCCTCGGTATTTTGCAATGCATGTGTTTTCTGTAACATCAGCAAAGTTAAGCTTCACTAATAAATAACATAACCAGTGGTACTCAATAAACTTATATCCATAGCCAAGTCAATGAGGCTTCATTGTTTTCTTCAGTCCGCCTCGATGCCAAAACAAAATATTCACACACACTCACTGTGAGAAATCTCGTATTTCTTATCAGTGGCTGTAAATTGTGCAGGGAAAACAAACAAATAAATAAATAAATACAAATAAATCTTTGCGAATTTCTACTTTTAGTGTTTTGTCAGTTGACACTATACTAAAGTGTTGAATGACCCACTGCTGAGCACCAGAGGTTTGGTTCATCTGCCACCCAGGGCGCTGAGATTTCGTCTGAGACTCCCGAGGTATGATTATGATATTTTCCATTGTCCCAGGGAAAAAAATCCTCATCACTGCAGACACGCCGTCTAGAGCTCCACTGCCAGATAAGATATCACCCCGATGACTTACAACTAGAAAAAGAGGTCCAGGTGTTTGTGAACGCTGTGTGAATAAATAAAACAGGCACAGAAAAGAGATGACATATGCACAACTGTGTCACACTATTGTCTAACAGAATGTCCAGAGAAACGCTCACTGAGGCCAGATATTGCACCCTACTGGCAGGTCAGGGCTGACCTGTATCTTGCAGGTGACCTTCTCATGAAGGGGGAGAGACTTGTGATACCACAGGAGCTCCGAATGGAGGCATGGGTTCGAATCCCACTTCTGACACCATGTTGAATGACGGGACACGGGACACAGCTAGTAGCTCTTACAAATTTACAACACTTGTTTACTAGTCACCGGAAGTCTGATACATACATGCAAAGCATGCTGGACCTTGTAGTCTATCACATACATAGCCCTACTGCCACACTAAGAACAGTTGCTAACATCTGAGTACAGAAGAAAGCCTTCCATAAGCCCTGGTGTAGCTTGAAGACAGTTTATAGATTATTATCTCAATATATTTTGAAAAAAACAGATGAACAACCTCACAACGTGCCACTGTGAGCTTGTAGATCTGCTATTTTCATCTGTGCCTGTTTTGATATAGACCTGGCCGCTTGTTTCCCTTGCCAAATCTGGCAACACTGGTCACAGCAGCAACAGGAAGAGGAAGTATATGCACACACAAAACAGGTCAATAACAGTCCGACCCCAAACCCAGCTAATGCCACGGGTGAGTCTTCACCGGCCACGTATGTCGAAGCCACAGGTGAGTCTTAACCGGCCACGTATGTCTGACTATTGGTACTTCCAGGGGCGTTACTAGCGCTACGCAGACAACGTAACGTTGCGTTGGGGCCCAGAGGCAAGGGGGGCACACGGCCACCCACCCGTGCCGTCGGTAAAATAAAATTATAAATACATACAGAGATGCAATGGTAGTTGAGTGAGTTGAACAAAGTTTGGCGGAGCCTGGTGGTGGCTGCTGCTATAGCACACACCAGCTGTCGCACCCGCTGGGTCCCACTGAGGTCTAGTTACGATCCCCCCCCCCCGCGCGCACGCAAGAGAGAGAGACGTGACCAGTGATGACAATTTATACTCCATCATACGACGGTGTCCCGCACTGAAAATAGCAAGGTGCCCTGCACTGGTTTTGGCAACGGGACACCGTCACACGACTACGGATAAATCAGTCTTAATGACTGTGGCAGTGTTACAGTATGGAAGACTGATTGAAAATGTGTTCTGGTTTGTATGGGAAGGAACGTCTTGGAAAGAATGTTGTAACGATGTATGTTTGGCTCGTGTAGAAGCGCTGACTTTCTGACCCCTACAGTCAGAGTGCAAAAAGCACTAACTCAATCACAACACAGCAGGAATAGTTTGGGAAAAGTCAAAGCAGGGAGACAAGCATAATCACACTCATGCCTAATTTATGCTCCGTCGTATGACAGAGCGTAAATTAGTCGCGCGCACACACACACACACACATTCGCGCATGCACGCACATACGTGGGTGCAAACACACACGCGCGCTCGCGCACACACGCAAGCACGCGCACACACGCACGTGCGTTGGTTACAAACCAAAGCATGTTTCTTTACTTACAGAGATTGTTGATGCCAACTATAATATACTTGGTTCAATATTCCCGTACCCGCTGACATTGTGTTAATTAACAGAAATCTGTTCACAATGTTTTACAAGACGGTGCAAAAGGAAGAGCTCGTGTTTATCCTGCAGCACTAGACGCCGTCGAGTGTAAACCACTTGGAATCACAGGTCTGCCACAACCATCGTCCATAATGTACATATCTATCCGCAGCGTGGGGAAAGGCCTCATCTAATTGGACCCTCCGTGTGTGTACATGTGCGTACCTGTGTGCATGTATGTGTGTGCATGTGAGACAGAGAGAAAGAGAGAGAGAGAGAGTCAGAGTGTGTGTGTGTGTGTGTGCGTGCGTGCGTGTGTGTTTGTGGGTGTGTACACCATTATGTAAAGGGAGAGTTCACATATTCGTGCGGGCCCATATCAAACAGAACTGTTAATGTGCTTTTCCTAGAATGATGGAACAAATAAAGGGCCTTTCTTTTGTAAATGTTTATAATGTCCTCTCCTCGGGAACACCATGAGTAAAGCATCTGTTTGTTTTTGAACAGCCATTACCTCCACTGACCCTCCACCATGCGCCGCTCGAAGTCGTCCTTTGAATTTATCACAAAACACCTCGTCGTCTGCAGCAACTTATCAAGATTAATGAGAATATAGAATGTATTTTGACCAAACCAATAATACACGCTTCCTATTTTGTGTCTGATACTCATTACTGGCGTTGTACTGCCGAGACCTTCTGTGTCTGTCTATCCAGACAGCGATAATCACCACACTCCCGTCTAATTTATGCTCACATGCACGACGGAGCATAAATTAGGTTCTCCGCGCGCACGCACGCACGCACTCATTACTGGTGTTTGTAACTAGTGCACCAGACCACAGAGGAAAGCGGTAAATGCAGTCCTGTATGTGCCTATGCAGTTCTCACAATAGTAAGGATAGATTCCATGCACAGAAACTAGTGTGACAAACTGTTGTTTAGCGATAATAATATCAAAACAAACCCCAATGGCTGTGATGTAAATTCCCCCGACTTCCAACCATATCGGTATCGGCGAATATATGCCAGTCTAACCAGCGATCCGACACAGGGGTATAAGGGGTTGACACTATAGTGGCAGGTAAATACAATGTTGGGGCAAATAAGTCATTTTCTTTTTTACCACCTGCGAAGCAGGCTGGGCTACAATCTATCAGGTTGGTAGTGGCAACTTATCATTTCACTGGCTGCCGTAGTCACCTATCTTTCTCATTGGCTGCCTCGTCTCTATAGGCAACCAGACACTTTTTGCCTCTAGCCGACCTCTAAGCCAATGGGATAGTATTGCATTGCAGCCACACACACCCAAATACAGATAGACACAGATATTTACATTTATTATTATTATAAATATTATTCTCTGGTATCGGTATTCGGTATCTGTATCGGCTAACACAGAAATTGTGGTATCGGGATTGGATTGGGAACGAAAAACAAAATGCATTTTAGTCGACTAAATTAACTGTAGATTTAGTCGACTAAAATCTTATGGTATTTAGTCAACTAAACAGTAAGACATTCCAGGTGACTAGAATGTGACTAAAACTAAATGAAAACTATTCAAGAGACTAGAATAAAACAAAAATAAAAAATTGCTGTCAAAAATCAACACTGGCATGCACGCAACAGGCACGCACACACGCAAGCACACTCCCACGGTATTCCTGCCTGTCTGGCTCCATTTCTTTTCCTTCTTCTCATCACTCCTACACTGTGAATCCCTGGTACATGTGACGCGTTTTAAAACCCAAACACCAGTGTGTAACAATTTAATGCCAAATGTTTATTTATGGATATAAAATACACTTATAGAACACGAGTCACCGCAAACACCTCACGAGAACACCTATACTGTTCTAATTCGAAACAGGCAAATGACTGACGTTTGATATGTAAAAACAAAACACATTCATACGCGTTTAAAATGTGTTGCCGGCGACTAAACATGTTCTTCTGTATATAGGCCTAATCTAAACACCGTGACACGTTTAAAAAGTGTTACAAATAAGTGTTTGGAACCTAAACGCTTGGATTTAGTGTAAACGTCGACCCATCTTCCTCTCCGTTTTCCACTCCCCCACCACCTTGCTGCTATACCCTCCCTCCATTTGACCATTTCTCTGCCCATCCCTCGCCTCTATATCACTCCCACACACCCATCAGTCGTGTTAGTCCAGGCCTGTGGATCCATTAGTCAGTGTTATCTTCATGTCAACAGTTCTTCTCAAATATTTACAATATAGTCCCTGGTGGGGAGACGGTCCAATCCAGGGTTGGGATATATGATTCACCCTTTTGTTAACACAGTCGCCCCAAAGTAACACTGTACCTCTTATAGAGGGAGCCCACGCTCGGGACGGGCCCAGCACGTCCCCCGAAACAACATGTTTTGGACAGCATGGACGATGAGGTCCTCAAAGAAGACCATCCATACACACACACACACACACACACACACACACACACACCCACACACCAGATTGAAGGTGAGAGGATGTTGTCGACCAAAATCTGGATCTCAATCTGAACATTATCTATTTCTACTCAACGTGTATAATTTTGATCAGAGATTTGCATGTCTTGTCTGACACGGAGACGCGCGTGTTCACACACACACACACACACACACACACACACACACACACACACACACACACACACACACACACACACACACACACACACACACACACACACACACACACACACACACACACACACACACACACACACACACACACACACACACACACACACACACACACACACACACACACACACACAATAATTATGAGTGCTAATATATATACAGTAAATGTAATCATGAATGTTCCTGAGGGGTCCTTGAGGGAGTTCCAGGGGTTCCCCTAATTGATAGTTAGGAACCAAATGGACCCTTATGGGTCTGTAACTCTGAGTGTACAAATGGAACCAAATAGACTCTCAGAGTTAAAGTAACATTGATTTTACAATATAAATTGGGGGGTCCCATGAAGAAATGCCATTAAACAGGGGTCCGCAGATGAATATGCATGCCAAACATGGGTGTCTTTGAAATGAAACGGGTTGAGAATCACTGCCATAAAAATCTTCTCTTAGTGCATGGCATACAGTATGTTTTCAAATGGGGGTCCGCGGGCTAATTAGTGTCAATTTGGGGGTCCTTGACAAGAAAAAGTTTGGGAACCACTGCTTTAGAAACAAGCCCACACCACCCCACCCCCCCAAAAAAACGCAACCAGCGAATAAAAGTAATATACGGTATACATGCGACTGTATACAGGGACAAAAACAAGCCCAAATTCGCTTATAAAAGAAGTGGACTTGGAAACCGCTGGTCAGAAATTCAAATAAATAGACAAGCCGGTCATTTAGACGGAGAGTGGAAGTCTCGTTGACCCCCGCTAATCTCCTTATAGCGGAGAGAGGGCTGATGACCTTATTTACCCACAATGCATCAGCAACACGTACTTCATTAGCCCGGTGTCAAAGAGGGAGCATGCGGTAGCAGGAGAGAAAGCAAACAAACCTAAACATACGCATTGAAACACATCGTCGCTGCCGGGCCGATACCTCGTATGTCCAAAACACTTTTCAGGAAGTGTCAAGTGTGTGTGCGTGTGGGTGTGTGTGTGTGCGTGTTCCAATAGAACCAATGAAGCATATTTATTGTCACACGAGATCTTGTTGACCCATTTAGACCTATGTCAGTCGTTCTCAACCTTTTCCATGCCAAGAGGACCCAGGGAATTATAAGTATTTGGCCACCGACCCCCATCTGAAAAGACCCCCCCTGCACAGAAGCAAAGATTTGAGTACAAAACGTTCGCTCTGAAAGAATATATATTCAAAGATTTGCGCCACATTTTCACAAATTTTCTAAAATAGCAGATCTACAAGCTCGTAGCGCTGCTGAGGGGTAGAGCTTGTAGATGGGGTTCCACGTCCTGAAACGGGTTGATACTTTTCACTGGGTTCAGTATGAAACCCACAGACAGACTATACGAATTATAACCACGTTCACTTTCAAATCGCCGATCTACAAGTTGGACGCTGCGGGGCAACACACAACACTCTCTTACGCTCTCTTCTCGTACACGACAAAGTGCAGGGCATTGATCTATACGCATACGTTACGCGGCAACGACGAACGACGTGAAAGGAGGCCGAAGGAGATGCGAGGTTTCTTGGCGACAGCGGCGATACATCAGCCCTGGCAGTTAGGTCACAACAGGCTAGGCCACAGACACGCAGCGCGTACACAAAGCACTGCTTCCACTGTGAGGATCCAACAAATACACATAGATATGAGAGAGAGACGCGCGCGCGCACGCACGCACGCACAGATACGTTCACTCTGTCTCACAAACATACAAGATATATTAAGAGTTGAGTCACCAGTAAACCCTGATAGATAAACAAGATGTTGAAGTCGGTGAGTTTATTTGACGTCGCTCTCACTCTCTCCCCATCTCTCTCTCTCTTTCGGTTTCTATGCATGTCTCTCTGCCTCTCTGTGTGCGTGTGCGCGTGTGTGTGTCTCCCTCTCTCTCTCTCTCTCTGTGGTGTCTCTCATGGCCTGTCTGCAACCCTGACCTCCTGCAGTGTTTGTTTTAGAGCGTGGCCCGTTAGGGAAATATAGTACACACACACACACACACACACACACACACAAACACACACACGCACGCACGCGCACAGGCACACACACACAGCTTAATGGGAGGAGGAGAACATGTGGCAACGCACGCTGACGTTAGTGAAATACTTGAGAGTTTCCTATGTGAGATGTTGAGCATAACTCTATGTCTCTATCATCACATCTCAGGTATTAAATCACACGTCAGATAGCGCTTAGCGCGTCCGCAATCCTGTTTTCCCCCGAAAACGGCAACCTTCCCGAATAAGAAAAACACGAGTAAATACTGCGATTCCAGGCAAGAAGCTCCTTTAGCCCAGCGGTGCTCAACCTGTGGGCCATGGGCCCACTGACGGCCCACGGGGGCCCACTGACGGCCCACTGACGGCCCACGGGGGCCCACTGACGGCCCACGGGGGTATTGCAAGTGGGCCCGCAGACGTTATTGGCAAAACACGCAACATGAACATCAAGGTACAATAGATTTGTTGATCGGAAAAATCAATGCGGTCTGAATATCCACCCATCTGACCAATATGTGGTCTGACCATATTGATTGATTGATTGATTTGTATGTAGTAACAGATTGGAGAATTACAGTTGTCAAGCACAACTGTTAACTGTGTACGACACCATAAAGCATCACACTTGTTTACAATATAGGGTCCACCGTGTTCAATTCATCATAACATTTAGAGACGTACAAATATACACTTCTAAATAGCCACAAACAGGAAATCATCATAAAGGAGGTAAAAAAAAAAAAAGAAAAAAAAACATATACAGTGAGGGGAAAAAAAAGGGGTGGGTGGGGGATTTACGGGGGCCAGTTTCGAATTGCAGCCGTCTGTAGGTGCCCTTTGAGAGCGGTTTGGAAGTCAAGGGATTTGCATGTCTTAATGACTGTTGGTAGGGCGTTCCACATTTCGGTGGCATATATAGGAACGAAAATAATTTAGTCTCTCGTTTGTGCCGAATCTGGGTTGCACATGGTTTGTTGGACTCCCTCATGGTGTTGTGGGTGGGCTGCGCGATTTATACGCGATGTATACTTGGTCGTATCAGGACAGACTTTTGTGGCCAAAACAGCCAATCTATAGCTCCCAGCGCGTTGTGGTGGTCACACCGCATTGTGAGAAAAGCATTTAGAGCAGCGGGCCCCGTTCACCCCATGCTACCTCCTGACCTATAGCTGACACACCAACCCCCCCCGACACTCAGTCTCGTTGTATTTGGCCGAAAGTCTTTCATTTCTTCTAATATGATTATGGCAAATAATCACAGAATCTCACTGCACTGAGAGACATGCAGCTGCTGTATACAGTATACGCTCCCAGCTGTACTCTATACCAGGGGTTCTCAACGTTTTCTGGCTGCGGGGACCCCCGGAAATGCTTTGGCCGCGTCTTTCGCGAACCCCTGCTCTATCTCCGTGGTTTACTGGATTTTGCCGTTTGTGTTAAATAACACCGTAAAACCGCCATTATACCCTTTTCACGTTTCACGCTCACATTTTTGGGAATCACAATAGACTCAGCTGGAAACCACATATAGATAACACAAAAAGAAAATGATCAAAATCAATTGCAATACCAAACACGTAGTAAATTATGTAATGACAGTGCGGCAATTCCAAAGCCCCTTCAGGTATATTTTATAAGCTATTGTCAAGCAGGATAATTTTATTTTGGGTGAGC
Organism: Protomyctophum bolini; assembly: GCF_963924005.1. Lineage (NCBI taxonomy): Eukaryota > Metazoa > Chordata > Actinopteri > Myctophiformes > Myctophidae > Protomyctophum > Protomyctophum bolini. Next base: position 7,349,620 of record NC_137883.1, on the reverse strand, counting down.
TGGTCATGTTGAAAGTATAGCACTCGAGTCAAAAACGTGCGGGCATCCCTGACCTATAGAGGGTGTTCGACGTGCACCACAAAGGGGTACACGCACCACAGTTTGGGAACCCCTGTTTTAGAGTGTGCTAAACCAAGCTATATATATAGCATCCACAACTGAACCCTTGAGCAAGGCACTGAACACTGGAAGTGTTCATGCAAACAGGCACGCACACACACACACGCACACACACCATATCCATTATCTACAAATCTGGCTGCATTGCCCACGGACCAAGCCATGTGCAGACTGGGTGTGAGGGATTAGGTTTCAAAACACAACGCCAACTCTGCTCACAAATACTGATAAAATACCCTTATATGGAGAGACACACACACACACACACACACACACACACACACACACACACACACACACACACACACACACACACACACACACAGTCATATTCCAGGTGTGTGGGGAACTGGAATAAACGTGAATGACGTTGGGATGGGATGATGAAAAAAAAAAGAGAAAAAAAAGTTGGCAGCAAGAAATAAACATCAGTCTTGCAACATTACAAATGACTGTACTTTATTGATAGTACTAATAGCCGCATTTAGATGAATGTGATATTATATAAACGATAGCACTAGTCGGGGGGGAAATTAAGGCCCCGTGTAAGAGCCAATGAATGACTAAGACCTTCTCTTCTGTTTCTCTCTTCGTGTAGAGAAAAAAAGAGGAAAAGAAAGTCATTTACCGGTATTAAAAGCCTGGAGCTTGTGCAGTCTTCTTCATTACACTTTGGCTCTGTCAGACAGCGCTCATAGACTGTTGATCTCTTTTATGACCACATATACGGTATAATACGCTTCGCCCTGTCAGTGCTGCATGCGGGTCCAAAATCCCTTTCTTGATGACATTATCAAGAAGAACATTTGGCTGCTTTATGAGCTGTCTCTGCCTTTGGGCTGCAGGACTCTCATCCGTACAGAGTGTATTGTATGAGTGATAACATTCAGTGGTGGGAATGGTAACCAAGTACATTTATACATAGTACTGGAAGTAAAAGTTTGAGGTATTTGTACTTTACTTGAGTATTTCCAATTTCCAATGCTTTTACTTCTACTCCACTACATTTTGTATACTTTTACTCCACTACAATTATTTGAAAACTTTAGTTACTATAGTTGAGATTTTAATGATTTCATTTTGATTAGAAAACGTACAGTAACCACTTCAAACTTATATATTTCGGCCATTTGAAAAAAAAAGCAGATCTATACAAGCTCACAATGAGTCACGATTCGAAACATTGTGAGCTTGTAGATGGGCTATTTAGTCTGGTTGCCCTAGTCTGGTTACTTAACTAAAGACCTGGAGGCGTGGTCAATGCTCTTTGGCCACTCAGAATAGCCAAATGGCATTGATCACGCCTCCAGGTCTTAAGTTAAGTAATAAGACCTGGTACTTAAGACACGCAAAATACAGCCCATAGACCATTAGCGAGTTGGCTGGCAGATTATTGTTTTCCAGGCTGTATTAGAATGCGAGAATACTCCACCCCGCGGGTGCCTGATACTTCTTACTAGTAGTGTGGGGTGGGGGGGGGGGGGGGGGGGGGCATCAGAGGCAGGCCTGTCTTTACCATATAGTCTAGAATTATGCTGACAAAACCTCTCCACAGACACTCCTCCACCCTGCACAACAGCTGAGGAACATCTAACACTGGCACTGTCTCTCTCTGTCTCGCACGTGCACACACACACACACACACACACACACACACACACACACACACACACACGCACGCACCCGCATGTGTACGCACACAGGAAGGTCATGTCCTCCTAATAACTCCTATTCTGGAGTGTTTTCTTGGCAGACCGAGCTGCACTTCAGTGTGTGGCCTGACTGGGCAAACACACCTCAAAAATGTATCCAAATGAAGTTTCCAGGGCCGTTCCAGAGGGTGAGTCACTGAACCATCATCACACTAATGAGGGCTTCCCCTATTTATGCCCCCCCTTTTTTGGAGGGGGGGGGGGGGGGGTCTATTCGGTCTATTTGTGAGTCATGATCTTTATTGTCATGTTTTGATTCATCCATCTACACAGCTGCATTGTGAGCTTGTATAGATTGCTTGTACAAAGTGGGACCAAACGGACCAGTACAGGTCTGTATACTTTCCACCAAAATAACTTTGGTTCTAGAACCGGTTCCCTCTATAGATCCTTGGAACCTTTGGTGCTTTCACAGAACCATGCTTTGGTTCCAGTTCCAAACCCACTTTTAGGGTTCTGAAATAATACCAGTGGAAAAGTGTTTCACTTAATGTGGAGTGGATGCACCACTCATATCACAGAGGTGTGATTTGTTCTGAAACGTTTCTTCTGGTACAGGAAGGCTGTAACGAAGACTTTCACCTAGAGCTCCATATATGGATACAACAGAGATATCTATAGTGGCCCATATAATACTGTATGGGTATCATTGTGACACGCATCCAGTCGAACCCTATATAAAGACGAGATTTAGGGAGAAGCAGTAATGGCTACGCTCCTCGTGAGAGACTTCGTATAGCTTTCCATACGAGACAGGATATTTTGGGAATTTATACAACCCAGATATTCTCAGCGATACCTGACATTACAACCCAGACATCGTTGTGTTGTCAGATATTCCAGCATCTTGGTTAAGTTCTCACCTACTGTATAGACAACCTCTATCCGCGGGACCACAGTGGCAAATACATTAAAAACAAATCTAGCGAGACCTGGTATCATTTTAGTGCCTTTAATGGCATTAGGAATGAAGGCATTTTTTAAAGATGTTACGGTTAGCTTTTGGTACTTTGCACCAACCAAAGGGAAGTATAGTTCGAACACTATTCGCTGCGGCTTGTTAGCACATGTTATGCTTTAGCTATTGAAAAATAGCAGATGTACAAGCTCATACAAGCTTGTAGGTCTGCTATTTTTGAAAAATCGAAGAACCACTGACATAGAAACATATTTCAGGATGCAGGATGTAGAAGACATTTTTAGAATCTGATCTCAGGTAAAAATGGGTTACGATTGCTAAACCACATTGCCATGTTTAAAAGTCAACATTCCCTCTATCAGGTTCTTATAGACCCAAATGAGTCACTGTTGTTTATCACTCTGGGGGATCTCAAGTGCCTCTCAATAAAAAAAAAACGGAACAAACCGTTTCTCGTGGACACAACAGTCATAGACCTTCCTTGAACAAAACGACAGAAACTATCGTTTGTTATTATTATTGTGTGAGCCAAAGCTCTGAAACGAAAGAGCGGAGCAGAAACATGGATAGCATGCACTTTGGTTGAAACTCCACTGGGTTACAGACAGTATACAGTATCAACAAACAGGTGTGTGTGTGTGTGTGTGTGTACCTGGTGCATTTATATAGCGCTTTTATCCAAAGTGCTTTACATAGATTTGTCCATTACATTCACACACACACACACACACACACACACACACACACACACACAGAGATGAGTCTTGCTCAAAGACACTTTCGGGGGAGAGCCCGGTATTGAACTGTGAACCTTGCGGTTACCATGCTGCTGCTCTACCGGCCACTCTACCCCTGAGCCACTGCCGTGTGTGTGTGTGTGTGTGTGTGTGTGTGTGTGTGTGTGTGTGTGTGTGTGTGTGTGTGTGTGTGTGTGTGTGTGCGTGTTCGTGGAGTGAAGAGAGAGAGAGCGAGAGAGATAGCGACCGCATGAGCATTTAATCCCCTCTGCAGGGAGGGAGGTGGCAGAGCCAGTCCTTTTGTTGTGTGTTCCAGAAAGACCTCATCCCCCTCGCACGCTCATGCAAGGACAGGGGAACTCTATACTCTCTCTCTCCCCCCTCTCTCTCTCTCTCTCTCTCTCTCTCTCTCTCTCTCTCTGTCCCATCCTGTCGTCCTCCACGGCACGGAACACCTATTGTCCATCCCTCACACACGGAAATGAAAACAATATACACACACACACAAATCCTCTATACTCATGAACTAATATTTAGTGGGCTGGGGTTTGGTGTATACTCTTTGCTTCCCTCCATAGACCTCCGTTTGCCTAAATACAGCCGATTTACAAGCTCACACAGTCACAACGCACACGTCACGTTCAATTTGCGACACATGTTTTAGCTATAAGCTTGCAGATGGGCTATATTTTCAGTGGTAATAATGTTATGCCCAGACGGGGCCGGTGGATGGATGACAACATGACTGAAGTGGTTGAAGCGATAAGGCTCTCCGTGTGTGTTGATGCGGGTGGCTTAAGAGCGTTTCCCTGTCACTCTGCCATCATCATCAGCTGCCTACAGAGACTCTGTACAACCTGAAGATAAGCACGATAAGACATGCAGTCAGTGGTGGAACGCAACCAAGTACATGTACTAAAGCACTGTACTCTACCCATTCTGACCTGAGATCAGATTCTAAAAATGTCTTCAATAGCTAAAGCATAACATAATGCGCCCAAAATGGGCGAGGTCGATTAAAAAAAAATGGTTCAAAATCCTAACGTTTTTTCTGAAAAACCCATGTTTCTATGTCAGTGGTGCTCAACCTTTTTCCATGTCAAGGACCCCCAGAATTATCTCTATTGGGCCACGGACACCCCCCATCTCAAAATATGTAGTTCCGGGGACCCCCCCCCCAGAAGACAATATTTTAGTTAAAAATGTTCGCTCTGAAATATATATTCAAAGATTTGCACCACACTTTCACGACTTTAAAAAAAAACAGCTGACCTACAAGCTCGTAGCGCGCCACTCGGTGGTATGCCTTTTTTCGGACAAGAAAGAGGTTGTTTCCTATGGTAGATAAAAAACTTAAAAAAATCTGATTTCATGGTTCTACAAATCCCGTATCCCTACTCCTGCTTCTTCCCCATTGAGCAAATCATTAATATCATAAAAGGACACTTTATCTTGAACAAGGTGCTCTCAAGATAAATAAAAAAGTGACACAGTATGATCTCATGCTCATGTCGCACCAAGACGTGAATAGGTCTTGGTCTGCTATTTTTTTGAAAATGCCCAAACATTTTCCAAACATTTAATAAACGTTTTGTTGAGCAACACCGCAGCACAAATTATACATCCGTAGCCTATACTATACTATACGTAGCCTATACTCCGACATTGTTGCGTGCCGAGAGCAGACGATAGTCTCTGTCGGGTGGAAAACTGTTCCTTTTCAGGATTCAACTATTTGTTTTAAATAGCAGATGGACAAGCTCAAAGTGCGTCTTCACATTTCGAGCTTGTGGACCTGCTATTTGTGATGCTTCTGTGTGACGGTGTCGTGTGATCAAGTAGGACATTAAAAACAAAAGAACAAAAAGGACCCGGGCGGCTGGCGTAGCCGTCTGGGCAGCACGGCTGGTAATCCAGTCCGGCAGTGTGCCGCGGGTTCGACTCCCGATCCCGACGGCCTTATCTGCGTGTCACCACCCCCCCCCCATCTCTCTCTCCCATTTCCTGTCAGCCATACTTTCATCTATCCCATAAAGCCAAAAATATATCTAAAAAAAAAAACCCCACAAAAGGTTCAAAATACGGAGATAAGAGGTTTCTGCAGTGCTTGTATACAACTGTTATATTTGGCGCACGCCTCCGTCACACACAGCGGCGTGTATACGAATCAAGCTTTTAGCCATAACACCCGACTTGTTTCATCGGATGCCCACTTCCAACATCTGAGCGAAACGGCACGACAGCCACTAATCGCTGAATGAGCCACCACACACCTGGAGAGCCTTCAAAGGCTCGCAGGTAGGTCGGCGGGTGCAAGGTATGTGCAGGCTATACCGTGGTGGTGACCCTCTCGCATTAAGCGCCAAACAGATGTGCGCACGCATGCACGCGCGCGCACACACACACACACACACACACGCTCTCGCAAAGTGGCGCATTCCTTCACCGACACAGCGCTGCCCACATGAGGGTCTCAGGTGTTTTTCCTTTGTACCTTTTCGAGCACAAAGAAAGCGACAGAAAGTGAGTGAGACAGACAGAGATAGAAGGAGAGGCTAAGAGATATGATGTTTTCCTTTTTCTTGTGAAACCCCATCCCCCTTTCATTCTCTCTCTTTTCCAGTGTCAGTTGTTCTTTTGTGTGCGTCGCTGATGAGGCCCCCTTTGACACTGAAGAGGTTATCCACTTGATACCTGACGCCTATTGAAGTCTCTTTCTCTCTCGCACGCACGCACGCACACACGCACGCACGCACTCACACACACACACACACACACACACACACACACACACACACCCCTGAGTTATACTTAGTTGTCACACTGTGAGAATCATAATCTTTATTGTCACATTACAGTTTTAAGTAGCCTACAGTAAAAGGGTGGGTGAAATTCGTTTTCGTGCATATGTAGTTCCCATCGTGTCGTTATTCCCAGGAATACAAATAGAAAGGGAAGAGGGGGAGGGGGATCAAGGCAGGGGGGGGATTAAGTTCAAGTTTGAAGCTTTTGCCACAGGTCGTACAAATAAAGGGCTTCTCCATGTTAGATGTGGCAAAACTTTGTTACAAATTCATGTTTTTGTTTGTTTTGCTTGTAGATCTGCGATTGTAGGTGTGCGACATCATGGGTACACACACACAGCCAAGTATCATTTAGGCATAACTCCAACCCCAACCCCTAAACCTGACTCCTGGAGTCTCTCTATTCTCTCTCTCTAGCTCTCTCATTCGTGTGCGAGCACGCACGCACGGACGCACGCACGCACTCACTATGTTCGTGGGCCAAACTCAACCTCACGGTCACCCTAACATAGATACACAGGTGACACAGCAGCAAAGACATCACAGCAGAAACTGTCAGAAAACACTTACATCATTGTCTGGAGGGAGGGAGGGAGAAGAGCACAGTAGATGGAGAGCGAGAAGAAAAACAAAGGAGAGACAGGGGTTGAAGAGAGGGCAGAAACAAGGACAGGACAGAGATAAATGCATATCGTCATGGAAACACCATTATGTCCAAATGAACCGTTCCTTTTCAAGAAATAGCAGGTCTACATGCAGTCCACCAAGCTCAAAATGTGGCAACGGATTGTGAGCTTATAGATCGGCTATTTCTTCTTGCTACTTTTCACTTAGCACTCCTGTGTGATGAAGTAGGACATTAAATGACCATGAAGAAATAGTTGAAATATGAAGATACAAGGCTTCCCGCCCCATAGTGACGATATTCTGAGTTATCAAAGCACATTCCTCTACTACAGTGCAGGTTTTCAACCCTTTTCAAAACTATAACGAATATTTTGTTGTCGGTGGACAAGATTATGTCCACTATTCCATTCTGTATTGATGTTAGGAGAGACAACAGGCAAATGTTGAATTGTGTTGACTTCTTGTAAATCAAGCAATGCAGATGTGTAACAACAATTTAACTCTTGAGAAAACCAAATGGACCCGTAAGGTCTCAAGAGTTAAAGATCTATACTAAACTCCATTTAGCTGGAGACCACCCGGAACCCCCTCCACTGCGCAGAAAGCATGGAATAAGGATGTGTATATTACAGGAAACTCCAGTTAAACTTTCCAACAAACTCCGGTAAGCTCCCGAATTGTACCGTCACACCTGTATATTAACGTATATTACAGTATATGCCTGCTAAACTTGAGGTTTACGGGCAAATTGGTTACGGGTGAGAAGAGGACAGAGGACGACATTATCTGCTGCCCGATGCCGACAGTGCACTGATCACCAATGTTTGTGAGTGAGCTTTGTAGCAGATTGGGTGTGGCCGCGCCGTCCAATGTGCCTGTGTCACAGTGCTCATCAGTGGAGAGGACCAATTATTCCCCACGGCAGCTGTAGGCACTCTCACATGATAGGCTACCACAGGCCTCCTCCTCCTCCACCTCTCAAAGTACACACAGAACTATAAAATAACATTATTAATAGAACTACAGTACAAAAATACAAATATGGCTGGCCATATAACATGGCCGTGAGGATGGCATGGTGTAGTACGAGAGTAAATGAGGACTACCTTGTTTCAACTTATCCCAGGACAACTACATCCGTATGACTCCTCTCTACTTTCTCCCCCGACAGAAAAACTATGCTGTGTTGTTGATTGCCTATTTATTTAACTACTTAATATATAAATGTATAATAACGTAATTAATATAATAATATGACGACATAACGTAGCCCTGTGTGTGCCCTGTATCTCTCGGAGCTACAGAACGAGTGTATAGAGTGTCGCAGTCCCAGGAAATGAATCCCAATGCATTTCATAGACATTTCAAAAATGTAAAGACCTTTTAAGCGTCGTACGAAGCCAACTCTTGTCGTGACAAATCATGACAACACACACAACATTCTGGACCAAACAAATGATTACAAAGAAGAAAAACAACAACAAAAAAGTGTTGTAACCTGCCATTTTTTTGTCTTTGTTTGGCCCGAAATATTGTGTGTGTTGTCACGATTTGTCACGACAAGAGTTGGCTTCGTACGACGCTTTAAGAGGTCTTTAAATAAATACGTTTTGAAATGCCTATGGGGGAAAAAATGCATTGGGATTCATTTCCTGGGCCTGAAAGGGGGAGGGACTGCGACGCTCTATAGAGACTGAGGTCAATATACTGTACGGGGCTATAGCTATAAGGTAGCACATTGTGTTGGCTCTCCATCGTGGGATATCAGATGTGTTCCAGAGAGCTTCTGTTTCTTGGGGGGGGGCTCCATTGGATGGTCCCCGGACCCGTTGGCCTCCGGGAGTGATTATTTCATTCAAATTAATCGCACTGCTCAGGAGAGAAGAGGCAAAAAGGCACCTTTACAGTAGAAAGGTAGAAGGCGTATACCATTCTGACTTTTGGTTCTCACAAAATGTATATATATGCAGCTAATTCACCGTGTACAACATTTTTAATAAGCTTTATTATATAGGCTCCTGAGGAGATAGGAATGTCCACATAATGGTTTTATTCTAAACTCTGAACGTGATAGAAGGTTTTTAACCGTTTGCCATATTTTTACGATCATGTCACACAAGATCAGACCAGCACTAAAGTTCATTCAACTAAAGTTCACCCAAAAAAATGTTTCATAAAATAATCCCATGGTTTATTTGATAAGACCTGCATGGCTCTTCCCCCAATGCTGTAATCTGGTAATGTGAACATGATTGTTACAAGCAGGAATAGCATGGAGGCTTAACATGCCCGTCATGATTTCCCTGAATACGTATATTTACTATGAAATTATTATGAGACAAATGAATATGGATAATGATGTTGGTGGTAAAGAAAATAATGTGTGCGTGTGTGCGTGATGTGTGTACCCCCACTACTGTGAGGGAGTTACCCTTCACACTCCACTGAGCCTACTGTATAACCCATTCTGACCTGAGATCAGATTCATACGAGGTTTCCACTGGACAACACACTGGTCTGATGAACCCATTCTGACCTGAGATCAGATTTGAAAAAATGTCAGTCGTTCTTCGATTTTTCAAAAATAGCAGACCTACAAGCTCGTAGCGCGCCACTCGGTGGCGCGCTATGAGCTTGTAGATCTGCTATTTTTCAATAGCTAAAGCATAACATGATGCTAACACCAAAATGGGTGCCCGGTCAGAATGGGATAACACAATCATTCAGACAGACAGAGACAACTCTTGGGTTGAATTCAAGCAGTGGGGGGGGAAAAGTAGACTATACTCATTTGTTTTTACTCAAGTAAAAGTATCAATACGGCAATGCAACTACTGTTAAAAACGGTTCTTGAGTAAAAGTACACAAAGGTATTGGCGTCAACATATACTTCAAGTATACCAAAGGTTAAAGTACTCATTGTGCACAATGCCCCATTTAATGGCATTTCCATCTCTGGGGACCCCCAATTTATATTGTAAAATCAATGTTAATTTAACTCTGAGAGTTTGCAAATGGACCCATATGGGTCAATTTGGTTCCAAACTATCATTTAGCTGCAGGGACACCCTGGAACTCTCTCAAGGACCCCTGGGGGTCCCCAGACCCCACTGGGTTAGGGTATGTCGTTTAGGCTCCCAGCATGTGCAGTAGGTCGATAAGATCGTCTTGATAACTAACCCATACTGGTGATTAGTGCCTCAGCAGTCTGAACAATATTCTGCCAGAACAATATTCTGTCAAAACAATAGTCTATACATTGAAAGTATAGCATAACACCAGGTATCTGTACTAACATGCTAAATCTAAAATCCTTGGCAGTTTACTGCACAGAACAAAAAAAAACAACTACCAAAATCAACCCAATCGTTGGAAGAGTTGAAAAGGCTTTTGTTGCTCCTTGTTGGACCAAACGTCTGAGCCCATTCGTCCTCCCATGGATTCCGCGGCGGCGGTGCAAAGAACGTAAAAGCATTCTGTTTATCAAGCCTAGATGAAGCCAAGACCTAAATATATACTAAAGCTATAGGATTAGATTTAATCCGCGGCCAGAGAGAAAAATGCCCATAAAAGGCATCATCAGAGTATTATTGCCTCTAAACGGATCTTTTTAAGAACTCGCGAGGGTGCGCAGATTGAGGTCATTTGTGGACAAGCGTGGAGGATGGCACTATCCCAGCTCCCCGAAAGTTGCTGACTCTGCGATATGTGCCACACGTTAGCCCGGGTGTGTGTGTGTGTGTGTGTGTGTGTGTGTGTGTGTTTCCCATAGCTGTGATATGTGGTCATACTGAGCCCCGGCGTCAGATCACTTAGGACCATTAAACATCCAAACACACCATGAGATATGGGCCGTGTAACAAACGCACAAAGGGGGATTGCGAAAAGGTTTCACACACACACACACACACACACACACACACACACACAAGGAGCTGTTCTAGGTCACAAACTCCCACCTCATAGATGACCCATTTTACAGCCAGCTTGGACCATGAAGCTCAGACAATGGGGGGAGTTGGCAGAGCCAGTGAGGGTTTGAAGCTGCCTTCAGACTGAACGACCGAACCGTGACCAGGAACTGACATTTCTATTTACTGGAAGGTCACACAGACTGCCCTCCCACATCTTCACCCTAGCTGACTTTAGCCACGACGGCGAACCCATTACCGAAAATCTAACTATCTCTAACTTACCGATAACGTCGCGACTTACAGACGGACAAATCCTCGAAAATACGCTAGAATGTACAGTATAGCAGAGCCGTGCTCGGGAATCATTAGTTGATTTGACCCCCCCAAGCCAAGCAGGGAGGCATTGGGTCCCATTTTTACAGTCTTTGGTATGACCCGGCCGGGGATCGAACCCCTGACCTCCCAGTCTCAGGGCGGACACTCTAACCACAAGGTCTGGTGACAGACATGATAATCATCACACAAACACATTTTTAGGACATACATTTAATAAAAGCAGTTTTTGGAGCCATTTTAACCCTATAACCCTGAAGCCTGAGTTGTATACTTAGTAGCGTGCTGGTGTCACACACCCAACATAGCAAAGCTCAGTTGTGAGCTGAGCAGAATGGCAATCTTAGGTGTGCAACAATATTCTTAACCATAAAACAAACATCTCTCTTGAGACGACCAGGGGAAAATAGTCTTCCCTCTTCACAATGTCTTTTTCTCAGATTGTATACTGTGGGGGACATTAAGCCCCTCACAAGAACACGCACGCACACACCCTTGTATGTTTTGGGTGGGTTTCCTAACTATTCCGTGTAAAAGCAATTTGTGCTTCCTTTTTGCCCCTACGACTCTCACCCAGCCACAAGACAATAACAAACTGATGTTAAATGGTCTTTTTGGGGGGTGGACTGCAGGGTCTTTGAAGATTTTTCAATAAACATTGTTTCCCCCCCCCCCCCCCCTCAGCACTCTGTGATGCTTCTTCTGCCTTAATGACACACACACACACACACACACACGCCACTCTAAACCGTTCCTGTCTTACTTCAGAGGAAACCTCGGCTCCCTCTTTTCTCTTCGCTACATTAAGCAGCCCCTTCACCTCACCTCTGTGTTGCGCGCGCTCTCTCTCTCTCTCTCTATCTATCTCCCTCTCTCTCTCTCAAACGCGCAAAAACAAGGCCAAAGAACAGGTCGGTTGCTCTCTCTCTCTCTCTCTCTCTCTCTCTCTCTCCACAATTTACATCCAGAGTTTTAGAAGCAGCTGGACAATAAAAGCATCTTAAAAGGATCCACTCCCACCATGTTTATGTTAGCCAGCTCTGTAAAGAGGCCAGTGATGCTGCTCGCTGGCCAGGTTAGTATGGCTACATTCATCTCTAGCTAGCCCACGCAGTCAAAACTACTTTGGGACAGTTTAAGGTGTGTGTACTGTGTGTGTGTGTGTACTGTGTGTGTGTGTGTGTGTGTGTGTGTGTGTGTCTGCGCGTGTGCGCGTGCCTGTGCATGCGTCCATGGAACAATGTCTCCAAGAATCCTAGATCTCGGGGCTTTTAAGACGCCCCTCAATAACACAGTTTCTCTAAACAAGCTGTTGGGAAGATCAGATAGTGTCCTTTGGACATGAAGGCAGAGAGAGAATGGCTATAAGACACAGCTGGGTGAATGAAGGAGATGACTCCGGCCTCTCTGTGAGATCCCGACCATAGCACTCTTACTCTCTATAACCACTTAAACCGGAGTTCCTCAGGGCTCCGTACGTACCGTACCGCTGTCATTTATGTTTTCGCTCTATACATGAAATATCTTCGCTGCAAAATTGACAATCTACTATTTTCTGTAAAGGTTTTTATTTTTATTTTTATTTTTTTAATGGGTGCTGGGATTTTACCCAGGAACCCCTTTTGGTGTTTTTTAAAGCATTATGTTATACTTATGCTTATCCCATTCTGAACGGGAACCCCTTTTGGTGTTAGCATTATGTTATGCTTTAGCTATTGAAAAATAGCAGATCTACAAGCTCATAGCGCGCCACCGAGTGGCGCGCTACGAGCTTGTAGGTCTGCTATTTTTGAAAAATCAAAGAACTACTGACATTTTTTAGAATCTGATCTCAGGTCAGAATGGGTTAATCAGACCAGTGTGTGTCCAGTGGAAACCTCGTATGAATCTGATCTCAGGTCAGAATGGGTTATTTTATATCAGTGCTTCTCAAACATGCCCAGAATATAGGGATGCTACAAAGCAGTGGTTCCCAAACTTTTTTCATGTCAAGGACCCCCAAAATCATTAGCCCCGCGGACCCCCATTTGAAAAGATATGCCAGGGACCTCCCATAAGATTATATTATTATATATTTTTACGGCCCTAGCAGTGATTTTCAAACATTTTAATTTCAAGGACCCCCAGTTTGACATGCATTACTCTACAGTCCCCCGTTTAATGACATTTCTAATCTCTGGGACCCACGATTTATATTATAAATCTAAGTTAATTTAACTCTGAGAGTGTACAAAATGGAACCAAATGGACCCGTTACAGACCCATATGGGTTACAGACCCATAAGGGTCCATTTGGTTCCTAACTATCATTTAGCTGGGGGGGACCCCCCTGGAACAGTCTCAAGGACCCCTAGGGGGTCCCCGGACCCTACTCTGGGAACCACTGCTATAAAGGGTTGGTGTTGGCTCATCAGTTAGTCCAACTCATCATGTCGGATCAGACGAGGTGCGCGAGGACGAGGGGGCAGAGAGACGGGACACACAGGGGCACGATGAAAAGGTTTCCCTTCAAACAAGACCCTCGCCATGCTTACTCTGGGTTCACAGAACAGCTAATTATTCAAGTCAACAGACAACTCCCAGCCGACCGGGTGAACCACGAGAGATAGGGGCTGTAAAACGCATCTTTTATTTAACACATACGTTCATTTTCTATTTGACTTGGATGCTACATCGGATTATACTGTGAGTTATTCCTCAGGGGGGGGCCTATTAAAGAAGTGGCCCAGGGCCATATTTCAGAAGGCACAATTTCACGTAGAAAAAACCTCATCATATGGCCATCTATGGCCATATTCAATGAACGTGTCATGTTACAGTCGGAGCTCCGAATATAGCACGAATCAATACATTCATGATTGACGAGGGTATGATTGATCATAGAACAAACCATCTAGGATCTAATATATGTATGTATCCGTATCGGTCAGACAGGTTCAAACAACCTACTGTACTCTAGGGTGGGCGGCCATCTATCTCTGGGACCCCCAATTTATATTGTAAAATCAATGAAAATGACTATACGAATGGAACCAAGTTAGGGTCCATTTGGTTCCTAACTATCATTTAGCTGGGGACCCCCTGGAACTCCCTCAAGGACCCCTGGGGGGGGTCGGTGGCGCGCTACGAGCGTGTAGATCTGCTATTTTTCCAACAGCTAAAGTATAACATAACGCTTAAAACACCAAAAAGGGGTTCCCGTCCTGAATGGATTAAGAAAGCAAAGCCAAATATTGCCTATACTTTTCAGAGTCTTTTGGAATGTGTGGAACATCAGGGTTCTAACCAAAGGCCACTTTAACAGGTGAATGGGAAATGGCGACATGCATTTTAAGGAAAGGTTGACTTGTTCCCCATCGACTAGACCGGGTCTGTCTATTGTTAGAAGTTATTTTTCCAACAAAGAGACAGCTTTTTATGTCTGGAAAAGGAGATTGGAAAAAAAGAAAAAGTCCCAAATCGCATGTCAGAGCATGAGGGTTCACCAGAGAACATAAATGCTGTCCCTGTTCTGATAGCATAACAGACAGAGAAAGAGAACAGAGCTAAAAGAAAGAGTGCGAAATCATTTTCCGTCATGGTTTCCTCCACGCCAGATGTCACTCACACTGACCAGCTCACTTTAACCCATTTCGGGCGGGAACGCCTTTTGGTCTTTTAAGCATTCTGTTCAATACTTTAGCTATTGGAAAATATAGAAGATTGATAAGCTCATAGCGCGGCACCGAACGTTTTTACTCTTGGGGGGGGGGACGGGGGACGGGGACCAACATATTTTCAGATGGGGGTCCGCGGCCAAATACAGATAATTCTGGGGGTCCTTGACATGAAATATTGAGCACCACTGATATAGAAACATAGGTATTTCAGATTTAGAAGATTTTTTTATTTTTTTTATGTCAGGCCAAAATGGGTTAATCAACCCCTACTTTAGAACAGCAGAGTGGCGAAGCAGTGGAGCGTTTTCCTGAAAGGTATTCCATTACACACTACACTACGAGAAAACACTCCCATAGGAATGAACGACATTGACCCGACGGACAGACAAGACAGTCCGTGGCCAGGGCTATACGACAACGCCAGAAAGAATGGCTGCCAAAATATTCAGGACTACAGGAACAATAATAATCCCTCTTCGTATACTGCATGTTTCCGCTCAATTTAGAGGGGTCACAGGCACTCCCAAACGCTGCGTTGAATCTGCGTAATTCTTTTCAGTTTCTTATCCCGCAGTCTTTATAATTAATTCTCTGCTTCTACAAAATGGTGGGTGTCGTTAGTGGGAGACAAGTGTGCAGGTTGGACAAAGTCAGTAGAAAACAAAGATGGACACGCGTGCAACAGGTCAACACCGGCCTGTGGGCACCCAGGAATCAAGTCTTCAGCACCACTCGTACACAGTACACGAAACTATAGGACCTCGACAGGCCTCAGTGCCATAACAGCATGATCTTCCTGTGAAGTCATGCACAAAAACATAAAGGAGTTAAACAGTTTCCAGTCGTGACAGAATGACAGAGAACGTGCACCTTTCCATGCGTGTGTGTGTGTAGTAAATGAACCCATGCAGAGTGAAGCCATATATGATATCCTCCCCCCCGTGAGGGACATCGTGTGCGGCGATCCGTGTTGTGAGAGTGAGAAGCACGAGGCCGCCGCGCTTCAAAGACTGGGGGGGGGGGGGGGGGGGGGGGGATTGTAGACCCCGCCCGCAACAGCCCTGCAAATCGGGGCAGTTGGTTTGGCGAGGGGGAGCGCCCCCGGGTTCAATCCCCACTTCTGCGCAATGCTATACATCGGCAGCACTACTGACGGATACTTGAGTCCAAGAATAGATACTATAGGCATGCAACGATATATCGTATATCGATATTAATCCCGATGATATGAATCGATTCATTGAAATAAATAAAAAAATCGATTAAAAAAAAAGCTTTAGTGTTACTCCATCATATGGAGAGAACTGATAGTCAAGTAGACTCTATTGACGGCACAGTAAAGTGCCGCGGTACATAGGTTGAGAAACAATGAAGTAGAGCACTTTAGAGGGGTGTGTGTGTCTGTGACTGTGCCCAGGTGATGATGGTCATCGTCGATGCTCATCAAGGAAGGCAATTATGTTTCTGCACTGTCAAAAGTAATGCTTTTGTTTTGCAATGTAGTTAAATAAAAGAATCTCAGATAAATAAAGATAAAGATAAATTATAGTAATAAAATAAACGGTAATTCTTCTTATATTATATGAATAAATAAAAATCGTGAACCTCATATCGTGATACGAATCGTATCGTGAGTTGAGTGAATCGTTACATGCCTAATAGATACTCTCAAGTGTTGCAACGCATGTACACACAGACAGACAGACAGACAGACAGACAGACAGACAGACAGACAGCTTATCGAGTATGGAATCTCCATAGCATGCCTAACCCTCTCCAAAACATTTATTTTCTTGTAATCATCAAACACACGCCATAAATAATTAAAATACCTGCCTCGCCAAATCGCATGCAAACGGCAGGCAAAACAAATCACGGGTCTTTTCAGGGAGTCGCTATGGAGGAGAGTGCAGCCCCAGGAGGGGAGGGGAGGGGCGGACGGATGGGGGCTGTGATTGTTGCCTGGAGAGAATGCTGGCTTATCCTTCAGGATAAATACTGGTGCTGGGACAATAGACCAGCTTCAGCTGAGCAGAATGTCACCTCAGTGTTTATCACACCCCAGATCCCTGTTAACACACACACACACACACACACGCTCGCGCACGCACCCATTTGATTTAATTCTACCATAGGCCCACTTGTGGGGACATCAGACCTCACAAGTATAGTAATACAAGTACACACGCACGCACCCAGTCAACATCTACACTTACATCACACACACACACACACACACACACACTACAGCAGCAGCAGTGTTTCGGGCCGTCCTATCTCGTACATCTCACCTCTCCTGGTGGAGTGACAGTTCTCGTCAGATCTCTTCAAGGCTGGCTGGAGATAAGAGACCATCCGAGTGCCATTTGTTACAGGATGAAGCCACCCTCATCGCTACACGCATGCAATCCCTCAAAGATAAATCTATCCACTATCTATCTACTCTATCTAGATAGATATAGGTACTGTACCACTCCCCCCCCCCCCTCTAAGTACCTCCCATTCAGTCCCCCCCAATGATGAAAAGCAATCAGGTCCTGTTTGTCATAGGAAGTGATATTAACTTTGGGGGGATTATCACAGCCCTCATGGCAAACTCATGCAATCCTGTTTTATAACACTGGAAGTCTCGGAGGTAACGGAGGTGGCCCGTGCGGTTTTCCGTTGCCAGCAATTCTCTCCCAATTGCCCCTCGTCGTACTCTTGCGATTGCAATATGCATCTCAAATCTATACTACTTTGAATGTTCTCTTTATGACAGATTGTAGTTTTGCTGTCATAATAAGATTTGATTTATATTAGATCTCGTGTAAAATTGTAAAAAAATATAATAAAAAAAAAAAAATAGCCAATAGACCCTTCAACTGTACAGTTTAGCAAAAGCCTGTAAATAGAGACCCTTTGGTTGTACCGTTTGTAGAAAAAGCTTGTGAATATCCAAGACCCACACCCTTTACCTGTACGTTTTGCGGGAAAAGCCCTCAAAACTGTCCTTTTCCTGCCAGGATCTACATGCTCAGATTAGGGAAAACCAGAAGGGCTCCATCAAAAAAATGTATTCAAGGTTCAAGGCGTTCAGTCCCTGCCTGCCGCTGTGTGAAAAGAGGAGTTAACGGGCCATTATGGGCACTGGATTTGCCCGTAAACCTCAAGTTTAGCAGGCATATACATATATAAAATATACAGGTGTGATGGTACATTACGGGAGTTTACCAGAGTTTGTTGGCAAGTTGCTTTTGTGAAGTTTGCTACCTACAGTGGTATCGTCGCTATGAAGTGAAACGTTTCGAGTGTTCGTTTTGTGGGGGACCAAAATGCAATCCCATGAGCCCGACGTTAATTCAACTATACTATTCGTCGCGGTCGGGGAGAAACCGGCTCCATTTTTAGTTTCCTTTTGAATAAATCAGTGCTATTGAATGAACACCCTTTACGTTTGTGTGGGTTTTACAAATATTGAACCAATGAAAAGGATTAAAAAGTGCTTTTGACAAAAACCTCCTAACTCCATTGGATCCTTAAAACTGTTAGCACTCCAACTTTGTAGATGGACGTTTTTTTTCATTATTGATTAGAATGACGAAGTGAGATGCAAACAAACAATCTCTAATGGCCAAAACCCTCCTAACTCCACTTGAGCTGCATGTATGTAGATAAAGTGATGGATGAAACTATGAGGACACATTCAAGTATCGGAACAATATGTAAAGTCCCCGTACCGACTTTGATGATATTTGGGATATTTCTGCCCCGACAGCAAAGACATGGTATTTCTACAGTACGTAGATACCCATGTTTAAAGAAAGAAAGCCAATCTGCATTGGTCATTTTCACAAGGCTGGAGAGTAAATTACCATGCAGAGACAGTACAAGGCGTTTCAGAGGTGTAAATCCATGTTTATTTAAGGGATGACAATGTTTATCCATGATAAACTGGAGAACAAAAAAAATAAACATTCACAGTACACTTCATTAATCTCCCTAAAACACGAACCGGGGTGCATTGAAACGTCACACAAACTGCACAGCCCTACTGTAGAAGCATTTGTCTCTCTCTAGCACATAATAAAGGGCTGTCTCTATACAAAAATACCTTGTGGGGAATTCAAATCAAAGGGCACAAAAAGTCAGGGCAATTATCAAACAAAGATTGTTCCCCCCCCCCCCCCCCCCCCCATCTCCCTTAATTATCTCAGCAAAATGGCAACAGCATACAAATATGGCATTTTGTAAGATTCTGTAAAGATAATCCTTCATTGATCCCCGGAGAGGGAAATTCAGGAAACGGCAGAGAAAAGGTGGCGTGTTGGCACGAAGTAACAATAATGCCTTCACGAGGTTTTTAAAACGGCGTGCTCCTCTAAGCTACCAAAACAAACACAAAGGAAAACGTTCGATAACTAAGGCAGCC
The DNA here is from genome assembly GCF_963924005.1 of Protomyctophum bolini. Classification (NCBI taxonomy): domain Eukaryota; kingdom Metazoa; phylum Chordata; class Actinopteri; order Myctophiformes; family Myctophidae; genus Protomyctophum; species Protomyctophum bolini. The sequence continues at coordinate 7,330,384 of NC_137883.1, read as the reverse complement.
GGCCAAAAATAAAATGAGGTCTGATGGTACGGAACAGAATGGCAACACATTGGGAAATGGAATTGGAATCAGGTATCGGTTATTACCTTGGAAGTAAGAGTTCAAGAATTCACGGAATGAGACTGGTCAGCTCGTGGCGTGTTGATTGGTCAGGTGTGGTCAGTTTGTGGCGTGTCGATTGGTCAGGTGAGGGTTCTAACAGACTCTATTGGTCATTTCATATTGTATGCACTACTACTCCGAGGTAGGGTAGTTATCATGGTCAATGCATCAGGTCCCAGATTAAAAAACTAAATCTGAATGTCGTGTGGACTTGCCACACATGCCACATCTTAATTAGCATCTTACGGTGCCCAAATTGTGAAATGTCTTTTTTTTTTCTCTTTCTTTTAAGAAATAAAGAAAAGTAGCTGCACTATTTTGTGAAATTTGTGAAATGTTAGAGGAATTTTGACATTTTTGAATTTGAGTTGAAGATTTACAGTATATACATGACTAGTATATATTCTTTCATGATTATTATTATTATTATTATTCACAAATATCTTATTTTTCCTATTTCCATCCGATTTTTCAGCGGGTCCAGAAAACCAGGCCCACTGCGATGCTCTATAATGGCTATAGCGTTGCAACAACACTATCAACTCTCTTCTAAACCTACTCAGACCTGTACAGAGTAGAGTCTGAATGTAGTGCGCAACCCATAAAGGGCCTTTTGGGGGCGAATGTGGTGGTAAAGGGGGGCCTGTGCGCGGCGAGAAATAGAACTAATAGATTAGACAAAGGCGAACTCCGAAACGACACCCCTATGGTGGGGCGTGGAATTAAGAGCAATGAAAAGTGTTGTTTATAGAGAGCACACCGCCACGAGTCCTGTCATCATCATCATCATACATAGTGTCAGATATACGTACAGTTTACAGTACACAGCAGTGGACCTTCACAACCTCGTAGAGCGGATGAGGGCAACGTGATGCCACACACATATACCTCAAGCTTTGTATCACATCTGCAACGCTACCGCTCATTTCTTCACACACACACACACGTTGAATCCACCGGAGGTCAAAAACTGAAAACCTAATCAATCAATCAACCAATCTGGCACAATAGCATATAGCGCTTTCGTCACTTAGCGTGTAGGAAACCTTGTATCCATATTTCATCTTTGTTTTTCCCTCCCTTTTAAAAAAAATAAACGAATGTACTGTTCATGCTTTGTCGTATGACATTATTGCACAGTAGCAAAAAATATGCGACCTACAAGCTCACAACATGACTGGCGTCGTAACACGTTACGATGCAAGCTTGTAGATCTACATCTACAATTGGATCTATTATTGGAACACAGTTTTTCCCCCCCCAACATTTCCTGGTACAGTAAATAACATTCTTGGACATGCAAGGTCTCCCACCAGACAGTGACGAGTTGTTGCATGTCTGCTTTTGGCATTGGATTGCACATGGCCTTCGCTTCAATTTATGATCCATGTGTGACATCCAATAGATTAATAAACAAAATGGCTTAGGGGGCGGCTGGGGTTTCATGCTAAAAGCATGACTGGAAATTGTGGGATTAGTGATTGTGGCTTTACCAACAAATAATGTCATACCTGACCACAACCAATATTATTATGAATTAATATTATTATTATTATTAGGCCAAAATAGAAAAGTTTTCTCATTATAAAACTGGAAATATCAGCGGCAGTATAGTGGCAGAATACAAAAGTGATCTTCTATTACTTGAAAAAGAATGTACCTTGTTATTGTCACGGTGTGACAATAGCCTTCGTTATGCAAATATAGATCCATGAAAGAGGCAACATGTACACTGTAATAATAATAGCATACGGTAGAGGACATCAGGGGAGCAATCTTTACACAGTGGACAAAACATTAATGGCTGCAGTGAGTCTAACAAGTCGCTTGATGGGCCTTGATCTTCTCTCCACATTCACTCTAAAGGGCTAAGTTATCTGTGTATGGCCATGTCGCTCAGCAAAAATAACTTAAAAAGGGAAATGTTTCTCCCGACGTGTTGACGTTTGACGTTGCAAAAATGATGATATCACATCATCGGCTTGCAAGCTTCCCTTTGATAGCACTTTTCAACTGACAAGATGTCTGTCTGTCTGTGGCTAATATCACAAACCACTGCGCCAATCGACGCCAAATGTCTTGTGAACGCTGCCTGTGGGCCATGGAGGGGAAAAAAAATCCTGTAATTTTTTTTCCACATGTTTTATCTTTTGTTAAATATTTCCTTGCTATAATGTCATAGATTAACCGACATCAAAAGACGACTGATGAGATCCAGTCTTAAAATAGTAGAGTATTCTCACCAAGCGACATGGTTGCATGACAAAGTATGAATTAGCCCTATTGATTAGTATTTAAATAAATAAAAGTCAACTTCTTGTTTGTGCTTAAATTTGCTCCTTCAATTCCAATCAGCTACGGTAATATTTTGCCATCTTCTATTCACCAACGATTTATTGATTTACATCAGAATTTCAGATCTATTTTATTCACACACCTATAGATTTGCGATTGATTAAAATAACTATACACGGCTGAAATGAAGGTGACACTCAATGCCATCTTGCCAAGAGCATAGAACACACTCTCCCTCTGAATGATGTATAAACTAAAGAAATGGCCAAGCATGTCTCATAAAAAGAACACTGCTGCAGTGGCGCTGGTATAATCAACACAAAAACTCATCTATGACAAAGCATCATATCTTGTGATGTGATTGTCACGTAATTTCTTTTGTTTATAGATCATGGACATATGGGTTCCCCTCCCCCCCCCCAACAGCATTCTTGGCATTTTTTTGTTTCTTCCTTATGCCTCGGATACAATTAGTCGAAGACGCTTTTTAACGATGAGATAGTTTTTTTTTTTGTGTGTTTTGTGAAAAGGGAACCACCACCACCTTTGTCCTCTAACCTTCCCCCGTCGTGGCTCTTGGAGTGGGGCGCTCCTGGGCTCAGAGCATCCATTCATGATGTCCCGTTAGTTCCCCTCCTGGGACTCTCGGACCTTGGCCTGCAGCGCGTCGCACGTCTTCTTGGCGTCGCCCAGCAACATGGCCGTGTTGGGCTTGTAGAAGATGGGGTTGTCCACGGCCGCGTAGCCCACGCCCAGCGAGCGCTTCATCACCACCACCTGGAGGGAGACACGCACACGCACACGCACAATACATTTTGATTTTTTTACAAGGGAACAAATGTAACAGGGTTGACACAGGGTTGTAACAGGGTTGTTCACTTATGGCACCTCCTCCTCCACACGGACAAACTGCCTAGAACAGCCGAAACAGAACAGTATTTGGAATTGGCAAGTTGTTTGGCTTTGCTCTTTGTCATTCCAGCTATTCTTAGACCACTCGTGGTCAGTTTATGCACATGGCCCAGGCTTCCGAATATCAGTATGGCAAATCTACTCTCTAGGGCCTCCTTCGCTCCCCTCCCATCTCCTCTCTCTCTCTCCCGTCATGTGCTCTCTCAACCTCTCCACTTTCTCATCCATAATGCATGATGGGGCACATGGTTCCATTTGGGACAAGGGTGAAATTTAAGGTACAATCTTATTAGGCAATCAGCATCACCAGAAGTGGAACAGGTCTAATTCAGGACAGGCAGAGACAGCCTTACAACAAAGTGCGTTTACTCGTTTACTGCGTTCCATATGCACCTGGGGTGAAGCGATTAATCGAATGATTGGAGGATAAGAAAAACACCGCTGTAGAAATATCTGCCAGTGGGAATCCGGTGTTAAAGGAATATTCCGTGATTTCACTTAATTCATTAATAATAATAATAAAAAGTGCTTAATACCCCTTACTATAGGGGACCATATAAGGAGTTCCTCCCCATCACCAGTGAGCCCCTGGGGTCAAAAAAATCCTAGTTTTCGGTTTTGGTGGCAGGTGAGAAAGCCTTCATCCAATCAGGACAGGGGGGGGGGGGGGGGGGCTTCCTCCAATCATGATCGAGCGGGGGCAGACCTTGGTTGGCTTGTTGCGCGTTCCCCCACTGTAGAGCGTGTGCATGTCTTGTTCACAACATGGCGGAGCAGCAGGGGAGAATCCAAATGCAGCCACCAGCTCGAATCACAAGAAAATAATGATGAAGAGTAGTCAAGAGAAGAGTCTGAAGACCCTATGGTGAAGACAGAAGCCAGGCGACAGCTTCTTCCCACTAGCCATCTGTGTGGGACATGGAGTAGCCACGTCTCCATGCTTTCCACTAGCCATCTGTGTGAGAGGCAGCTGGGTGGTCCGTGTACCGACTCGAGCTGCTGGGAGAGAGAGATGCCTAGCGGGAACCACGATTCTTCCAGACTCCATAACCAGCTGTTTTCATGTGAAAGTAAAGTTTGCTAGTGTAGGCTATACGTAACGTAGGCTTGGCCAGCCTACGTCATACTCATAGCGTGGATTCAGGAAGCTTCAGTGAATCCATGCCATGAGGCTGGCCAAGCCAGCCAGGCTTCAGACGCTACACTAGCATAGCTGTAGCTTCTTGGCTACGCTAAACCAGCATGGTGCCTGGTGGAGCCAGGGTTACGGGCTAAAACGTTTGGGAACCACTGGTATACGGCATTTATTTTATTGTCGATTAAGAATTTTCCACACACTGTGCACACAGACATACACTTTGCAGATCTGATAAACTTTACACGTCGTCATGTTGTTACACAATGCTGCCAAGGTTTTACTCATGCTATCTTTTACCTTCTTCTTTGTATTATGGCTTGCTTTGTTTTCGTTATATTACACACAGAGCGTGCCATGCCAACATTTCACGCGCAAAAACGTGTGAATGTGCGCGCACACACACACACACACACACACACACACGCACACGCACACGCACACACTCATATGAGCGTGACAAATACATCTTGAAACTCTTGGAGAGAAAACAAATTGAAATCTCACACACATATGTTGAAAGCCTACAGCTACAGAAGAAATGTCCTTAGTTTCCCTTTTTGGCAGTGGTCGGGGTTGGAGTAATTTTGGTTCAGAATACTTTAGTTAACTTCCCAGCGCGTTCACACCATCAGCTGCAAGCCCTGCCGTCTGGAAATGGTTATTTAGACATTAATATGTCTAGTTAATAGACGTTAATACGTCTAAATAAGGCTCCCTTCGGCCAAATCATTCAAATACACGACATTAATTCCATTGTTGTGCCGAGGACACACACATCCATCTCCCCCCCCCCCCGGAGACCAGACCCAAACGACCAGCCGTCCAAGCCTGTCAGCCCCGTGAACCGCCTTGAGGACATGAAGTGTTGGATGGCACAACATTCAAACATGTGAAATGTCCTTCCACTGTCATGCCGAGGAACACACCGTTTATAATCAATCCCTGGGACCAAATAACCCGTCCAGACCTGTCAGCCCCGTGAACTGCCTCGAGGAAATCAAGTGATGGACGGCACAAAGACTCCATCACACACACAGATAAAACATGGTCTTGCCCTCGTTGCCTCAGCTCGTCTGACTCCCTGGGAATCAGTCAGACCTCCCTGTCTTGTCCGTCCGTCTGTCTGTCTGTCGGTTACTAGGAAGAGGAATTACGGTCCCTTTTCCTAGTACCCGTCAAGAGCCCCGGGCCCTCCTGTCCTCTCTCTCTCCTCTCTTGGTTGCCGGTACGTCGTAGAGTCAAATTTTAAGATCCTCCGGACCGCCGAAACGGACCTTTTCACCTCTCCTCCTACTACCTCCGGCCCGGGGGTCCCTGGGGTCAGCTCTGGCTCGGGGCTACTAGTTGTCCCTCCCGAGATCTAGGCTTATGTTCACATTGCTCAGGGGTGGCTTCGCTGTGACAGGACAGCCCCCTAGACTGTGGAACAGAATTCCCCTTTAATACCATCAGATCTGCCCCCCCCCCCCCCCCCCCCTCCGCTCCGTTGAATCCGTTGAAACTGAGCCTCCAGGCTGATATTTAGGGCCGCTTCTTTTTTATTGTCCTTACTGACAATAAATTGTTTACGTGTGTCCTTACCGTTTTTGTTGCTCAGGGTTTAATTTGTGCTTCTGAGCTGTACGTCATTTTGTACATGCGATTCATTAACCTCCTGGTTTATGCAGCACTTTGGTCAACAATAGGTTTTTTTGTTTTTATGTTTTATAAATAAATGTGACTCGACTCATTATACTGTAACTGTATGTCAGTGTTTTGTACAAAAACTGAGACCAGATGATGTGACATTTTTATGCTGGAAATGTGGGACCACTAACTGTCGAATGCATTAGCAATGGGGCAAACCGTGAGGTACAGTATACAGTTATAAAGACAAACTCCCAGTGTGTGCACGTGCATGCGCGAGTCAAAACGACCATTACAACCTTCACACCGACAGTCTGGGATGAAAACATTTCCCATGGTGGCGACAGGTGTGTGTGTGTGTCTGTGTATGTGTGTGTGGCCGCATGTGTGCATGTATGCGTGCATGCGTGTCTGTCTGTCTGTCTGACTTGACTCTGTGTGTGTGTGTGTGTGTGTGTGTGTGTGTGTGTGTGTGTGTGTAGTTAGGTAGTCAGATCCCAGTGATTTCCCCAGGGGGGGATGATGTGTGTTTGGAGCGCTGTATGAATCCCAGACCTCGGAGGGTTGCCAGTGGGACGCTCCAAAATGTCATCATTCCACAGTGACAGAGTCACCACTAATGGGAGCAGCATGGGACTGCACCTGGGACCGGAGGAATCCGCGTCTTTGGGTGCATGTATACACGCCGTGTACGTCCCTGTTGTGTGTGTGTGCATGCGTGCGCGCCTGCGTGTGTATGTGTGCACGCGCGCGTGTTTTCAGGTGTTGCGTATGTGTGGTCCAAGGGTGTGTACAGTATGTGTGGCCCTATAGAGCCCCCCCCCCCCCCTATATGGGGCGCATACTATTTAACTTCAGGAGTTCTAACAGCATCTTGACGTTTGGAGTCTCGTGCAACAGTTGGTATAATCAAAGGAATCGGTTGAACTCATTGTATAACAATGTGTATATATTTCTTCATGAAATGATTTCGATGATGATTTGGTGATTTGATGATGATTTTCGTCACTTATGTGATGCGTTGTGCGAGCTCAGACTAATGGGTTTAGTCGATTTAGGTAAAAAAATACGTGTTTCTTTGGTGCTCATTTGACGATAATATGAAGAGAAAAAATATTACAGTGACATTTTATACATTTAAAAAATAAAAAAAAGGATAATGCATATGGATTATGGATATGGAGGGGTTGCAGTCCTAATATTACAGTATTACATGGCCAGGTGATTTTACACAAATATGTCTTTTACCTGCTTGGACTTCCACACCTCGAGGACAGGCATTCCAGCAATGATGGAGTTGGGATCCTCCTGAGAGGCTGAGTTGACCGTGTCATTGGCACCGATCACCAGAACCAGGTCAGTATCTGGTCAGAGGAACATAAAAGACAAAGCTGTGGATAATATCGTTAACAAAACGAGCGCACAATAAGTACCTTGTCACTAAAACGTCCCTTAGGTCACACCGACCTAGCTACAAAGCCATTGTGACACTGACACGGTCCCCAATTGGAAAGGATTCCTTTCTTAGAATGAGGTGTTCTTTTGGAGGGGCGCTATAGCCCCTCCTCAACGTCTGGCTTTCGGAATTACGTCATAGTGCAGCCAAGTCTATGGACTTTTAATGTTTGTTTAGAGCACCTTAGACCTTAATGTAATTACCAGGCGCCCCTCACTTCACACAAGTGTGATTTATAAGGGGCGCTAGCCGCTAGCCCCTTGGCCTTCTATAAACGGCTTCTGTCCCCACACGTGTCAAGATTTGCCATTGACAATGACCGTCAGAATTCTGCTAACTATGTAATTCATTGTTGTAAATGATGATGTCTGCATTATCAATAAATACATAATTCCGCTAACTATGATGTGAATTAAACATCAAAACATTAAACGCCATCGACATTGAAAGGAAAACCTGCGGCATTATGTAAACGAGCAAATGGGCTAACCAATCACGTGGTGGTGGGAGCGCTTGGCCAATAAGGGACCACCTTATGTACCTTATGTAGCGATGTCAAATGTCCGCCAACATAAATTGTTGTACGACGACGAGAGCGCTCATCATTTCACACGGGTGTGATTTTCTTTCAACATTTTGCGTCAGCAGAGATGTGGTTTTTTTCCCCCCAAAATGCACACACGCAGATGTAACAAATGGTAGACGAGATCAATCAAATGGATCGTGTTCCGGCTTGCATCAAGGGAACTAACGTAGTGCACTTTGAAAACCTTTGTGTTTTCATGTTTTGCCAGTTATTTGGGGCCCCAAGACGAAAAACGTTCGTCGACTACCTTTTTCCACTGACGAAAACTAAATGGAAACTAAATGAAAACTAAGCTATGACTAAAACTAAGACTAAATATATTGACAATTGTCAACAAATAAAAAACTAGACTAAAATGTAAGGAAGGGACTAGTGGACAAGAGATCCAGTATAAGTCATTTTACAATCGGTTGCATGCTGAAAATAGCCGACCTACAAGCACACAACGCTATTTGTTTCAGCAGGTGTAAGAACATTACGACGGCATCAAGGCCCGCCCGCCACACGCTATAAAACATTCCGGGTGACTAAAATGTGACTAAACGAAAACTATTCAAGAGACTATGACTAAAGACTAAAACGTGCTGCCAAAAACAACACTGATCCCAACGAGCCACAGGTGGTGAACCAGTGGTCAGGCCTAGTGTTTCAGGAGCCGCGGCGGTGGTTCCCGGCGGCTCAGAGACCAGCAGCCAGCTGAGGGACTCCTATATTCTAATGGTCTCCCACGGACGGCGCTGTGTGGGTTGTGCAATGCAACAGACACCAATAAAAAGCTTGAATTGACTCTGATCAAGCAGATGTTCTGCAGACCTTTGGAACAATTTGAGATGGCGTTAAAGTGAAATATAGCCATGCCATTGCCAGTTATACAAGCAGTTTCATTTCATTTTTTTTTTTATATATAAAAAGCAATATACCAGTTCTTTTTTTTGTTCTTTTTATATAAAAAAAACAATATACCAGTTCTTTTTTTTCTCTTTTTGAGTGGTGCAACAACTCCTACAAACCAGCAATGTCCGTGCGTATCTATGTATGTATCTATGTATCAGTGGTCATGAGCACGAGTGTGTGACTTATTAGGGCCGATTCATACTCCTATTTTACCGCTGTTTCGGCGCTGTAGTGCCGAAATGATTTCGGCTCGTCAGAAATTTCCAGTAGCACCGAAGAGCCGACTTTAGGACGGTACCCGCCCCCCCCCCGAACCTCAAATGACGTCAAATTGTAGGCTCTACAGCGCCTAACCGACTTTTATTCGGCTCTAAAATAGGAGTATGAATCGGCCCTTAGTCAGAAACAGAGACAGGCATAGTGCTGTGCCTGCTCACGGGTGTGATTTCTATATAAAAAGCAATATACCAGTTCTCTTGGACCTGTTGGCTCTAGGCCAAACAATCGGCAAAAATATCAGTCCTACAAGCTGACGTGTTGTGACCTGGGATATTCCCAGCAAAGACATTTGATGTACAGTAGATAAAAGTGTGTGTGGGGGGGGGGATCACGTATAGAGGCCTGGGGGATCTCCGGTCAATGAAGGGTTGATGTGGTTATTAGAACATCCATCTACAGTAGATCAGCTTTTCCCAAACGAGAACCCAAACTTACACAAATATAATTTACCACTTAAGCCTAAGGCCTACTTAATATTATATTTTCCCTGTTTCTTATTATCTATGGAACTTTCTTCGGTTTCGAAAAATGCAGAACTTCTTTTGAAAAATAATACTTTTAAATTAACAACAATGAAATTGAAATGAAAACCTATATACAGTGTGTATGTATGTGTATATATATATATATATATATATATAGAAGGGACAGGAACCCCTGGTCCAGAGGACAGAGAACCCCTGGTCCAGAGGACAGAGAACCCCTGGTCCAGAGGACAGAGAACCCCTGGTCCAGAGGACAGAGAACCCCTGGTCCAGAGGACAGAGAACCCCTGGTTCGGAGGACAGAGAACCCCTGGTCCAGAGGACAGAGAACCCCTGGTCCAGAGGACAGAGAACCCCTGGTCCAGAGGACAGAGAACCCCTGGTTCGGAGGACAGAGAACCCCTGGTCCAGAGGACAGAGAACCCCTGGTCCAGAGGACAGAGAACCCCTGGTCCAGAGGACAGAGAACCCCTGGTCCAGAGGACAGAGAAGGGACAGGCATTACCCTTGAAGTCGTCGTTGATCTCGTCCATCTCCAGGACGATGTCGTAGGGAACACCGGCCTCCGCCAGCAGGACGTTGAGCTGGCCAGGCATACGGCCGGCCACTGGGTGGATTCCAAACCTGCAACACAAAACACACATACCAGCTGAAAACACCATAGGACGAGAAATGTCGGCCGACTACCTCTTTTCACTAAGAAACTAAGACCTACCATGGTGCGCATTGTGATTTAAAAATAAATAAATAAATAAAAACGAATGTTACAACGTGAACCTCATATGGGGTTCCTAGCTGGCATGAAACATTTTCTCATGGGGGTCCGGTCCGTGGCCCCAAAAAACCCATTAACCCATTCTAGACGGGAACTTAGATTTTTGAAAAATCATGAAAATGTGGCGCAAATCTTTGAATATATATTCCTTCAGAGCAAACGTTTTGAACTCAAATCTTTGCTTCTGGGGGGTCCCTGGAACAACATATTTTCAGATGGGGGTCGGCGGCCGATTACATATCATTCTGGGGGTCCTTGCCATGAACACAGTTGAGCACCACGGACATAGAAAGATAGGTTTTTCAGAAAACTGTCAGGATTTAAAGACATTGTTTTAATCTGATCTCAGGTCTAAATGGGTTAATGTGGCAGTAAATTGGGAGGCCATTCATAGCCTTGCCGTCAGCAAGTGCTTCTGGAGCAGAAAGGATGAGGGACTTTAATGACCTGGGGGACAGGGCTCATAAAAACAGCTTGAAAAGACGGGAAATGACAAGAGGATGAGAAGGAGGAAGGGGAAGGGTGTGTGCGTGTGAGTGTGGGTACGTGCGTGCGTGCGATGAAGAAGAGCTGAATGAAAGGCGACGGGAGAGAGGGCGATGACAAAAGAGAAGCGACAATGTCAACGATGGCGGTGGGTGCCAAAAAAAATAAATCCAAGGAGATATGTTGCAGTGTTGATTTCGTCGACTAAAACTAAGGCGAAAAATGTTCGTCGACTACCTTTTTCACTGACGAAAACTAAAAGGAAACTAAGTTACGATGACGAAAACTAATACTACATATATTGACAATTTCGTCACATAAAAACTAGACTAAAATGTTGGGAAGGGACTAGTGACAAGAGATCCAGTATAAGTCATTTTACAATTGGTTGCATGCTGAAAATAGCCGATCTACAAGCTCACAATGCGTCGCGACACGTTGTGAGCTTGTAGATCGATGGCATCAAGCAAGGCCCGTCAAAATACATTTTAGTCGACTGAAACTAGACTAACTAAGTGAAACCTATTCAAGAGACTGACTACAACTAAAATAGAAATTTGCTGCCAAAAACAACACCGATATGTTGAAGGAGAGAAGAGGAGAAGGGGGTGAAGAGATTGGAGGATGCACGCTAGACCAGGTTTACGATCACAGAGCGACGGCAAAGATCAGAGCGGTGGTACTCGGCTAACATTGCCCGAGGTGACTCAGCCCTGCCTATGATGTACTGCAGCCTTGATCATCACGCACACACGCGCACACACACACACACAGGTTTGTAATACTATACTTGTGAGCGCATCAAACTTTTAGGACAGCATTGCTATTGCAACAGCTGAAAATAAAAACAAAAGAAAAGAAAATAACCTCGGGATTGTCTAATCTACAGTAATACTAACCTGTCCTGAATCTTTTTCTAAATGTAAATGCATCTCTAAAAAATATATATATTTTACCATAAAACAACAGTTTTTCTTGTGAGGACCTCACAATGTCTCTTTCTCAAACTGTACTATACTTGGCCTGGGCCGCGGCTGAGCGGTCCAGGCACCTAGGCCGGGAATCCAGCCTGACAGCGCGTCGCGGGTTCGCGCCCCGAGCCCGACGGCCTTTGCTGCGCGTCATCCCCCACCTTTCCTGTCAAGCTACGGCAACCCAACAATAAAGCCAAAAAGAATATCATAAAAAGAAACTATACTTGTTTGGTCTTCAAAGAATAGTAATAAAAGAACACACCTAATCTAGCAGCCAGCTAAAGGCCCTTTTTCCACGGACATACAAAATGAGTATTACCAGAAAGACACAAAGAGACAGCCCTGCAACAACAGCTGCAACAGGTCTGTAAACTCTGAGAGTGTATGAATTAAATCAAATGGAACCCCTGTAGGTTTTCGGAGCACGCGGAAGGGACGAGAACAGACGATAGTATCGATACAGATCACCATTATTATTCCACTGAGGAGGAAGGGACGAGAGCAGACGCCTTGTGGTAGGCCATTTGCGGTACCCATTTGTGGTTTGCCGACACATTTCTATGAGTCATGAGCAATTATCGCTTTTTCTTCTTCATCTTCTTTTTTTTCCTACGGACATTGCTGGTTGTAGGAGTGGTTGCACCACTCAAAAAATCCCAAAAGAAAGAAAAACCTTTTTTTCCCAAAAGATCTTCATAAGAAAATCTAACATATTCCATGAACATACCAGTAAGACGCCTGAGGGGCGAGGCCGCGTGCACCCATCCGCCTCGCCTGACGGCAGACTGCTGGGTGAGCGCTGGCGCTTTGGCATGGGGGAGTCGGATCAACATGGAATGAATTCTGTACTGGCCATATAAGGAACGTGTCTTGAGTGTACAGGGTTTGATGAGGTCAGATCAACATATGGAATGTCTGAACAGGTCAGCTCCATACAGTATATGGAGATCTAAGTGTGGTAGCGGGGACATTCTCTTGAGTGTACAGGGTTTGATGAGGGCCCATGTAGGGCCGGGCCTTCATTTTCGGGCCTGTTGAGAACTCTAGTGTTCACCGGCTGCTGGGCGCGACTGCACTAATAACTTTGGGGCAGAACAGGTTCTTCTGACATATATCCATATATGGAGATCTAAGGGTTTGAGGTCAGATGTAGAGTTGCTGGGATCTCCATATATGGGCTTAACTGCGACAGCAAGTCGCATTTACTATTGACATCATATATCCATCCCTGATGATGTCACGTGATGTCACGATGACCTGGGCACCATATGTGGGCTGATGTCACGTGATGTCACGGTGACCTAGGCACCATATAGGCCTATGGGGGCTTGCCTGGGGTGACCAACCAACCAACACACTGACGAGAAATACTAGATTCCATAGTTAACTGCAACCTGTAGTCGGACAAATAAAAATACTTTTAATAAGTAGTGCAAATAGCTCACAATGTGACACATCGCAACGCGTTGTGAGCTTGTTTGGGTTGCGGGGGGACAGCACATTTTGTGAACCATCGAGGAAGGAAAATAAAGATGGAGAATGCAAAGGAGAGAACGCATGATGGTGTGCAAGGAAGATGGGAAGAAGAAATGAGAAAGGAGAGAGAGAGAGAGAGAGAGGAAGAGAGAGGAGAGGGTGAAGGGGGTTCCTCTCTTTTCGTCTGACCACCCACTTGCCTCTAATCAACTACGAATGCTCTAAGTAGCAGCAGCTGCAGTAACCAGGATCAAACAACCAAGGCAGGACAATTACTGAAGCTTCCGCTCTGCCCCCCCCCCCCCTCCCCTCCTCCATTTTATGTTGTCCTTTCATTCATTCATTCATTCATTCATGCATTCATTCATTCTCCTGTCAATATCTACCATAACCACCACACGTCTAATTGTTTGTGCATGTCATAACAGGCGGACATTTGCAGACAACAGAAGAACACAGCGCGTCAGGTTGTGCAAATGTTGATCGGTAGTTTTCTGCGAAGGAATGTGGTGCAGAAAGAAAGAGGGGACCTTGCTAGTACGAACAGTAACATTTTTGAAACTATGGGGGAACAATAATAATTTACACATTTTAATTAATCGTTTATATCCTATACATTAGCTTTCTTTTTGGAAATTTCAGAGGAGTGAATTTCACTAGGCCTGTCTAACACTTACAGTATTACATTAATATGCCCTTTCCCATGGATCTCACATGAGTTTAGTGACAAAGCTATTAATTAATGGTGTAAATTGTGTAAATCTCTGATCAAGTCTATCCATATTAAATGACCACCAATGGTGGTCATGGTAGTTTAGTTACCTGACATTCTTGCCGGCTTCCGTAAGTATCTTCACCAATTCAGCAATGGGGTACTGGGCCTTGGCAGCACAGAGTCCATAACCTGGGGTAGAATTAGGAGAAAAACAGAACATAGGTGGAGTGGATATGGACAACTACCACAATAACAAGCCAATGCTACAGTACATGTATATAATGGTATTGGTAGAACTGTATGTATTTGGTTAAAATGGGTAAGGTTTAAAAAAGGCAAAAGCATGGCCTGTATGTCTGTATGTATGTATCGGTATGTAATGTATAACGCTGTCTCTTGGTGCCCAAGACAAAGTTCTCCTCTGAGAAAATAAAGGCTAATTTAATTTAATTGATTAATCTGGCAGCAAGAAAATATTACAATGGAACACAAAATAAGAACCCCTTGAGCTCAGACAAATAGTTAATATGTTATACATTAAAACAGTAGATCTACAAGGTCACAACTTGCCAAACATTTTGAAAATTCCACCCTACGACATGCCCAAATAAACAGGGAACACTGTGGTGGAAATGGTGATAGAAATGGGAATAGTAATGACAAAAGAACTGTCTCGAGTGGTCTTTATTACACGTATACGTGGATGTTATTTGACAGATGTGCTCATGGCAGGATCTCTTCAAGCAACATAACATGGGAAATCAAACGGTATAAATGGAAATTCCCCCGTCAGCGCACGCACGCACGCACGCAGTAAAGTGAAAGTTTGGTCAAGTTGACCACTTAAAAAGGTATGTCTGTGTCTGTTGCCTAAAACCAGGTTAGTCTGACTATGTACCATTGGCAGGTCTTTGAGGAAAAACAACCTGATCAGAGTGGCATGTTTAAATACAAAATCCAACTCCCCTAAATCCCCCCCTGGATTCCTACCGTTAACTTGGATATGGATTTATGGGACTCCGGAGTACACATTATGCACGTGGGAATAAAGTGGGGAATGCGTGCGCGGCGCGCGCTCCACACATACTTTGCACCGTTGCACCCTGGCAGCTTGAAAAGAATCCAAATATAAACCGAGGGAGCATTTCGGAAATAACTACTAATACGCGCCTGTTGGATTGGATGTGCGCTCTGCTTTCTGCACCCCGTCCTTCATCAGGGGTGAGGTCCTGTGACAGGCCCTGTAAGGACTCCACTGTGTGTGTGTGTGTGTGTGTGTGTGTGTGTGTGTGTGTGTGTGTGTGTGTGTGTGTGTGTGTGTGTGTCTCTGTTGCTTTCACCCATTAACCCATTTAGGCCCGACGTTGAAATAAAAAACATTTTACTTCTAAATCCCGACAGTTTTTTGAAAAACCCATGTTTCAGTGGTGCTCAATATTGCTCAATATTCCATGTCAAGGACCCCAAAAAATATATGTAATTGGCCACCAACCCCCATCTGAAAATGTGTTGTTCCAGGGGACCCCCAATAAGCAAAGATTTTAGTTAAAAACGTTCGCTCTGAAAGAATATATATGAAAAGATTTGCGCCACTTTTTCATGATTTTTCAAAAATAGCAGATCTACGAGCTCGTAGATCTGCAATTTTTCAACAGCTA
Source organism: Protomyctophum bolini (assembly GCF_963924005.1). Lineage (NCBI taxonomy): Eukaryota > Metazoa > Chordata > Actinopteri > Myctophiformes > Myctophidae > Protomyctophum > Protomyctophum bolini. Next base: position 7,314,527 of record NC_137883.1, on the reverse strand, counting down.
GCGTATAACATAATGCTTAAAACATTTCCCGTCCTGAATGTGTCAGGACTCGAGGCCGGATTCTACAAAATGCCTAAATCAGTAGTTGTTTGTCACACATTCAAGATTGATCCAAAACGTTCAAGGATAGCAGGATGTCCCGCCACACATCGATTCACTGTGTACGGACCAGGATATAGCTACATCACACATCAACTCACTGTACGGACCAGGAGATAAGCTACATCACAAAGACACAAACTATAGCCATGAACAACAGATACAGCGCAAAGGCACTGAAAGTAAGGGCCGGGGAACGCTGTTCCACAGTCTAGGGCAGGGGTCTTCAACAGGGGGGTCCAGGAGCCCTAGGGGGTTCTCAGAGATACTGCGGTGGGGACCGGAGGGACCTGGAGATAGGAGGTTAAAAGGTTGGCGATATGAGAGGGTATACCAACCCTCTTCATGAACCATCAGGAGAATCATCTAAAGAACGTATTGTAAAAACCATACTGGCAGCCAGCGGGGAGAGGACAGGTCGGATAGGGGTAATAATGGTCTCTTCCAAGTACCCGTCAGGGTACTCGGAAATTTGGAAACTTGGAATTGCAGTACTCCAAAACGGGACGATATTATGAGGGGCTTGGATGACTTCCTCAAGGTCTTGGACAAGAGAGGAAGAGAGGCTTGATTTTGGGCGATGGTACAAAGCCGTGAAAAAGAAGAAAGAAGAAGAAACGGGTGGGACAGGTTGCCAAGAGCGTTTATCTGCGTGATGGAGTCAGGAGGGGCAGTAGGTTAATGGTAAACGTGTGCGTGCTCATTCAACTGTAGGACAATTTGTGCCATCCAACCCTTCACCGTACGCATGTCCTCAGGGCAGTTCATGCGGCTCACCGGTTTGGACTGGTCGGGGGGCGACCGCTGGCCTAGTGGTCCAGGCGCATGCCACATTATAGGCTGTGGTTCGAGTCCCGTTCATGACGACCCCCCCCCCCCTCTCCTCTCTCTCTCTCCCCCACCTCTCTTTCCTGTCCATCTTCACTTGGACAAAGGCAGAAAAAAGCCCAAACAAATCTTAAAACAAAAGTTTAATGAAAAGGTTTGGACTGGTCATTTGGTTTCAGCGGGAAGACAACGCTGTGTGTCGTTGGCAGATCAGGGGAATTAGATGTCGTGTCTTTTAATGACATGAACGGATACAAATAAAATAATAGGATCAGGAACGGATCGTGTTGGGTTTTTGGAGGAGGGATCGAACCACTGCTTGAAGCAGGTTGGATCGGTGCCAGTGGCCAGCTGTTAATAATTGAGAGGATGCTGGGTGCCGCTTGACAAAGGGAGGAGGAGGGGGGGTGTGACTCTGATGTCCTTGACTTTGCGGATTCACAATTAGCAGAGGACATGTCCAAATTGGATGGATGACAGAATGTATTGTAGTGAATAAGTTCTTGGGATTATGAGATTTGTTAACACTTTTTTTGAACACACATTTATTGAAAAATTAGGATCTAATTCACGCCAGCATTTTTCCCAGCAGAGCTCTTATTTTGAAAAGCCACATTTCCAGACTACCGGAAGTGAACATATCCTAGTAAGTGGAACAGGTCCTGGACAGGCCTTGTTTACAAGATGGGTCTATGCCGGGGAACTGGAGAGGTCAAAGAAACGTTGTTTTGACCAAAAATGCCATCAGGGACAAGGAATAGGAGATACAGGCGATTGAAAGAAACAGATAGACTGGATTATTATGGCGAGGACGACCTAAGATGGGCGATCCATTGTCATGACAACAACAGGTAGCTACCAGAGTACGCAAGTAGCATTATGGCTTGAACGATCGAAAGCGCTATAAAAGAGAAATTGCCATTGATTAACGGCAATGGCCACAAGCGTAGTATTAAATACTATAGGCTTCAATTGACGTAGATCTACAGCAATGGCGCGGAAACGGTTAATGTCGCGTGTATTTTTGCCCTCTCTACCTTAACTGCTTCCTGATATTTGTGAAAATTGTTGGTTAATATTGCAAATGTTGGATTTTATCGTCTCACCACCACTTCCATCTGCTTGATTACAGACAATTCCTCCACTATCAATTCCACTAAATGATATCATCATTTAGTCTCATTTAATGACTTGTTGTTAACAGAAACATACCTATCACATTCTTCTTATTAATGTGTTGATATCATGGAAAAATCTAAAACAAATAAAACTGTTGCCGCAGTGCGCACGCACACACACACACACACACGCGCACACACACAGTGAACGTTGACCCCGGTCGATGGTGATTAAACTGAACGGCAAACAGGAAAGTGCTCTCGATAACGCGATACATTTGTATGTACAGTATGTGTGGATGCATGTGTGTAATGTCTGCATGTGTGTATGTACCTCAATTCCACTTATTTCCATAACCTCTCCCCGACACGGAGGGCTAAACCAATACAGTAAAAAGCTTCCCAATGCCCTTGAGAGAGGCGGCATCAGAGCAAACACTCAGTGGAACGATACGTCCCAGACGCACGTAGACGACCACACACACACACACACACACACACTTATGTTTACTGGCCTTGTCACAACAGCCAATCATGCGTTGTCTCTTGTCACAACAACCAATCAGACGACAAGGTTTCAAACTCAGTGGGCAGCAGGGCTGACTGTCTGCAGTCCAGCGCAACGACTTAATGGTTTTCCACGTACCGATCCTGTGATTTCTTTCTTTCGCTTCCAACCTCTCTCTCTCTCTCTCCCTCTCTCTCTCTCTCTCTGGAGCAAGTGTTTCTCCTCTAAAGGGAAAACAAGTGGACGCAGACAAAGCCGCGACGGGGCCAGACGAGGCCAGGGAAACGCTTGTGTTTATCAGGCCAAGTCTTAACTGTTTCCACAGATGTCAATCAAGCAAAGTGACTGTGACGGCTCCAATTAGGGAGAAATGGTCAAAATGGAAACAAGGGGAGTGATTGAAGGGCCGGGGGTTTCGTAACGATGCTATAACCCCTACTACTGGCCAGTGCGTCACAAGGACAGATGTATAGTATACCCGGGGCTGGCTGGTATGCGTTAGGAATGCGATATTGGGTGCAGGGTTAGGAAAATACCATTTTTATGTGATGTTTTATCATATTTAGAACACAGAGTTGCACTTGTCATCCCGTCTCGTGAATATATGCAATTACGCCATGCGGGGCTTTCTATTGAAGTGGCGTTGAATTGAACAGCTGGCAAGTGGTTCAAAATATGAACAGCAATACGAGGTTCCCAGTGCTTCTAGGATTTCACAATGCAAGTACATTTACTTTATAGAGTTTTCAAGTATCGCTTCAGTACTGTATGTCGTCGTGGTTCCCAAGCTTTTTCACGTCGAGGACAACCATTTGAAAAGATATGCCGGCGACCCCCATAAGAGAAGATTGTTACGGCTCTCAGGACCCTCAGTTTGACATGCATTAGTCTACCCACTGTATAATGCTTAATTTACAGTATGATGTACAGTATAATTGGGTGTGTCATGTGCCCAAAAGAGCATATGTACTGTACAAGGTCACAATGCATCCGAGCTTGTAGACCATATAGTACAAAGAAACATAGTTGATCAAAACAACTCAAGTGAATATATTAGTTGTAAGGATACTTCCAAGCGCTTTCACTGACATACATTTGATCAAATAAAAATATGTATTTTCTCTCTAAACCTCAACAACGTCTCTCGCAAAGAGTCTCTTGGGGGAACCACGTGCAGAGAACAAGGAGTCTATATAACTAACTATGCCATCTTACACCTAACGAGAAAACATGATCTGCTTTTAGAAGGGCCGCACGATTATGGATAAAGTTCAAGGCCAATCCTCATTATTTTGATGGTACCACAATAATGTAATCACAATAATAGCTGTATTCCTGGGCCGGCCTAGTGGTCCAGGCACCTAGGCTGGCAATCCAGCCTGACAGAGTGTCGCGGATTCGAGTACCGATCCCGACGACCTTTGCTGCGTGTGTGTCGTCCCCCCACCCCATCTCTCTCCCCATTTCCTGTCAAACCACTGTCAATATATCAATAAAATCTAGTTTTGTGATCGTATTATTTTAAATTGTGCAGCGCTAGCTCTTAGGTCCCTCACGACGCAGAGAGCCCGCCCGGCCCAACAAAAACATTTTTAGGAGATACTTTTACGGTTTTTTTTACCTTCTGCCCCATTTTATTTGCCTTTGAAATAATGTCCTTTAAGATCAGTTACGTTTAAAATCAGAAAAAATTCCATTAAATGTTTAGTTTCTCTCTTTGTTATTATCATATTATATATAATGTTATTTCTATTCATAAACCATGTTACTACACAGTAAACATCACTACACGGTAACCGCAATGAACATGTACGATTCTTGTTGACGGGCGAAGGCTACAATCGACCCTGAAAACAGAAGAAAAAAAAACAAGTGACCCAAAATGCCACCCATATTATATTCATCAAAATAAGGCCTCGTTTCTAGTTTTTGGCTCGACCTTGCACGTATCAGATACTGTAGAGCGTCGGGCTGAGGGGCTGATCGGACCACACAGGTCTGCAGAGCCTCATGTTTGTGTATGACCGCCGCCTCTGCACCAGGCAGCTATAGCTAATTAGCCTATAGCCAAGACGGTGATGTAACCAGGGGGTCAAGCCCGGGTTAAATAAACAGAGCACACTTTAAGCAACGCCGAAAAGATGTGACAAAGTCAGTGCTTCTCGGCGCACACGTGACGCGCAGCGGCGGTAAGACCTCGCGCATGTGTGCGTGCGTAGAATGTAGATTGAGCTGCCCAGTGCCCTTGGGAAGGTATGACTTTGTTCAAAATGTTGGTGTGCGAGTGTGTGTGTGTGTGTGTGTGTGTGTGTGTCGAATACCAGTTGACTCAGAAGTGCACACTCACACTCACACTCACACACAGTGGGCGGCAGTGGCTCAGGGCTAGAGTGGCCGGTTCCCAGTTCGATCCCGGGCTCCACCAGAGTTAGTGTCCTTGAGCAAGGCTCTGAACCCATAGTTGCACTAATTGTTGTGTAGGGTTTGCTCCGCCATCGGTGTGTGAATGAATGGGTGAATGTAATGCACAATCTCTGTAAAGAGCCTTGGAATAACGACGCTATATAAATGCACCATTTACCACACACACACACACACACACACACACAATAATTCAAGTTACTCAAGAAGTGTGTGTGTGTGTGTGTGTGTGTGTGTGTGTGTGTGTGTGTGTGTGTGTGTGCGTGGGTGCGTTACCTGGGACGATGATGACATTGTGGGCGTCGTTGATCATCTCCACCGTCTGGTCCACGTTGACCTCCGTCACGCTGCCCACGATCTCCATGGGCTTCCCGGAGCCCGTGGACGACGTTCCGAAGCCGCCCAGGATCACGTTGGCCAGGGAGCGGTTCATGGCCTGGGCCGGGGGGGGGGGGGGAGAGAACGGTAGAGAAATACATGGTAAGATGGTGCATTTATATAGGGCCGTTGTTATCCCATTCAGGCCTGCCGTCGACAAAAGTCTTCTGAAAGAATACATGTTCAATTTGTGCCGCATTTTCACGATTTCTTTCAAAAATAGCAGACCTACAAGCTCGTAGCGCGCCACTCGGTGGCGCGCTATGAGCTTGTAGATCTGCTATTTTTAAATAGCTAAATTATAACAAAGTTTAAAACAGCAAAAGGGGTTCAACAAGACGCTTTAGAGAGATCTGAAAACAGCAGACAGCAGATCCCAATCTAATAATCCGATTGTTATAGAACATAATGCATGAAATAACTGCATTTTTTGGTGAAAATGTGAACTCTAGGGGGGGTGGCTAATGCCATCCCCAGGGATCCCAAATTATACCCCTAATGGGGATGAGCTGGCCTCTCCCAATTAGGGGACAAGCGGACAGAGGATGCATTGTTGTGATTTATGTGCCAATTCCTTTTAAAATCTGTTGCTTGGGAATCCATCAGGAACAGTGTCACACTGAAACTCCAAATAATAAGGAAAAGAACAAGAGCACAAAAAAACGCATCAGTGACATGATGCTTCTCTCTGAGTTGGAGTTGCACTGGTTAAGACAGTACAGTTAGAGTCCCCCCTAGTGGACAGGAGAGGAACTGCAGTCAGAGAATGCTGCTGAATTGACTCCACAATGAAACACTGGAGTGAAATACACTTAATACAGTATTTGTAGACATAGACCAGGTTGTCAGAAAGAAGTGTCTTTTTTTCCCCCCTCCACCAACATAATAGTATCATGCATTTCTGTTTTCTGGTTATTGTTGAACTGGTATGGTTTTGACTTGTTTGTCAGGAGTCAGGACAACACAGAGCGGAGTGCAGGAACGAGTCACATGAATTGTAATTGTAATTTTTCTCAATTTCTTTTAGGTTTTCTGAGCTCAATTGCACCCCCAAAAAAACCCAGACCACAGATTTTCTGTGGTCTGGAGGTTTTCAGGCTCAAACAAGAGATCTGATTTGCCTACGGACTGTGAGGTAAGAGTCCACAAATCCTGTATACCGTATGACATCAGCAGATGTCACTATTGCGGCCTGTTTGCCCGTTTTCATTGCAGCTTAAAAGGCTTCAAAACACACAGAGAAAACCCCAGACCACAGAAAGTCCACTGAATGTTCAAAAGTTCAGGTTGTGTGGCTGTAATAGAGGTCATAAAACCTAAAAAGAAAAACGAAGAATAAAAATAAATGAAAATACATCCTTAGCAATAATCCTTACTAATAAAACACTATCATTGTGTCGCGTTTCATGTTGATTTATACATACATTTTAACCAAAAAAAAAAAGAAGCACGGCTGTTGAGACTCACCACACACATGATGTAGGAGAGGATGGCTCCGGACGATCCGATCAGAGCTCCCACGATGGTGAGCAGGTTGTTATGCAGCAGGAAGCCCTCGGCGCACAGCGCCCAGCCCGAGTAGCTGTTGAGCACCGTGATGACCACGGGCATGTCGGCCCCTCCGATGGCTGCCGTCAGCGTCACTCCCTGAAGGAGACACATTAACCCATTTAGACCCGACACCAGATTCTACAAAATGTCTTCTAAATCCTGACAGTTTTCTGAAAAACCTCATGTTCTGTGTGTCAGTCGTTCTCAAACTATTTCATGTCAAGGATCCCCAAAAATATATGTAATTGCCCGCCGACTCCCCCCCATCTGAAAATATGTTGTTCCAGGGCTCATTCCGGGCCAATCACACAAAACCTCAAATCTGGACATAGGATGGGGCTAGCGGCCCAAAAAGAAGATGTAGATGTTCCAATGCCAATATTGGCCTACTGGATTGCCCATATTTTATACCCCAGCCTGCGCACATTGCACTCCCTCTGCTGACCTTCTAAAACACGCGCCCTCGCCTTGTGTGCCATATCAGATGAACGCATATTAGCCAGTGTTTAAGGCATCGTTAGACCTCAATTGTGGATGGACGGATGGAGCTATATAGCCTAGTAGCGTCTGACTGATTAGACCTCGGCTGACTAGAACACCGTGAAGAAAAGCAGAGGATCGGTGTCATGAGCTCATTACAGGCCAATGTGCGGCGTGCCGTGCACACACACAAGTACACACGGCCACACGCACACACGCGCGCAGACACACACACAGGGAGTAAGGCTAAGCAGAGCCAGATACTTCCCATTAAGTCATGATACACTTGATCAAACAAACCAAGAAGGACGAGGCTTGAAGAATATCAGGTCTCGCGTTAAAATACACCATGGACGACAACAGCGACTGCAGGGGTCACAGCAGCGAAGGCTCTGCCGCATTTTACCTTTAAAAAACGCTCCCATCATTCTCAGATGGAGCACCGCGCCGAGGACGGGTCACGGGAACAACCTCAGGACACCAGGTGGAAAATGACCATTTCAATGACCCCAGAAATTGGGAGTTTCATGTCTTTGTTATGTCTCCATTTTCTTTTTAGTCGTGTGAATGTGGGAGCCGACCACCATAGCTTCTGCGAACCCAGCGACTCCCGTACAATTAGGCCTGCTGGATCGTGCAACAACTTGGGTCGTCCATCAAAAGAGGAAGGCCTGTCAGTGGGTTTTCAACAGCGCAGGTCTCAGGAGAACTCCCAAGAGGTTTCACCGTCCACCTCTGGCATCAGCGGGAGCAACTTGTCATAGATTCATTAACAACTGCTTCTGAAACGGCTTCCATGTACGTCAATAAACTCAGACCCGTTTTCCCCTTCACAATTTTGCCTTTTCGAAAAAAAGTTTGAATTTCCTGGCGTTACTGAGGTTTTCACCCTACTAATTCATATTCTACCACAGGTCGTTTCGAGGAAGCAATCCGATTGGTTGAAACAGCCTTCTAGTCGTGGGTTAAACCAGCACCATTCACCACCTAATCAAAACAAAGAATTCAGCTGCTCTGTTCTCCCAAAAGCACTAGCAAACTCGGTCGTAGTGACTATATATGTCATTAAAAATATATATTCTTTCTTAGTTTTAAGGGTAACTGGTGTGGTTTAACGTGATTTATTACCACTTCAGTGATGCTTGCGGAACTCGACATCGTCTCGTTCCGGACATCCCTGTCGTGGCAATAATCACGTTAACCCACACCCTCTCGTGTAATATTGCTTAAATAATCTATCCACCATCGTCCATTATGAGGAAGAAGACAGAGCGATATCTAATTTATGCTCCGTTCGTCCGTACAACAGCGTCACAGACCGACACAATCGATGAGGCCACAATGCTGTGGGCTTATGGATCGGTTAGGTTCAGTACGTAACACCGTCGCACGACCAAGTCTAAACCGGCCTGGGGGGCACTGTGGCACGGTCGGTAGTGCTGTCGCCTCACAGCTAGAAGGTCCTGGGTTCGATTCCCGTTGGGGACGCTGGGGGCCGCGTTCTCTCCTCCGCGTCATCAGTGCCCATATACCCGAGGCGGGGTTGGCGAAATGGCCTTTCTGTGTGGAGTTTGCATGTTCTTCCCGTGTCCCCTAGGGTAGGTACCCTTACAAAAAACATGCAGTACACTCTACACTCTACATTGCCTCCCCCTGGCACAGCCGGGGCGCCTGATGGAGGGGAAAGGAACTGGTCAGAACAACGTGTTCCTTCCACGCGCTACGTCCGGCCGGGGAAGCCCCCGTCCCCTGTCAGGTGAAAAGAAGCAGCATGGACTCCTCATGCATAGAAGGAAGCATGAGGTCAGTCCGTTGCCCCCCCCCCAGGTTGGCAGAGGAAGTGTAGCGCCCAGGATTACATTAGATAATTGACACTGGGTGAAAAAAAATGGGTTGCAAAATCGTGGGATAAATTTAAAAAGTAGAAAACCGACCTTTAAACGCTAGTGCAACGTACTGTAGCATCCTCTTCGTGCAGGCAGACACACATACTGTACTCGCGCACGTGGGCCTGCTACGCCAATAATACTGCACCTCTAAGACTGGTCAGCTATCGAAAACATTCATCTAAAACTACATAACAAATAACCTGAACTAAAATGAAAATGTAATAAAATACCCATGTAATATCCCGTGTGCATGTGAGAGGGTCGTTTTGAAAAAGCGGGCTAACTGGAACCACACAGTCCCTAACACCAAGCAGCCCAGTCATATTTCACTCCCTTTATCTCTCTCCCATCTCTTCCTTGTTCTACGCCTTCTTTCTGTTACTCCCCCTCTTTCCTTTCTCTTTTGTTAAACATTTGTTTGTAGGGTAAGCAGTATGCGCCTCCACTTGTGTTTTCCATTGAGAGTAAGGCTTGGGTATTGGCAAACTGCCTGTGAAACCAATTGATTTGAATACGATTTTAACAGTGTATGCGCGCACACGCACGCACGCACGCCACGCCACGCCACGCCACGCCATGCACGCACGTACACACTGGTGGAATCCGGTCAACCATATAGGGTTTAAGTGGTTAAAACCTCTATAGGCCTACTTAGTAAATTAATACTTGGTTGACCGGGGATGACTTTGTACATGGCCCACTCTTTTTTAAGGCAGTCTACAAGCTCACAACGGTATTGCGAGATTGTAGATTGGATTTTCTTTTTGTGAATAGGGATGCTGCAGTTCAACGTCTCAGCACTTTTTGACCCGTTCCAAACCAAGTTCAGTAACAATAGCTGTTATACCATATGCCTCTCAGCAGTGGCACACATAAAAGTTACATCGCTGGGCGACGTCCTCAAGCCAACGCAAACTACCAGCTGGCACCGAAGCAGTGAAGGGAAAAAAAAAAAAAGGTCTGCATTCATTCTTTGTAATGATCTCCATTTCCGTACTTCCCAGAAGCACTTTGTGTTGAATTGGTGCTAACAATAAGACTGGTGAACTCTTTACCAGGACCTCAACTATCCCCGATCACTCACTCACTCACACACAGACAAAAGGTCTATGACAAAGTCCTAATGTGCGATTTGTGCACCACTATGAAAAGGAGCCCCGCGCACACCACAAAATAGGTTACATTATGATGTCACAGAGAGACTTCAACCTTTGCTTTCATACAAAAGTATGACATATCCGAGACTATTTAGATCTCATGGAAAATTCTAGTTTGACCACTAGAAACCAAAAACAGGTAAGACAAGAAAATCTTGTTTAGTTTAGGCAGTGGGTGCTCAGCTACAAATAGAACTTAGATCTTTTTAGTTTAGGCAGTGGGTGCTCAGCTACAAATAGAACTTGGATCTTTTTAGTTTAGGCAGTGGGTGCTCAGCTACAAATAGAACTTAAATCTTTTTAGTTTAGGCAGTGGGTGCTCAGCTACAAATAGAACTTAAATCTTTTCAGTTTAGGCAGTGGATGCTCAGCTACAATTAGAACTTAGATCTTTTTAGTTTAGGCAGTGGATGCTCAGCTACAATTAGAACTTAGATCTTTTTAGTTTAGGCAGTGGGTGCTCAGCTACAAATAGAACTTAGATCTTTTCAGTTTAGGCAGTGGATGCTCAGCTACAATTAGAACTTAGATCTTTTTAGTTTAGGCAGTGGATGCTCAGCTAGAAATAGAACTTAGATCTTTTTAGTTTAGGCAGTGGGTGCTCAGCTACAATTAGAACTTAAATCAAATAAAACCCAGGTGGCCAAAGCGGCACTCCAAACTAAAGGAAACGCTTTGGCGTTTCGGCCTCAGCCTTCCTCGGAGGAGATTTAAAAGTCTTGCAGCCTATATTTTGGAGTGCCGCTTTCCCCCCCCACTGTGGTGGTATTTGATTTAAATAACCAAAAACAGCTTGTAGACGGGCTGTGTGCGCAAAACACGGCATTCTGGCATTCTATGGAATCCAAATGACTGAAATCAGTTGTTGGCGACTGAGAACTTTAGCGCATGCAGACATTAAAGTCTGCATGCACACACACGCACACCACAAACATGCACACACACGTGCGCAGCATACCATGACAGCGGAGAGGGCAGAGACTGATCCGAGACAAGTGATGCCCATGGTGTAGCTGGGATCCATCATGTATGGAATGATCCCTCCAATGCTGGCTGCCATCAGGCTGGCGTTCAGAACATGACGACCAGGCAGCATCAAGGGAGAGCTGCTCAGAACGCCTGCAAAACACCATATAATGTAGGACGGGGCCAGAGGAAGAAGAGACAAATAAATTAGACCATACATGGGCAAACTGGCGCGGGCTGGGGGCCCCACACTTAACACAATCCCTACTTTTGGCGGAATGCTCCGCCATAAGGAATGTTAATAACCTTCCGCTCCTGTCGGAATTCTCCGCCAGATAAGCTTTATTATTGATATCAAACCGGATCGCTGATTTCTATTTTTGTCATTATTATTTTGGCTCGGCCTTTCCTTCTTTAGCGATCCTAGACCGGGTTGCGCAACAGCGGTCCCGTCCACCTCCCATTATACAGGCAGACTAAAAGCTGAATAACTCCTAATCTACGGAGCTCTCCATGGTTTGGTCAATTAACACGTTTTTCAGCTTTTTAGTCCGCCTGTATACAAGAGGTGAACGGCAGTGCGTACGTGCAAAACCTGTCTAGGATCGCTGAAGAAGGAAAGGCCAAGCAACCCGGTTTGATATCAATAATAAAGCTTATATGACAGAACGTTCCGCCAAAAGCGGTTGCTGGTTGGATTCTATATGGCGGAACGTTCTGTCATGAGCAGTTTCACATTTTGTGCCCAAGTGGACGTCTTTGGTATTACCCCGCGTGCTGTGCCCAAGACGTCTGTGGGATTCTTTATTATGTACGTTAATACGTGGTGCCAAAGTGTGTGTTATTGCCATTGAGAATGCATTGGGCGTTTAAGTTAAATAACTCAGAAACTATAAAACATTTCAAAGTAAAAAGTTCCAGCATGTGTCTCCACAGTCAGCTGAATTATAAAAGGTGTGAATGGAGTTTCTAGGTGAAAGTGATTTTTGGAAAGTTTTGCGTGGGCTCACAAAGTGTATACCCATTGACACAACATTTCTGAAGTTGTACTTTGAACTATAACCACGCATTTAAGCACAATATACTGTATACGTATCACACATAAATTATCAAAACATTTTTAAAACGGTCATTGTCCACCATGACATGCACAACATTTAAAGTGGTTTAAGCATACTGTAGAATGAAGCGGCACATTTCAAAACCTGTTTATGGGAATTGCATGACAAATCTTCTGTTCTCCATTAATAGCGACCACCACCATGTTGCTCCACAGTGTGGTTTTGTCCTTGTGCTGTAATGAATTGCAGGTGAGGTTTCCTCAGAACCATGATGTTCAATTAGTATCAGCCTTGAACACTTTATCACTGTGGTTACTGTGAAGTGAACTGTGTGGAGGAGCAATTTCTCCCCGTCGGGTCCAAGGGGATTTAACCAGCAACCTTATGTTATCTAGTCCAGTGGTTGTCAACCTTTTTAAGGCTGCAACCCCCACCCCCAATAAACTGGGGGGGGGGGGGGATGGGGGACCCCCACTCCGACAAGAACTCAAGCACTTGGAATTGTAGGAGTTGAAGCAAAACACTTTTTGCTGTGGCTCAGGAGGTAGAGCAGGTCGTCCAATGATCCCTGTGTCGGCGGTTCGACTGTAAAGTGCTTTGAGCGCTATAAAAATGCAATTCATTATTATTTCGACAAACAATTAGAAATGATGTGGGGGAGCCCACAGGTTGAGAACCACTGCTCTAGTCTACAGCTGCGTGTTAACACTTCCAGTGCGCCGGGATTTTTCAAACATAAATACGCCCCAAAACCGGGAAGGCATAATCTTCCGTTACTACTACCTACCTCGCGCCGTCACATCTGGTCTCTCTTTCTAGAAGCGGTTATATTCCAAACGAGTCAGACATGAAGACAGAACATCGTCGTTTGATCAAAACCATGGAGAGCGCCGTAGATTTAGAGTAAAGAGACAGTTTAGTCGTGGACGGCAGTGAGCGAGCGCAAAACATGTGTAGGATCACTGAAGAAGGCATGGCCAAGACGTCATGGGCTTCCTACGGGGGTAATTCTAAGGACGTGTTGGGAACACAAAGTGTTAAGTAAACTAAGTTTAGCTGTGCATGAATCGTGCGCACACACACACACACACATACACACACACACGTTTCCACAGGCACTCACCTTGCAGTTTGCCATACGCCACCAAGGAGCCACTGAACGTGACACCGCCGATGAAAGTGCCAAAGTAAGCGATGATCTTGGTCAGGTTGGCAGCAGGGTCCGTGGCAAAGTGGGGGAACTCGATCATGTATTCCGCCACGCAGGTCAGCACGGCGGCCAGTCCAACCAAGCTGTGGAAGGCAGCGACCAGCTGAGGAAGATCTGTGATCTGGATCTTCTTAGCAATACCCAGGCCTTGAGAGAGAGAGAGAGAGAGAGAGAGAGAGAGAGAGGACAGATACAGAATGTTTTAACCCATTTAGACCCGAGGACGATTCTACAAATGCCTTCTAAACGGTTTGCTGAAAAACCTCATGTTTCCATGTCAGTGGTGCTCAAACTATATCATGTCAAGGACCCCCATGAATATTATGTAATTGGCCACCAATCCCCATTTGAAAATATGTTGTTCCAGGGACCCCCCAGAAGCCAATATACGAGTTAAAAACGTTCACTCTGAAAGAATATATATATTAATTTTCACGATTTTTAAAAATAGCTAAAGTATAACATAATGCTTAAACAGGTGTTTTAAGCACACTTTTTAGAACTACCTAACAAAAAGGTTTGTGTGCAGATACAATGACAACCATTTAGTCACCCACAATGCATGCGCAGTTGTGCGCACACACAATGTGGTGGTGCTGGGAAACAGTTACAGGTCGCTCGCTCTGTGGAACCAGGTGTTGCCGATGTGGGATAATTTGGTGGAATTCCGTGTTTGTGAGTGGGCCTCCAATATTTGTGTTGTCTGTGCGTGTGTGTAAATGTATGTGTGCGTGTTCGTGTGTGTGTGTGTGTGTGTGTGTGTGGGGGGGGGGGTGATCGCTGGGGGCCTTGCAAGGTTAACGCGGGGCATCTGGAAATGCACCGTTGGTCTGATTGTAGAGTTTAGTCTGGGTTTAAGCTTTGTTACTGGAACAATTAGCATTCAAATTGAAATGAGAGAGCGAGAGAGTGACTCAGACACGATGCTGACCATTCCCACAAAGCTCCAGCATCTGCCCAGAGCGAGGTTAGTCACGTTGTGTTTGATGTAAACATCACAGAACGCAGAACACCTGTGTTGCTCCATATGGCCCGAGCTAAGACCAGACAAACAGACATCACGCAAAAAAAAAACATGTGCACTTAACCACCCTATCGGGGACCACCAGTGGTCCTTGAGGGGGTTCCAGGTCGTCCCCGGCTAAATGTTGGAGAGTTGGTAACCAAATGGACCCTTATAGATCCATTTGGGTTTTATTTTACGTTCTCAAGAGTTACTTTATTGTTAAACATCTGCATTACTTACAAGAAGTCTACACAATTACAGAATGTAGAAGAATTCTTATTTTAACGTTAACGTTTGCCAACAGCATATTGAATTGTGGACAAAATCTTAGCCAACGATGACAAAATATTCTTCAGTTTTGTGTCTTAAGAGGCTAAATCTCATCAAACGGTGGTCCGTGGCTCAAATACCCAATAAATAATGGGCCTCGATATGAAAAGGGTTGAAAACCACTGCAACAGACGGTCTACAAGCTCGTGACGTGTTTTGAGCTTGTAGAACGGAGCTACTCGGTCGCCGTTTTATCAATTACCCACACAAGAAAAGTCACA
This sequence comes from Protomyctophum bolini, assembly GCF_963924005.1. Lineage (NCBI taxonomy): Eukaryota > Metazoa > Chordata > Actinopteri > Myctophiformes > Myctophidae > Protomyctophum > Protomyctophum bolini. The sequence goes on along the minus strand of NC_137883.1, from coordinate 7,299,304 downwards.
AACCCCAGTCACGAGTCGACGCATACAAAAAACACACACAAACACTCACCGACTGTGCCACCCATGGCCATGGCCATGCCCATCTGTGCCATGAGCTCGGGACAGGGTTTCAGGGCACCCAGGGTAGCAGCGATGCCCCCTGCCACGCCCATCATACCCAGGGTGTTCCCCAGACGGGCCGTCTTCTGGTTGGACAGGCCTGCCAGGGCTCCCACGCAGCACAGGCCTGAACCAAGGTACATCATCTAAAAGGAAAGAACGGCACGATCAAGGGTAAGGATGTGGAATGACTGGAAAGGGGCCTAAAAGGCCAGCACATGTTTACTAAGGGATTTTAGAGCAGAGGCTACCAGCTAGAATTATAATGACACCAGGTCAGGTCAATGGACACAGCATGGAAGTACTTCGCACCATCCATTTATTCATTCCTTTATTCATTCATCCTTCCTATTCACCTGGAATGTTTTAGTGTTAGTCTAGTTTTAGTCTACTAAATATCATAAGATTTTAGTTGACTAAATCTACAGTTGATTTAGTCGACTAAAATGTATTTTTGCTGTCGTAATGACTGATTTTACACTTGCTGAAAATAGCAGATCTACTGTACAAGCACACAACACTTCACAGCACGACGCGTTGTGTGCTTGTAGATCTGCTATTTTCAGCATGCACCCAATTGTAAAATGACTGGATCTCTTGTCCACTAGTCCCTTCCTAGCATTTTAGTCTAGTTTGTATCGTTAGTTGACGAAATTGTCAATGCATTTAGTCTCAGTTTTAGTCATCATAGCTTAGTTTTCATTTAGTTTACATTTAGTTAGTCGGCAGTGAAAAAAAGGTAGTGAATTATCCTCTTTCAATCTGTAAAGTTTTTTGCTAGTACAGTTATTTCCCCAGGTAAAAAGGTGCCAGGGCTCACAGCCCCATTGTATAGTAAACCCACCACACTGTCAAGTCACACCTGTTCAATGTTGTATCCGGCCTGCAGGGCGGCGCCGTAGCCTCCGACGAAGACGCCGGTGGGAAGCAGGTAGAGGTAGTTGTACTCTGGAGGATCGGTGGGCCGTTTGAACATGTCCAGCATCTTCTGGGTTACCAGGAAACCACCTGGGCCACGGAGAGGGAGAGGAGAGAGTTAAAACCGGTCATTTACATGTCATTAGACAGATTTGCTGTTTTGGATGTCATCAGACGATTTAACGTTGTATAATACAATCAGATAGGACTTTTCTGTTTGGATGTATGGGCTGTCAGAAAGGCCAGAAAGTTGTTTTTTGCCACTCAGTAGGCGTTCCTGCATAACTTCCGGGTATGATGATGATGATGATGTCACGCGCATACCCTTTATTGACGTCGTTATCAGCTACTGTTCGAGGTCCTGTTGTCCGACTACTAACTCTATCACTAACCCTAAATCTAACCCTAACCCCAGCCTTAACCGGCCGCGTAAGTAACCAACGTTTTTAAGTAGTAATAAGTAGTATAGTGAGATATAATTTCACTTCCGCTTTACCTAGTCGTCTACTGGCGGTAGGCAGCATGTAGGACATGTCCATATTTGCTGATAAGGAACATACAGTATTGGTGATTATCGGTCGACATTGGAAGCCGGTGGACAGATGCAGGGTTCATCATGTTGACCTGCTGGTATCCTAGAGTGTTCAATGTACAGATTGGTATTTATTATTGTTATAATGTGTTCTTATAATGTTTAGAGTAGACTGATGCCAGGTTCTTGGTCTCCCTGTGATCCTAGATTACCAGCACTGTGATGCATCTGATGTGTTACGGTACCTTGCGTGAATCACTCTGGATCCAAAGTGTTGGTGATTGTGAGGTTGGAAAGACAGGGTGAGAGACAGGGTGGTAATAGTGGTTGAGTGAAAAAAAAAAGGGATTCCTTTCAAGTCGACAGGCGTTTGTAGACCAATGGATCCCAATGTTAGGAATCAAACCACTTAAGCCCTACTGTACATGTACTGTACATTTTCCCACCGTTTCAACTCCATGCCCGAGATAATGACATTAATCTACCTTTGTCAGGTTGCCATGCCCGAGAGAACGAGATTTGATTAATTGCCATTAATCGAGTGTTTTAAAAAAAAAACTCCACGTAAAGAACAGCCAAATCCCCACGTGCACGCATGCATGCACGCCGTCTTTAGTGACATTATGGCTCATAATGCGATGAAATGGGCATGATCGGGCGCGTAATAAAACATGAATTCAACCTCCTGCTAATCTAATCAAAACACTTATGGCATTGCTAGTAGGCCTCGTTGGGCCTCCGTAGAGCAGGGGGCTAGTAGGCCTCGCTATAGGCCTCCGTAGAGCAGGGGGCTAGTAGGCCTCGCTAGGACTCGGTAGAGCAGGGGGCTAGTAGGCCTCGCTATAGGCCTCCACAGAGCAGGGGGCTAGTAGGCCTCGCTAGGCCTCCACAGAGCAGGGGGCTAGTAGGCCTCGCTAGGCCTCGGTAGAGCAGGGGGCTAGTAGGCCTCGCTATAGGCCTCCACAGAGCAGGGGGCTAGTAGGCCTCGCTAGGACTCGGTAGAGCAGGGGGCTAGTAGGCCTCGCTATAGGCCTCCACAGAGCAGGGGGCTAGTAGGCCTCGCTATAGGCCTCCACAGAGCAGGGGGCTAGTAGGCCTCGCTATAGGCCTCCACAGAGCAGGGGGCTCGATTAGTTTCACTTTCAACCAAAACGATCATTTTGCAATTCGGGCTGGCGCACCTGCTACCTGAATCTCCACCGCCAAATGGAATCTCTACCCCCCCCCCCCCCCCCCCCCGGCGTTGAAATACTTAAACTGAATACTTTGGAAATGTTTGCCCAAAATAGGGACGGCAGGTTGAAAATGTGGTTAATCAGAGAGTGCTTCATGGCAGTGTAAATATTTTAACGAGAAACCACCGAAAGTATCAAACCAAGACCAGACATTATTCTTTACAAGTAAAGGGACGATCACATTACGGCTTCTCACTTTTCCCCCCCCCCCCCTCACACATCACGCGTGCACACACACGTACGCTCCTACCTGTCTCTCTCCAGCTGCTCATCTAAATTTAGAGCTCAGTCCTCCCCCAGTTAAAACACAGCAGTAATAACAGTCTGACTATTATTACTTCAGTACGATCTGAGTCAATATATTAAGGATGGAGGAATGTGCAGGACGGAAATTTGAACAAGAGCAAGAAGCCAGGGAGCTTTTTTTTAATACATTATTTATAAGGCATTTCTCGGGAGCTATATTTAAATAGTTTTGAAGAATAAGACTACTAGTTATCACTGGCAGCCTGAACGCAAAGCCTGCGAAGCATTGCTTCTCAAAGTGGGGTCTATGGATCCTCAGGGGGTCCTTGGGAGGGGCAAACCCCAGCAAAATGAGTTATTATGGCGACACAATAATATGAACACTTGCGCAGTCCTTGGTAGTTTGGTACAATAAAAAGAAAGACTCTTGCACACCTTAAAGGTGACGTAGGAGGAGACCAAACGATAAAAAAGGCTTCTAAATCCTAACAGTTTTCTGAAAAAAAAAAACTATGTTTCCGTCAGTGGTGCTGAAACTATTAAGGACTAAGGACCCCCAGAATTATCTGTATCTGGCCGCGGACCCCCCTCTGAAAATATGTTGTTCCAGGGACCACCCAGAAGCAAAGATTTGAGTTAAAAACATTTGCTCTGAAAAAAATATATATATTCAAAGATCTGCGCCACATTTTCACGAGTTTAAAAAAATAGCAGATCTACAAGCTCGTAGTGCGGCACTCGGTGCCGCGCTATGAGCTTGTAGATCTGCTATTTTGTAATAGTATGACATAATGCTTACACCAAAAGGGGTTCCTGTCCTGAATGGGTTAAAAAGGTTATACAAATCTTTTTCATCCAACCAGGAGAGAGAACACTCCGGGAACAGGATAAACATACGGAATTGGAATGTATGAAACAAAACAAGAAATAGAGAAAAATTGGAAGTTGAACTCTCTAAAACTGAAGCTGATAAATGGGCTCTTTTATATACAGTGGGATTGGCAACCCACCTGAACGCCCGGGGTTATTTAATACATTAAATCAGAGCGCCCAGAAATTTATAGCAGCAGAGCACATTTTTAGCGACAGACCGGATGCTATCCCAGATGTAGCTGAAGTAGCTAGATGTAGCCAAAACACTCCCGAGGCCATCGACAACAACGGGAGGTATGATTAATTCTAACGCGACTAGCGCCGGCTCCTCGATGGGCGCAGGACTTAAAGCCAAACAAATTCCCAAGATTGAAAAAGATTTCTTGCAAATCTGCTCTGATCTCATAAAATGACCCCTATGAAATCCTCAGGACTGAAATCCGTCCCCAAGACGGAGAACTTTAAGCCCTGTGGGCCGTCTAAAACATCTGATCTTTTCTTAGAATTGGACGGAATGATTTAGATCAAGAGTTATTCACGTTTTAAAGATTTCCGATCCCACCGGAAAATAATATTGAATGTTGCGCAATAGACGCTGCCAGCCTGTGGAGCGATACAATCGGTTTTGATATCGATAATCTCCGCCCTTTTTATCAATCTCTGTCCTTGCCGCTCAGGGTGTTCACTCAGGGCTACTGTAACTGTCAATAATATACATATTCCTAATTCCACTGCCCCACAGTGAGTCAAATACAAGGAAGAAAGAAGATCAAATGAAAATGTGGAGCGAACAGAGATTCCCGATTCATGCTCCGATTCAACTGAATAAAAAACGGCACTTCATCCATACAGGAGTTTTCCGTTGCCCTTTTCTACCGCTGAACACAGTGGAGACACAGGGACGGGGGGACGGGGGAGGCGGGCGTCTGAAAGACTATACACTTCAGACGCTGGGTTTATTGAAAGTGAACTTCAGTGTTATGTTTGTGGCACAGTAAAAAGGATCGGATCGGAGAGGGGTATGTAGGTGCTTGTTCGGTGAGGGGTTGGTGTGGTGTGTGTATATGCGTGTGTGTGTGTGTGGGGGGAGGGGGGGGGCTCTTCCCAGACCTCACAGAGGAATGTTGGTTATTCTGTTCCCCTAAGGCGTTTATGGGTAGTGTGGTAGACCGCTTAGAGTTGTGCATGTGGAATCGAGCCACCGAGTGAACATAAAGAAGAAGAAAAAAAAAATTGAAATTAAACAACTGGTGCTTAAAAAAAAAAAAAAAAAGAGAGAATAGGTATTTCTATAAATGTTGTGGTATTTCTGGCACGCTTTTGTCGGAGGGAAAACTTAAAGGTAGATCTGAGGGACTAATAAGTGGTTTTAACGGTCGTTGCCATAGGAACCGCGGCGGGATTCACAGCCTCGCCGCGACCCCTGACCCCTGGGTGCGTTCTGGGGATCTCGCGCAGACGACAAGCTCTTCAGAACTCTTTGACGCACGCGGCCCAAATGGGCCGACACCTTGGAACCAAAGTGGCCTCAGATGTCTGGATGAAAACGTCTTTGAAAGAATGCAACGTGTGTCTCTTATAGCCTTCCCAAAACGTCTGCATCAAAGTCTCCTCGTTAAGTCTCGATTCATGCCGCCGTCGTCGCACCGTGAGCTTGCAGATCCGTTGTGAACCGAGAAGTGGTTCACAGCCCTGCCCTGGAGGTACAGTCAAGTGTTCCAGAGGACCGTTATGAAGTGATGAGTATTCTAATAGCTACTGGAACACTTTGTCATTCTAATGAGAATTATTACGGGTAATAGCGGGGATGAATGTGTGTGTGCACGTGTGTGTGCGTGCGTGCGTGCGTGTGCGTGCGTGTGTGTATGTGTGGTCTAAAGCCAAAGCCACAGACTCTGGTTTAAGCAGGTGAGTAGAATAAAGGGGGACAGCTGCAGCGTTTTGGTTCGAAAGCATGTTATTGTATAATTGATTAAAAAAACCACTTCAATCTTCGGCTAACGGTTGAAATTGTATTGGCTGAAAGTTGCTGTAATTGGCAAAGGGTGTCTGTCTGCGTGCGTGCGTGTGCGTGCGTGCGTGTGTGTCTCACCAGCAATGTTGACGGAGGAGATGAAGGCAGCGAGAACAGCCAGTGTCTGGGCAGTGGTCTCTGGGGTGTAGGCTCCTCCCATCAGGGACAGACCACCCACAGCCGTCAGCCCTGCATGGAAGGAACACGTCGTCCATTAGCATCAGTGAATCCACAGCTTCAGAATGCGTCATGTATACTGTGCTGTACGTGCAATATATAAAAAATAATAGACATATATTTTACAATACAATATTTATATGAATACAAATAAAGAATAAAGAAAAACTTTAAATGACCCAATGACTATTTCGCCCAGATCGGCCCGATCTTGCGCAACTTTCAACTCAAGCCTCTTGAGAGGCTTGAAATCTTCTCAAAGGTGTGAGTGGGGGGGGGGTGGGGGACAGATCAAGTGAAAATGACGACGTGTCACCAGAGATTAAAGCAACGGGATTACTTTTCTCGTGTCTGGTGTGAATGCAGCTTCAAATTCATGACACAACTGTGATTCCATCTGTTCCTATACAGTACATGTCATGCAGGAAAAATGAAATGAAGGTTTCTATGGCGGCCTATGTAATTTCTCTACCTCTAATATGAAGTTGTAATGAAGCAGCACTTCACTAAAACCATGTCACTTGAGAGAAAAATCACCTTTAGATTCATTGACTCTTTCTTTGGCATAGTATTGCCAATCCAACATAAAAGAAAACAGCCTGTAATGGCATATTAATGGCAGACTGATTACACTGACCCATTTCAAAAAGCTTAACCTTCCAAATGTAGAGAATAAATGAATATGCTCTACAACAGAGAAACAGTCACAGTCCAAGTGCCGGGCATGAAAACACCAGCAGACACAGTACTAGGGCGGCTGCATGTGGCTCAGGAGGTAGAGCAGGTCGTCCAATGATCCCTGGTTCGGCGGTTCGAAACCCGGCTCCTCCGGTCGAAGTGTCCTTGGGCAAGACACTGAACCCTACACTGCCTCCAATGAGTCCGGTCGGTGTGAGCTCGCCACCATTGGTGTGTGAATGTGGGAAGTGAGACCGTTTGGCTCTCACAACTAAGTACAGTCAGTAATACAAGTAAACACACACACACACACACACGCACGTAACGAAGTGGAATGTTCATCCCAGAGGTTTATGTACATGCTATCTCTATGACAAATCCCACCTACCAGGACAACAGAAACATAAGTGGCCATTGGCCAACACTGAATCAGTCCCTCTCAAGTAGATTAAAGCATTTCATCAGACACCAGATATTGATTTCAATGGATATAAAGCCAGTGGCTAGATGATTCAAGATAACCCACCTGTGACGATGATGACTACCAGTTGTAACACTGTAATACTCCCCATAGAAAATATAACTGTCCCTCACTCAACCCCCAAATTCCAACAGGATTCCCTAATGTCTGTCCGTGTGTGTGTGTGTGTGTGTGTGTGTGTGTGTGTGTGTGTGTGTGTGTGTGTGCGTGCGTGCGCCCGCATGCACCTGTGTGTCTTTATGATGCCTGGCACAACAACTATAGAATTCCACTGGTTTCAATCTTTCCGTAACCACAGTCAGCCAGTGGCGAAACCAAAAGGCTATTGGTAATAAGAACATGCCAAGATATGCAGGGCAAAATGACCTGGGCACAGCGGCGGGGAGGTGGAAGAACAGAGATATCCCATAAACAAAGAGCAGAACCCCTCAAATTAATCTTCAACCGGCTTTAAATGCCTGCCGACTGCCCAGTCCATGTTGTACTTTTCTGTTGACGTCTCACTCTTGTAGCGTTTTCCACTCAAATTCATACTCCCAGACTTGAACCTATAATAAACCATCGTATAATAATGCCTCTGTTAAGTGAGCTCGTCAAATAAAGTGCCTCGTCAACTTCAATGAACTTGAGGACTTGACAACGGGGTGCGGACAATGACTGGCGAGAAGACGAGACGTGGTAATGAAGTGAACGAAGTCGGGACGGAGCCAGAAAGAGGCTAAAAGGGGAGAACACGGTGGTGTAAAAAGCTCGACTGTGACGATAGTCGGTTTTTCCCCGCCCTCACAATTCCAACATTATCCCAACACTTTGAACCCACTAACACGAGTTACCCCACCTAAATTGATAAAGCCCTCTTTCCCTCCCAACAACGAGTTACCCCAGACCTACGAGCTCACAATATTAAATATAACTTATTTAAGTTAAATCTGACTTGCCTAAGCCTGGAGTGCAGATACCCTGTTACATGTATTTTTCAGAATGGACAAAAATGATTATATTTTTTCAATACAGAATTAGATCATATCGACATCGGTAATATCGGTTATCGACCATAACAGCAATTAATTATATCGGATATCGATATCGTCCAAAATGTCTCATCGGCACATCCCTAAAAGACAGTATATATAGAGAGCATAAGTGGTTAAGGGGAAGTGAAAACTCCATGGGACTGTTCTACTACTGGGTGAGCCGACACCGCAACAGATTGCTCTGATGTCTAGCTGCGAGTGGCGTGCGAGTGTGTGTGTCCGAGTGTGTGTGCGCGTGTGTATGTGTGTGTGTGTGCGTGCGTGTGTTTTAGTTAACTAGGCAAAGCCCTATACCCAAAGTGCCAAAGATCACAGGCCGCATGTTACATCCGACTCCTATGTGCTTTTAAGGGTGATCAAAGCCCCGGGAACACACACATACATGCCACACACACACACACGCACTTAGGTCTGTCACCCCGTAACCCCTGGGTGTTAATAAGGAGGTAAGGGAGAGGACACGGCCCTCTGCGTGTTACAATGACTGACATGTCCAAATAGTGCCGGCACGCACAGTCCAATCCTCGCTCCACTCCAAGAGAGAGTGGATGGAACCAAATGGTCACATAAGGAGTTCACAGTTGGACACATTAACCCTGGTGTACATTATATATGGCTATTTTAGCCATTTGTTTATCGTGTAGGTCAGTCCATGCAAAAATAAAAATAAATAGCGGTTGTGAGCTAAGGATCCACAATTCTTTCAATTTTCGGAAACGTGTTGAGTGGAATCTTTAAACACGCTCAATTATCTCTCTTTACCATCCATCTGACCTCTACATAATTCACCATCAATCTTTTTTTTTGTTCTACTGTCCCTCTGCCAACCTGTGGAGAGCCCTGAACTGAGCTCACGCTTTCTTCAATGCATGAGGAGCGAGAGCAAGCCACTACTTTTCACCCGACAGGGGGTGTTTCCCACAGTTCCCACCTGACGTTGTGTGGGAGTTCTGACTGCTTACAGTTTGGGCGATTGTCAACAACAGTTTGGGCGATTGGCTACAATGTCTGGGTACATACAAATACTGCAACAACAACAACAACGAGGTCATCTAGTGGATATAGTCGGCTAGTTGCTTAAAGGCCGTGTGGGCGGCTCACCTGAGATGGCGTTGGTGACGGACATGAGGGGCGAGTGCAGGGCGGAGGTGACCCCCCACACCGTGTGGTATCCCACGATGCCCGCCAGGCCGAAGATGGTGACCATCTGGGTGAAGGCGGCGTTGGGCGCCGCAATGCCCAGCCCCAGGAGAGTGGCGAGACCTGGGCACACACACACACACACAGACACACACAGACAGAGCGTGGGAGATAATATGACAACTAGATTAGTTACCACCACACTGTCTCACACACAGTGGATATTACATGGTGAAAACACTCAATCAAAACAAATCGACCATTATGTATTTTAATAAAATAAAAAAGGGTATTCAACATTGTTGAAATCAATTTTATAAAAATCAATTTCATTAGAAGCTCCCGTGCAATGATTCGCTATTTGTGCGTTGAATGACCACGTATAAAATAGCTCTCAAGTGGTTAATCACACTAATTGATTAAGTCAATTATGGAGAAAATAAATCTATTCGAATGTTTTGTGTTGATATAACACGCATATTATAAACACACTATGATTCTTCAGTTAATCTAAAACGTCATCGATAGAAAACAAACGGCAAAAAGACAGGCCTAGCATACAGTGCACGCACGAGAGAGAGAGAGAGAGACACAGAATGGTCTATACTGTACACATACATACATACTGTGTACATGCTGTATGTACCAGTGCTGTGTAATCTAATATGTGATGGATGGTATGGCCTGGATAAAATAAACGTTTAGTGTACAAAGCAGCCGGGCTGCAGTAGATCCATGGTGGTGGGTCTGGGTTTAGGGAAACCAGGCAGCATCACAGCTAAACAATGCTGTCCACCACATTAACCACCACACTGTGCCTGTACATTGAGCTGGGGCGTGGCGATCTTTGGAACCCGCCCACTCTACAGCCAGCGCCACTTCAGACACACACACACACGCAGCAGGAGACCGTTTACAATGCACACTTCCTGGCACTAACAGGGTGTCTGTGCCTGTGTGTGCGTGCGTGCGTGCGTGTGTGTGCCTGTAATCTACCTGTCTCACTACTTGCCTCCGGTCCACATGCCAGCAGTGGTGAGAAGAGACTTTGACCGGAATAGTCCTTCCTGACCCAACCAAAAAGGGAGGGCTGGGCCTCTCTGATTTGAGCTGAAACCTTGTTTAGTGACCCGACCTCACCTCATACGCGTCGGTTTGTTCTAGGGTTTATTATCCTTTCTAAATGTATTGTTTTACCATTTGTGGCCGTTGCTTTAAAGTGAAACTTTGGCCCACTTTCAACCTAGATCTCACGGTTCTGATATGAAGAGAAAAATATATATATATATGTCTTCCGTGTATTTCTCTGTGCAATGTTGATCCACGAAGAAGTCGCGAAACAATGACGGGGCATCGTCCACGTGGAGTTAGGGGTCTTTAACTCAGAGAGAGTTAAAAATAACCCTGATATAGTGTTGATTGGGGGTCCGAGAGAAAAGTCTCGTTCGTCATGGATATCAGACTGAGGGTCCTAGAAAGTAACAACGGCTGAGTATCAGCGTAAATAACCCACCTCCGGTGTACATGCCAGCCTGGGTCATTGTTGCCGTGAACGGAGAGATCTGAGCCGCCTTCTCCTTGGCCAGCTCCTGGACACTCTTGGGCTTAATGAGAGGGGCTGGTGCGGGAACGTTGTTAGGCTGGGGTGCAGGGAACAGATTCTTCCCGTCCTGGAAGGCGAGGGGTACAGAGGGGGAAACGGAAGGAGTACATGGAAGTGAAGACAATTAGCAGGGAATCATTGCAATCATTGCAAGCAAAAAGGATAGACAATCAGACATGCATGACACTGTGATTAGAAGCCATATCTACATTAATAAATACAGTTATGGCATCCAAATAATAAATGGGGCATACTGTAAAATGAAAATTGTCTATACAAAATGAACACCTTGTATTTAAAAGAAATGGCTGTTGAAATGTGTCAAATGTTGAATTTTAGCATTGCTAATTTTGGAGGAATGTTCACCAAAAATAGCAGACCTAAAGTCTGTTATTTTTTTTGTGAGCTTTGTCGAAGAGATTTAGTGTAGAGGAGGAGGGGGACAGAAGCAACTCATGTCCGGCCAGGCTGCTAAGCAATAAGCATAGAGGATTGAAGTGGTTAACAGTTTAAGGGCCCCAGACGGAGGTCTCCGTCCTATTAATTAATTACGCGCGATGCCCTAGACGGAGATTGATTAATAGGAAGGAGATCGATATAAAAACCGATCGCATCGCTCCACAGGCTGGGAGCGTCTGTTGCGCAACCTTTGATGTTGCGCAACAGTGGGACATCATCCAAAATGTTCCCTCTCCATTTCAGCCGACGAGAATCTTATAACGTTAATAACTCTAAATCATTCCGTCCAATTCTAAGAAAGGATTATGTGTTAAGACGGCCCACCGCGGCCCGTCGCGGTAGAATTAATCATACCTCCCGTTGTCGATCGCCTCTAGAGTGTTTGGGCTACATCAAACTACTTCAGCCACAGCCGGGAGAACAACCGGTCCGTCGCCAAATGTGCTCCGCTGCTATAAATCACTGGGCGCTCTGATTGAATGGATTAAATAACCCCAGGCCCTCAAGGTGTCAAGCATGTGTTCAGCATACCTGTAGCGGTAAAGAGAGGCCTCGCACAGTACCTGCATTACAATAGATCCCCTGATGACATGGTCTATGGTTCCATAGTTGAACTCCTCCTTGACGTTGAAGTGAAAGTTCTCCGTGTCGGGGCTGATGGCCCGGATCAACTTGGTGATGTTGTTGGAGTACAGGGTGCTGGACTGCGTGGGCAAGCGGCTGGGCAGGTCCGTGAAGCCAATGTGCGTTACTCCCTACGGCAAAATCACAAAGAAAACGTACTTCATGAAAACGCACAACAGATAATGGTTGACGTCAACTATAATACTAGTCTCTTGTGACTACAAAACCAAAGAAAAAGGACAAACATTAAACAATCCTAGGGATTCGTGGGACTACTGCTGCACTATGAATGCAATCTCAGTTTGATTCTACCAGGATTCGAGGAGGAGGCTAATGACTAATTACACAATTCTGCCCCACCGGCAGCACTCACCCTAATGAGGCCTATAGGTCATCATAGCTCATAAGCCTTTTGAAGCTGCACGAACAGAATATGAACAGTTGAGATTATGTATGCATTTATTTTAGCAGGGAACAAAGAAATATGTTTTGGCTAGAAGACCTTCCTCAGTGTATTCCTGCGTTGTACACATCAAAACCAAGATGATCTAAACACGACGTCGTATCAGGTCTTGCAGAGTGTATATTCTGCCTTAAATTCGAGCGTGGGGTTTGGCCTGCGCCCACGTCAACGTGACATTTATCAAGTGATTCTATATACAGCCCATCCTAGATCTGGTCGGAGCTTTGATGAATGTCATTTAAATAACACGCCTTTAAGTTTAAATATTCTCGAAACGCCCCGAATAAGAAATAACCGGAATACGACCAGACAACATTATGGAAAGCATAGAGTTATAATGGTAAGCCAATAAAAAAAAAAGTGTGCCCCGCTCGTGGGGGAAACTTGGCACAAAACATTTTCAGATGGGGGTCCGCGTCCAAATACATAATGTTGAGAACTACTGATTTGTAAAATTGGCGTCAGGTCTAATTGGGCTAAACGGTTGTATCTTATTATGTACAGTAGTGTAGGTATGGGGGGTGTTCATACCTTGTGTACCGTCAGCTCCCCGGGGACAGTGGTCTCGATGTTTCCACCAGCCTCTGCAGCCAGGTCCACCACCACAGAGCCATCTTTCATGCTCTCGATCATGGCCGTGGTGATGAGGATGGGGGCCTTAATACCTGCATGGATAACAGAAGGAACGAACCACGGGTCATTATGTGTGGGCCGAAGAGTCAACAAGCGTTGTGTCACCGTCAAGCGGAAACCTTGCGCAATGTGCACGTCGCTTCTCTGTTAACCCTTTAAGTGCCGGAAGTGCATCAAAATAGAAGCTCCGGGGTGCCGGATTTGTCTGAGTGCTTTTACTCTGAAAGCCATGAACCGGAAACACTTTCTTAAAAAAGTTGACTTGACAAAGTGACCTCACAATCTCCGATCATCTTAATATATTTATATACGCTCCAAAAAGCGTTCATATTTTGCGGGAGAGACGGATGAGGAGCAGAAATGAAGCGCCAGCATATCGATCCATTTATCACCACGGAGAGCGCCCTGGATGAGGAGATACGAGTCATTCTTTCCGCCGCGCTAACATGGGAGTCAATGACAAGCTAATAGTTGCACAGAGCGTTAGCATACGGCAAGCGAAAAGCGAAATGCCAAAAAAAAAAATAGGAATAATTCTGAATATTCTTATCTCGCCCCGTGTCGTTTGGACGTCGCTAGGACGTCCACAGACGTCGAAGGCACCTCTCGGTTCCAATCCTTATGACGTTTCCAGACGATTTATGTACTAAATGTGTTAAGTGGCACTGAATGATACTGTTCCAATGGATTCCAAAGTAGTTATCGTTAGTGACTCTTTTTGATACAGAGACAATCATGGCGACTAACTGTTCAGGAGAGGAGAAAAACTGTGTGCGTGCGTGCGTGCGTGCGTGCGTGCGTGCGTGCGTGCGTGTGCGAGTGCGTGCGTGCGCCACTGTACCAGGGATAAGAGCAGTGCTGATGAGGATGTCGACATCCAGACACTGCTTGGCGAACAGCTTCATCTCTGCCTCTATGAACTCCTTGGACATCGTCTTGGCGTAGCCTCCCTGACCGTCTCCCGACTCCTTGACGTCCGTCACCTCCAGAGTTTCTGCTCCCAGAGACTTGAACTGCTCCAACGCTGCAGCTCTGGGAGGAGGACAGAAGAAAGTAAAGAGTTGAAACAATTCCTTTATTGAGGTAACACCAGTCTTAATGGGGTTTCGTTCAGGTGGCAAGATAGTTCCTCCACACACAGCCAAGTTGACTCAAAGTAATTCATTGTGAGGGAAAGAACAGTTTCCCACTTGGCCCCACTTGAGAATCTAAACCCACACTTTCTGATATGAACAATAACACCATCACACGACTAGCACTCTCGATATCAAATGACACTGACCATCCTCTGTATCGTTTCTTTAACCTCATGCCATCTGGACAAAGATACAGAACCTTGCCCTGGAAAAAGGTCCGTTTTAGTAGGAGTTTTGTCCCCTCAGCCATCGCGGCATTAAACAAACTGCCCCGCCGATAGGATGGTTCTGTACACAGCTTGTGGGGACCTCATGTTTTGTTTTTTTTGTACTGTCTTGGTGTTATGTGCTCTGTGTTGTTTTGATGTGGGTGTTGAACTGTTGAACAGATTGTGAAGACAAATATCCTTCGGGACAATAAAGATTATTATTATTATTATAAACAGTGTTTGTGGCCCCCAAGCATACTGTATGACCATTTAAGTGATCAGATGGGTGGGCCGCATGAAAATAGCAGATCCATAAGCTCACAATAACACGCGGTGCAACACATCGTAAGCTTGTAGATTTGCCATTTTAATATGTTCCACCCGAATAGGGATGCCACGATTTAGATTTCACCGGGTTACGGAAATGGACACATTATGTACAGCACAGAAACATCAGTAGGCAGTACAGGGTCCATGGGCGAGAGCTGAGCAGTCCCACTACATCACTGCTCGTTGCTGCCATCTAGTGGCCGGTTAGGAGACAAACCCAAATCTCATCATCAGACACTACTAGTCCAAACATATAGGGTTGGTCTCAGTTTGTAACTGTTTGCAGTGTACGTCATCTCATCGAGCCCGTCTACACTGTAAACAAGGGATAAAGGGTTACATACGTTTTCTCCATTTGTGTCTGAATGCGGTTAAATAATACATACATTTTGTCGTTTAATGGTATATTCAGTGGTTACACTTAATTCAAATATCACTTATTTTTTGTTTTGTTTGACTCCCTCCCTACTATAGAGTGTGCTTGGTGTGTGTGCTGTTGGCCTGTCGCGTGTCCGTGTCGTCCGTCCCCCCCCCCCCCCCCCCCTGTAGTGAGTGCATGTGCACATCTTGTTACCGGGGCGGACCAGGGTTTTTCCAAATCACCCAAATCACTGAATGCTTATTTAACGCTACTAATGCTACTCATTTAATGCTCATCATTTCAGTTGTTGTTTCTATCAGACTAGGAGGATTGTATACTTTCTAAAAATATATATAAAAAAATAACCAGCACGTCACTTACTTACTTACCCATATGAAGTAAGCACTTGAACACTAGAGGGACAATTCTGGGGGCAAACATTCCTCGGAAATACCAGATCTACAAGCTCAAAACACATGGCAACGCGACACGTTGTGAGCTTGTAGATATTTAGTGTATAGAAATGATATACCCCCGGGGGACTAACTCTATAGCAGGGTTTGGTCTAGTTAACATAACCTGATGAATAACTTTTTTTTAAATCCAGGATTCGTCGTTTTTACACGAGGAATTAGTAAAAAACAAACCTTGTATCAAAGCCTCGGACAATGGCTCCCATCGCTCGGGCAGTGCCAGCTGCTGCCAAACCAGCCACACCACCTCCAATGATCAGAACCTATAGCCGCACGCACAGTGAAATAAACACCACCTGTTAAAAATACACTGTGAAAACAATACTGGCACATGATGCAATTCACGTGCACACAACACAAATATATCATACACACCTTTGCAGGTGGTACTTTCCCAGCTGCAGTAATCTGCCCAGTGAAGAACCGCCCGAAGCTGTTGGCTGCCAGCACCACTGATTTGTACCTGAAATGACACAAAACATGCACATTGTTGTCATCGTATGGACATGATCTACATCCTTGTATGGAATCCATGAATCCACACAGTTTCTCTCTCCTATAGAGCACCGAAGTCTGACGTCGATATCGGTAGAGGGCGCAAATCCACGGGTTCATGTACTTTTTATTTGCATTGTAATCCCCATAGGGGGGATTTTAGATCGCCTCATATAACCCATTCTGACCTGAGATCAGATTCATACGAGGTTTCCACGGGACACACACTGGTCTGATTAACCCATTCTGACCTGAGATCAGATTCTAAAAATGTCAGTCGTTCTTCGAATTTTTCAAAAATAGCAGACCTACAAGCTCGTATCGCGCCACTCGGTGGCGCGATATGAGCTTGTAGATCTGCTATTTTTCAATAGCTAAAGCATAACATGATGCCAACACCAAAATGGGTGCCCGGTCAGAATGGGATAAGAACTGTGCAGAGACAGCTTGTTTATTTTTGGACCACAATGCTTACTGTATATGAAACAATTTTAAGAGGACCCCATGTTATTCCCCATAGAGAAATTACTTCCGTGAACCAGGGGATGAGCGAGTGACGTCAGGACTTCGGCGCTCTATTTAATCATAGTGTAAGTGTGCAGAAAGCAGAAGCCTCTTTATTTATTTATTTATTTATTTATTTAAGACCTTTTTAATGCCACTTTTAGTGAAAATGTAGGATGATTTTTTTTTTAAAGCCAGGACAACGCTCCACACGTCCCAGACTTTTCTCCCTTCTGGCTCCAAAACGATGGAATGAACTTCCCATTGCAGTCAGAACTGCAGAATCACTGAGTCCCAATCTTCCGCCGTAGTCTGACAACCCACCTCTTCAGACTCCATCTTAGCCCGTAGCGCTTGCCCTAGCCTCGACGACCTTACAGGCGTATGCAACGGCTCAACTCGAACTCGTCTTCTTTCTGGTTGAACGTTGCTGAACAGTGTTCATGGTGCACCATGTTAGATCTTATAATGGAAGTTTTCTTTTTTAATGTTGCTATGAGTAAGTTAAACAGGCTCAAACTCCATTCTTTATTGTAGATCTCATCATCACAGCAGAGAGAGACTGGTGTCTCCCTCCAGAGCTCAACACCAGCGGCACCCCGAACACAAATGTCCCTCACCTCTTTATACACCATACTTTATTCTATAACTGACGCATGTTTGAAATAGGTTTGCGTGTGTCGGCTGTTTGTAAGGAGTTTGTCAGGGAGGATACGTTTGTCACGGAAGAGCAGGTGACGATCAGCCCCCTTGCAGATCATCTACTAAAACTATAGTAAAATACGCACATCACTTAGTGGAGGAGGTGCTGGGATCAAAAGTGACATCAGAAAAGGGCAGAACTCCAGTTTTGACCTGATGAAGAGCCTTCTCTTTTTCTGTGATCATCTACTAATACATGAAATGAATAGACAAAGATTTTTTGTGGCCGAACAAATAATTAGAAAGAAGAAAAAAAACGGCAGTTTAAAATACTTATTTTTTTGTTTTTCTTCTTTGTAATTATTTGTTTGGTCCAAAGTATTGTGTTTGTTGTCATGATTTGTCACGACTCGAGTTGACTTTGTATGGCGCTTAAAATATCTTTTTAAATAAATACTTTTTGAAAAGCCTATGGGGGAATCATTTCCTGGGCCTGGCGTCGTCATGAAAGGGGTCGGGACTGCGACGCTCTATACCCTTGACACATAATATAGATCAACAGCTAAACCTGCTGACAGACATTTCATAGGCATATCATTTGTCATCACCACTACACTATCATAAGTATATGCGCTGATAGTATGGTTAGTAGTACATATACCATGCAACTTGTATACAGGTGTCTGTCTGCGTGTGTGGCCTTACCCTGCGATGTTGGCCATGGAGCTGAGTGCATCGAAGCCCTGGGCGATGGTGACCCTGGGCACCTGGTCCATGGCCAGCACGGTGGCTTTCTTCTGAGACAGCAGGTCCATCAGCTCAGGGTTCTGGGCCGGGTAGATGAAACTGACCAGGGTCGCAGACTCCTTCATGAGCTCGATTTCATGTGTCATGGGAGCACGCACCTGTGCAGAAAGGAGTGGGTTGGATAAAGGATGACATGAAAGAATCGTAACTCCACAGATTAACCTCGAAAATTGCACTATATCATTTTGAGAAGAATACACTATACAAATATAAAAACCTTATTCGAAGCGGATGGGTTGGGAATCGAGATTTATACCGAATTTGTGAAGGCGATATCTGAGGAGCGCCTTGAATGAGTCTCTATAAACATATCTCAGCTGTCGGTCCAAAATGTTCATTTTTCAGGAAATTAAAAATATACATTTTTCAGGAAATTAAGAAAACCTTATATATTTAAAACAAAGCAATACAGCCTCATCAAAGTTGGTGTTGAAACTTTATATATATGTGACACAGGCCAGCACTTTGGTCCTCAACTCGATTTTTACAGATTACAGATTATTACAGATTATTAAAGTACAGAATGTAAGCTTTCATATGATGTATCATTCAATGAAATTGGACAATAACTGAAGGAGATATGACCATCTAAAACTTGTTGAAACAGATAACAGATACAAATGCAAAGTAGAGAAATTTCCCTTCAAAGATTCTTCAGATTTAGCACCTCTGGAATGGGTGTGACAATAGATGCTTGTCCACACCCCTATGTCTTGCATAATCACTCCCCCACCCACTAACCACTCCCCCACTAGGTTACCTGTCAATGACAGTTGAGTGGACACACTGTTTTACTTGAGTTAAAGTAAAGAAATGTAGGACTGAAGTTGTTTAGTGTATGTTTTGTAATAATACAAGTAAGTAAGTAACTAGTAGGCTAACTGAGTTTTCAATGGATATAGGCTATGTAGTTTTAGACCAATGCTTTTACATTGTGTTGTAAATAGCTGCAGTAGGCTACACCATTTTATGCAGGTCTACAGTACTTTAAGGCAGCAATCAAAGTCAGACAATTGACCCAGTATTTTAGATAAATAAAACCGACGCATCAGGCTATGATGCGTTGTGCGCTTGTAGATTTGCTATTTTTAATAAACATCCGTTCACATGCCTGCATGGTTTCTATTTAGTGTGCAAGGCTTACATCCGGTCTAAAGCCCACCCACTGTATGCGCTGATTTCCATACACAATCCGTATCCTCCCCTCACCGGATGTTGAATTAACAGTACTAACGGCCATATATTTGACGATAATCTTTTACACAAAACGAATTCCCGACATTTCCTTTTCACTTGATACCGTTTCGTAGAGACGGCCTACACAAACGATCTGTATACCAAATGAAAGCCCGAATTTCGTAGTTTATATAGTATTTTGATTTTTTTTAAATGAGCAAAAAATGAGCGAGTTATAATTTAAAGAAAAGACGAGTGTTCTTGGCTATTTGTGCCGCGGGTGGAGGAGGAACAAGCAGCAACAAGCAATAACTTCCATGGCTATGAAGCAATATAGCACTAACGGGCAACGTTTCACATGTATTATTAGTTTTATACATTTTAGGAGTGAAAACATGTGTTTAGATGCTTATGACAACATCTCAGCAGTTAAGACAATGTCCCTCTGTTAACACACGACAGCTAGCTAACTAGGCTAGCTAGCTTTTAGCCTGTTGTTGTGTGATGGTGGAAGTACGGTAGAAATAGCTTCCAGGCTGGGAAGCGTATTTGAGCGAGTAGCTACGTGGTTTTGTTTATTTTCCTGTAAAGTATAACCCAAAAGCTCCTCCATACTATAGCCATGTAGAATAATTATTTGTTTACAAACACAAGCACGCTAATGGGCGGTGACCAGAGCGTGAAACCTCAGGACAAAGAGATCCCAGGACCAATCGAAAACAACATGCAAATCTCAGAACTGCGCTTCTCCGGTCCCAAAACATTGTTAAAAAACAAGCCTACTTTGACATATAAATGTATACGTTTAATTTGCCCAAATGAACAATCTGTTGGAATAAAAACCTTCTTCAACATTCAAACTGTCTTCATATGAAAAAAAAAAAAAAAACACATAAAAAAAAAAACGATTTTATTTTGACCATTTAGACCATTTCGTTCTGGCGAGTTGAGGCACTTTTTGCTGGCACCTGTCACATATTGTCAATTACTTCCATGAGAGGGGGAGACGTGGTGGAGTTAGTTGCTTTAGCAGACATTTTGAGGGTCCAATGGATTTAAGAGGTTTTGTCCAAATCACTTTTTACTACTTTCCATTGGTTCAATATTTTCGAAACAACACACAGACGTAAAGAGTGTTCAATAGCATTGATTTATGCCAAAAAATCTAAAACCTCAAAAATAGAGTTATTTGGTTTCCTCCCGACAGTATGTAAACGGAACAAACGGCCAAACTGGTTGGGGGAGGAATACAAGTGCAATGCGTTTCCCTCTAACTTGTGGAAGCAACTCTCACCTGTTCTCCCCATAGAGTATAAAGAAGGATAGAGACCCCCCCCCCATTTGGTGGTCAAATGCGGAAGTGCAACCGGAAACCCCAGCTGCACGGGGTTTCCTCGTCATGAATCCACGGGTCCGCCTGCAGTCATTCCTCTTACCACTAGGGCCCAGTGCTTCAACGTTGGAGCGTCTCACTGGCCCCTTGGTTCTCCCCCATCGTCCCTTACCTTGACGAGCACGTCAGACGCCAGCACGTCTTTGACGTCCTGGATGGTGGCTCCCGCCTGGGCGTACTGCTCGTCGGGGAACTTTGCGGACTCTCCGGCTCCCGACTGGACGACCACGTTGAAACCCTGCTTGACCAGCGCCTGGACTCCGGCCGGAGATATCGCCACGCGGCGTTCATTCTGGAAGATCTCCTTGGGAACGCCGACCGTGACTTGTTTGTAAGGAATGCCTTGAGAAGACAACGAGACAACGTGCAAGTTGGGTTTAATTAAGGGGTTCCTTGTTGTCACCCGACTGCTTTACACACGTCGGCTACAAAAGGTGGCCCATTCCATTAGTTAGTAACAATTCATACAGATACACTTTCTTCTATAGAAACAAATATTGGAGGAAAAAGGATATGCAATCAATTCAAACATAGCCAGATTACACTCCGTATCAATCGGAGACCTTTGAGGGGTGTGTGTGAGTGTGAGTGTGAGTGTGAGTGTGTGTGTGTGTGTGTGTGTGTGTGTGTGTGTGTGTGTGTGTGTGTGTGTGTGTGTGTGTTTGTGTGTGTGTAAACCATTTCATGTCCTTTCATACAAGGGCAAGGGTGTTTGAAGGAGAAGAACTGTGACTGGAGTGGAAACCTTGTTTACCATAAATACACCCGCAGGCATTTCTAAGCTGACCATCTAGGCCAATGTCCTATATAATAACTACCCAACAAAAGGCATCGTCTTTCCCACTGCCAAGTGCCAAGCCGTTACTAAAACTAAAGGCTGTTTAATATACGCATAAGACAAGTATTTGTCGATAGTGTAAGTGTTCTCCACAGAGAAATTAATTCTCTAAACAAAAGGACAGACGGAAAATCACGTTGACAGTTCACAAGGGCCTTTTTCAACATCAAGGCTTCAACATGACAAGCAACTTAAAAAGAGTGACCAGGAGTCTATCTGTGTAGCTTTAGTTATGGGTAACACCAATCCAAACGTGCGTGCCAACTTGCTACAGTATACAGAATGTCCTCCGTGTTTTTGTGATAAACACCCTCATCACTGCGGCTAGCCATCCGTTACCAGTTAGCTAACCATCATCCCCATTAGCGTATATCAGTCAACACATTGAAAACAAGGCGGTTGTTTTAGCATCAATTACATAATCCTGGTTGCACGTTAATTAGGGCTAACATTAATACTGAACATTCTCTTACTACAGCATCTGCGTATGTTAGTGTAGACTGTAGAGGGACAATAGGAGAGAGGGCTCTATTTTTGTCCATGTTAAACCCCTTATCCCTATACTACTTTGCCTTTTTTACTATTTTGAAAATATTTTTTGAATGGTTCGACAATAGTAAAAAAAAAAGGCAAAGTAGTTTAGGGATAAGGGGTTTAGCATGGATGAAAATAGAGCCCTTAAGAGTCTTGGGGGGGGGGGGGGGGGGGACTCTGGTCAACCAAGTATCAGGTCTAAGTGGTTCTGGGTCCATTCAGGATGGTCTGGTGTACGGTCCTGTGTGTGTATTAACGTTTCTCTGCTCTTCACTTGGATGTGTTCTGTGGACTCGGACTATCAAGAGCCAACCAGTTGATACTGTGCCAAGAATAGACACTACCAGCTGCCACCAGCTCACACGCTGAGCTCTAGGAATGTGAGGTCACTATGACCCTTCAGTGACAGTGACATGCACGCGGACGTGTGTGCACAGGGACGTCAGCGTTATTACACAATACTACGCTCGCTGGCACAAAACACGCACGCCTGCCGCATCTGTTTGATTGTAGGCAGACGTAAGCTAAAAGCGGTACGCGTGGGACTAAAGCACCTGCAACCGGCTGACACCGGTGTTCACTAGGCAGGCCAAACGTCCTGCTTGTGGACGCTGACGACCGGGTTAAACTGAAGCCGTGGGAAATGGGAGTAGTGCAGCGCAGGCGGTACAGTGTGCGACCTTGGCCTTGGATTGCAACATACACACATACTGCACAGTGGGGATGCTATGCAACAGTTAACCCAAATTATCAATTTTAATCAATTATAAAACGTTAATAAAATAGACGAAAGACGATTAATAACCTTTTGGCTATTATGGCCAAAAAGTGTGTATGTATACAAATTTCAAAAATAGTTAAAATAGCTTGTAGATGTGCTATGTTTTACTATTTTTGCACCAAACCATTGTGTAAAAAAACTAGTAGAAAGTGCTCATCAATTTCTATGTAAATAACCAATAGTTGCAGCCCTACTGTACAGACACATACATACATACATACATACATACAGTACAGGAATCAATAACTATCATGCAAATTACAAAAGGGCTGAAATGAATGGGGAAAAGAGGACACCATTCAGTTTAGTCACCTTTACGGCAGATTCATGAAAACCTGTCGCGTGTAGTAAATGATGTTATCGGTTGCTGCTGTAGTTGGGTTAACAACAGCAATGCTGCTAGAAAATAGAAATAGCATGCGGGCAGCAATCTGTATGAAAATACACACACATACATACTGTAAAACAGGAATTCTGTTGTCATATTGCTACAGAGTATCACTACAGCTCCACCAGTTATCACCTTTACTTAGAAAGCAAGCTTTATTAGAATTTAGCTGTATATCAAGTTGGATTCAGTATTGTGGTATTCGGGTCTAGGGCAGGGACTCAAGCCTGTACTGTACTCAAGTCACATACAGTACTATAAACCCTTACTTGACTAGATCTCAACTATTTGTCGAGTTGTGGATGTTTGGCTTCCTATGCCGCAAAGTAAACCCAGGTGCGAATCCTGAGGGTTACCATTACGAATAGACTACAACATCCTTTCCCAGGACAACTAGCATTAGTATAATTACTGTTATGCCTCCACAATACTATGAATGTGCAGGAAAACAAATTCCAAACGAAAACGACATTGCGTAAAGCGTTTCAAGGCTGCAACCACTGATTATTTTATTAGTGATTATTCTATGGATCACTTTTGTCACGAGTTTTGAAGAGACTTCTGTGTGTAGCCGGCCCGGCGCGCAACTCTGCAGACAGCCCAAGTTAAGCGGAGCAACACAGACACAGTCTCGGGGTCTTACCTAGTGGACCAGCGCATCGTCCAAGAGCCTGGTGGGTCCTGAAGAAGCGCAGGCATGGTGTTTTGACAGCACGGGCACTCTGCAGCTTAACACATGACACCCCGCTGAACAGAGGGGCTGAGCAGCTGGTAGCCACGACGCGTAGCAGGCTCGCCATGGTGCACACTCCCCACTCTCATACGGCAGGGGGAGCTCAAAACTAGACAGACTGCACTGTCTCTCGCTACCTAGAGGCAGACGGAGACGGGAAGTGGAGGGAGAGGGAAGTAACAAGAGAGAGAGGGGTCACAGTAGGAGTGAGTGGAGAGTGCGGAAAGAGGGAGGGAGAGGCAGACAAGGACAGTGGGAAGGTGAGAGACGTGAGGAAAAAGACAGTTTATTTTTTATTCCACTTTCAAAAGCAGGCTATAAAAGCAAGTCCTTTCTCTAGGAATGCTTACAAGTAAGTACTGTACATCGCATAATGGTACCGTACGCACATGCTATGCTATGTTTAGGCAACAGGTCGAATCCACTGCAAATGCTTTAAACTTTGCCCTAGAACTTCAATGGCTTCCCTGTCGGACAACCTGTCCTATGTGACCTACAGTACAAAGTCCACGACTCACATCTTGATTGGTCGTTAGAATTATGTTCCTGTCATATGCATTTGTCTTCTACCACACAGATATGACGAGGAAAACTTGGGACAATGAAAATACTAGAAAAGTGTTTGCCAATAATTGAATTACATAATAATTATAACACATGTCATGACAAATAGTAGGGGTGGAATAGCTAAATAAATCAACTAATCAAATGAATAGATTATTTGGAGGAAATAATAAAATGTTTTTCATTCAATTTTATTTCACGTAGTGGAATTGGCAGAAGCCGCAGAACTTCAAGTTCTTGCCACGTGATGCATATTTTTTATATAATATACAAAATAAAACAAAATATATTAAAAACACGCTTCTCAATTATTCGATTAATTAAAAAAGTAATCGATAGCATAATCGGCAAAGGAAAGAATCAATAGTTGCAGTGCCTATAGCACACAACACTGGAACAGTCAAGGGCACTTGCTGGAGAAATACATCATGTAGTGGTCAGAGAGGAGGTGATATTACTGGAATACTCTGGACAAGCCCGACATCACATTAGTAACATAACATCATTGATTAACGGCTAATCATTAAACAACACACTAGGGCCTACTAACTATAACACTGAAAGGCTGGGGAGCAAATTAGGTCACAAGGCATATATACTAGGGATGTCCCGATTACGTTTCTTTGCTCCCGATCCAATTCCGATCATTTGATTTTGAGCATCTGCCGATACCGATTTTTCCCGATCCGATATTTATATTTCATAGAGCACGTTTATGCCATAGTACAAATCACAGACAATTTCCAGTCTAATGATATGGATATAATATTGATACTATAGGGATGTCCCGATCCGATCATTTGAACAACAATTTGGTACAACCCTATACTGTATTCACAAGTCTCTAGACTTTGTCTAGAGTGAAGAGACCATGCAGCTCAAAACACAATGACAAAGCCATTGTGATTCATTCAAAGCCACAATACTCAAAGACAATAACCATTATAATGTCTGAGTTTGAGGACAACAGGATGCATGCATGGACCATAAACTGTAACTGAATCATATAGGCCAGTCAATCCATTGGAGAAAATACATGATATATGCATGCATATGTGCACTCCCCTGTCACTGTGCTGTGACAGTGACTTTAATATGCTTCTGCATCTGTCTAAAACTACTATATACCACCACGTCATCAAGCCCTGTATAACTATAACTGTCCGGGGGGGGGGGGGGGGGAGCTGTAGGTTATTATTATGGCAGACGTGTGAGTGACACCGGGTTGTTTAACTTGGACATTATCTTCACATCCCGCACATGGAAACGTATACACGTGTACAGTATACACTGTCTCGTCTGTCTGTCAGTTTATAAGATACAGCCAGACCAGCACAATTAGTTGCATAAAAAATAAATAAACGTTTTCAACAAGTGTTTGTTTCTCTTTTATAAATAATATATCCTTCAAACTGACTCCTGCTGTGTCAGGAGTTTACAGCAGCTGCAGCCAAACAACCACTTTTGGGGTTTTTTTGTCTCCATTGACAACAAAAAGAAAGTCGGATTATACGCCGTCGTGCGACTGTGTCGCGCACATAAAACAGCAGATGTACAAGTTCACCAACGTGTCGCGTCGCGACGCGTTGGTGAGCTTGTACATCTGCTATTTGATGGAGAGAGGAAAAAATGCTAACTCGAGCAAAGCTAGCTTATGGCTAACAAACAACCACGGCTGTTAACGCGCATTCACATGAAATGACATTAAAACACTACAAATGCAGACACACACGCCGTAACAAAGAGAGGAATGCATGCATGGTCAAAACGTGGCCCCCCAAATGAAAGCTTAGTTCCCATACATTAAACAGCACTGACCTTTGCAGACAGCTCTGTGACTCTGTGCCCTGTCTGTTCGGCCGGAGGACAAGTTGGACCGTAAACCGGGTCAGGTTTTTGGAGAGGGGGGGGGGCTGTCTGTCTGCCGACCCGGAAGATCATCATCACGTGAATAGGATTTTTTTTTGTCCATGGATCATATTTGAGGATGCACATTTTTTATTTGATGATGTATAATTTATGATGCGTTCGTCAAATATGATCCATGGACCAAAACAAAAAACAAACAAAAAACGCGTCCATGCAGCATCATCATATCAGATCAGATCTTAGGATAGGCCTTTCATTGATATCTGATCTGATATGATGGTGATGCTGGACGCGGTGCCAAAAGTCATATTAAACAATAACTCGCTGATCATTAACTTAATTAATACACCCGAGAGCAAACCTCTTAATATTCTTTAAAAAAAAAATGATTTCGTATTCATTGATTCATCATGTTTTATGTAATACTATTAGTAGTCCTACAGACATTCTATAATACTATAGGCCTACCAATACCAACCACGACCCAATTGATGTTTTAAACGCAAACGTCGATAATAATATAATAAATAAATAATCAAGATCAAATAGATTGGAAAAATAGTACGATACTTGAATAAAATGATTGAATCAATCAATACGTAGCTGGCCTGGTATGATATTTTGCCTGCATCATATTTGAAATGTGTAATGTCAATGAAGATCCACTGAGGGGCACTGCTGTACTCTGCTGTACTGCTATGAAGCTTTCATCCATGGCTGCTGTGCCTCCTGATTGATTGATTGATTGATTGATTGATTGATTGAAGTATTTGTCAACAGTTTGCAGAATTACAGTACATTTCAAGCACAACTCATTACAAAAACTGTTAACTGTGAGTGGACTGTGGACTGAATGTCTGTCCAACTGTCTAGCTGTTGTTGGAGGCTGTGCTCTGGATGTGCTGAACATAAAACGCGTGATGCTCAAGATAGGAAACCTAAGCGTTTTGGTCCAACACAAAGTTCTATTCGAAAAGAGTCTAAGGGCAAATTTGAATTATCTAGTCATTCTTATTCTCTCGTTACAGTATGTATACCGTAGTTAAATTTGGCGACCTAAGACATAGCACTATATAGAGCAGTCAGTGTATACGCATAGTTTTATTAGATATTCCACTGTTAGGTTCTATACGTATTATTCATGATGAATATTTCTTATGTATTTCATTACCATGTTTTTGTTATTGCTTACTGTAAATCACTCTGGCTTAAAAGCATCTTCTAAATGCCTAAATTGTAAATTGTAGTTAAATCATTTTGCTGGGGGCACCCTGGATTCATGTCCTTACTGGAAGTTGGTTAAATAGCAGACATGAAACGTTCAATGAGAATAAAACAAAAGCATATATATATAAGGCACCTGCAGCACATCGAAACCATGCATAGAAATAGAAACATATACAAATGAAAGACATTTATTTGTTTATCTAAGAGTTAATTTTAACAGCAGGTTAAATTAATCAAATCTCCTGCTGAACGAGAAAGCAAATCAAAATTGCATATAGTTCTTTTTTATTGAAACTGGCACCAGGACAAAAAAAAAGAAAAGGGAAAAAGAAAACAAAGAATACAAAGGGAGACATTTAAAATGAGAAATTAAATACTGCTGCTTCATGTAATGTTTTCCAATTGTGTCTTGATTTTACACTGTAGCCTACCTAATTGCAACCCAAAAAATGTTATATCATTAAATATGTTTTATGTTGCAAAATTAAAAAAAAAAAATCTGATCTTAACAAATACAATAATGTATAAAATACTGTATTGTTCTCATGACTGACGATAAATGCTAACATCACATCAGCAAACACAATAAATAATGTAAAGAAAACATATCAAAGTAAAGAATCAGGCCTAATGCCAAAGAGCATTCGTAATGAAGTCATTGCAATACAGTGATTAGAGGGGTCTTTTTTCAGTCGTTGTCATAGATGCAATCTGTGGAGAAATCATATCAACTATGAACATTTGCCATGAAATAGAAAATCCAAATAATCAAAACAATAGTAAAACCTCCTAGTAGTATTTTAGTGTGTAAAGTATGTGTTCATTATAAAATTACCCCCTAAACATTAAAACGTACCACCTCCAATGTCATCATAGATATCAGCATCCCTATAGGAACAGCAAAAGAAAATAAAGAATACATGAATATGAATAAAGAATTACATAATATATAAATTAAGCTGTACATCTGTCTGTGTGTGTGTGTGTGTGTGTGTGTGTGTGTGTGTGTGTGTGTGTGTGTGTGTGTGTGTGTGTGTGTGTGTGTGTGTGTGTGTGTGTGTGTGTGTGTGTGTGTGTGTGCGTGTGCGTGTGCGTATGGGTGTGCGTGTGTGTGTGTGTGCGTGTGCGTGTGCGTGTGCGTGTGTGCAATCATGTGTTTGTCTTTGAATGGGTCATACTTACTCCATGTCAATGTGGTTTGTCGAAACATAGCCAACTGCAAAGGAGAGTGTAATAATAGATCATTAATATTCATCTCAGACAGCAAGACATACATGTACACATGACATGTACTATTCTGACAGGTGGGTTTAGAGTGGGTTTTACAGTCTATGGTTTAGACACATGGGTATAGCCTACTAGTGTAGTATACTGTATGAACATTTTCACTGTTAAAGACAAGATGAAATGAGAAAGGTTCTAAAAGGTATTATATCTTACATATAGGTAGAGGCCTCGTATAAGCCCTTTGGACTTCTTGCCTCATTTGGGTCCATTTTTTACACATTAACATTTATTTAGGAGAATTAATTCTGTATTTTAATAGTATAGTATATAGACAGACACTAGACAGTAGTTACTCACACTTGCCCTCTTCATTCCTACAGATCAGCTTGTTGTCCACGGCTTTAACAATGACATCGACAGTTTCCCTCGGTTTGATTGCCAGATCTTTGCCACTCCACTTTTTATTAGATAATGTGGGGATGATGGTCACCTGATAAAGCACCTGGATATCCCCTTCATACTACAATAGTGTGGAAAGGATAAGAAGTCATGCGATGTCTTGCGATGTTTGAAAAATGAAAATCATTGCAAAGAGCTATACAGATAAGAATCACATGAGTGAGGGAACAGCAATGATGTAAGCAAAATCACATGCCTTGAACTTTTTCCTGAAGTCTCTTTCCTCTTTCTCAAACTTTTTCTGCTTCTTTGGGTCCATCTCTTCCATCTTGTGTTTCAAAGCTGTGAGGCTAGAGAGCAAATACACACACAGACAGACAGACATGATCTGCTAGGTCTCATAGTAAGTGCTCATTGCGTCCGCAATAATAACTTTAGGCCTGACCTCAAATAAAAATTAAAAATCTTCTAAATCCTCCAGTTTTCTGAAATAAATATTTTCACGATTTTTCTAAAATAGCAGACCCACAAGCTCGTAGTATGAGCTTGTAGATCTGCTATTTTTCAATAGGGGTTCCAGCCCAAAATGGGAGGATGGGTTAAATAGTAGAGATTTTAGTGGTCAAATTGAGATCTTAATGATGAGAAAATGAGAAAGCTGGCAAGTAACAGAATCCACATCACAGCCTTTAGACTTTAAAATGCAATATATGCTATAATTATGTGTGTGTATAAAACATTTTGGCTCTTTAGTAGTTTTACCTGCTGATTAGCGGTGGAAGACGAACAATTTGAGAGTCAACATCGTCATAAATGTCTTCATCAACTGCCGCTCCAGACTGGTCTAAGGAAACTAAAACAGGAATTGTTGAGTGAGTTGGCCAAGAAGAACACATTCTCATTTAGAGCAGTGGTTCCCAAAGTGGGGTCCGGGGACCCCCAGGGGTCCTTCCAGGGGGGGTTCCAGGGGGTCCCATGCAGCTAAATGATAGTTTGGAACCAAAATGTAACTCTGAGGCCTCATTCGCACGTACCAAACAGCAATCAAGAAAATGTTTGGTCGTTTTTCTTTTAGTTTTTTTGGGACACCACAATGCTTTTCCAATGGGAGTCACATGGTTTGATCAAACATTTGTGTTTGATCCCGATTGCTGGTGGTGTTCTGCCCCTCCCCCCTCATCAAACAAAAATGTTTGGTCAAACCGTGACCCCCATTGAAAAAGCATTGTGGTGGCCCAAAAAACTAAAAAACGCTTGATTGCTGTTTGGTACGTGAGAATGAGGCCCCAGAGTGTGTGGATCCGTCCCTGACGGGTCCATTTGGTTCCATTTGTACGCTCTCAGAGTTAAATTAACATTGATTTTACAATATAAATTGGGCGTCCCAGAGATAGAAATGTCATTAAATGGGGGTCTGCAGACTAATATGCATGTCAAACCTGGGGGTCCTTGAAATGAAACGGGTTGAGAATCACTGCTAGAGAGCCGTAA
This sequence comes from Protomyctophum bolini, assembly GCF_963924005.1. NCBI lineage: Eukaryota > Metazoa > Chordata > Actinopteri > Myctophiformes > Myctophidae > Protomyctophum > Protomyctophum bolini. Next base: position 7,268,518 of record NC_137883.1, on the reverse strand, counting down.
AAATATATTATATTATATGATTTGGAATATCTTTTCAAATGGGGGGTTCGTGGGCTAATTATAGTGTAAATGTGGGGGTCCTTGACATGAAAACGTTTGGGAACCACTGATTTAGAGCGTGGGCCTCAGGAAGGAACTGCAAAAGGAGTAGTAGGATGTTGCACTTCACTAGCACTGGAAACTGTACTGGGACGTATACAGTATACAAATTAGCTATAGCTAACTCTGAGCCCAACAATTCCATTGCATATATTATTATTTTTTAATGAGAAGAATAGTTCATGGATCATAAACGTGAAGCACAAACTGTTTAACAAAAATATAACTACAGTATAATAGCTTTTAAAAAGAAAATAGATACCTGAATTCCCCTCCGCAGAAAACTGGCTTGGTGGAGGTACTCTGACGTGGAAAAAAGGTAGGCCTATTAGCATTAATATATTATACACATTCAATAAAATTGCATGGGTTAACATTGGATTAAATGAATTAGTAAGTAGTAAAATGTTCTGATCATGCAATGATAAGTCATTAGTGATTAGTTAATTGCACATCATTTGTTTGCTTCCACCTCCACGTTGGGAGGTAATTCCTGACTGAAACAACAGAAATGAATGAATCCACATTAAAATAACTTTAAATAATTAGTCAAGTGACCAGAAATCGAAACACCGATTCCATTGAATCAACAATCAGCTGAATGTTACTCTAATTGATTGGCCTGTCTGGTCAGTAATCAAACTTCAATTATTACGACTAATCATTATTGTTAATGAAAAGGGTGTAGATGCCCATGTTGTGCTGATCTGGAGTCAGTTGTTACTCTTAAAGTGAAGGAAATGGTGTGGGGAAACATGACTTCTAATCAGCAAACAAGGGCAACTTCACCCCAAAGTGGTTATTTTAAAGTTCAGGGATTAGCATCATTGGGCGTGCAGATCTGTGATCATGTCGTGCTTCATTTCTTCTCCGTATAGTAGTGGGATCACAAAGTGTAAACCGGGCTTTACAACGGAGAGTGTTTTACTCATTGGTGGTAGTAGCAGGTTTCCTCCACTCAAACATCCTCAGGAGCCCACGAGACATTGGTGACGACTTGCGTTCCAGTGGGACAGAGGGACTTGGGAGCATGTCCAAACCAAAGGTGAAAAGTAAGTACCATTTTGTTTCTCTTTAAATATTCAGTTTCAGTTTGTTACTTGTGAACACACGTGCATACGGTATATGTTGACTTTATGGTATAGTTCTGTGTGTATAAGTAAGCCTTGCACAGCCTTGAGGCCCATATAGGGGCAGGAGCCTATATCTCCTGTTTCTGTAGCGTGGGCAGAGTGTCAAGCAGGGAAGCACCGGGTCTCTGGTATGACCCGGCCGGGCATCGAACCCTGACCTCCCAGTCTCAGGGCGGACACTCAAACCACAAGGTCACTGAGCCGTACTGTACACTCTCTGTGTGTACAGTATGCATTATCTTGTGTTGAATGAATACACATTCTGACGAAAAATGCATCATGTTATTTGTGTTGTTTGTATTTACAGTAATACTGAAGCAACGTCCTCATCTTTGTTGGATATAATTTCAATATTTCTTTTTGCTTTTGATTTGTTGCATCAGCAATACAGGGAGCGGATTTGGCATCATGTATTGATCATTACTCCAAACAATACATTTGTGGAGATAATGGTTAAATAAGATCATTATTAGATGCATCTAAATGAACATGTCGTGGCTCTGAAACATGGCCCAATTACTAATAACGTGTAATGCTGGTGACACAGAAATGTAACCTTATTCATTGTAAGTTGTTAATATAAACTCTCAGCTGAATATAAAAACGACATCTTATAAAACCTTATTTTCTTCTGTATGGGTCAGTTCATTCATTTGTATACTAGTGTATGTCTTTATACGTCTTGATGAATTGAATACGCATACTGTAGGACCACGAGGCCCTCAGGGCATTTTGTGTTATCCTTTTAGCATTATTGTATAAATGTAACTGTGCATCTGTACTTTTTTCAAACTGTTAATACAGTATCCTATCAATCAATCAAAATGCATTCTCACCTGATATCCAGACTTGGATCAACCACATCATCATAGATATCTCCATCCTCCTCAGGTGGAGGGGGCAGAAACACTAAAGGATTAAAAAATATATATATAAAAATAAAACACTAAATACTAATAATATATAATCATAAACATAGCAACACCACCAAGGAAAAATACTGAGACACAACTGAAGAAACAAATTTACCCTTACTTACAATCATGACAGCATGCATGTCTTCAGATATATATAAAACAATTTGTTAAAAATGTAAATTAAAGTGAATCAAAATACAATTATTTTGGAGCATACCTCCAAGTCTTTTGATGTCACTGTAGAGAGAAGAAATGTTCACATAGATTTATAAGGATAGAGTTAAGGATTGCTGGTTGAGAAACTATTCACTTCATGCAAACACATATACACGCACATACACACGCACATACACACACACACACACACACACACACACACACACACATCGCACACACGTCGCACACGCACGTCGCACACACAGTAATATTTATAGGAAGAATTATAATGTAATATTCCCTGTACTGTACCTGTTGTCAGGAGCGATATCTATGTCATCATAAACCTCAGGGTCATAGTCCTGCTGGGTCATAGCAGAGCTTCCCTGGTTCTTCAGAGAGTCAAAGTCAATTTCCACAGAAGCAGTCTTCACATAGCCAACTAGAAAACACAAAGACACACAGTCAGACAGACAATCGTGCAAGCTGCACATGCAGGCACGCAACACCATCAATCTTGTATGGGGGTCCTTGGCATGCAATATTTTTGGATGGGGGTCGGCGGCCAAATAGAGCCACTGATATAAGCATATACCAAAATATTTTTTAAATTGAAGTCATGTTGGAGATTGTTGAAACTGAATAGCCATGATAGAAGTCCAAATATGTCCCATGGCGGTTTAGAGTTATTGGTCTTTAAAACTAACAGTGTGTGGCGCGGACGGATAGCTCAACCGTCTGGGAACCTAGGCTGCTGAGCCAGCCTGACGGCGTGCCGCGGGTTCGACTCCCGATCCCGACGGCCTTCGCCGCTTGTCTTCCCCCCCATTTCCTGTCAGTCTACTTTCAACCTATCAATAAAGGCAGAAAAGGCCCCAAAAGATATATCGTAAAAAAATTAACTTTCTATCTATGTACACAGTAAAATAGTGTTCATCTATCCATTTGTAACAGAGTACAAACAGAAATGGACCCATTTTCACACTCTCAGAGTTAAATGAATAATGATAATTCTACTTGACTGTACTGTAGCATGTACATTGTATAGCTCTCTCTCTCTCTCTCTCTATAGGGGTGCGGAGGGGTCAGAATCACATGAACCATATGACTGCACGGGGCTAGGTCGGATGTGGCTGAGGCCTTGGAGCGCTTTGCACATGCCAGTACTGTATGCATAGCATGCACACGCATGCACACTATACACGCACACATGCACACGTGACACACACTCACACACACACACACACACACACACACACACACACACACACACACAAACCGAAAGCCTTCGCTATGCGACTTAATACCCACAAGCTGTCAGATACAAACCAGACTTGCCGAAACCTGAACACAATGTCTATATAGTTATTGTTCACACAATGACAATGACAATGACAAACAGCATAAGAAGAAAACACAAGGCGTACTGGAGCCGTCTTCTGTCCGCCCCAGCCATTTGCCCTCTGGGTTGCCCTGGACGCGGATGATATGCACCTCGTCTCCTTTCCTCAGGGACAGCTCTGTCTTACCGCCTCGACTGTCCACACGAGCTGTCCCTTTGTGGATTACCTGCAGTGGGCCAGACAACTAACACACACACACACACACACACACACACACACACGCACGCACATGCACGTACACACACACACACACGCACGTACACGCACGCACGCACCCACACACACACACACACACACACACACACACACACACACACACACACACACACACAGGGAGGTTAGAACAGGGAGTGAGTGTCTGTTAATTTGAGACAGGTTGGTCAAAGAATCTACATCCTGACAGTTTTCTGAAAAAGCTATGTTTCTATGTCAGTCCTTCTTCGATTATTCAAAAATAGCAGACCTATGTACTGTAGATCTGCTATTTTTCAAGAGCTAAAGCATAACATAATGCTAACACCAAAAGGGGTTAATGTCATCGCTGTTGGGTAGAAATCTTGTATCTCCATATTTTCCGAGTAACTTAGTTAAACCCTACTTCGTCATACTACAGTATATGACACGATAGTGAAAAAATAAATAACATACGGTAGCAGAACTGCAAGGTCACAATGGGTTGCACCGCAACACGTGACGTAGTTAGTTATTTATGAAACATTTTGGAAAGTGAAAGTGTGTCTGTGGATTTTATAAATATTTAACCAATGGGGGGAAAAAAGTATTAACAAGAGCTTGTATAGCTTAATATAGCTTTGGATCCATTCAAATACACGTTATATTTTTTCCATTCACTGGAAAATATACAGGACGAGGTTATCACCCGACCGACAGCAACGATATTATAGTAGGATAGTCACTTTGAATAGGATAGATATTATAGTAGGATAGTCACTTTGAATAGGATAGATATTATAGTAGGATAGTCACTTTGAATAGGATAGATATTATAGGATAGTCACTTTGAATTTCTTCCTGGCATCTTGTTCTTTCTTCTCACGCTCTCTCTGTTCTTTCTTCTCCAATTCCACACGCCTTTTCTCTTCCTTCTCGTCTTTGTCTCTCTTCTTCTCTTGTTCCTTGGGGTCGGTGGTGTCCCTGTTGAGGGGCAGAAAGGGAGACAGTGATGGACGCAGCAGCAAGTCAAGGCTCATACATAGTCTGGATTTACGGTGGTGGGGTGACTGACCACCGAACTACAACATGACGTCACTGAGCCACGGTGAAGAGCAAACCACCGCCACCGCTCCAGCCCTTCTCTCTGTTTTTACTCACCACCGCTCAACGTTATTTCAGCTCCGGTGGTCAGCTGACCACCGGAGCGGTGGTCACCTTACCACCGAAAATCCAGACTATGAATAGGCCTTCACAGCAGGAGGAGATCCCTCTCCTGACTGACTGGATACAATTGGTATCCCATTAGTAAAGCTAAATGCTGTAGAGATGGGGAGACCCATGTTACTGAAAATCACTTAAGCCCCGTTTAAGTAAGCATGCACGATGGGAAAACAGCCTTGTGAACAATTCCAACATGGGTCCAAAAGTTTAGAAGAGTGGCAGGTCATTTGTGATTGAGGTGCCCTTTGTGGGGGGGGGGGAAACCCATAGTCGCCCTCACCATCGCTCATCGAGATCCTCATACATCTCCTCATCACTTTCATCCTCTTGGCTCTGTGCAAAAAAAGAAGAAACAAAATCAATAAATAAGCAAGGAAAATAATTGCGACCGAAGGAATTGTGCATTTCCCGTCAGTGTGTGTGTTGGTTGGTCGGGGTGAGAGATCAAGTGACATCACGTGACATCATCAGGGCTGGAGCATGTGACATCACGTGACATCATCATCAATATTAAGCCCATATATGGAGATCCCTGATGTCAATATTGACCAGCAACTCTACATCTGACCTCAAACCCTTAGATCTCCATATATGCAGCTGACCTGTTCTGACATTCCATTATTATGTTGATCCTTCCCCATCCATCCTTCCTCTGCGATGTCTCCCTTTTGACTGATACCTGTCCATTTAAACTCTAGACGGGCCTGCCCCAAAGTTATTAGTGCAGCCGTGCTCGGCAGCCGGCAAAAACTAGAGTTCCTAAAAGGCCCTGTGCCAAAGCGCCAGCGCTCGCCCAGCAGTCTGCTGTCACCCAGGCGGATGCGTGCACTTTCTCGCCCTCAGGTGTCTTGACTGGTAATATATAATGTACTGTATGTCTTGCTGTCTGTATGGAATTAACCAGCTCAAACCTTTTAATTTCAAAGACTCCCAGTTTGACCCCCAATCTAATACAGTGTAAAATCCTCAGTATACAACTTGAATACCAAACTATCGATCATTTAGCTGAGGATCCCCTGGAGGCTGATCCAAAGGACCCCATGTTGAGGATCAATGCACATTATAGTACTACTATAAACAACAGTGTGTGTATAAACACAAATATGTACTTTACTACCGTATCCACAGTTCCACACGTCTGGGATTGTGCTCTGTGCACATGTGCGTGAGCAATTATAAAATATTTAATCAAATTAAAAACACTCACCTTTGGCCTTTGACTTGGGTGACCTACAGAACAGGCATGATGAATTGTCATTACAAGTGAATTTCATTTATTCACTATTGTCGTAATATAATAGCATTCTGATTACTGAACACATTATAAGTATAACATTAACAGAATATGAACTGAAATGATCCGAACAATGGTATGAATGATAATGTGAATGTCCAATTGGAGCTCTATTACCTGTGGAGGGTGGTAGTGGAGGCGGAGAGGTCATCAAGCCAACGTCATCATAGTTCTCATCTTGATCTGGTTGGATTCTGGAGGCACAGTTAAGTTAGATAATATATGCTAGTAATATGCTAACTCTTACACAATCTTCAAATCTTAGAGATAGTCCCTAATTCCTGCATGCACCTCAGAAGAATCTATACCATCAGCTGCCATTTGTGTTCGCACAAATATATTTAAATATCTTTATCCATGTATCCATTTCTGCTAAGCAGCAAGCTGCATAGTGTTCGACTAATTTGAGCGGCTCCAAAGGTGAAACAAGTGGGGGGGGGGGGGGGGGGGGGAGGCGGGACATGCACTCTGTTTTCCAGGATTTTCAGAGCTTTCAATGCATTCGAAAAGTATTATTAAACAGAAATTCGTAGGTGCGTGCGTGTTGTGCACGCGAGTGTGTGTGTGTGTGTGCGTGTGTGTGTGTTTGCGTGTGTGCGTGCGTGCGCGTGTGTTACTTACATGGCTCCTGGGTGTCGTGGGGGTAAAGAAGGGGCTGAAGGATGTGAGGTCAGCGATGGGGTCACATGGTTGGGGTGAGAGGTCAGCGATGGGGTCACATGGTTGGGGTGAGAGCCTGGGGGAAAGGAGGCCTTCCTCAATGCTGCCGGACCTTCATCACAACAAACACATATAGTCATAAGCAAGGGTCAAAATGCGTGCATGAACACATAGACATAAGCAAGGGTAAAAATGCGTGCGTGCGTGCGTGCGTGCGTGCGTGCGTGCGTGCGTGCGTGCGTGCGTGCGTGCGTGCATTCGGATGCATCCTGCACTCTCTCTGCACTGAATTGTAAAATGATGATTTACAACTTAGGCATTTAGCGTGCTCTCTTATCCAGAGGAACTTACAATGCAAAAACAGATGACATAAACGTAAAGTCAACAAATGACAGTGTAAATTATGTCATTAAGTAGATCATCAAGTAGAGTGCAAAGAAAAACAATGTAGTGCTTCAAAGTAATAGTCATCTTTAAAATAGCCTATATTTGTTGCACCTTCCTCGTTTACTTTCCTGTAGTTAATCTAACGTTCAAAGAAAAAGAAAACACATACTGCAACAAAGGCCTCATGCCTCATCAAGTGCAGGGTGAAAAACAAAGTTACATGCCTTAAGAAACAAATAGAAAAGTATCTTCACTGGTATACAATACACCAAGGTGACTAGATATCAAAGTAAAACATTATGATGTGATTAATATGTCCAACAGAGATGCATGTCATTGCAACCTGTACGTCAGAAAAGAGATCTGTATCATTATTAGTATTATAACACTGCAATAACCAAACCTGTGCATTGTGGCCCATTGATGCACCATGAAGGCTGTGAAGTGAGCCCCCAAATAATATTGTAAAGCACTACGAGTTTAATGATAACGTAACATCAATGTTAAAAAGGGAATGTAAAAGAATAAACTCATAAAAGTGGTTAAATACATTTGGAAGGAACATAAAATAAAATCATATAAGCTGTCCAGGGAATGTGTTTACTTCTTGTAAAGAAATACAATAAATAAATGTAACAATTTAGCAAGAAATAAACACATTTATAACAAATTAAACAATACGTTTTAATTGAACACAAAACAGATAAAGGTTTAACATGAAATGAAGGGAGATGCCTTGCTATAATAAAGTCTAATGTGATCCATATCTAAACAAAAACCGTGTCTACCATACAGTAGTATGGTATCGTCCGGGGAGCCCAATCTCATTCTGTCAGCTATTAGGCATTGAGATGTCTTGTGGTGTTTTTTCCCCCACAATACTGTAAAGTCTGGCTGCAATACTAATACTGTTGTCGTGTATACCTGTTGCCTCATGCCGGACTGTTTTATTGCAGGGTCAGAGAGTTGAACTTGAACTTACTTCCCCATGCATCATGATGCATGCAAAGAGACAGCATCAGCTGTACAGACTCAGAGGAGACTCAGAGAAGAGAGGAGGTGACAGGGGGAAGCAGGCAGGGGACAAACTGAAAAGGGAACTCGATTGCATATAGAGGAACCAAGCATTTGTATGACTGGAGAGAGGGAGAGAGAGAGAGAGAGAGAGAGAGAGAGAGAGAGAGAGAGAGAGAGAGAGAGTTCAGCACCTGAACAAAACACTGTCAACTCTCTGACTTCATATGCTTACTGGGTGGACCTTTTGGTGTTTTAAGCATCATGTTATACTATAGCTATTGAAAAATAGCAGATCTACAAGCTCACAGCGCAGCACCGAGTGCCGCGCTACGAGATTGTAGGTCTGCTATTTTTGAAAAATCTTGAAAATGTGGTGAAAATCTTTGAATATATGTTCTTTCAGAGCGAACGTTTTTAACTCAAATCTTCTTGAACAAATACTGCGTTCAAGTTCAGGAGACTTCGGGGGTAAAAATTAATTCTCCTGAATGCTGCATGCCTTCCGGCATGGCATGGAAAGGAGAGGAGTGGCATTTGCATTTCTTTCACCATGTAGTAAACGCTGCATTCGTGGTCTGGAAAGGACAGTTGTTTCACAGACGGGTAAACGGGCAGGGGCTGTACGCCCCCTTTGATGTCTATGTGTGCACGTCCCTGCTCCTGTCGATGGTATACACAAGCTGAACAAACACACGACACTTTTCCCTGTTCATAGTTTCCCAATAAAATCACAGTTTCAGATCTTACGCTATCCGCTAATCTATAAACATTTATTTTGTGACTATATGGAAACTTTTGGACTTTGGATAGCTTTTGGAGATCAAAATGTATACTGGAAACATAGTGAGTATCAGCAACTGCAGCCCCAATCTAAATATAGCGAGTGTTAATGACACAGTTGTATGTGACTTGGTTGTATTTATTTGACATTTATACTAGCTGGCATGAATGCAGTGTTCATAAATAATTAACGTTTCTTCTCAGTTTCATTGCCAAAAAACCCACAATATGTTTTTGCACATGCCGATTGTGTCACATCTAGCCTAGGCTACATATATTCAAAAGGCTTATATCTCATTATAGGAGGAGGACATACAGATTTGCAACAACAATTTTGATTATAATGATATATTTGTTCAAACCAACTCACCCTCATTGGAGACATGAGTGGCTCCTCTGAAGCCCTCGAGGCTGACTCTGGGAGGTCTGTTGGGCTTGGCCGGGGCAGGGCCCAGGGCTAAACTGTTGGGTAAGGGGTTTCGTTTGGGGTCGCTGTCGTTGGTCTCAGTGGAAGCGGCGGCCATCATTTTGACAAAACTAGGTTTCTTGGAAAGCGGAGGCCTGTCAGGTGGGGTGGAGTTGCTAGCACTAAGGGGCCGTTTGTTGACCCCGCCACCTTTCGAGTCATCGTCCGACTCTCTCTCCTTGTTGAAAATACTCTGAGTAGTCCTGAAGTTGGAGATGTTAGCAGCAGAGTCTGGCGTATGGGACGTTTTGTTTGCGGCGTCCATATTAACTCCTCCCACGTCCTCATTTCGTAGACGTAACTTTGACACCGAGCTGGTTGGTTTAAGTTGGAAAGGCGGTACCTTTGGCGGGGTGGGGCTGGCAGTGGACAATGAACCCCCGCTGTCCTCTTTGGCCCAGGGGGGCTTGAAATTGGCGGGTGACCCCGGGGGCGGAGGGGGCATGGGAAAGGCGGGCTTGGACCCAGGCAGGGTGGAGCTCAAGGAGGGCTTGTGGAGCGGAGGCCTGGGCACTGGGACTTTAACCTCGGCATCCGGCGAGAGAGGTGGCTTGATGGGGAACGCTTTATATGCAAACAAAGGTTTAATGTTGCCGTTGGAGTCCTCTTGGGTGTTTGAAGACATGCCAGGCAAGCCTTTGGTCTTGGGTGCCCATCGTACCTCCGGGGCACTTTTTGTGGATTGATTGGAGACGGTGCTTTTAAGGAAAGTCGGTTTAGGTGGAAGTGTGCTGCTTGAGAGGCTCTCCATGACAGGTTTCTTGGGCTGCGGCGGCGGGCCAGAGGACACGGTAGGATGCAGTGCTGTTTTTAAGCGTCCCGGAGGTGGGGAAGGTGTCTCTTCAGTGCTGTTGGCACCACCAGCCTGAAAGCGAGCCATAATGGCCTTTACATCGGCTTTGTTTTCCTGGAGGGAAGAGAAACAAACGGAATTCATGAATTCATCTAATTCAGAATCTGAATAAAAATATTGTTGCTCCCGGGTGGAAACCTTAATATACTGGCTGCACAGAATAATTTCTGATATTGATACAGTATCTTATATCTCAGATCAGTATAGCCTATGCAGTATACAGTATGTGCTTATATTCATTAAATAGTTCCTGTTGTGTAAAAAAAGCCTCTTATACAGTATAACAATTGCACCAAACAGGAAGTTGGGACAATGGGCAACACTGTTAGTGAATGTATGAAACTTGCGAATGTACACAAAGGCTGTGCAGGTAGACGACCACATGACATGGCCCTAAAAATCCTTTGGTTCCATTTGTAGTAGGCTAAGTATATAAGGCTATACACTCTCACAGTTACAGAGTCCAGTCTGTTACAGTCTGGATAAATAGATGACTCCAGACATGTTTCAAAATGAAGTATCCCTTCAAGTATGGCATTTAAAATAAGTTCTCCTAAGCAAATTGTCTATAAATGTCAAGGATATCGATTCTCCAATGAAAGTAGAAATGAATGTTGTTGTGGCAGGTGCACGGCAGTAATACAATACATCACAATTAATGTGAAAAGTAACAGTAGCAAGTAGGACAAAAGTAGAACAATATAAAAAGACCACCGGGCGTCAACTGTATCCATGTATCTTTGTTGCAGGCAAATCTAGCATGCATGCGCATTTTGTTTTCATGCAAATTCCCCAGCCTGTACAGTCAGTCAACACAAGGTGTTTTTGTCTAGTAAGTTGTTATTATAGTAGGAGGGGTGAGAGTGTAACACTGAATGTCACTGTAGTACACAAAGTAGCCTAAAGTATGCCTTTTTTTTTTTTAAATAAACGAATGAATAAAACAAAACATTGATATCCCCTCAATTGGTTAATTCATAATGTGCCTGTTCCCTTCCTAGAAATGTAGTGAGTCAAAAGTAGGCTACAATATTTGTGTCTTTGAAAGTGCTGATACTCACAATATTTACTTACATACGTATACAGTACTCAAGTAAACATGTTACGTTAGCCTACTGTCCACCACTGATAACATGCTGTCTTCCTGAGATGTGCAAATACAGTATTCTCTCATCAGCTCTTTGAGTGAGTTCCACACAGTAGACAGACGGGTAAAAGGGCAGAGGCTGACAACAAAGGCAGCCCCCTTTGATGTCTATGTGTGCATGTCCCTGGTAGACATGAGTAGGGAGCTGCCACACCCGTTTAATGAGGCTGGTTTGAATGAAGCCAGACACACAGCATGAACAATACCACAGCTATAGGAGGAAGTAGAGATAACAGGAAAGGAAAAGTACACCACCTGGCCTGTGTGCCATTGCAACAATTACAACAAAGCACAATACAGGAAAAGAAAACTGTATACTTCAACAAAGGGAAGCCGCCACAGCGGAAAGAAATGGCACGCTTTCAACGCAGGAATTTCATGTCCACCTCCACCCAACACTCTTATACAGTGAAAAGACACGCCAATATTATATGATTAAAAAATCTTTAAAAAAAATAAATAATATATATATATATATATATAATCCAGTATCGTAATTGTATCATTATTGGGTTGGCTTGTAAGGTCATAGACTGGTAAATTAGGGATTTTGTATTATTGTATAAGAAGAAGGGGGAAAAAAAGTGCACATGAATTTTATTTTATTAAGTGTAAAAAAAAAAGGGGGAAATAATGAGAAGAATTTATGCGTTTTATGTATGAACTTGTGTGTGTCACAATTTTAACCCATTCTGACCGGGCACCCATTTTGGTGTTAGCATCATGTTATGCTTTACCTATTGAAAAATAGCAGATCTACAAGCTCATATCGCGCCACCGAGTGGCGCGATACGAGCTTGTAGGTCTGCTATTTTTGAAAAATCGTAGAACGACTGACATTTTTCTAGAATCTGATCTCAGGTCAGAATGGATTAATCAGACCAGTGTGTGTCCAGTGGAAACCTCGTATGAATCTGATCTCAGGTCAGAATGGGTTAATATGTAGGCTATAGCCTATACTGTTTTTGAGTCTGGCGCAGAGGAGTTATCCTGTGCTGGAAACCATTTCAATAAACTTTAATAAGTATCTATCTAAATAATTATGACCTTGAACTTTCAATCAACATTTTGTGTAATAGCTTGCCACTGCCAGCCAAGACTAGTAATAATCCTTATATGTGGTGGTTATTATTAGTTATTTAACCTGAAACGCATAATAGTTTACTGAGAAACGTATATAGTTTATTTGTCTGCTTGAGTGAAAGCAGACAACATTGTCTCGTACTGGTGGCGGCATTTTGAACAGTTTGGCGATTTCTTTCGTAGTTTAGAAACACATCGATGGGCTGTATTTTGCGTGTCTTAAGTACCAGGTCTTATTACCTAACTTGAGTAAACAAAAGACCTGGAGGCGTGATCAATGCCATTTGGCTATTCTGAGTGGCCAAAGAGCATTGATCACGCCTCCAGGTCTTTAGTTCACTCAAGTTAGGGAATAAGACCTGGTACTTAAGACACGCAAAATACAGCCCATATAGTGTCCATAAGGAAAAATGTCACCAATCCGTGGTTAACCAGCAACACTTTGATTGCTGGACATCCCTGAACGATGCATTTCAGCTGACCACATTTACAGTATTCACACAGTGGCCATTTTGGCCTTATGGCACACTCAGGGGTCACTGAGGGGTCACACTCAGGGGTCATGAGGGGTCACACTCAGGTGATGGAATATTGTAGTGAGCACTGAGCAATGTTGCCATGTCTGCTGATTATAAGTGACTTGTTTTCCTGTTAGGATGCTTGTAATTATTGGTATAGTTGTGGGTTGCGTTGTAGGCCTATGCATTTTGTCATCTGAAAATATTTTATGGCAGGGAGTCGGACTAGAGATTTGTGTTGTTAAAATGTAAAAAGATATATATATTTTTTAAATTCTTCACTTACTTTTACACAGATTGTTTTGAAAATTGCAGATCTACAATCTCGCAACACGTCACATCGCAATCTACAAGGCTGCTGGAGGTCCATGGGGCTCCATGCTCCATGGCTGTGATGCTGTTTTCTGAACTCTGACAATAAATTGAAACTCTGGAACAACTTTAATTTGCCTGTTTGCAGTCGACTCATTCTCTGTATCTTTGCCTGAGTATTTAGTCAAGTCTTTACGTATGTTCATGGGCTAAATAGTTTTGTTCATATACTTCAAAGTGGAGTTAATTTACTTCATACTGGTGCCGAAACCCAGTGCCTTTGGGGTGATTCACTCCAGGCTCAAGGACCAGTGGTAGGGATTTTTCAGTCTGATCGTTTGTCTAGTTCAACATATAATGGGCATGTATGTTGATTTTATGTGGTATTTTAATTAGAGAAGTTGACTTAATGGGGATGAAGATGCCTAAGGGAGATTTGGAAACTGTATAGAGATATTTACCGGAGTAAAATTAGATGTTTCTTTGTCAGACGAAAGACAGTGCCCCTGTCGTACGCATAAGTGTTAATCGTCCTAATTGTGCATAAAGTTCTTATTTATGTTCGAATAAATTTGTGAATTGGTAAAGTCAACGAAGGTACTTATGCTATAACATGTGGGGAAACTCTAAAGTTATATAGGACACTCTAGGATTTTAACGTAAGTAGGTAATCTTTAGCATGCATGAGATCTGGACAGCTCTTTTAAATGGGAAGAGGGTAGCGTATGGTCACTGCAGTAGACTGGTTATTTGTATGAGCCTTGGTAATCTAGAGTATTTAAATAATTATGGATGCTCTCTGCATGTGCTAAAAGAGGAGTTAACTAAACAAAAAACGAAAGTTACGAATCATTTTTTGGATGACTATGGTCATTTATCCTTGACATTAGCTGAAGCTAAGAGCTTCAGATGCCAAGTATGAAAACCGTAACACACTTTGAATTCGATAATTGGGTGCTTTGATTAAGCAAAGGGGTTGGATTCAGCGACGTGTATTGTGTTTCAGTGTCAGATTTCTGTAATACGCGTACGGTTTATCAGTTATGTATAATATAGCTTAAATAACCATGTTCTAAACTAGTGTAAACTAAAGTGGATCTTTGTCTCTCATGGGTGAGAGACAGGCGTGTTTGGACAAGACGCATAGTCACCCTTCACAGCTGGCACTCTATGGTAAATATAGGTATGCTAAATAGATCAGCTGCTGATAGCAAGCAGCTACACCTATACTGTGCTCCCTGGTGACCATACCTTATTTGGACATGTGTGGACCACTTTAGACTTCAGGGGGGTGGGGAACCTGAGACCACCTTTTCCCTTTGATGTCTTTGTTCTGATCTATATAAAATCTACTGAAAATGTCTATCTGTGTGTTAGTCTTCAGGAGCCGAGAGGCTGCTGGAGGTCCATGGGGCTCCACGCTCCATGGCTGTGATGCTGTTTTCTGAACTCTGACAATAAATTGGAACTCTGGAACAACTTTCATTTGCCCGTTTGCAGTCGACTCATTCTCCGTATCTTTGCCTGAGTATTTAGTCAAGTCTTTACGTATGTTCATGGGCTAAATAGTTTTGTTCATATACTTCAAAGTGGAGTTAATTTACTTCACTATCCAGTCCAAATGACAATTTACTCCCCCGCACAATAAAAGCAAGCCTGGAATGCAGATGATGGAACCTCTTCTTGGTGCAATACCGGGCAATACCGAAGAGGAACATTGATTTGTATATTTCCAATGTGATGAAAAATTGTTGCACAATCTAGCTGACACAACTAAACAGCCACTGACTGCTGCCACTTCTCTAATACTCTAATACTCTAGTACTCTAATACTTTTCTATATTATTACCATGTAAAAAATGACTTCCCCAAACATGTGTGAACAGTACAAACAGTACAAAAACAAGCTACTTTTATTTACTTTGCAACTAGATATGAAATATGACCTGTTCAGATTGGTGGCTTCTATTGGAATCAGATTTTGAGTGGTGGGTGACCACTAAAATGTCTCACCATATTCCACTGCATATGATGAGCTCTCAGTAAACCGAGTACAGTTATAATTGTAGCTGCGTATGCCATAATGTATAGGCTATACTCACCATGTTTGAAGGTTGACGGCTCTCTGAGAAGAGAAGATATTTGTGTCGGCGAGCTGCTGTGGAGAGAAACTGTGAATGAGGATGGAGCAAACAGGAGCGTGACAACGATTTATAATGTGTATCCTGCACTGTGTCCTGTCATTCTGCAACCAACTACTTCCCTTCTCAGTACTGTGTACATTTGTGTGCGTGCATGTGTGTGTGCGTGTGTGCTTGCTAGCCATGGCTCCTTTATAGGCCTATCTCTAGGTTACCATCTCATTGATTTGCATATTCCCAGCAAACTCCCTGTAATTTCCAGACTGTGATGTAGGCACTAGGCACGCGCACAGACACACACACACACACACACACACACACACACACACACACACACACACACACACACACACACAATTTATTTGCGTTCACATTTAACAAGAAATTTGTGAACACAAACAATAGTAGTGACTCAACAATAAGAATTTCAGGATGCAAATCAGGGTATACAGGAATGAAGCATCGCCACCTCCATAGGGCCAATTATCACAGACACTGAACAGAATTTTGCCAATGCCTTATTAGCTCTATAGGCTTGGGCATTACAGCAATCTGCAGGCCTCTCACAACTGATTTATGGACATTACCGAGGCTTCCAAATAATTATGAACACAAGCAGTTTACATTTGTAACCAACTAACCATGTATAATAGCACGCGCACACACGCACGCACACACGCACACATACACACACCCCACTAAAGACAATGCTGAAAGCAGTGAGTAAAGACAAAATGAAAGTACAATATTTGATTCATACTTGTGTTGTGATCTTAGATCTGCCATCAGCATGTGTAAGATTAGGCATCACTAAAAAACAATGGTTGAACATCATCTGAATCAGCAGCCGGAGAAAAATAAACAAAAGACATATAGTAAGTAGTCTTGGGCGTAGTCGTAAGTAAGTAGTCTTGGGCTAGGCCTAGAGTAATGACCTGCAAGGACGTAAGGAGAACAGAAAATAGCCCGCAATTAGCAGAAAGAGAAGTAAAACTGAAAGAATAAGAGAGGGATGGACATTTTTTTTCCCCCAGCTCTCTTTCACTTCAGTATGCTGCACATATCTGCCAAGAAGAGTTCACAGACTGCAAACACATGGCCTTTTGGAGCCTCTGGCATTTCTCCTTGACTGCCCGTTTCACAGAAATATATCCATGGTATTAATTTGACCACTTGTGAGTGTATACCAATGGTCCATTGGTTTACACACTCTCTGGAGTCTGGACTTTACAATGTTCCCTCAGCTCTCTTCCTCAGCTGTGTGGTTTAATAGTGGTTTATCTTATGGGCTAGATCTTGCGCCACGCCTTAACCCTTATCCCTAAACTTATTTTCCATCTTTAACTATATTTAAAAAAAACATTTACATAGTCCAAATAATATCTACAAGCTCACAAAGTGTAGATGTAGAATCAGCTAGTTCAAAATAAGTAAAAAATGGCAAATACGTTTAGGGATAAGGGTGGCGCAAGATGGAGCCCATATACTGTATCTTATACATGAACTGTATGTGTCCTTGATGCTAAACAACACCCAAAAGTGACAAGTCACATGACTCAACTCTATGCACTTTTTTACTTTTTTGCAAGGTCAGAGAGGAAACCAAGGTCAGAGAGGAGAGACAGGGATTGGATTTGAACCCTAGGGTCCTTGCGCGCCCGCTCACATGGAACATTATACTGGCGGAGCCACCAGGCACCCCAAACTCTTATGTATGATGCACACTACTCTAGATTGCCTTGTTGACTTTGATGAAGACGGTTATGGGGATAAGAAAGTATTCATTTTGACCAGCTGAAAGTGTTTGCAGATGTTAAGTACCTGCTGTTTAAAGTAAATGCCATGGACGAGCCATATCCCGAGGCAAGGGTCATAAACTCTCCGTTTTACTGTCGTAGGCTGTAGGTGTATAATGCCATGGCAGACGGCAAGCCTTTAAAAACAGATGTTCACTTAACACTTCGCTAAACAAAATACTATTTATTGTAAAAAATACAAAAAAACAAACAAAGCTGAAGTACATGCAGTTTCATTGTCACGATTGAAATGTTTCAACACAGTGATTTTCCATTTGTGTTTCTTATACACAGGAACGTTGTTTGGATTAAAAGGTTTGGACAGAAGTCTCGCCAAAAAGCACAACCTATTTGGAAGAATATTCTTCCTGTTCCATTGTTGCTGCAATCAACAAACATAAACATCTCATGCTTTTCTTGCGTGATCCAGGATAAAATGATGCATGATAGATCATCACCATACTATTCCATCTATAAGGCAGCCAAAGCACCATATTGTAACATACAGTATATACAACCCTATTGGCAATTGGCAAATTACCAATTAAGCCCCATTTAATACGTAAGCTATTCGGAAATAGCCAATCTAAAAGCTCACAACATCATGTCAAATGATCGCGACGCCTTGTGAGCTTGCGGATCTGCTGTTTTCAAAAGACTTTGGGAAGATTTGGACGTCATTTGAAACACTTCTGAAACGGGACATTATTCTGCATAATGAGTACGTTTACTTCACGGTATAGCTTAGGTATATTTTGACGCCAATCAATTTTCTACCTTCACTTAAAAAGTAAAATGTTGAACACCACATTGTGGCACCCGCTTTACTTCACGCCAAAAACAAATTTGCTTGCTGCTTCCGCCACACACACACTCCGTAACCATCCTCAGTCCTGCGTGCGGCGGCGATACAGATAGCCGTCCTCTGCGTCTTCCTCGCCGTAGCCGTGGTAGCTCCCTCCTCCTCCTCGGCTGGCCTCCCCAGCGGCGGAGCAGTGGATGCCCAGGCTCCTCTGGAGCCTCTCCTCCTGGCCACGGAGCTCCGTGGAGTCCACCAGGTCGTAGATGCTCTCCAGGGACCACATGGGCGACGGGAACCAGGCCTTGACGTCGCCGTCCTTGCCCACCACCAGCATGCTGAAGTGGTCCCTGCTGATCTTCAGCTGCTCCCGGAGGTTGTTGACCGCGTCCCGGGACAGGGGCTCCAGCTCCGTCTGGCTACGCCCTGCGGGGTGGAGGGGGGGGGAGATTAAGCCCATTCTGACCTGAGATCAGATTCTAAAAATGTCTTCTACATCCTGACAGTTTTCTGAAAAAGCTATGTTTCTATGTCAGTCGTTCTTCGATTTTTCGAAGATAGCAGACCTACAAGTTCGTAGCGCGCCACTCGGTGGCGCGCTATGAGCTTGTAGATCTGCTATTTTTCAATAGCTAAAGCATAACATAATGCTAACACCAAAATGGGTTAGAAAGAAAACATGCCTCTATACCGAATCGTTTTCAATAGTGAATGGAATTCAAATCAATAGAGGGTATGCGCGTGACATCATCATCAAACCCGGAAGTTATGCAGGAATGCCTAATGACTTAAATGCCTAAACTACTTTCTGGCCTTGACAGCCCATACATCCAAACAAGAAAAGTCCTATCTGAAACAACATTAAACAATGTTAAACGCACTTTTCCTTATTTATTACTCCTTTAATGCTTAGTATGAGGTATAAAGTACAGCAGCCTTGTGTTCCTAAAACAGAAAGATTGGGTATTGGGTAAGACTGTTATGTATCTTTCAGGACCTTTCACTGCTTTGTCTCAACCATTACTCAATGGCTCTAATTGAATAATTACTTGATGTCAACGAGGTTAAAGTGTCATAATTAATGATGATCAGGACCATCCAAAGACTCAAGAGGATCCCTGGCTAACAAGACAAATATGCCTTAAAACATTATACTCTATAACAAAAATTACTAAATAAAAACACCATCAGTATTTTATTCCTTTCATAAATAGAGCATCTTTCACTCAATAGGGACTGTTTGGACTATTTGCGCCGCCCTCGTTGAAAACAATGTATTTCAAACTCCCGCTTGTCCCTCTCCAGGCTGCATGAACAGCACTCGGTTTCTGCCCCCTCAATAAATACAACTCTTTTATTAGATGGCTCTGGGCTAGACCACACATATGACATCATCAGCTTGCGACGGGAGCAGTCCCAATTGAGTGAAAGATTCTCTATTTATGAAAGAAATAAAATATTGATGGTGGTTTTTATTTTAATTTGTTTTGGCAAGTATAATGTTTTAAGGCATATTTGTCTCTTAAAGGTTACAATGTATATTCAATGCAACTCACCATTGAGGGGAAACAACTCCACAGTTCCTGAGGATCCTTCTCCTGATCCAACTAGCTTTAACAAGGCAAAGTGCCGTATACCTGGAGACAGAACATTTTCAATAGATCAAACGTTGTCCTTTCCTCTGTATCCACACGCCTGTCTAACTATGAATGATCCATATGATCCAGAAGGTTGCACACAATAATCTAATCAGGTCTATATAGGCATAATGACCTGTCTTTTAAAAGTAGACACTGACTGGAGCTATAAGGTCATATTAAAAGGAATATTACAATAAGTACACTGTATCTACATTATGGTCTGTAACTGACCCATAGGACACTCCTGTCCACCGAGGGCAGAAAGCTGCTGCTGGTACGAGTACTCATCTTCAGAGGGGGTGGAGATCAGCAACAGTCTCCTCTTAGACACGAACCTATAGACAGAGGGAGTGGAGATTAGCAACAGTCTCCTCTTAGACACGAACCTATAGACAGAGGGAGTGGAGATCAGCAACAGTCTCCTCTTAGACACGAACCTATAGACAGAGGGAGTGGAGATCAGCAACAGTCTCCTCTTAGACACGAACCTATAGACAGAGGGAGTGGAGATCAGCAACAGTCTCCTCTTAGACACGAACCTAGACACAAACATCTGGGTAATTAATCAACCACACTTTGGAGACTCTTATGAATTATTAACAAGACGACTGGGTCCAATAATGACGTGGCTGCGTATGATGATTCCATAGTTTGGGCAAGGTTTTTTCAGCACGTTTTGACCACCATTCGTCGATGGCTTCGCTCTGAAAGTATAATAGAATCCAATAACAGCATCCACGCCAAAGTTGTGGGCAACGCGAGCCCCACTGACTTCAATTAAAAAAGAATAGTTAAATGTAATATTTCAAATAAATAAATAAATAGACCCTCTTATAGACAGCTTAGACTCAGAAACAGGTATTGCCAAGTAGGTAGAGATACGGAAACTTCTTTGCAAGAGACTTGTAAATGTTCTAAATGTTGTAAATGTTCCATTTTTGACAAGCTGTTTCACAATGAGGCATTGCATAGGAGTGATATATACTGTATATACAGTACATGTACCTAAGCAGTGAATTCTCCGGCTCTTGCTCAGTTTTGGAGCAGGATGGAGGAGCCAACTTCTCTTTTTCCTTTTCCGGCCGCCGTGATTGAAAGTTGTCAATGTATTCCAACAGAGCCATGGGCGATGGGGGAGCCTCAAACACTTTCTGGAGGAGGGAGAACGGTAACAGTTTACAATTTAGACATTTTAGCAGAGCCAGAGAAAGACGTACAAAGTACAAGATTGGAGTAAATAGCATAAACCCTATACGCCAGTTTAAGGTAGAAGGGTACCCACAATAAGCCTCAAACACGAGCGCAAACAGTTTACTGAAGGACCAGCAGCAGGGTAATGAATACATGCACCTGCAAATGGTCCAGGTGATTAAGTAAAGACACTCATGTAACCACAGCCAGAGCCATAGATTAAGACAGAGTTATGCAATAAACTCTGTTCACTTGGGGCCAGTCCAATGGCGGCTCTTCTAATCTACATAGACTTCTATTGGTTTGTCCCTATTTGAAGGCTTCAAATATAGGGACAACCAGAAGTTTACGGAATGCATTGGAGTCTATGGGCTCCCGCAAGTACATGAAACACATGACCGGGCTGTCTTCTGCCCCCTCAAAATCACAAAATCGCAACCCAATCACTGTAAGTGCTCTAATCCAGACTGGTTCCCAAACCTTTTAATGTCAAGGACCCCCAAATTGATACTAATTAGCCTGCGGACTCCCATTTGAAGAGCTATATCCCATGAGAGAAGATTTTTACATTCTAATTTCAAGGACCGCCAGTGTGACATGCATTAGGCTACGGGTCCCCATTTAATGGCATTTTTATATCTGGGACCCTGATTTATATTGTAAAATCAATGTTTAGTTAACTCTGAGAGTGTACAAATGGAACCAAATGGACCCGTTAGGACCCTAGTATTGCTTTAGTCCGTAGACCAAAGCATGTCAAACTGGGGATCCTTGAAATGAATAGGTTTCGGAATCACTGCTAGAGCCGTAAAATCTTCTCTTATGGGGGTCACTGGCATATGTTTTCAAATGGGGGTCCGCGGCCTAATAAATGTTGATTTGGGGGGGGGGGGGGTCCTTGACATGAAGAAGTCTGGGAACCAATGTGCTAGGGGCTGAGCTAGAGCCTGCATTTGGGTTTTCAGACTGCAGCACAAAATGGGGAGTGAATCCGTGGTCCACTCCTGACTGAGGGGGGTTCATTCCACAGCTTGGGAGCCGCAGGAGGGAGAAGAGTCTAGACAGGTTGGCCAGGGTTTTTGGGAAGCTGACCCTTGACCTTTGGTTAAGTGTGGGGGGGAAGGGGTTCTCATGCCCCTGAGCTTAAGGCCGGCCTTAACCGTGCCCTCGATTGCCTTGAACTTCAGGTCATCGCCTGTTTTGAATTTGGACGCGTCTGAAGGGAATGCACTTAGGGCTCTGACATGAAACCGTATGGGAGGTTGAAGACCAGGTGTGCTGCCTGCAGCATTCCGGAGCACTTGTAGTGGTTCGAGTGAGCAGAGACAGTGGTGTAAAGAGTACTCAATTGTTTTACTTAAGTAAAAGTACGGAATTGAAAATGTATTTGAGTAAAAGTACAAAGGTATCGACATCAAAATGTACTTAAAGTACTAAAAGTTAAAGTATTCACAGTGCAGAATGTCCCATTTCACAAGTTCAAAATGTGTACAAAATCTATTGAAAATAGCAGATCTACAAGCTTGTAGATCGGCTATTTTCAAATGGCCGAAATGTATAGGGTTGAAGTGGTTAATGTATGTTTTCTAATCAAAATCTCCAAAGTAACTAGTAACTAAAGTTTTCAGTACACATTTTGGCTCCGAGGTGTAGTGGAGTAGAAGTTAAAGTATTGGAAATTTGGAAATACTCAAATAAAGTACAACAAATACCTCAAAATTGTACTTAAGTACAGTACTTATGTAAAAGTACCTATAGTTACTTTCCACCACTGGAACTAGATGGTCATTTATATGGATTGTCCGTGTCTGGAATTTGTCTGTGTAACAGTGTTCTTATTTATTTCCTCTCATCATCCCAAAATCCATTGTGTATGCCATGGTGGTGAATAATCTATTTTTGTGTCTTAAGCATTATGTTATGCTTTAGCTATTTTTGAAGAATCGTGAAAATGTGGCGCAAATCTTTGAATGTAAATGCTTTCACAGCGAACATTTTTAACTCAAAGCTTTGCTTCTGGGAGGGTCCCTGGAACAACATATCTTCAGATGGGCGTCGGAGGCCGCAATTACATATCATTTTTGGGGGTCCTCGACATGAAAATGTTTGAGAACGACTGACATAGAAACATGGGGTTTTTCTGAAAACTGTCAGGATTTAGAAGACATTTGTAGAATCGTCCTCACGGTCTAAAATAAAGTATTGGCACTCTGGCTAATTGGCGTGTGCGGTCACTCTCTTGTTGTTTCAAGATATCCCTCTTCAAGTAGGGAGAATAATGGCATCAGACAACCCACCAGCCGCCGGAGGCCTCCTTACATTGGGCTTGATGTCGTAGTCTGTGACTGTCATGGAGAAGAGGTCAGACGAGGATAGCCCGAGCTCTGATCTCACCAGGGCGATCAGGTCTGGATCGGTAGACTGTTCTGGAAGGTCGCTGAGAGGTGGCTCAGAGCCTGGAACACACAGTCCCGCACGCACGCATACGCGCACGCGCACACACACACACACACACACACACACACACACACACACACACGTTTGAATGGACACACACCAAAAAGCTGAGCCATAATGTAACATTGAGAGTGTAAAAATGCCACTCCCCAATAGCGCCTTGAAATACATTTATGCTTGTCATTCAGAAAATCTATTTGTTGGCGTTTCCCTCTCTTGTTTTCCACGGTAATAGTAAAACATAGTCATGTATTAACGAGTAAAAGGTTCAAATGGACCGTCCATTACTGTCTGTAACTCTGAGAGTGTACAACGTATTTACAGTAGTTGTACTCTCTTAGAGTTATGGCCGCTCCTTGAAATTTAAATTAAAAAAGAAAATTAAACTGCCTTATAAAAAATTCACATTTTGTGTGAAGTGAGGGGCGCTGTTATTGTCATTCATCATCATACATCACATGCCATGATCAACTAATCAAATCATCACATTTGCCGTGCTACAAACACAAGCACAACTCATACACACAAACACACAAAGCTGTGCATAGGAGGGGCTGCTAGCGCCTCCCACACTCTCACACACACACACACACACACACACACACACACACACACACACACACGCACACACGCACACACACACACACACACACACACACCTTGCTGGTAGTGTTGCAGGGTGAGCGTTGCATCGTGACCTTCACCCACAATGGTTGCCATGGTGATCTTCCTGGTGGCGAAGTCGCAGTGTCTCTTCTCGTTCTCCTCCTTCTGTTGCGTGTACAGCGTTGCATGACTGCTGGGCGTCGAGATCACCTGCAGGAGTTACAGCAAACTCAGTGGAATCGGTGAATGGCGACAAACACAGACAAGAGCATCCATAAACACAACTTTACCCATTTTGGGGGGCGGGAACCCCCTTTGGTGTTTTAGCATTATCTTATACTTTTAGCTATTGACAAATAGCAGATCCACAAGCTCATAGCGCGGCACCGAGTGCTGCGCTATGAGCTTGTAGGTCTGCTATTTTTTTTTTTTTTTTTAATCGTGAAAATGTGGCGCAAATCTTTGAATATATATTATTTCAGAGCAAACGTTTTTAACTGAAATATTTGCTTCTGGGAGGTCCCTGGAACAACTTCAGATGGGGGTCGGCGGCCGATTACATACTGTATCATTTCTGGGATCCTTGACATGAAATAGGTTGAGAACCACTGACATATAGAAACATAGGTTTTTCAGAAAACCTTTGGGATTTAGAAGTAATTTCTTTAGAATCGTCCTCAGTCCAAAATGGGTTAAGTATATGTAAATCTGTCATGTAAAATGGTACTAAATCACACACTTTTTCTTCTAATATATGTATACATGCTATCATGGACCGAGAGGTAGGAGGTTACCATCAGTCTTCTCGTCCCCGTGATCAAACTCTGCACAAACTCCTTGAAGGCGGTTTTATCCTTTTCAGTGGCCTCTCTGTTGGACTTCTTTCCTCGTCCTTTCCCCTTCTTCCCTTTCTTTCCTTTTTTCCCCTTTTTCTTAGAGCCGCTTTTCTCTGGCGAGCCGTCCTCTTTGTCGTGCTCCTCTGTTCTGCGGTCGCCACTCGTCACGGCGTCTTGTCTCTGTCCTCCTTCCACGTGGGAGTCGTATCTAAAGACAGGATGCATTTTGAAACGTTATCGTTGATCATGAAACTGAATTTCCGCATGGACTTGGGAGGGTATAACAACATACTGATTTCATCCAATACAGGCCTGGAAAGCTTCCAATATCTGAAGGACAAACATGACCTGGAAAAACAGTATTTACAGTTAAGGCACCATTTTGATAAAAACATAAAAATAGACAAACCTGAAACAGATCTGATTTACATCTTTACAGAAGCTTATAAAGGGGAAACCACAAAAAAACTGATATCAAAACTATATTCGAATATATTTTCTGCTAAAAAATCACTCCACATCATATGTCAAACTTAAATGGGAAAAGGAGGCAAATATAACCATCACAGAAGAAGAATGGCTGAATATATGTAATATGATATCCACAACCACGAGTTCTGGCCTATGGAGAGAATTCTCATGGAAAAACATGGAAGCAGGGAATTGTTGGAGGAAATGCAATAATACAATGGCTGCACTTCCACGTATTCTGGGACTGCCCAAGAATACAACAATTTTGGCTAGAAATAGTATCAGACATTAATGCAATAATGGGCTTTGAGATTGAATTTGAATTTACAAGTGTCTATCTTTGATAAGACAAAACAGAGCTACAGTAGATTATGGACATGAAGTGAAAGCGTTGCCGAACACCCCCAGTTTATCTATAATTATTTCGACAAAACGCACGGTTTAAAAATACGAAAACCCAGCACACCTGTTGGTCTTCACTTCCCCATTGCTCCTGGAGACGCCCTCCGGAGATTTGTGTGACGTTTCCTTTTCGACGCCGCTCGAGGCCTTCCCCTCTGCGGACCCTACGGCAGGTGGCTTACGGATAACAAACCTCGAGCGCCCGCGCAAAATGTCCTGGACCTTGTTCTTCAGAACCACTTTCTTGTTCACAAGCGCCGGCCTTCTGTGCAACACAGAGGTCACATTGCCGTGCCCCTGAGAGCTACGTCCCGTTTTCTTCTTCAGGGTTCTCTTTTTCACCACAATCCTCCTCTTGGTGACCCGCTTGCACCTGATGAAATACAAAAAAAAGTCAGTAGACACTAGACAGTAGACACTTCTTAAAAGGACACTTCACCCTATTTGCAAATTATTTTATTTTAATGACGTTTAAAAGATGATGAACACTTTCCTGGGGGTCTTTATGTGTGTATAGTATGTGGTTTTAGATATTTTAGATTTTAGCAGTGAGCCCAGTGTCTCTGATGTCATCGACACTGGGCTCACTTCCTTCCTGGAGACCAATTCCCATAATGCTTTGGTGCACTGCTCCTCCTCGTGGATGGGGGGAGGGGCGGAGGGCTGTCTTACTGAGACAGGTAGTCCAGGAAGGAAGTGAGCCCAGTGTCCATGGCATCAGAGACACTGGGCTCACTGCTAAAAATATCAAAAACCACATATTACACACATAAAGACCTCCAGGAAAGTGTTCTTTCCCCCCCCTATAATTATAATTATTATCCCACGATTTTGCAACCCATTTCTTCACCCAGTGTCAATTATCTAATGTAATCCTGGGCGCCAAACAGCATTGGCCACACCTCCAGGTCTTAAGTTAAGTCATAAATAGGGCCCAAAGTATGTAGATTGTAATGACGGGACAATACTTTAAAGGGGAGCCTTTTCGTGTCATCTTCTCCAGCCTCCTCATGGGGAACTGGTCAATGACTTCCAGAACCGCTTCCACCCGAACTGGGTAAGGGAACCGCTCACTGACCCGCAGGTTCTTCTTCAGAACCAACATGGAAAATGCCTGCTCCTGGTTGGAAGAAAAGGGCCAAAACACGCACGCACAGTATGCTTCCATTTACAAATGTGTACAGAAACACTTTTACATAGTGTTTAAACGATGTTAATAAGACCAATATAAGGCTTTATTTTTTAAATATGCTTCATCTGAACTTTTAAATGGCACTATAAAATAGGGTCCTGGTATAAAAGAGTTTGAGAACCCCCTGGTCTCTATAATTCCGTACCTGGTTGGTGAGCTCAAGGTAGTGAAGAAGTTTGCTAACAGTGTCCGGGTCTAGACTCTCTACTACGGCGTCTCCTTCAAAAGTGGTCTTCTGGATGCGGCCTTCCATCATGGCGTTCTGAATGATGGTGACGATGTAGGTGTCTCTCTCTGCCAGGCGGCAGTTCAGGCCCTCCTGTTGGATGGAGGGGGCGGATGGAAAGAGAAGTGGAAAGAAGAGGAAAAGGAGAGACATTTTTACGTGGTGCAACCACTTCATTAAGTAGCTTTTTTGTGTCCGTGGGTGGCTGGGTGGCTGGCTGGCTGTGTCTGTCCGAGCACGAAAATATAGCGTTTGGTTGGTTTTCACACTGGGTGTTACAGTACAGTACAGTACAGTACAGTACAGTACAGTACAGTACAGTACAGTACAGTACAGTACAGTACAGTACAGTACAGTACAGTACAGTACAGTACAGTACCCACACGGTAACTCTGTCATTTCTCAACCGTTTAGGACTCAACCGTTTAGGACTCCATCATTGACAAATCTTACTAGCCCATGGTGTGCGATCACTTTTATCAGCCCTACGGGGCTGATATAGCAGTAGCTGCGGCCAATCAGCCCAAGCTAAAATGCCACCACACATTCACCTCTCACTGTGAGTGGCCTCGCTGCTGAAGGAAGTTGTTTTGTTGTCTTTGTTTTACGAAAATAAGGCTATATGGGTATACAAACGAGTACCCGGGGCATTTGTTGCAGCAGTCGGTAAACAATGTCAGACAATGAATGAATGCCACAGGTGATAATTACTCCATACAACAGTACCTGTTCCATGTCTTCCAGTTGCTTCTCCATCATACGGAGGTAGTTGTCACCATGGGATGGAGATGTGATCACCCACAGTCGTTTCTTACCTGTGAGGAGTATAGGGTGGTGATTATTCCATATTGTGCTACGTTAGATAGCTGTATGCATGCATCCATGCCACATGTGGATAATACAAATCCTTCAAATAAAATAAAAAACAATCCTGAAATGAACATCGAGGATTTTACTGTGTACATTTGTACTGTGTTAAACGTAGGTAATTATGGATATAGTTACCAGCGAAGTTAGCCAGGAAATCAAGCTCTGGTGCCAGGTTTGATGAGGGGTCCTCTATGCCCCTGTTTTCTTCTGGTTCCCTATCCTCGTCCAGCCCGAGCCCCTGGCCCAGCGCCTCCAGGTCGGAATAGTCTCCCCACTCCCTTACATTGGGGTCCAAATGATCCTTGGACTGGCTCTGTCTTTTCCCCGTCCGTGCTGCAAGCAAGTAGTTACAGCCCCACAGAAGGACAAGCAGCAGCAAAGACCATTTGGAATGATACAAAATAGACATCGTCTTCAACCTGGACTGCTGGTTATAGCTTTGTTTGTTGATTAGCCGGTTCGATCGGTCAGAATCAAGTCACAAATAATCCTTTCGCTGCACACATTTGTGTAGTTATTTTATCACCATCAATACATAGATACGATCTTGTTCTTATTAGGTCACAACCATAGGTTTTGGTATTGGAGGCAGCTTTGCACTGACTTTTAACCTACTTTCCAATCCTTATTGTACACTCACAGAGAAAAAGAGAAAACAGAGAAAAAGTTCTAGAATCTCTTCTGCTCTCAGAACTCCAAGATGGGGAAAAAACAACAATACAACAAAACTACAGTTTCAAGTCAAAAGTGAATTTAAAATCCTCAAAAAACAAGTGCATTCCACAGGAAAGAGAGGGCAGCACCAAATACAGCTGGGCTGTAGCACTGCTGGCTGTTCTCTCTCTAGCAGAGACTGAGACTGAAAGAGACTTTGCAAAGTCCTTAGTCCTCTGTTGCACACCAGCACGCACACATGAACACACGCGTGTGAACACACACAGACACACACACACACTCTTGCGCGAGCGTGTGCACACATTCCTGGTTCACATTATAGCCAAGCGTTGTTAACAGGAAACTCATGGAATTTTCTTTAACTTCAAAGCATTTTCTCCCTGAAGAATCTCCCTCGCTCTCTCAATCTCTCTGTGCGGTTCTGCTAATGCACACAGACACGCACACTCACAGTTCACACACACACACACACACACACACACACACACACGCATGCACGCACGCACGCACGTATGCACGCACTTATGCAGACTCACGTCTCATAGCTGACACATACAGTAGCATACAGTACATGTGCTGTAAAAAACACACATGCACACAACCACACATCATTTGATCGCTATAATGTCAACACATCGGTTGACTCTAGGTTCTACTTGTATCATTTACTGCAGCTGCAGGTCAACACACTAATATTCATTGTGGGGGCGTTGCACAGACGACCCCAATATGTGGAATGAATTCAGTTACGGAATGACAGTTCAATTAAAACATGATGTGGCTCCTCAGAGTTATGCAATGCACCCTATCTTTTACAACAGCTGGTCTAGTTTACTCAGCAAGAGACCTTTTTTTTCTTTTTTCTACCCCTTCAGATTTATGCAAGTGATACTATATTGGCTGAAATCAGAAAATGCCTTAGTTAAGCTTGATTTATAATTGATTTGTACTTTGTTGTGCGCCATGTGCCATGTGCACTGCTGATGTAGCTTCTCTACAAGCTCAAACACGTTGCAGGCTTTTTTTTTTGGGTTCTTCTCTGGGTCAATCGATTCTGTAAAATGTAGTCTACTCTACTGTAGACCTACAGTAGAAAATCCATAAACCTTTGCCTACATTCATTACATCCTCTGATTAAGGGTACCGTTAATTAAGGTTACTCTCTACATTAACCAACATGACACCTGGTGTCCCTATTTTGGGCATGTTTTTATAAGCCTCACAACGTATGACGGTTATGGTATGTTGATGTTGTGAACATCAACATTTTCGTTTTCGAGAGGGTCCAGCAGAGAACAATACAGTAGACAAAAACATTACAACAAATACATCCATGCATACATGACAAAACAGAAAGCTCTCCCAGATTGTCAGCTCCCACCCCACCTAAACACCCAGAGAATAAGGCACTTAATGCATCATCATCACAAATGCATGCATGCATAGTATACATACATACATACATACATGCGGCTAATGATGATGACAACAAAACCTGTCTGCTTCTGTAGGTCAGGTCAGGCGAAACACTTGCACATCATGACCACGAGGAGGCAGTAAAGGTCATTGCACTGTTGGTATTTTAAAAACTTTTCTGCCACCAGCATGCAGACAGAGAATCTGATATTTAATTTGTAATGCTATAATATGACCATCACCATTGTCATCTTAATGCATAAAGTGTTAAGCTCAATCAGAGGAATACATGACA
The DNA here is from genome assembly GCF_963924005.1 of Protomyctophum bolini. Taxonomy (NCBI): domain Eukaryota; kingdom Metazoa; phylum Chordata; class Actinopteri; order Myctophiformes; family Myctophidae; genus Protomyctophum; species Protomyctophum bolini. The sequence continues at coordinate 7,237,885 of NC_137883.1, read as the reverse complement.
GTGTAGTAGTGTACAAGATGCTTGGGAGGTTCTCCTCACCGTTTGAAAAAAGTAGTGGGATGTCTGGACTGGAGTATGATGATAGATACTTCCAAACTCCAGATGGAAGGATTTGAACATTGTGACTCTGGCTCGAAATTCGAATTGAGACACTACCGAGACTAAACTGATACATGTACCTGAAATCGCTTTGTCTCTGCCTGGCTTCTCTTTAATCAATGCCGTTGTGCATTTCATCTAGGTATTTCACAGGAAAGAAAGGTAGGCCTATGTTTTTTATTTGGACAATCCAGACTTGTCTAGTAGAGTAGAGACAGTAGAGTAGACACAGTGAGACGAGAAGAACACGGACAAAACAATGTGCAGCGTGCGATCAGCTGTTTAGATTATTGTGCATTGTGGCGTTGTTACATTGTAAAGTTACCGGCCGGTATGTGTTTTTCTTCCCTTCAGCCAGCTGGCAAATATAGCGGTGCATGGCACTTGCATATCTGGTCTACAGAGGATGCGGAAACGAATAATGACCGGAAATCGTATGTAGGCGGGCCGAATATGAGCATACTGCCTGGAAAGACCGGTGACGCGAGGTGCCACTCACTCTGACGTCTTTATTACGTCACACTTTACCCCGCCCTCCCCGGAAATTCACTGCACTCACTTCGTTGTTTTTTTTGACAGAAGCAGCAGCAACCATGGTTCCTCCTGTTGCAGTGTCGCCGCTTATCAAGGTAAGAAAAAACACACAACAACGTGAATTATATGACGACATTGAGGCTCTTTTAATTGCTTATTTGCTGTAAAACTTCAAGAGAATAAGTGACTGACCTCTTCTTGCATCGTTCAGCTGGCAGTGGCAACCTACTAGCAGCCATGCTAAAGTCTGTTAGCATAGTGTGCATGCGAATGACATTGACAGTTGGAACGGAGGAGTCGCTCCTCTCAGGCAGTAGTTTGTATTTACAGTAACACAAACATGACGTCTTTTACATGATGCATGGAAATGATTTCATTGTCATTCGTAGACGCATATAACCACGGCATGGAATATCTGATTGCTTAGAGACACAAGGTCAATGCAGTGACTTAGTTGGAATTTTGCCCGTTATACACGTTATGCTCATCGATGCAAAATCTCTGATGAGAAGTGTTATGTTGTGAGTGAGATTGTAGATCTGCCATTTTTGGTAAGGGATATTGTAGAAATGAGCGAATCGCTGTGTTCATCATGACAGTTTATAGAAGGTCAAGATATGTTTCATTCGATCATTCCAGCAAATATGGAGTAAACTCGTTAAAGCCATCAAATGTATGTTATCTGCCAGGTTATTTCTTCTGCATGTTAAAAGAGTTAAAAGACTAGTACTATTAAAGTTAAAATACTATAGTATTGGTACCCACTCACTGTACTACTATTGAGGTTTTCTCGAATGTCTGCAGAAATGGACTAATGCTGCTGATCCTGTCACCTGCATACTGTTTGCTGGCACATGAATTGCTCATGTATGTTACATAGCCCTGTTCACATTCTAATTTGCACAACATGAGGAATAGACTAGAGGATTGTATCTGTCTTCCATCAATGCATTTAGAAACTTAAAAGTTTCAGCTATATTATATTTTCTGCGATGATACATTGACAGTTTTTCATGGGTGTTTTGTTTGACAAAGCAGTAGTTCATTGATTGGCAGAATAAAACCAAACATGGCAACCAACTTGGAAGTTAGTCGTTAGAAAAATGATGGTTTATTCATTGTATCATTTACCTTTCGAATCCGATGAATCCACCGCTCACTCACTTTAATAGAAACACTTCTGAGCTACTGTATAGTGTCAAGATTGTCACTTTTATGAGAGACCATTTAAAAGAAATCTCAGAAAATGTATTTTCTTACAGTAGCCATTGTGATGTGTCATTGTTAACAGTGGCTAATCAGGCTGAATCTTTTCTTTCAGACGGCCAGATGGTCTGCCTTGTTCCTTGGCATGCTCTATGGAAAACAGAGGTTTGGTAAGTGTGTGTTAACCCATTTCGACCAAGACTACTCTACGTCAGTCGTTCTAGAACATTTTCATGTCAAGGACCCCCGGAAATATATGTAATTGGCCACCTGACACCCATCTGAGAATATGGTGTTCCAGGGACCCTCCCAGAAGCAGAGATTTACAAGCTCTACAATCTACAAGCTACAAAAATCTACAAGCTACAAAAATAGAAGATCTACAAGCTCGTAGCGCGGCCGAAAACCGAATATGATTAAAATGATATATCTTTTTTCCTACCATTGCTGCCATGGCTGTACCTTAAAGCTACCTGATTTATTGCAAAACTTAACTTAAATAATAATCACTATTTATTGGGTCCATAAAACATTTATTCAGCTCTTTTGAATGCATTAATTGCATATTTGCTGAAACCGAATAGGCCGAAAATGCCTATTTAGCCATTTTCTGCCAAATATTCGGTGCATCACTAGTTAATAATGCATGGATCTGTGTGTATGTTAGACAGTGCTGGGCGATATTGACACGATAACATTAACTTTGGTCTAAATACCGGAGATGTACCGATGCCACATTTCTTCGACTGCATAAGTTGCGTGTCGATAAGTCTGTCTGTAATTTAAAATAAATCTAGGACAGACGGTTCTCAAAGTTAGGTCCAGGGACTCTCAGGGTTCCTCTCAGGGTTTCCATGTGTACTCTGAGTCATGGTGCTCATACCTTGAAATGAAAGGGTTTGAAAGAACCACTGACATATCATGTAAAGACATATCATTGAATTAATTATTACATACAAAACATTACAATTCAAGAGTGTTTTATCATCTCTCACTGTCGTCGTGCAGAGTACCTGAAGCCCATCGCCGAGGAGGAGAGGAAGATTGAAGAGGCAGAGAAGAAGGCCCGAGAGGAGCAGGAGCGAATCTACAAAGAGCTCTCTGAAGGTAACCTCTATTATTTAATTCAGTGGTTTTCAACCCGTTTCATATCAAGGTCCATTATTTAGTCTGCATTTGAGCCACGGACCACCGTCTGATGAGATTTAGCCTCAATGTTTTGAATATGATTTTGTCCACAATTCCATGCTGTATTAATGTGGGTACCATTAGGAGAGATAACAGGCAAAGGTTGGTCAAAATAACAATTCTTAATTGTGTAGACTTCTTGTAAATTAAGTAATGCTGATGTTTAGCAATAATCTCACTCTTGAGAGCATAAAATGAAACCAAATGGACTGGTTTAAAGATCTATAAGGTTCTATTTGTTTACCAACTTTCCCTGATTTAGCTAGGGACCACCTGGAACCCCCTCAAGGACCACTGTTAGTCCCCAGACCAATGGTTGAAAACCACTGATTTAATGTCTTATATTAGTGGACAACACACTGATAGAAATGTATCTTTTTCTCTCCTCTGCAGCCAATTCTGAGAGCATCCTGAAGTAAATGCCTATGGACCCGGTATAACAATGTTCTGTCAATAAAATGACCAAGTTATTTTTCATTTATTGGAGTCTCCTCATTTCTCTATTTGATTCTCAGTGGATGGGAGCGTTGCACTAATGCAGTACTTTACACTGTAATAATTTAAGCATTAGTTTATTGGTGTGTGCCAATAAAACAAAATGGAAATTTGAGTACTTTGTCCTCCATTGATTTGAAATTTGGGATGTGCAATTGTGCATGCTACCTTTTTTTTGGGGATTTTTTTTTCTCCAGTTCCTATTTTTTGAGGGGAGCTAGCACCTCCAATGCAGGAGCCAAGTCTATGGACTTTTAATGTTTGTTTAGAGCCTTTTTAACAAAAGGCAAATGACAACGTCATCTGGCTGATATAATTTCAGTAGGCGCCCTCACTTCACCCGAGTGAATAATTTAAAATTTGTATACTGGATGGTTTTAGCCACTCTACAGAGAAACCCCATTGATGTGCAAGTGCAACCTTACCTTATTTGGTAGTACTTTACACGTTAGAACCTGTTGATCAACGGCAAGCTCTAATGGTGTAGTGGCCCCTTCTCTCCTATAAAGACTAAAGCATTTAGATGTTCTGTTTTCCGTGTGCACCAAGGCATGCTACTAAAGTATATAACTAAGGCTTTAATCTCTATGTACAGGCATACATACATTTATGTGTTGGTGTGTTTTTTTACGTGTCCAGTGTAAGATGAGCCCTCGAGGAAGAGCGTGCCGGTAATCCTGCCCTCTTTTAGCTGCGGCAATCCCAGGATTGAGGTCAGGGGCCAGAAAGTGCAGTGTGGACAATATAGTCTGGGAGCCGTGGGGATGAACGTGGTTTTGTCGGGAAATGTTTTTTTTCTTTCGCAACTGATTCTTGTAGCTTGGGGTCACCTCTTAAGAATTCAAGAGGGTGCCCAGTGATATTCCTTGGGCATTTTTTGTTATTAACCCCATAATGCCCGAAACGGTAAAAATCAACCCAAAATAGAGTCTTATGGTAGTTCATGCACAATGCTTGATCTAAAATCTAAATGCATCACATTTGCTTTCTACAGTGTTTATACATGAAAGTGGATGTGTACAGTTCATTTGATTTAATATTTATGCATTTTTAGATATTAACCCCTTCATGCCCAAAAGAGCAATATACCATACAGTTAGATTAATGACGTTTTTTGCAGAGTTATCCATTCAAATTTAAGGCTTCAAATTAGCTTTCTACAATGTCTGTATTCATGTTTTTGTGGAAGTGGTCATGCACATCATATCCCCTGTTAATATGGTCCAATGATACCAACTAGCCAAATGTGTCTGAAACCCCAGAATCAGAGACGAAGACAAGAACTAAGTTTACAGGAATATTAAAAACGGTAAATCCTATCTAATATTACTAGTGTGACTATGGGTGCTAAGTATGGATGGCGTGCTGCGTGCTATGCTACATGTGTGAGTGTAATACCTTTGTAATAGTGTAAGAAGCTTAGGGTGTTGTGTATGTAAATGGAAAGGTGGGTGTTATATAATGTGCTGCAAGTCTATCGATGAGCCCAGGGAGTTTTTCTGGGAATCGATGTTGGGCTTAGTCAAAGTCAAAGTCATACGATTTGTCACACACGTCACCGCAGTGAAATTTGTTCTCCGCATTTGACCCATCTCTTGGAGCGGTGAGCTGCAGCCAAGGAGCGGTGAGCTGCAGCCGTGCCGCGCTCGGGAATCATTTGATTAGTAGATTGGACCCCCCAATCCAACCCTTTGATGCTGAGTGCCAAGCAGGGAGGCATTGGGTCCCATTTTTACAGTCTTTGGTATGACCCGGCCCGGGGATCGAACCCCGACCTCCCCGTTTCAGGGCGGACACTCTAACCACAAGGCCACTGTCTGGTTAGGAGTGTCGAGAATGTTCTGGGTGGTGGGGGTAGGTGTTCCCATGGCCGTGGGAATGAACAGGCCTATCTTGAGCATCCTACACCAAAACATTGACAGAACATTGTGCATGACAAACCATGTACTCTAGTGACTAGAGTACATGGTTTGTCAATCTAGAGTCAAACCAATCTAGAGTCTAGTCTACAGTTACACTTTTTGGAGTTACATGGGTTTGCACTCTTGCAGCCACATTTTATCATTTCCAAAATGAAGTCTGGGGCAGGTTTGCAATCATCAGGTAGATTGGTCTTTTTTTCCTTCCAAACTTCTCTGGGTCCCATGCTGGTGGAAGATTCCCTTCCACATTTCGCCATAAAGCTGCTTGAAGATTAGAAGATAGATGCTTGGCCATTGTTGACTTGATGTCCACTATTGCCCTATCCTGGCTTGGAGATTCCATAGTGAGAGGTACATCCAGTCCAGCTCTGGCAGAGTAGTTCTGGAGTAGTTCCAACGGATTGTGTGGCCCTGGTTTTGAGGGTAGCTACTGGGACGTAAGTCGGGACTTGATCACCCCGGCTGGGTCGCCTGAGTGAGGGGTATGATGTTGGTACACCCGAAACTCCGTTGACCTCAGCATACATCACTGAGGATACGTCCCAGGTGCATCCATGCGATGTATTTTTTAGAAGTATTGAAAACGTAAATTGGATGGTTTTGATTTTGATGTTTCCGTGCAGATGAAATGCTAAATAAAGGGTTAATATGCATTAATCTGAAAGGAAACATTTAGTACATGACCAGGTTCACTCATATACCTTGTAGAAAGCAGATCTGAGACTGTAGGCCTATACTGTAAATCTATGACACAAACCTTAATGGGTGGATCGTGCGAGAGACATGCAGCTATTGTATAAGAGGCTTTGCTTACAGTTGAGTCATCAGCAAGTCTGTGACCTAGATGAAGTGAGACGCAAGTTCAACAAACGTGTTCGAGTCCACAGATGAATGGTTGTGTGCATCCATATTAAACATGTTCAGGTGAGGAGAAAATTGGATGAAAACAATGGCCCTTTTACTCGTTAAGGCTAAGGACTTGCATTTTGTCTAAAGATTATCATTAACAATAGGTGTGCACGTATGTAAATGTTAATTTACATACCGGTATCACAATTTAAGCTACAGGAGTACAAAGTCAATGAGATCTTAGTTCAGAAAGTATACGTTTTCTTTATTAGGTAATGATTGTATAGTGGACAAAAAGGTGAGCTTTAAAATCCTTTAAGCCTTTAATCGGCAGCATAAAGGTTGAGAGCCCATTATGAACATTGTAATTAAGAACATTTTGAAGTCTGACAAATCTACAACAACAAAAAAAGTTCAAGACTTATCAAAGACTCAGAGTTAAATTATCTATCTGTATTCTAGACAAACATTTGGGTATTTACAGTGATAGGAGGGATTTCTTCCCGTTATCTTTCTATAATACCTTGCAAAGAATCATAGAAATAAGAAATATTTGCCCTTTTTGTTAAACCTTTGGCTCATAATACAAAGATGATGTCTGTCTGTCTGTCTGTCTGTACTCTGTAGGCCAAGTGCCTCTGCCATGGGTTCACACTTCACATTTGTCTGCTGGCTTCGCAGTAGCAGTTTATACCCATTTTGGGCGGGAACCCCTTTTGGTGTTCGCATCATGTCATGCTTTAGCTATTGAAAAATAGCAGATCTACAAGCTCATAGCAGGTCTGCTATTTTTGAAAACTGTCAGGATTTAGAAGACATTTTTAGAATCTGATCTCAGGTAAAAATGCGTTAAAGAACCACCATCCCTCCATTCTTCTGTGCGTTAGAATCTGGTCTCAGGTCAGAATGGTTCATTGATGTTTATGACGCAGGCTTATAGGGTGCAAACTTTTTTTTCTTTTTTACCCTAGCTGGGTATTTTACTGTAGAAATCATTGACTGTAGCATCACTTGATCACTTTTATCATGATATTCATAATCAAGTTAAATTTGTAAATATTGAATTACGGGAAGAACAAAATAAAGTTTCTTTTTTAGAACATACCGGTACATAAATAAGTTGTTGCTCACTAATTACAGTGAGCAACGGTTTAATCTAATCTGGACCTAACCTGTGTTATACAGCACATGTACAAATATCACAATAATGCACAATCCATATTTGGGAATAAAGAGTTCCAAACATTTTGTACAGCCTTTCAAATGGTTGATGTGGAAGGACCTGTCATTACCGGTATACTTACTGTACAAATAACTATGTGACATCATAAGAATACACATGTAGTCCCAGGTGGAGAATATTCACACTTAAATGGGACATTATAACATATACATACAGTGGGCCTATAGGTTTTCTGTTGTAATTCATATCGCTTGGAATAGGGTTAAATATCTGTTCACAAACGCCTATGGAGAGATATATACGGTAGGGTAGGCTATATACACTGACACGGAGCAAGACAGGAACGCCCAAAAACGTCACATCCGGTTTTTTACCCTGGGCAGAATTTTCTATGGCTGCGAATGCAACTTTTTCCAATCCTTAATCACATACGGACAAACATCTATGCCGATAATATCTAACTTGCGGAGGTAACGTGCCTTGTCCACGGGCAACAGATCTTTCAACGTATGGCATTGCAAATACGTTTGATAATCGCTACTCTGCGCAATATTGTTTTGGAAATGCCGCAAATTGCATTGCAGTGAACGAGAGCAAATCTCAACTTACCCTGGGGGTGGTGACTCCGCCCTGAATACGCGATGTCGTGTCAGTGTATATAAAAGTTCTGGGTCGTAATGGTTGGTGCGGTTAAAACATCATGACACACAGAATACAGTCACCCCAAGCCTCCATTATGGTCCTCAGGTAATGTTCCGAGGCATGGCGGCTCCTGTCGCCTGTTCATGGGTGAAGTCTCTCAGTCTCAAGGACCAGATAATTGTCTTTATATGTCGTTTGGTGTTTGTATAGGATGCTCCCTGCAGTCAGATGAGGACCTGCACATTCTTCATTCAGCTTTCATTGGAATTGAACAGCATTTGCTGTCTTGCCTTGGAGGTGAGACACTGACTGGTTGGCCGTGGTGGTCGTTGCATTCTGAAGTCCGTCCATCACCTCCCTAGTGCACAGCTAAGTCTTTGGTCCTCTAGCATATTGTGCACGACTTGGATCCTTCCATGTAGAGAGAAAGAATACATCAGTCGACGATACAGTTGTATTTCATTAACCATTTTGTAATGCAGAGTACCATAATTGGTTATACGTTAGCAGTGTCTACTTGAATGCTTTTCTGAAAGCATACACCACCATGGTTATTATAGGACTTCCCTATATGACCACGGCTAAAATGATTCCATTGTCACCACAAACAGTGGTGGAATCACAACAAGCAAATTAATGATAATACTCATATTACCAGCAACAATCCTGGAGTTCCACTCCTGCCTGTTTTTCATCAGACCATCAAGCATGGGCTTGGTTAGTGGATGGAAGCGAGCAAACTCCTGAACAAAGAGTGAAGGATGACATTTAGATTGTGCACAGCATTGTCTTCACACAGACCTAAAAAGGTCCTTTAGGTTTGTAGTAAAAAGGTTGCCAAAATCACTTTGAATGAGAGGCTATGGTTGCCTTTTTGTTTCAGTGAAAATGTTTTTAAGCTTATATCTTTTCGCTTGGATGAAAGCTTATGGGTTGCATGAAGTTAATTGCATGAATGAAGTTAATTAAAGATTACACACACCGATGGCAGGGGAAACCATGCAAGGCACCAACCAGCACGTCGGGAGCAATTTGCACTATTACATTGCACCAGCACTATTGCACTTGGGTTATTGTACAGTATGGTTATTTATTTGATGCCAGTGGTGAAGCTCTAAACTGAATTTCGTTGTTTCATGCAAGCAATGACAAATAAAGATCTCTATCTATCTATTTGGGTTTCAGTGTCTTGCTCAAGGACACTTCGACACCAACTCTGGTGGAGCCCTGGTTGAACTGGGAACCTTGTGGTTCCCATCTGGCTACTCTACCCCTGAGCCACTGCCGCCCCATATTATGCATCCAGAGAACCAAATAATTACAATCGAGAAACTAGAAACGTCTCTTTCTGTGGCATCAACCGGCCATAACCCTAACCCTAAAAATAGTTTAGTGGTCAAACATTTGTGACTGAAATAAAACTTTACCGTGAAGACAAATGTGCAGACAAAGTCAATGAAACCACACTGTATCTTTGGAAGTTGTGCAATGCAGTTTCTGTCAATCATTTCCTGGGGGTAAAATAGAGAAACAGATTTTTAGAATAAACATGCTTCCTTGTTGTTCATCGCGGTCCGTGATGATGTTTGTGACTTGGGAGCCCAGTTGGGACTGTTCTCAGGTCTGTTCTCTACAGCACTGGTTCTCAATCAAGGAACCCCCGAATCGACATTTATTAGGCCACGGACCCCCATTTGAAAAGATATGCCAGTGCACCCGATAAGAGAGGATTTTTACGGCTCTAGCAGTGATTCCGAAACATAATAATGTGTACAAATGGAACCTAATGGCCCCTAACGAGACCATTTGGTTCCATGTGTACACTCTCTGCGTTACAGACCCATAAGGCTCCATTTGGTTCCGAACTATCTCTAATTTAGCCAGGGACCCCCTGGAACTCCCTCAAGTACCCCTAGGGATTCCCGGACCCTGCTCTATATGGCAGTGGTTTTAAAACGTACACATTTCAAGGACCCCCCTTAACTCTGACAGTATACAAATGGAACCAAATGGAGGGCTGATTTGGTTCCTTTTGTACACTGTCAGGGTTACAGACTTCTGAAGGTCAATTAGGTCAAATAGAAACCCCTCAAGGGACCCTTAGAGTCCTGGACCTCACTTTGAGAAGCATTGCTTTAGGCTAGTGCTTTGATGGTCCACTAGCCTGACAGTGTGTCGGGGGTTCGAGTCCCGATCCCAACAACCTTTGCTGTGTGTCACTCCCCATCTCTCTCTCCCCATTTCCCTTTCAGACTACTTTACACTATCAAATAAGGCAGAACCACCAATTGGAGGGTCCAGAAAAAAAGAAACGTCCAGGAGTCAATTGCTTGCAGGGTTTGAATTGGTGAATTTACAATGATAGACGTTGTAGTTTTTTATCTCAAAAACAGCAAAACATAATCATAGACGCATGCATGCAGGAAGGAATGAATGAAAGAGTACATGCTGTTCAAACTTACAATAGGTGCCTTTTTCAGTATTGTTTTCTCCAAGTCTCCCATGTCCCACATTTCTTGTGCTAAAAGCGCGGCCTTCTGCAAGGGGTGCGTGCGTATGCACGCACGCACACGCACACGCACACACACACACACACACACACACACACACACACACACACACACACACAATAATTCAATGAGCTAATTAGCAGACTTCAACAGGGCCACACCTAAAAGTATTACTTCCATTCTATAATGCTCTCCTTAACCCACTTCCCTCTCGCATTCACTGTAATATTATGTTAATGAATATTTTGTAATAATCTAAACCTGCCCTCATATACAGGCAAACCTGTCTCCTGAGTCCTGAGAGAAGACAAACTATATGCACCCACTGCACACAAAGTGGAAACTGAGCTACATTCGCTAACCATCTGTCCACTGTACCAACATCAGAGACACATACTTCCCACAGATTACAATCACCCACGGAGATTTTGAAAACATGACTGAGAAAAAACTTGCATACTGCTGGCCGGCTACAACAATGTGCAAACACAGCAGCATGATTCGTGAGCTGCTGTGATAGGAGAAGGATATCAAATGGAACACAACCACCCTAAAGACCAATCATTGTGTGAGATTGTGAGTACATATAGTGAGATTCTTGGTACATAGAAATTGATTTATTCTAAATTCTGACTTTCAATAAAATGTTGTTTTGATTGTACTGTTTCACTTTTTGTTTTGGCAATGTAAATGTAATCTTCTCTCATGCCAATAAAGCCCTTTGGATTGAATTGAATTGTATGGATATATTTCTAAACTGATATTTACGCCCTCCGTTTAAAAAAATGATAATAGACACTAGAGAACATTGAATTATAAAAATAGGTCGAGAATGTACCGATGTCCTACAAACACATTTTTGGGGGGAGGCTATGTGTCAAGTCCTACACTGAAAATAGCAGATCTACAAGCTACAAATGTTGCGTCCGTGACACATTGTGAGCTTGTAGATCTGCTATTTTTGGCGCAGGACATGGTCATTCAACAGATTTAAATTAGGCTGAAGAAACAGCAAAACGTGACAGACAGCCTACTGCAAGCATGCAGGTGTCACAAACTTCAAATGTATTAATATTTATAATATAATATGAACACATCATGAATGCTTCTACAACGTATGATGTTATAGGTGCCCAGTAGGCTAATATAGCTACCAGAATATTTGAGACTTTGAGTATAGGCTATATAAATTTAGTTGACTTATTATTATAATGACCATGGGCAAATGAATGAGCAGTGATGTCATCGTTTCTCAAAAGCTCTGTTTCACATGACTATAAAGATTTACAGATCCACTGAAACGGATATTTTGGAAAACCTTCAGTCATTTATCTGTTTCCAAAAATGCTGGCATTAACATTGCCCTATTATAGCGACACCAGGAAGACGATTTTTGCAAAATAGTTGGTTTATATTACTCAAACAAATTGTGTGATGTGTGGCGAACTTAGTAGTTTGTTTTGTTGTTGAGTTCAATGATTGTGTGGTCCTTCACATAAGCTCTTGTGAACTCTTATGTGAAGCTATAGTGCTCCTCACCTGTTGCGATAGCTCCCAGGGTTTTGTTAAAGCTGAGAGGTCAGCTGCGTTCATCATCATTGCCCTATAAAGGGAAATCAAATAAAAGATTTGTCAGTCTGTGCCCTTCACTAGTAACTAATGCATAACAATTCATGAACTGAACGTTGTATTGAATGTTATATGACAGGGGTTGACAGTGACACTAACAACCTGCCCACCTGGTAAATAAAATGGTTGCCCGTCGGGGCAGGTGCACATTTTGAGTGGGGATGCAACTGTCTTTATAGTTCGCTATAAACACAACATGAGATATAACTGTCTTGAACGTGGTCAGAGCGCGTCTCTCCCTATCTCTCTACCAAGTCCCCACCCCCTCACCACACACACACACACACACACACACACACACACACACACACACACACACACACTGAGTGTGAAGTGGCTATGGCGTGTGCTCCTGTGCAAACAGCTAATACAAGCTTACAACATCACCAGGTTGCAAAATTCTCAAGCCAGGGCTCAAAATTGCGACCATTTTGGCCGCAAATGCACCTGAAATTTAATCTGTGCGACTTAAAAATATATATTTGGGAGCACCAGTGTGGCTGTCCATAATTTATGTCAAACTGCATGGGGGTCTTTGACCTTGACAATATCTTATCTTTTGAAATGGGGGACTGTGGGACGTGTACATTTTGGGGTAGTTGCCATGAAGGTTTCCCTACCATGCATTTGTAAGTTATGTAATGTTATAGTGCTGTTTTAATTAATTTAAAAAACACACTAATATGTTAAAATGAACGGTAATTAACAATATTTTTTTGGGGGGGGGGGGGGGGCAAGTGGCCATATTACCTGAGACCTTAGTGTCAAGTCTGTCAACCCCTGTATGAGCTTAGTCTTGTGAAGATAGCCAGAAAAGCTTTTTTACATTGCAAGCTCACTCATTTTATACAGTTCAAATTAAAAGTTATGACGGAAAATTACTGGAGCAAATCCACACTAATAGAAGTTTCAACATACTGGGAAGTGACCCCAATGGGAGCCCAACACCAACCCCCCGCGGGGGCCTGAACCAAAATGAGAAACCGACTGAATAACTGACATGGCCATGGCCAATCAATAGCACCTTGTAGCTATGGGGGGTAAAATGTACAGTATAGTGGCTCCAAATGCCCAGTACAGGTCTGTAACATAGGTCTGTATAGCACAGAGTTATGGGGGTCCTTGAAATTAAAACATTATTAAAACATTATTGAGAACCACTGGAACCACTGGCATTTGCCAGGGAAATTAGAAGGATTCATCCTCTGTAGAGGAGTATGCAAAGGCTAAAACTATGTCATCTAGATAGCATATTATTGAGACAGCATTCTATTGTGTTTACTTATAGTTTCATTGTACAGATAAGGTGTGAGCACGTCTGCGTGCGTGCGTGGTGCACTCACGTGACAACCTCTTTCCTTGTGAGCTCTAGGGACATGTACTCTATCCACTTCTTCTCATCTGTATAAGTCACAGATTGGTCAACAATCCGCTTGAACGTGCCTCTCTTCCTAGGTATAGGAGGAAAGATGGATTACGAGTTAAAATAATAATAACTGCATGTTGCTGTAATAACAGTAGCTACGAGGCCTGACACAAGACGCTTACTGTACATCATCACCGTTTATTACCCTGAGCCAGAATTCTGTTTCTGTCTACTATTTCTTCATTTTCATTTCGTAGTAAATGTATATCAACAATCCTGCACTAGTGTGTAAGGCGGGGAAATTAGTAGATCAACTATTAATAAAACAAAAAATCCATAGATAGCAAAGAGATAAGAAAAGAGCAGAATTCGGAATAATACGGTATTATTATTTACCGTATATAGAAAAATATAGCAAAAGGGAAAGAAACAGTATGAAGGACCGCCCTAAGCCTTTGCATTGGTTCCGCAATGCTGTTCTTTTGTTTTTTTTATCCCAGATGTTCCAGCCAGTTTTAGCCCATTCATTGAATGTCACCGGACAGTACAATAGGCACTAGGCGGAGACCTCTGATCTTATGGCGATACGCAAGACTAGGCGAGGAAACAAAACAGTGTGGGAAGGGACTGAAATCCCGTAAGAGGGCACTTTTGGACAAAAATAGCAAAAATAGGAGAGCTTGTAGATCAGTGAGGCTCAACCCTGCACTCTGCTCTACTGGAGATGCAGTGTACGACATGGATTTTGAAACAAATTAGTTCAACGCAAAATGCCTGCACTCAAGTTCAGGAGACTTCGGAGGAAAAAAAGCAATTCTCCTGAATGCTGCCTTCTGGAATGGCATGGAAAGAAAAGGAGTGGCATTTTGCATTTCTTTCACCACGTAGTATACGCTGCATTCGTGGTCTGGAGAGGGCAGTTGTTTGACAGACGGGTAAAAGGGCAGGGGCTCCAAGCCCCCATTGACGTGTCACGTCTGTGTGTGTGCACGTCCCTGGTGGGTGAGACGCGTGTTGAGACGCGGTACTGACTTGAAATGCAGAACCAGATCGGTGGAGATGATGCAGATGTCCATGACGTTCATGACGGTTTCAATCTGCCGCTTGCTGAGATTGATGAAGATGTTCAGCATCTATAGAGTTGAAGAGACGAAACAGGTTACAGGGTGGCTGATGAATTATGAACTGCAGTTGGTGATTTGGCAGAAGTGTGTGAACTGTATCCTAACCTAGTCGCAAAAAAATGTGCATTCCTATAGCTTTTAGTGTCCTGAAAAGTAACAGTTTTGCACATATACAGTGGAGTTTGTATTTCTGTTATTTATGCTATCGTGCAGACACCATGCAGTTAAACTCCAAAATGTAAACTCTCATTTGTAAACTGAATCAACTGCATCAACACTCACCAACCCTTGTTTATAATGGAGACTCATGAGGGACCACTCGGGTGGTCAACCAAAATCACAACGTAATTGTTTCACGAAAATGAAGAAAACGTTACTTAAAAAAAAAAAAAGCAATACTGCCTCATCTATATTGGTATTGTGACTTTATAATATAATTGTCAGATACGTGAATGAAAGGGAGAGAGGGGGTGGAGTTAGTTGCTTTAGCAGACAGTTTGAGGGTCCAATAGAGTTATAGCTGGTTTTGTTTGAGGCAATTTTCAATACTTTTCATTGGATTTTTTAAACCAACAGACTCTGAGTAGAACCGCTGCTCCTTCACCTGGAAAGGAGTCAGCTGAGGCGGTTCGGGCATCTGGTTAGGATGCCTCTCGCGTGCCTCCCTAGGGAGGTCCTCGACGCACGTCCCACTGGGAGGAAACCCCGGGGCAGACCAAGGCGCAGTTGGAGGAAACACATCGACTCACTGGCCTTGGAACGTCTCGGAATCCCCCAGGAGGAAGTCACTAATGTTGCTCTGGAGAGGGAAGTCTGGAGCACTCTGGTGGAGCTGTTGCCCCCGCGACCCGACTACGGATAAGCGGTTGAAGATGGATGGATGGACACAGACATCAAGGGTGTTCAATAGCATTGATTTATGGGGGGGGGGGGGGTTAGCTGGTTTCTGCCTCACAAACTCCTCTGACTTGAAAGTTGAGCAGGGTGAAATGTACAGCATGTGTGGAAAGTAACTAAGTACTTAAGTATAATTTTGAGGTATTTGTACTTTTACTTCACTACAATTATTTGAAAACTTTAGTTACTAGTTACTTTTAACGATTTTAATTTTGATTAGAAACCACACATTAACCACTTCAACCCTATACATTTCGGCCATTTGAAAATAGCCGATCTACAAGCTATCTGCTATTTTCAATAGATTTTGTACACATTTTGAACTTGTGAAATGGCACATTCTGCACAATGAGTACTTTTACTTTTAGTACTTTAAGTACATTGATGCCGATACTTTTGTACTTTTACTCTTTGATGCCGATACTTTTGTACTTTTACTCAAGTACATTTTCAATTCCAGTACTTTTACTTGTAACGAAGTCGTTCTAAATGGCAGTATTGGTACTTTTACTTAAGTAAAACAATTGAGTACTTTTTCCACCACTGACAAGCATGCTACAAATCTAACAAGCTACATGTTTCTAAATCCTCACCTCATCATTCAGGAGGAACTTGGAGAACTCCAGATGGTGGCGCTCCTGAACGGAGGTGCCATGCAGCTTAGCCAAAGGATTATCTGATCTTTAGGGGGGCAGATAGAAAAGGAGAAGAAAACCTGAAAGAGCTATCCACAATATGAATGATGATTTAAGTATTTTTCTAATAAAAAAGAACCAAACGTGTTTATCTCAAGGGGGTGGGAGCAATAAGCTATGCTTCTTCTCACTCCTTTTTAATTTGCTTATTTTTTAAATTATTTTGTACTGCTGTTATTCTGACGTTTCTGTTTGTATTGTTTAAAAAAATAAATAAAAAAAGCTTTATTCAAATAAACATTTCAACTCTTAACTCGACAACTCAACTTCACTTTGCCTAACCATAGCGTTAACATCCCGGAGCAGATCACAATATGCATCTACTGAACAATGTAGGCTAAGTCTAGCTATGAGCATAATGTCTAGATATTAAACATTATGCTGAGAAAAGCTGTTGAACAGGTTGACTTACTTCACATTGTAGAGGTCGCTGAGCCCTCTGTGGTCTAGATCATGGCAGAAGCCGGCTGTGACCATAGCCAACACCTCCACGTCAGTGTAGTATCGCTTTAGGAGCCCCGTCTGGGCGCGCACACACACACACACACACACACACACACACACACACACACACACACACACACACACACACACACACACACACACACAAGGAAGAAAGAGACTGCTTGATTCAGTGGTTCTCACCCTTTTCTGGAAAAAACGTACAAATGGGACCAGAGTCTGTTTAACGGCTTGAACCCAGCATCGATATTCTGGGGGGAACATTAACCCGGAATATAGCAGATCTACAAGCTCACAACGCCACACATTGTGAGCTTGTAGATGTGACATTATTTGACAAAAAGACTTAGTGCAGAGTGACGGACAAAATCGGTTCAAGCACAGAGACAACTCAGGTCCAGTTTACGAAGTATACCTGTAGGCTCTATGTCTAGTCTAGCACTCGCATGACTGTTGTTTCCTGCAATGTTATTGGCTACTGAACTCCAGACGCTTTGACACGTTCTCCCCCCCCAGCGGGGTGGAGCCCCTTGTCTTTTAACCGTTTGGCCTCCAGGATTAATTAAAGAATGACTATTACTATATGCCAGGATTTCCCCCCGTTCAACCCTTATTTTGAAGATCCAAAATACCGCGACGGGAACGGGATGTTGACATGATGGTGCGTGTGTGTTGTAGGTGTTGATCTCTCGCGTAACTTGCGTTTATTGGCTCGCTTGCCGAGAGAATTCATTAACGTAGGTTACGTTTATCGGCGGGGATTGTGTTAAATATCGACTACTTGAGTCTTGAACAATGGGCTGTCTGGAGGTGTGAAGTGCATTGCCGTGGGGAAGAAAGGGTGACAGGGGTCAGTTTGACCGAAAACGAACAGGCAGAGATGGTACAGTACTGTATACGTATGCCTAAATTCATATTTAGAAAAATGTTTCAGATGGAAGAAAAGAAAATTGGAGATGATTTGAATCGAATATTTAGGAAAAGTCATGGAAGGGTGTGCTATAGAGGAGTGGCTTTCAACCCTTTTCATATAAAAGAGCATTCTTTATTCGGCATTTGAACCACGGACCACCATTTGATGAGATTTAGCCTCTCACACGCAAAATTAAATAATATTTTGTTACGATTTTATTCACATTTCTATGCTGTATTGATGTGGTACCATAGGAGAGATAACAGGCAAAACAATGATAATAATTATAACAATTATTTTACATTCTCTAACTGTGAAGACTTTTAAATTAACTTAGTAATGCAGATGTTTATCAAAAATGGACCCGTAAGGGTCTGGAGATCACCTGGGACCTCCTCAAGGACCACTGGTTGAAAACCACTACTCTAGACGTTTTACACTAGTATGTGGAAATCATTATTGCTACTATACCGTTAACATCAGCTCAGTGGCCTTGTGGTTAGAGTGTCCACCCTGAGACTGGGAGGTCGGGGTTCAATCCCCGGCCGGGTCACAAAAATGACTCTAAAAATGGGACCCAGTGCCTCCCTGCTTGACACTCAGCATCATTCAAGGGTTGGATTTGGGGGTATATAAGTCCCCGAGACATACTAGCGTCATGTCTAGGGGGTGTACTTGTACATCAAGCTGCCTCACGCTACAGAAACATGAGATATGCACCTGCCCCTATGGGCCTCATGGCTCGGCAAGGCTACTTACTAACTTACCGTTAACATGGCAAACATGGTTTGTGCCACATTGAAGGCATGGCGCCAGTTGTGGTAAGGGAGTTTCCTGTATCCCTTCATGATTGAGTAGATGAAACGTACCAGCACCTGGTCAGAGACAGAAGAAGGGATGTGCTTTTAAAGGGATTGTGACATTTAATTTTTGTTTGCTTGTATGTTTTTCTTAATTTCTTTAGGTTTTCTGAGCTCAATTGCATCCCAGAAACCTGAACTTTTAACATTCAGTAGATTTTCTGTGGTCTGGGGTTTTCTGCCCAAAACGAGTGCTCTGATTTTCCTGCTTGATTGTGATGTCACAGCAAGCAAATCCCATATATGACAATGGGACTTGCCAGTAGATGTCACTGTTTTGCCTGTTTTCATTGCAGCTCAAAAGGCTTCACAGACACAGAAACAATCCCAGGCCACAAACCACAAGGTTTTTTTGGGTGTAATTGAGGTCATGAAAAACTAAAAGAAAAACTAAAAATAAATTAAAATGAATGTCATGAAAACTTTAAGGTTTTTGAAAAGGCTGCCCCAAAGTGACACACATCCTGTCGTCCTGACACACATCCAAGCTCGTAGCGCGCCACAGAGTGGCACGCTACGAGCTTGTAGGTCTGCTATTTCTTTTTAATCGTGAAAATGTGGCGCAAATTTGGAATACGTACATATTTTTTCAGAACGTTTTTAACTCAAATCTTTGCTTCTGGGGGGGGGGGGGGGTCCCTGGAACAACATATTTTCAGATGGGGGTCGACGGCCAATTACATATAATTTTTGCGGTCCTTGACATGAAATATTGAGTACCACTGACCTAGAAACATGAGGCTTTTCAGAAATCTAGAGGATTTAGGAGACATTTTTTTTATTTCTACGTCAGGCCAAAATGTTTTTTACAACAACAGTACAGTGTATAAAACACAGCTCGTCTGTCTAATCATGCAAGCGTCGTTACCTCCTGGGGAATTGTGTATTTCTTCACCAATCCAAGCTCAAGGTACATCGCCACGCTACACTTGATCAGATCCAGTTCTTCGATAGGAAGGTCTGAGAAGTGGAACGAGTAGAGATCGTACTGTTCTACTAGTTTTTTCCAGGGTTTCTAAAGACGGTAATAGGTGTGACGAGAATAGAAATAGAGCAGGGAACAGAAGAGTATTACTTTACTACAGTATCATTTATTTTTGTGTAAATAGCAGATCAACAAGCTCACAACGCATTGCTTAGCGATGTGCTGTGTGAGCTTGTATAGCTCTACGATGTCCACTATACGGTTGTTTCTATTGTGAAAGTATTTATTCTATGTTCATTTTAAGACGGTTTTAGCGCTGGCCCTGCGGTGTGATATGTCTTGTTGCACGTTAGGTTACCACACCAAAGGGTAACCATGCAACTCCTTGGCTCCAAACGGTTACAAGGAGTTAACGCTAAAACCGCCTCGACCCTTTGGTGTGGTTTGGGCCGTTGAATTCCATGCGTTGAATCACCAGGGTCAACGTGGGTCAACGTGCAACAAGACATATCACACCACAGGCACAACTCTAAAACCTTTGGTGTGGTTAGGGCTTTAGGAGAAGCTGGTTAGTAAAAATAAATAAAGCATAAACGTTTGAAGCTGGATGTTACCAACCACGTACCGTGATGGCAGATAATTCGTCCTCATCACAATTATTGGTCTCCTCGTCATACATCTCTCTGGTGGGCTGAATAGAAAAGCAAAAACAAACAAACGGCAGCAGTGAATAAAGTGTCTGGAAAGATAGAAAGTCACTTCTTTAATGGCCACATATTGACAAGCACTGAGAGCATTCAGTGACACAACACAAACCGAGCTGTACTGTACACTGTACTGTACTGTACTGTACTGTACTGTACTGTACTGTACTGTACTGTACTGTACTGTACTGTACTGTACTGTACTGTACTGTACTGTACTGTACTACTGCTAGCTACATATCGGATGGTACGACAAAAAACTACCATACCTATTGGGAGAAATACAACAATGTGCGAACGCAAGATCTGTGAATTGTTGCGACAAAAGGTTAGCCAATGGAATACAACCACCCTAAGGACTACTATCTGTACGAGGTAGACCTACTGCACATGTAAACAGAGCAGCTACCTTTAAACACATCTTTAATTAAGCAATAAGCCACGAGAGGTCTCAGGTTACCGGGTATTTTACAATGGCTGGGGGCGTAGGCAGACCCGAGGCACAGCCGAGGGTCTTCTACCCCCCAGACAAAAACTAGACTAAAATGTTAGGAAGGGACTAGTGGACAAGAGATCCAGTATGTCATTTTACACTTTGTTGCATGCTGAAAATAGCAGAACTACAAGCTCACATGTTAGTCAACGAAATCAACTGTAGATTTAGTCGACTAAAATCTTATGACTAGTCGACTAAAACTAGACCAACACTAAGACATTCCGGGTGACAAAAATGTGACTAACACTAACTTAAAACCATTCAAGAGACTGTGACTAAAACCAAAATCAAAACAATACTGGTTTGGCGTTGCACTGACCAGGACCGCCTGTATCTCGTCGGCTCGACACTTGACGTGGTACATCACCATGTCCTCGTAGATTCCCTTCCTGTGGTCCAGCTTGTTCATGGCGTCGTAGGTATCTGGACACTGGACGGACCAGCCCAGGAACATGGCCAATGCCTGAGCACCAAGACACGGAGCAGCAGAAGTGTATATTTGTATACGTCTCTAAATGTTATGATGAATTGAAAACGGTGGACCCTCTTGTAAACAAGTGCAATGCTTCATTATGGTGTCGTCCACTCACAGTTAATAACAGCATTTGTATTGAGTTGTGCTTGAAATGTACTGCAATTCTGCAAACTGGTAATAAGTACTTCAATCAACTTAGGAACTAAGTGAACCGTGCGGTGCTGTGCTTTTTAGTTTTTCAACAACAACAAAAAGTACCTGTAATTGAAAAATTCAATTAAAATAAAATAAATAATAAATAATAATAATCACAGAAAAAAGGAAAAAAAAACTAAAGCAAAACAAACAGAACTTCATGGGTTCTGGAAGGTTCTAGGTTAGCAACGTTATGTAGACAACATTATGTTTTGTGCTATAGGCTATGTATATTTTGTACAGTACAGGTTAAGTACCATTATTAATAATGGACTCTTGCAAAACAGTTTAAATTACTTGACAAATATGTAACAGTGTACAGTACGACAACATATACCTCAAACCCTAATCTAACCATAACTGCAAGCAGGGGAGCAGCGCATGTTGGAGCGCATGTCAGACCGTTGTTTCTGCATGTCGGACTAATGCTCCGTCGGAATTACAATAGGATCCCATTGTACCTCCATAAGATAACATAATGTAGGCACTGGCAGGGTACAGTATTGTACCTCCATAAGATAACATAATGTAGGCACTGGCAGGGTACAGTATTGTACCTCCATAAGATAACATAATGTAGGCACTGGCAGGGTACAGTATTGTACCTCCATAAGATAACATAATGTAGGCACTGGCAGGGTACAGTATTGTACCTCCATAAGATAACATAATGTAGGCACTGGCAGGGTACAGTATTGTACCTCCATAAGATAACATAATGTAGGCACTGGCAGGGTACAGTATTGTACCTCCATAAGATAACATAAAGCATATAAAGTAGGCACTTCCAGGGTACAGTATAGCCTATACATTGTACCTCCATAAGATCCTCATCCTGATCATCAAATGGCCTTCCATCTGCCCTGTTGTAGAAAGTGGCCACGCCCACTATGTCGTCCTTTGTGTTGACAATGGGCAGAGAGAGGACATTCTTTATGGTCCAACCACTCTCATCCAGTGGCCCCTTCTGCAAGACGGGAATGACATAGACAATATTTACGTGCGCTTGTGTGTGTGTGTGTGTGTGTGTGTGTGTGTGTGTGTGTGTGTGTGTGTGTGTGTGTGCGTGCGTGCGTGCGTGCATGTGTACATTTTCCATAAATGAATGCCCTACTTGAGCTTGTAGATCTTCTACTTTTTCTACATTTAAAATTTGAATCTTGAAAAGTAACAGTTTGGGACATAATTAATATGAAGGTTTCAACTCGGTACAGACCACAGACAGACTTGTTGTTCTGAAGGTGTGTGATGTAATGTTCTTGCATGATCTTACCTGGAATTTGAACATTTCCTCTTCAACCGGATTCATAATGTTGCAAATCTGTAGAGCAGGAGAGTAACACGTCGCTTCAATACACATTTAGTAAATGGGACATACTGTAATTATGCCGTTAAGATGGATGAGAGACAATTACGGTGAATGAAAAGCAGCGTTGATTTTGTCGGATAAAACTATGACGAAAAATGTTCGTCGACTACCTTCTTTCACTGACAAAAACTAAATGAGCTATGAAAGCTATGCTGACTGAAACTAAGACTAAATATATTGACAATTTTGTCTACAAATAAAAACTAGACTAAAATGTTACGAAGGGACTATACTCGACAAGAGATCCTGTATTAGTAAAAGACATTAATTTGACACTGGGTTGCATGCTGAAAACAGCTGATCTACAAGCTCACAACGCGTCGCGCTGTAGATCTGCTATTTCCGGCACGTGTAAAATCAGCCACTACGACGGCATCAAGGCCAGCCAAAACACATTTTGGTCGAATAAATCAACTGTAGATGCAGGTCGACTAAAATCTTATATTTAGTCGACTAAAACGATAGGCTAACAGTAAAAGTTCCAGGTGACAAAAATGTGACTATACAACTACATGAAAACTATTCCTCGACTATAAAAACTAAAATCAACAGTGATAGAGAGTGACTCACGACGCCATGCTGGGCGACGTACGTGGGCAGGCCAGTGCACAACACCCAGTGGTCGTCAGGGGGAGTCCTGAGGAACCAAACAGCATGGTCAGATGTTGTGCACAAACACATCCTTGGTCACTGATGATTTGTCCTTCAATAGAACAGTGGTTCACCCCTGTCAGGTGTTAAAGGAGCAACTTGGACACTCGGGCATGAAGGAAGCATGAGTTCAAGTCCGTTGCTCTCCCCTTGTCCCCCATATATGGGGGACTAGGTTGGCGGAGGGTGTGTAGAGCCCAGGATCACATTAGATGATTGACACAGGGGTGAAAAATAGGTTACAAAATCGTGGGATAAAAAAAAAAGAACAGTGGTTCCCAAAAATGTTTATGTCAAGGACCCCCAAATTGACACTAATTAGCCCCCATTAGTGGGACCCCCGCTAATGGACCGCCATTTCGAAAAGATAATGCCAGAGAGACCCCCATAAGAGAAGATATGTATACGGCTCTAACAGTGATTCTCAACTCGTTTAATTTCAAGGACCCCCATATTGACATGCGTTAGTCCCCCATTTAACAGCATTTCTATCTCTGGGACCCCCAATTTATGTTGTAAAAAAACAATGTTAATGTAACTCTGAGAGTGTACAAATGGAACCAAATGGACGCCGTTTGGTTCCATTTGCACACTATCAGAGTTACAGACCCATAAGGGTCCATTTGGTTTCCAAACTATATCATTTATAGTTTGATATTGATATCATTCATATTCACTTCGGGAACCACTGCATTGAAGGATATGCGTGTCAGACGTCATCATCATTCCATTATGTGGGAATGCCTACTGATCCAGTGGCAATTAAAGAACTACTTTTTGCAGCCTTGACAGCCCACAGATACATCCGATCCAAACGGAAAAGTCTGGAAGACTGCCGGAAGTACCATTATAACTCAATGGCTCGAGCGAGCGGAAGTTGAGTTGTGGCCTCAAATTTCCCCCCTCCATGGACGTTTGTTGCTGTTCCACTTTTGTCCAGTAGGTAGTGGCAGCTTCAACGTTGGGTATAGCCTTAATTCTGGGGGCTTGGCCGGAACCCTCAAACCAGAACTTCCTTTCCCTCAAACCGGAAGAAAATAATACCTTCACAATAAAAAGCCTTGACTCTGCGTAGTTTCGCTGATTTAATAAAAAATATCAATGTGAGTGTACTTTCCAGAGACTATTTAGTGTCTGTATATCTTTGTTATCCCACAGGGAAATTCTATTCTCATCGCAGGCTACGAGAGAGAGAGAGTCACGCTGTTATAGGGAAGGTGTTATTCTTCCAGTCTGAGGGAAAGGAAGTTCTGGTTTGAGGGCTTCGGTCTGATGACTATAAAACAATGACTACAACATGACGTAACGAAATAAATGCTGCCCAGGCTACATCTCAGGCAACAGACTTCAAATACGATCGGCGAGAGAGAGAGAGAGAGAGAGAGAGAGAGAGAGAGACCACGTCCACACGTCCTCTACATTTTCAAACAATTTCCAAAAATAGTGTAAATAGCAGATCAAGCTCACAACGCATATTTATTAAATACCGCCTCTAAAAGGACACTTCTTCTTAAAGTGAGTAACTTTACTTACGGGATGACTTTGATGTCTTCTTTGACGGTTTCACCCTGTGCCAAAATGTAATCAATGAGCTTGTGGAACTTTATCTCCTACGGGATAGGAAGAAGAAAGAAAGAAAAGGTTACCAAGAATGACTGAATTGTGTTACCTCTGTAATGCCTAGTGGAATACAACTGGTGCTGGTAATGTGAGTGTCGTGATGTTTGATGTTTGATTTTTAAGTAAGACCAGTAAGACAAATGAGTGAAAACAGATCTATAAGCTCACAGTGCACCACAATGGCAATGCGTTGTGTGCTTGTAGATGGTCCATTTTCATCGTGTGATTAAGTATGCCAGTATGTCTTAAATGGTTAAATGCAGCACATACCCTTCCGTCAGGAGTTAGAGGGCCAGCATATGGTTGTGCCTCTCCCATCAGCACTGGCCAGATGTCAAAGAACTCCTACGAGTAGACAGATATGAAAAGAAACACAAACGTCAGCACGGCAAAGCATGTTATAAGTGGTAAATCTATATAGCGCCTTTATATCCAAGGCGCTTCACAGAGATTGTGCATTACATTCACCCCTTCACGCACACATTCACACACCGATGCTGGAGGAAACCATGCAACGCACTATAGCCAGCACATCAGGAGCAATTAGGGGTTCAGTGTCTTGCTCAAGGACACTTCAACACTAACTCTGGGGGGAGCCCGGATTGGAACTGGGAACCTTGAGGTCCCCATCCGGCCACTCCACCCCTGAGCCACTGCCGCCCCCATGTCATGAATATTCTTATGAATATTAAAGGCACAGACAAAGACATTTACCAGGATTCATTCATGCAAATGTCAAAAGACACAGAAACAACTACGGGAGTGTATGCACTTACACACGCACATGCAAACAAACATATACCTACTCCCAGTTGTGGAATATAACTGGAAAGTACTTTTACTCATTAACTACTGTACTTAAGTATAGGCCTAGTTTCTACTGCACTAGTACATCTCAGAGGCAAATATGCTCTATTCATTGACAGCTTTTAGTGACTAGTGATGTTACACATTTCAATTATTCATATTATACAAAACATTTACATTAATTGGTTACTGTAGTATATTGTGATAACAATACTTTTAATCAAGTAACATTTTGAATGCAAAAGAAACATATATTTCTGCATAGTGGTATTGCAACTTTTAATAAAGTTAAAGTCTATAGTCTAGTGTCTACTTCCAAACACGCGCACACACACACACACATGCATACGCATACGCACGCCCATGCACACTCACGTGCACACACTCTCGCGCGCACACACGCACGTGCACACACACTAAATGTCCATTACCTTTTCCTTTGTCATATCCAATAAGGCGACACTATAGCGCTCACAGTTGAGGTAGGTTCTGACTGTATACAAGGCTTTGTGGAACTGTCGCTCGATGTCCGTCAGCTCTTCAAACACCTTGTTGGCAGACAACAGCAGGAGCTACAGGGAGACACCACACACACACATTCATACAGTATACGTTAACCCATTCTGACCTGAGATCAGATTCTAAACACGTCTTCTACATCCTGACAGTTTTCTGAAAAAGCTATATGTTTCTATGTCGATATATCGAATTTTCAAAAATAGCAGATCTACAAGCTCATAGCACTCGGTGGCGCGCTATGAGCTTGTAGATCTATTTTAGATCTATTTTTAAATACCGGTAGCTAAAGCATAACATAATGCTAACACCAAAAGCGGTTCCCGCCCAAAATTTAAATGAAATAACGTACAGTGTATGTATTTTTTTTTATCTACCAATATGCATTTGTGTTTATTTTGATTTAAATGTTACAAATTGACGTTACATTTTCAAATTGATTAGAACATTTTGGGTTCTAATTCTATCAAATAGGTGAGTTGAGTAGGGATTTCTATAAATGCAGTACACCTACCATGCCTTTACGCATCTCAACGTTGTGGAGGTGACTCAGCTCATTG
This sequence comes from Protomyctophum bolini, assembly GCF_963924005.1. Lineage (NCBI taxonomy): Eukaryota > Metazoa > Chordata > Actinopteri > Myctophiformes > Myctophidae > Protomyctophum > Protomyctophum bolini. The sequence continues at coordinate 7,210,993 of NC_137883.1, read as the reverse complement.
AGATTTATGTTTAAGCTGCCAACTTTCAGATACGCTGTAAGAAGCTGTAAGACAAGACAGAATAACAAATTATGATACACAATATTGCAGAACCATCTTAAAAGCGGCAATCTGAAACTCATTTTTCAATTAACCAATCTGTATGGTAGACTATGTTAATACAATGCAAAGGCCTACATCTGACCTGGTTGGAGGTGGTCTCCCTACAAATGGGCTTTACGCACACAGAATAACTCCCTACTAGGTGTTACCAATGATTACTAATTAAGGCTCTGTTCCATTTACCGTACAGTGGTTCTCAAACCATTTAATTTCAAGGACACACCCAGGAGGCGGCAGTGTCTCAGGGGTTAGTGTCCGGATGGAATTCCGCGAGGTTCCTAGTTCAAACCCGGGCTCCCCCAGAGTTAGTGTCGAAGTGTCCTTGAGCAAGACACTGAACCCCTAATTGCTCCCGATGTGCAGGTTGGTGCCTTGCATGGTTTCCCCCGGCATTTGGTGTGTGAATGGGTGCACGATCTCTGTAACGTGCCTTGGATAAAGGCGCTATATAAATGCACCATTTACCCACATAACTCAGTGTACAAATTGGATCCGTCAGGGTCCATTTGGTTCCATTCATACACTCAAGAGTTACACACCCGTACAGGGCCATTTGAACCCACTCCAGGACACTTTGAGACCCACTGGTGTAGCAGTGTGTTTCCAGTGAGCCAACATGCACAATAGCAGAACCCTGACTCTGTTTGACCCGAATGGAACAGAGCCTTCATTAGTATTGGTCAAGGCTCCAAACAGCGACAGAGTCCAGGAATACCATTTAGGGTGTGTTGTGTTTCCCCCGATGCAGCTTAATGAGTTACAGTGGACAGGCCTTGAACAAACAAAACACTAAAGACTAAACTTGCAAAAAGATTAATTAACTTGAAAGCAAATTAGGAAAACAAACCCAGAACTTAAGAAACTGTATTAGGCTATTGACCCTTCCATAAAGGGAGCCATATATAGCAGCTCTCCCTGGGTGTGTTACCTGCTTGTTTCCCAAGCCACACTGAGCCTCCCTTTTATACCAGGCGAGACCATACCAAGAACACAGATCTAATTGGTAACCACTTAGCTCAAAATATGGCCCATGAGTCGATTTACACAATGATATGGTTTTACTAAACCCATTCCAAACACATGCATACAATTCAGGTGCCACATCATTAAGATAAGAGATCATTATAACACAAGAGCTCTTGGAACATAAAAGAGACACCCCTCCTGCTCTGTAGCATTGGTAGCCTACCATCCCCCACTCCATCAAGAGGAACACGTCACCTACTGCAGGAGACAGGTGCCAAAGAAACAATCATATCATACCTAAAAACACAATTCACAATAAACAGAAATGCTGTTAAAACCCATGCACCATCTTTGTGTCCTTAATTTATATACTTTATATAATGTTACTTCGGTACCAATGATAATATAAGAATAACATGCAACACTAATGTCCAGTCACACTGTTCTCCTTAAATGAGAGCAGCTGTGTGTATGCCTGTTTGTTCCTCTTTAGCACGTGGTAAACTAAAGTATCATCGGTAACATCTGTAATATGGCTGCATCATATAGTCCAAAGAGATGCACGCAGTCTTTGACCTTGCCCCTAATTGTGACTTTGGCCTTTGACAACAAGAAAACATTGAATCACTTCCAGTACTGTCAAACAATCTGTCCTAACCATGTTCTGCGCATCCGTGAACAAACAGTGGAAGACTCGTTTTGAGTACTTGGTGTATATTGAATACAAAAGCACAAGCTGTACAGTAACTGGGCCCATTGCACTCTGGGAAACTGACAGCATTTATCCTTAACCTCTACCAAAAACGTTTTAAAAATAGTCACAATGCGACACATTGTGAGATTATAGATCAGCTACTGCAACACCGTCATATGGCAAAGTATAAAATAGCTAAGTGGTTAAAACTGACCAAAGGGAGCTAGTCTACCAAAGGGCCACTGAATTTATCATGGTGTATGTAAATTCAAAACAACAAATAATCACTTGGAGATAGACCTTAAATTACCGTATTTGAAAAAAATACAGTCACTAGTTGTTTATATTCAGACAGCAGGAGCTAATCTCAGCATGTAATCTGTACTCGGACTACGTATCAGATGGCATAAGTCATATGTTCTTGCATCAAACTCGCACTCTCACTGTATGCTGTAACTTGTACGTCAAGCAGACGTGACCGTGTGTGACCATCCAACATACCAACTTGAAGACAATTAAAGGACCACTTCACCACTTTTCAACCTATCTTCATATAATAGGTCCTCACTAATAATCATGAAAAAAGGTGCAATTTTTTCATGATTATTAGTGAGGACCTATTATATGAAGATAGGTTGAAAAGTGGTGAAGTGGTCCTTTAATGTCACAGTGCTCGTAAACAACGTGTAGCAGCTTGATTACAATGACATAGCACTGATCCTATCAAAAAATAAAATAAAATAAAAAGGATATTTGAATTTAAAATCAGCAAGGGGTTTTTGGGGCACCAACGGTGGCTCACCTACATTCAAACATTTTCTTTGTTATACAGTATGACATACCATCCCTTTGAGAGATGGTTCCGTTTATAATTTCAACGTAAACAAGAAAACATCACAAATAAAACTTCAGTTCTGGAAGGTTTTAGTTTTAGGTTATGAAAGGTTCTGGGTTACACCTTTCAAATGTGTAGCCTACCAAATCTACTCCTTGTTGCTGATGGACAATACAGCCGGTCCTACAGTGTAGATATTTATGTTTTCGTTTGCATGACTCACATTTTCATCGTCAACTGTGAAGCAGTCCCCATTAGTCTTATTGAGAATCATAATCACTGCCACTATCCGGTTATGAATTCCCACATTCACAACGGGATAGGCAAGAAGGTTCTTTGTCACGTAATCCTTTTGCTCCTCATCAACCCATGAGCTGAAGTTCGTTTCCTAAAAGAGAGTAAATACATTGTTTTCATGTTAGTCTGTAATAGGCTTGGATCAAAATGACATGCATACATCACATACTGTGCACAGGACATGTGCACTGAAATGTTCTCAATAAACATCACAGGTCTACTCACTTCCGGATTAAAGGTACAATCATATAGTTCATAAATGTATCATTGTGTAAGGGTGTTGTAGTGGTATGCTGTGCATACAGTACAGTGTTACTGTCAGCCGTGTCAGACAGAAACATTATCTACAGCCTTATCTTCAGCTTTTTATGTATTTTAATAAAGTAGTGCCCTACTACTTCATCTTCATCATATTACATTACAGTGTCACACAAAAGTAGCAAAAATAGCCAATCTACAAGCTCACAACTTGTTGTCGCTGTGGCTCACAGCTCGTTGTGAGCTTGTACTGTACACTATTTTTGAAGGTTTTCAAGTATAAGAAGAGCTTGTGACTAATTTAACAACATTGGGTCCATTAGAGCATGATACGGTTTTGGACATTCTACCCGACCGCGATGGTGTGCCGTGATTCTTTGTATTTTTTCCAGTTTTTCATGTGTTTATGAGGTGACAGTACTTCATTGGACCCCTTGATGTGGTTGTTATGTGCAATGATGTATTCCCATAGTATTTAGGGTCTCTTCCTGGAGGCTGAAACCTTGACAGTCAAACATGACAATGAAAAACAAACTGTGATATAATTAGTGACATCACAATTTTATCTCCTCCCTATCATACAACCACAGCTGTGGGTGTGGCTTCAGTTCAGGTGGATCACCACCCATCACCACCCACCAGGCAAACTAGGCATACTTAATGAACTTGTGGGAGTGTCCACATAAAATTACATTTTAACAAATACTGTAAACTTTTTTTTTTTTTTTATAAATCTTATATAATAATAATAATACCTGATGGTCATGTTTTAGGGTGGGGAAAAAATCGCGGCGCTCCATCTTTAAAGCGAAATGAGGTAGAGTAAAGCAGACCTAGAGTTGATCCGTTTGAGATTAATGCTGACGGCTGACTATGATTCTAATCCCCAACTAGAGCGGGCCTGATGGAAACAAATGGATTATGTCTGACAAGGGCATTCATTTTACCCTCTTGTATGGCTACGAGTTCCCACCTGTCCATGCACTTTCACCCCTGATTCTCTAGTTTGGTCATTTGTCATTGTAGCCCACATTTGTTTTTAACTTTTTTTTCCTGCTATAAACAGGGAGACATAATTTGTACCAAATAATAGACCAGGACATGTAGGGCAAATAAATAGATTGACGTGTAATCTAATACTTTTGTATTGTTGTATTGTATACGTTTTAATTTCTGTTCTTATATTATCAATTAAGTATGCATAATGAATAGTTTATAGATCATTTGTTTCATCTATAATCTTTATTTTAGGAATATACTTGAGTGTGATAGCAGGCCTATATCAAAGAATTTGTTTGTGATGGTTTGCCTAACCATTTAATCCTTGTTGACAGGGGTCTCCCATGCAGGGGCGCCCTCGATTTTTCCCTCTACACTATTTTCGGTGAATGTTCGCCTATGACAAGCCCAGAATAGGAAAGCTATAGGGTTCATGTGGTTGTGTCATGCTCTTCAGTCCATGTGATCATATAACTATATTACATTGTAAGCACATGCTACCCTATAAAAATGCTACGCTTTGTTTGACATTGATATCAAATGCATGTTGTTCTCAACTTCCTTCATACCTTTGTGACATCTTTCACATTACAAGCCTTCGTGGTCGTAGCCACATGGCCGACAATTCCCGTGTCCAGTGGATAGACGATCTCAGAGTCTGGGTGCACCAAGCTGTATTCCAACGTTGAAGTCGCGCTAACGTTGAAGAGCCTCGTGGCAATCTCGGGGATGCCATTCCGTACGCGGTACATCCACAGGCTACACCGGTCCCCATGAACGAGGGCCAGTATTCTCTTCAGGATCTTGAAGACTACCAGTTCCATGTTGACCTCCTCCTGCATGTCTGCGATTAGCTCATCAACGAAGTGCATCTCTTCAACCTTGAAAGAAAGAGGGCCAAAGAAAATGCTGCTTGAACATGATTTAAAAATAAATATATATACTGTATATAGATACATTCATGCAAATAAAATGAATATTATTAGGACAAAGAATATGTAAACTTTCAAAACATGTAGGTGTAACTGTAAGACCATTAACACAGCTATAGCCTAGTATACACCATTGTCTAAAATACTGATAACTTGGCCTACTGCACATCGCCATACCTGGCAGAGTTCTTTGAAGTTAACGAAGTCAACCTTATCACCAGAGACCCCCGATGCCTTTGATAGGATGGCCTTGTCCATATTCTTGGCAAAGTATTTAGTAGCAAAGCTTGGGTTACTTTCCAGGAACTTTTCCACGTCTTCCTTGCTCACACCCATGTTTTCGTCGTCCTCTTCGCCCTCTCCTTTTGCGTCTGTTTCCTCTTCAGCTCACGGATGGAGTTCCACCGATAGTTCCTACAGCCTTCCAAACTAATCTATAGCTTGCAACTCCTCCAAACGGGCCACTGTGGGAAAAAAACAAAAAAAAACAAAAAATCAAAACACTCAAACGTACAAAAAACCTGGTGTCAATGAAAATATAATCCAAATGTTCCACAGAAGTGGTGAATACAGTGAACTACAAGAATAGTGTATATCTTTTCTCACTGAAAAACAAAAGAATCCTGAGTGAGATATGGGAGAGTCCCGATGTTGGCGGAGGAAAGGAAAGGCGTAGAGCGCCAAGGGGGGCGGAATCCAAACAGTGGTCATCAGCAGATATGTGCTGAAGGTTAGCAGGGATCTATGCTAAACTGATCAGCTGATCAGCTATGGGCTTTATCGTAGCGCTTTCACACGGCCGAAGAGTTCAATCTAATTATGTAGCACGATCAGTTCAGTAACGTTTGCACACTTCACAGTGCAGGTTCGGCATCAGGCTATTCAGCAACACAGTTCAGTTCCGTATACCATTTCGATTAGATTCTCGTGTGAAGACTCCAGATCTTCAACAAAAATGTAAATCCTGAAGGATGCAGTAGGTACCATACAGGTATATATATAGCTGACCTTCATACAGCGACCTACCCATCAGTATTTCATTATTTTATTATAAATGTATGTTTTGTATAAAGAAAGCTACGGAAATTAGGACATGAAAAGGTTTCTGTGCTCCCTCCACCTTACGCGCGCACGTGCACACACACACACACACACACACACACACACACACACACACACACACACACACACACACACACACACACACACACACACACACACACACACACACACACACACACACAAAGCTCTTTAAGTTCTTATTAAACAAGGCCTCCTCAGACATAAGTCCTATTTAGTCAGGCCACTAGCTGATTATCTCAGCACCCAAACTAACTCTCCATCTCTCTTCTCTCGTCTGCATTTCCTTCAGCACTGTACCGGTCTCGTCTGTATGCATGGTTACATTGGAGATCTGCACAATAATGCACTTTGAGAAAATGCATCTTCCTGCCAGCTGCGCCATTGACTGACCTTAGAGAGAGTTGCCTGAATAAGTAATGAGTATGACCTGCGGCTATACTGTATGTGAGATGCATTGATGTGTAATACCATAGCTGCTACTCCAGTGTAAATCACATACAGTAAGGGCACCTGCTCATCCATTTATGCCGTTTCTAGGCTACACATTTGCTATAGTTTTAAGCCCTACAAGTTTTCATTGATTGATTGATTGAAATATTTATTAACAGTTTGCAGCAAACAGGAACAAGTTGCAGTCACAAGCTGATGTCATGTCGTTTACATTAGGAACAGCAAAGGCAGTGAAGAGCAGCAGGGCTTCTGCATGGCTATATGTCGCTCTGTTGGTCCATCCACCACTTTGGTCTTAAAAGAGTGTGCACACTAGCTGTGCTTATCAAGGTCACAGAGAGACAGAAATATTTCTATATAGTGTCTGAAAAAGTAAAGTCACACCCATGGCCCTGTGCTTCAAGGGGCGCCCCGAACAACGGACTGATATGGAGTGAATCAATAGATTTGCAATATAACAGGTCGTATCTGTTATATTTTATCCATGTTCATTTACTGTTCATATTAATTTCACGTGGTCCCATTTTGTCATCATTAAATATGCCATTTCTTAAGGTCCCATTTATGTCCCTCTTCACTGGACTTTAGTTAATTTGAACAGTATCAGTATGAGCGCGACACACCCTTAGGCCAAAATATAAAAAGAAAATCGAATAGGTAGCTTGCCATGAAACTTTCTTGATTGCATTCATGCTTCCTGGAAGATCAAACCTAAATAGTTGAGTGACTCCATACTGCCACCCTCCTTCCTTGCATGGCATGCACATCACATTTGCATGAGATCCCATAATGTAAGATATAATACTGTAAAGTATTGTATACTGCCTTTGACCTATTTGACATTGCACTTGGCCTAGTGATCAATAGGTGTAGCATAAACATGGACTCCCTCCTTCCCAGACCCAAAAGCCAAGCCACACAGGTTTAAAATCCCCAAATTTATTTTATATTTAAGATACACACCAATGACTCTAAAAATGGGACCCAGTGCCTCCCTGCTTGACACTCCGCATCAAGGGTTGGATTTGGGGGTATATAAGTCCCCGAGACATACTAGCGTCATGTCTAGGGGGTGTAGCCTACTTGTACATCAAGCTGCCTCACGCTACAGAAACATGAGATATGCTCCTGCCCCTATGGGCCTCATGGCTCGGCAAGGCTACTTACTAACTTACCGTTAACATGGCAAACATGGTTTGTGCCACATTGAAGGCATGGCGCCAGTTGTGGTAAGGGAGTTTCCTGTATCCCTTCATGAGTGAGTAGATGAAACGTACCAGCACCTGGTTTTCTTAAGCAATTGATTAATGTACACGTCCTCATTTCGATCAGGGCTTCAGTCTCCTCATTCGACCACGTCTATCCACGGTAAACGGGACATCTTTGCACTGCGTAAAATATGCCTTCTCCGTCTCCAACTGTGTTCAGCTCCTCACCCGCCTCATTTGCTTCATTTCCTTGACATATCCATTTACTGCGGATTGCATTCACACCTGCACCGAATCGTAATCAAGTGCGATCTCATTCAAGACACTGAACTTGCAGATCTGCCATTTTTGCCATCTAAATGCATTATATGGTTACATGGGCAAGGACAGCAGGGGGACGCAGCAGGGGGAACCTTTATCAATGTGTTCCAGACCATTCATAAACTAGCCTACACAGTGAAATCTATGGTGATAAAATGACACTCATAACGTGCATGTGTCGTGCCGTCTGGGACCCCCCCCCTCCCCTCTCTCTCTCTCTCTCTCTCTCTCTCTCTACGCACGCAGCCGCCACACACTGTTCTTTTGGGCATGGAGGCACAACGCTGAGCGCACAGTAAAACACTGCCACTGCCAGTGGCAGTGCTCAGCAAAATTGCCCAAAAATAATTTGAGATTTTAATTGTGCGATATTCAGATAATCTTCAACCGATTGTTATAATTCGAAGTGCATGGTATATATTCTGTGAAGTTTATATTTTCATTGGGTGTACAAGTCATGTTTTTAATATGCCATTATCAATTGATATAATATAGATAATAGACTTATAGAGAGATGGTAGGGTAGTGGCTATGGCTAAGCCCGGCCCCTGCGTTAGCCATGCAGCCTATATTATCTGTCGCTTCTAGGTGTGGAAAATAATGATTATTTTTCTGATTCGACCATGCATGATTCTGCATTGATACAGCGACGTGACATCATTTTTTTATGTTACATTTCTGTCAAGGAGAGTAATTAATTAATCACAGCACTTTCGAAATAAAAAAAGTAGTTCAATATTTAATAAAACTCTGACCAGTCTGAAGCGAGTGGTGCAACAGCACCCCCTATTGGTACTCTAAACATTGGGACATATAGGGACATAGGTTACATGACATACTGTATAGGGACATTGCTGTTCCTATAGTTCTATAGCCTATAACGGCAATGTTATCCTTTTAATGTCAACATAGACAAATCAATATGAATATTATGTGTCTTAGGATTTGTTTTTTTTTGCAGTACTAGTTACTTTGTAGATTTTATTTTTTATTTTTATTATTATTAGCATGTAGACCTTCTATTTCGAAAATATTTTTTATTGAAATGGGACATTCTGCATAATGAATACTTTCTACTTTTAGTACTTTAAGTAATTTTTTATACCAATACTTTTACTCAAGTAGATTTTGATTCGCAGACTTTTACTTCTAACTAAAAAATCACACACGTGTGAACTGAGTGGTGCAATCCCCCCCCCCCCTCTCTCTCTCTCTCTCTCTCTCATTAGAGACACAGCACTACCCCTCTCTCTGTTTCTGGCGCCCCCTACTGCTATTAATACGTCACATACTCGTGCTCATTGAGGTACACAAACAGGTACACAAACAGGTACATACACGGACATTGCTGGTTGTAAGGAGTGGTTGCACCACTCAAAAATGTGAGTAGGCTATACTTTGTCACCACTGCGTATACCAGCCTGGTGACTCCAAGCATAGGTAGGCCTACAGCCAATGAGCCGTTCAGCAGAGCACTGCTGTTTTTTGGTTTTCGTGTGATATTGAACCCTGCAGGATGGCATTGACAACCTTCACTTAAACTTCAATACGTAAATCTTTGCATGTGTGTGTGTGTGTGTGTGTGTGTGTGTGTGCGCGCGTGCGTGTGCGTGTGTGTGTGTGTGTGTGTGTGTGGGTGTGCGTGTGCGTGTGCGTGTGTGCGTGTGCGACGTGTCTATCCTTCATGTATCTCGAGCACAATCTGATCGATCAACTTCAGAGTTGCGGCGTGGTCCCGAGGAAGTGCTTGCCTGGTGTCAAATTGATTGGATTGGAATTGGATAGGTGGTTGTCCAGAACAATCATTCCGACCCATATATGGCCGTATTTAGGCATAGAATTACGAAGATCCGGTTGTCCAGAACAGCCCATCCGACCATCCGACCAATATGCCCATGTATGGGCGATATATAAATCATACGTGATGACACAAGATTCGAGGCAGCTTAAAAGAACGCTAGTCACAATATTTTGGCATTTCACAGAGGCATGCTGTTTTGTTCTGTTAGTCTGATGATATCATCTCTTTGGAGGTAACAATAGTTTCTCTTCTAGCAAAGACATGACAACGCCATTTGAAAAACCTCAGATCATTGGGCATATACGTAAAGGGTTGAACTACACTGTTTTTGACACCAAATGGATCCCCTGCAGTGCAAAGTTTGTCTGCCTCGGGAACTTCACGAGAGGGACTGGTGTGATGCAAATATATGAAGTGCATCAAGGGGACGTTCAGCTTGTGAAGGAAATTGAGAAAGCAAATCCCATAAAGTGTGGGACATTTGGTGCTTCCTCACTCCAACAGAGAAACCTAGCGACTGGGGATTTCGATGGCAACCTCGACATCTGGAACCTGGAAAAGCCGGAAACTCCTGTGTACTCGGCGAAGGCTCATAAAGAGATAGTCATATGTATAGATGGTGTTGGAGGCTTGGGTATTGGGGACGGAGCCCCTGAGATAGTCACGGGAAGCAGAGACGGGACGGTGAAGGTGTGGGACCCCAGGCAGAGAGACACGCCCGTCGCCACCATGGAGCCCATGGAGGGCGAGACCAAGCGAGAGTGCTGGAGCGTCGCCTTCGGCCACGCCTTCAACAGCCAGGAGCGCTGCGTGTGCGCGGGATACGAGAACGGGGACGTCAAGCTGTTCGACCTGAGGAACATGTCCCTGCGGTGGGAGACCAACATAAACAACGGGGTGTGCTGTGTGGAGTTTGACAGGAAAGACATAGACATGAACAAGCTGGTGGCCACCACCCTGGAGGGAAAGCTCCACGTGTTCGACATGAGGACCCAGCACCCCACGAAGGGCTTCGCCTCCGTCTCGGAGAAGGCCCACAAGTCGACCATCTGGCAGGTCAGACATCTGCCTCAGAACAGAGACGTCTTCATGACCACGGGCGGCACGGGCAGCCTGTACCTGTGGAAGTACCTGTACCCCGACAAGAGGACCAAGAAGGACCCACAGGACCTGGACGTGGGCGTGGCCGGCTCCGTCGACCTCCTGCAGAACGTCAGTCTGTCCAAGCAGCCAATCAGCAGCCTGGACTGGAGTCCCGACAAGCAGGGCTTGTGTGTGTGCTCGAGCTTCGATCAGTCCATCAACGTTCTCATCGTGACAAAACTCAACCGTGTGTAAAAAATAAAATAAAAAAATGCTTTGACTCCATTCAGTTGTCTATGTTGTATCTATGACGTATGACTCCAAATTTGGGTGAGGTTTGTCAGAGCCCCATTGATCTCTATATCTATACTATAATTCACAGATTCTGTGTGTGTGCCACACTGTATTTGGCATCATTTGGACAGCGTCCGGTAGGACAACTTCAGTAGCCTTCTGCAAACTGAATAACTTGAGCCTTCTGTCAGTTCTCTGGGGGGGGGGGGGGGGGAGTATAGCCTGCTCTGTCCCTTCCTGCAGACAGCCTCAGTGCAGTTCAGTTTTTTGTTTAAATATACAGTACACCCATGAACTTATAGAAGTTTGCTTGGTCCGTCTATACAGTTAAACTGCCGTATTTTGACTAAAGTGTCATTCAAATGCGGGAACATTGACCTGTTTCTTAAGGGAAGGTGTTGATAATGTGGCGGCCCAAAATAACATACAGCTAAAATGTGCACCGCATCAGCAGAAAAGCCTGCTTGTTTGTTTTTGCGTTGACGCCCAGAGAGACTTAGAGGCTATCATTTGTTTTGGGCGGAAGTTGCAGAATTTTATATCAATTATACCATACCTGCTGTGTTCTTCATATGTGTATCTTCATATGCTGTGTTCAATTACTAAAATTGTTTAAATTTAAATTCAGCTCATCACCCTAATGAAATCAAAGCAATGAAAAGCCTAGTCTATTTCACCAAATAAATTATCGATTGTACTGTAAAAGGAAGTGTGCTCTATTTCCATGTACCTACCTGGTAATTGTAGATTATATTTATAATCCTCCCCAATTACCCATTGCATTTGTGTATTTTGAATTTAACTTTGAACTTTCAATAACTGTTAATTACCAGGTATTTACTGTGTAATTAGACATTTTGACCACATACATTTCCAAAACATTAACAGGTAAAAGTTATCGCGTAAGACAGGTGGAACTGTACTGTGAAAGGAAGCGTGGTTTGTTTCCATGGTTCTTTTTTGAGTAGATTATTATCCAATAATCTGGTGTTTTGTAAAAAATTATATCAGGGAGTGGTAACGACTAACACAAACTGATCAGTGCCATTGGTGGGCATCCTCTCCGCTCCAACACGTGTCCATAAGTCTGCTTCTCCCCCTGGACAGCACACTGTACACACTGTACAGCACTGCATCTGTATATTAGCTGTGAGGAGATAAGAGGAAACAACCACAGAGTTCCCAGGACCCAAAGATGAAATGCATTATTATTACTCCACCACCCCGGTGACAAATACGCAAATAACTGTCAAAGACATCAACTATATTACCTGCACTCTCGCCTGTTTCTTTGTCCTTGAAACAGAACCACAGGAAGCGTCTTGTTGCCTAATGTGAGCCTTATGCCTTATAGTGAGCCACAATTGCCAGGTGTGTATCATGGTGACATCATGGAAATAGAGCACGCTTACAGTTCCTCCTTCCTTACTGGGTACCTATCATCAGGTAATTAATTACATGGTAGTTGTCAGGAAATTACCTATAGTAACATCTGGGAATTTCCTGGTAGGCACAAGCTGAGAATCATTTTCGGAGGTTTAACACTAACGCTCAGCTCTGGTCGTATAGCCAAGGCCTACTACTACTACTATATTATGGCGACCATACAGTTTACAGTAGGTCGCAGTTTACTATGAAAACCTGCATATCCCGTCAGTCGTGTCACATCTCATGTCACACCTCCATATAATGACCATATAATTATGGTCACGCCTCATGCATATTACGCCATGCACCATATATGGCCATCTCTATATACAGTATGAAGATCATGACACTGACTGACCTCATCAAACCCTGGATAGCCATCCATGGAGAGGACTGGATCATCACCTAGATCTGCATATATGGAGCCGGCCAGCAACTCTGCATCTGACCTCAAACCTCAAACCCTTAGATCTCCATATATGGAGCTGACCTGTTCTGACATTCCATAATGTTGACCGTCCCCATCCGTCCTTTCTCTTCGATGTCTCCCCTTTGTCTCCCCCAAACTCTAGACGGGCCCGCCCCAGAGTTATTAGAGTTCTCAACAGGCCCGGCCCTACACCTGGGCCCTCATCAAACCCTGCCCCAGTAATGCTTAGATCTCCATATATGGAGCTGACCTGTTCTGACATTCCATATGTTGATCTGACCTCATCATACCCTGTACACTCAAGACACGCCATATATGGCCAGTACAGAATTCATTTCATATGTTGATCTAAGCCCCCCCCCATGCCAAAGTGCCAGCGCTCGCCCAGTCTTCTCAGGCGGATGCGTGCACACGACCTCAAGGTCGCTTCTCGCCCTCAGGGTGTCTTACTGGTACTAATTATTTCATATAGGAGTATCCTTTTTACTTGGCTTTACCAGAAGCCTTTGTGCCTTGACATGTTTTATGTGGCACAGGCATAGAGTTATTACTCTATGGGCACAGGGCAGTTTAGTTACTATGAAGAAGTGACTTGAAGCTATAACATAACATAGTTTTTGACTGTGACGTATGATGTTAACCATTGTGAATCTCTCAAGCCAGACAATTATTCCACAGACTATAAATTAAGTCTGTAATTCCCCTGAAAGCCGGTCAAAAGAAGTTGCCATTCCTCATTTCTGTTCAATTATGCTTTGACTATTTTGATTTATAGTAGGAATTATGTGATTACAAAGACCAAACCGAAGTGGACAGACATCTGCTTTAAAGCTCGAACCGTGTCAGCGATTCAGAAGTACAGACAGAAGCGTTTGAAAATTGTGAGTCATCAGTCTGTCTCGAGAAAATAACCCATTTTGTAAAGATAAATACTTGAATGCAGTTTTTATTTTTTATTGCTCAGTTAGAAATAAATAGTCAACAGAACATGGAGTTCAGTTTAATTGATTGATTCTTGATTCTTTATCAGACATTGCATTTTGATCTTGACTCTATGTGATTGTTTTGTACACACATTTCTTGCAATGTGGTTGTGCCTTTTTAGGGGTAGGTTCTTTTTGTATTTATTTATCAGGGTGAGGTAAATTTCAACCCATAATTCCACTGCTTCCATAATAAATAGGCCTTGGGAAGATATTATCCACTTTGTCCTCTAGATGTCACCTTTGTCTCAGTTGTGTGAGTGTCTATCTAGTAGCAGTGTTGTTTTTGGCAGCAAATTTCTATTTTAGTTTTAGTCATAGTCTCTTGGATAGTTTTCATTTAGTTTTAGTCACATTTTAGTCACCTGGAATGTATTAGTGTTAGTCTAGTTTTAGTCGACTAAATGTCATAAGATTTTAGTAGACTAAATATACAGGTGATTTAGTCGACTAAAATGTGTTTTGGCGGGCCTTGATGCCGTCGTAATGACTGATTTTACACTTGCTGAAAATAGACGATCTACAAGCTCACAACACTTGTAGATCGGCTATTGCAACCAAGTGTAAAATTACTTAAAGGGGATTTCTTGTCCACTAGTCCCTTCCTAACATTGTAGGCTCCTCTAGTTACTTGTGCAAGCTGAGCGTGCAAGTACTAGTTTCGCCCAGGACGATATTCGATGCGTCCCAGCGTATATGGTCCCAGCAAATGACGTAATGACTACTTGCGCCTGATACGTCAGTGGTGCCAGATTATATACATGTATACATAGGAGCATTACCTTTAATCCTCCCGACACTAAAACATATCGTCAATACGTCACCATCGAAAACCAATTACACTCTGGCATTGGGTCCTTTAATCCACATATTTATTACGTCATCATTGAGAGCTAGTTATACCAGTTATACCCTGACGTCACATGCTGGGACGGTGCATACGCATCAAAAGTGGCGCAAAGTAACCACAGTATACCGCGCTAATCAACTTACAAATTACCTATACACAGAGGCATTTAGTATATTAATATCACTATAGTCCAAGATTTAAAATTTAAATTTAAATTTAAAGCAATTGACAATTTAAAATAAATAATAAAATAATTATACTGTATACGTGATAACATATTTTATTTCAGTTTATATACCTTTTTTTTCATCGGATATCGATGATTTATTTGTCTTTGAAAAACTAAAAAGGGATCCAGAATCATTCTAAATCGATAAAACTGTATTCCTTTTATAGATAGAAACTTGTACCATACTTCATAATACTACTTTTTTACATGCATAAATTAGGTATAGCAAATAGCTAAACCTAATAATTCAACATTTTAAACGTTCCTTCACAGAGAAGCTGAGATGTGACAGTTTGTAACGGTCGACAGTACTTGCGCGCTCTGCTTGCGCACTATGGCCTACTAGTGTGCAACAAGCAAGTATGCACTCGACAGAGTGCAGTTCTAGTTTTTATCTGTTGACGAAATTGTCAACATATTTAGTCTTAGTTTTACCCATCATATAGCTTATAGTTTTCATTTAGTTTCCATGTAGTTTTCGTCAGTGAAAACAAGGTAGTCGATGAACATTTTTCGTCTTGGTTTTAAGTCGACGAAAACAACAGTCTAGTAGAATGTTAAATGTGCACCTACAGCATGCGCACAGGCTTTTTATCTCCAAGTTGAGAAAACAGCAGAAAAAGAGTCAAAGATTGAGAGAATATAGAGAAAATGTAACGGTTGATTTACTGTTAAATTAACAATTCATGCGATAACTTTATACCAGTTTGACCACTTTCAATGAGCATGCCAATGAAGTCGAAATAATATGTCCTAATCTAAAAATGTGAAAGTGGCTAGCTGCAAAGCTGTAGGCCTACAAGCTTACAATGTGCCGCAATGCGACGGGTGAGGGTGAGGAGGACGGTGGATCCTAGCCTTGAGTCTTTGTTTGTGTCAGATATACACAAAGACTATAGACTCAATCATCTCTGACAATCTTGGTGGTCTATAAGGCAGTGGTTCCCAAAGTGGGGTCCGTGGACCCTTAGGGGTCCTTGAGGGAGTTCCAGGGGGTCCCCAGCTAAATGATAGTTAGGAACCAAATGGACCCTTATGGGTCTGTAACTCAGAGAGTGTACAAATGGAAGTTAAATTAACTTTGACTTTACAATATACATTGGGGGTCTCAGAGATATAAATCAAATGCCATTAAATGGGGGTCCGTAGCCTATAATGCATGTCAAACTGGGGTGACTATTGATTGTAGTACTCAATAGTCCACCAGATGGAGCCCTCTACCATCACATTGATTGCATCAGTAAAGCACATGCACTGTAGCATGCGGTCTGTGGTGTGTTTAAACTTTTGACTGTAGAATGAACCTTGTGACCTCTGTGAAATTATGCTTGATATTAGCAGCGACATTGATAGCTATTGTGAAGATCTGTATCACTTCACAAATTAGTTCAACCTGACAGCTATTGAATATGTTATTATTATTATTATTATTATTAATATGTGAAAGCAAAATATAATACAAATGTTTGTTCAGATAAAATGAGCAGACAAGTCAATTCAATCAATAACCACGGCAAGCCCCTCTTATAACTACATTTAAGTAACACTTAAATATGTTAAATCAAATGGCCGACATTCTGCTAACCATTTCATGGGGCCTTTAAAGATTAGAATGATTTTTATTTTTTTGGCTTAATTTCTATTTCTTTAGAAATCAAGACATACGATAAAGGTGCCTTCATTTCCTCATATTGTAGTACAAAAGCCAATCATGAGTTACAGTGTTCATTTAGTCTTGCGTAGACAATCAGAGGTCTCAGAGGTCTCCACCTATACTGTCACGATACGCACAGCTAACTTCAGCCAATGAGACCAATATGGGAACAATTCGGAAATAACAACTAACAACTCCACAGAATCAATGCAAAGACTGTGGGGTGTTCCTTCAAATGGGATGCCGGTATCAGGATTTGTGTTCAATGCAATACGCGTGTCCTCCAGGCATCCCATCCCTGAATTTCAGATCTCTGGTGTTCAGGCTATGTGAGACTAAAAGTACCAAATGTAAAAGTACTCACCGTGCCGAATGTCAAGTTTTCAAATGTATACACATCTTTTGAAAATAGCAGATCTACAAGTGCACAATGCGTTGCATCGCGACGCATTGTGAACTTGTACTACAGTATAGGTCGGCTATTTTCAAATGGCCAAACTATATATAGTGCTGAAGTGGTTATGTATGTTTTATAATAATAGTAATCAAAATCTACAAAGTAACTACTAACTAACGTTTTCAAATAAATGTAGCGGGGTAAAAGACTAAAAGTACAATATTTCCGAGATGTAATGGAGTAGAAGAAAAAGTATTAGGAATTGAAAATACTCAATTAATGTACAAATTCCTCAAAATGTTACTTAAGTATACAGTACTCAAGTACGTACTGTAGTTACTTTCCACATCTGACAATGGTTAATTGTGCTAAGTAGAAGCTATTTTTGGTTCCACGTATGATGAATTATAAATCAGGCTTACCTCTGTGCATAGCCCTGATGCAAATAACATTTGGCTACCGGTTCTCCTGTGAATGATGACCTGGTGACAGGACCCCAGGCTGGACTCATAATGCTTCTCTTCTGGTCCATCGACATCACAGAAGATAATACAGAGCAGCAGGGAGGAACGAGAAAGGCAGAATAAGGGACTGCACTGCCGAATGTTTATTTAACTCTGTGGATGGACCTATAGTAATGGTCATTGTTTTACCTAAAAGTGCCCTGCCAAAATCCTGAATGTTCCTGAATTTAATTCCTGGTCAAGTTTTGCGCTTTCAGGGTTCAATTTACCTCAAGAACCCTATAGTGTCTATATACTGTGGGCTGGTCATCATCTTTCAGCAAAAATAGGCAGCGAAAATAGCATATCTATAAAAGCTCAGCATGTACAGGCTACATCGTCTATTTTCGCTATATGATAGTGTTAAACAATGAGAAAATGAGGACTATATGGCGTTCAGAAATCCTTAGAAGGTGCTCCTTGGGTCGAAAAGGGGGAAAGGACATCCAAAAGGAGCCAAAATGAGCCCAAGGCACTCTTGTTGAACAAGAAGTTAAACAAGAAGCTGTTGCTTTTTATGTTCGTATCAGGCTAGTTTGTAATTAAATGTAATGTTTTGACCAAAAAGGTGACCTTCATCAGGCTGACAATCACACATTGTCTGCCCTGATGAAGGCCGCCTCTTGGCCTGAAACATGTTGGCTTTTCTTAACCTGTTCATTTATGAAATGGCCTGATATGAAAGCTTTTTGTTTTTACAAAAGCAAGAAGAAGAAGAAGAAGAGTGCCGTGCCGTGGACTCAATTTGGCTCTTCATACAAAGAATATGGGGTTTAAGTGGTTAACACTCTGATAGAGAATGGATGGTGTCAGGCAGACGCAGAGAAATGGAGGGTGTAGGGGGTTGTGATAAAGAGAGGCCTGCCTCATTAATGTTTTATTTATTTATGTAAGAGGCATAGAGAATAGCTCCCCTGCCTACTGAGCTAGAGCACAGCGGATCTATGGGAGACGTGAAACAATAATATAAATCTCAGGGACATGTGGGAAATGTATCAATTGAGATCGCTGTAAAGAATTACGAGGGTGAGTTATTATAATAAAATGTTCATGCCTACCATATCCCCGGCAAGGAGAACAGTGAACAGTATGCTCTCTCTCTCTGTCTGTGTGTGTGCGTGTGCACGTGCACGTGTGTGTGTGTGTGTGTGTGTGTGAGTGCATGCGCACGTGCGTGCATGCATGCATGCGTGCGCGCGTGCCCCCACCAGCGCCCCATTTCTTGGAGCCGGACGCCGAGCCAGTGGCGCCACACTCGCAACTGACAGCTTAATACTGCTGCAAACATTGGTTTTGTGGAGTGGGTAAAAATGAGATGGGATTTTTAATGGCTTCTTTTTGAGTGGGCTTTTGCTACACTGTCGTCCTCATCATCTGTCATATTTGCCCGTCTAATGATGTTTAATAACAGAGTAGTGAGGCACACGGCGCGTGGAGAAAACTCTGCCAACTATATTGTGCCTCCATTTATTCTGATGATGAGTTGAGGTACACTTAAATGTTATGACGCACAGGAGTATTTCCACTCACAGGCAATGAATGCTCTGCCCAGCCAAGTTAGCTGTCTGTCAAATAGATTCTCTGTTAGCCTTGGTTTCACATGCAGTAAAAGTAGTGGTTTCCCTTACAGTAGATCCTGCATGTCTATATGCTGTCTATGTGTGCATGTAAGCACAAGTGTGTGCTTGTGTGTGCACATGTGTGCATGTAGCCTACTGTATACTGCAGAGAGTATGACATGAAAGTATTTTTTTTGTTTGTCTTTGCATGTGGGTACTACTCAGACATGAGGCACTTGCAGTGTGAAATACTCAAAAGTAGGCCCATCTATATGATACACACGCCTATACTATACTGTCAGGTGGAAACCTTGTATCTCCATGTACGGTATGAATGCAGGTCTTAGAGAGTGAGCACATGTGAATTCACGCCCTTCAATACTCACACAGTGTGTTCTTTCATTGTGCCGTTTGCATCACAGCCTCAAACCCCCCCCCCCACAAGATAGCCGGAGGCCAAAAGAGACTAGTGTAAGTTCCAGCCTTTTAATTAAAGCTCATCATTTTGTGTTCTTTTGGTTCAAGCCTGTGGGCACATTAATCACATTGCTCAAAACTGACTCAGGACTAGTCCAATCTTGTGAATAACGCTAGCTTTACACTAGCCGGGAAGTGTGGAGACAGGTCAAAATATTATTTTTGGCAGCAGGGCAGTACTGTACACAAACTCCCTTTGTTTCACTCACAAATGGCACTCATTTAAAATAAAGTTTGCCCAGAAGCAATAATGACATCTGTGTTTTGCTTCAATGTGAAATTATGTTAAGAGGAAGCGTGCCACTGATCGCGATATCTCTCTGAGTGACATTATCTATTTCAATTTACGCTTTGCTTCATGGTGCATAATTGGAATGGGCCATACTATTGTGTGATCTCTGCATAATAGAGTCTATTGTTATCGCTACAGTATGCCTTAGAATCCACCCTGCATTAGTGCTCACGGGAGCTTAAAATGTGGATGTTATGCTTAATTTATAGTCTTTTGTACGGCAATGTTGCTCGCCGAGAATAGCGGATCTACAAGCTCACAAAGTGATTCATTGTGGGGGTGTAGGTAAGTATAAATCAGGCTCAGGCAACCTATGGAGAATCGTTACCCCGACCTCACTCATGCTCTAATGTCATGTATATGTTTTGTTCACTCTGTGACTGTGTGTGTGTGTGTGTGTGTGTGTGTGTGTGTGTGTGTGTGTGTGTGTGTGTGTGTGTGTGTGTGTGTGTGTGTGTGCGTGTGTGCGTGTGTGCGTGTGTGCGTGTGTGTGTGTGTGTGTGTGTGTGTGTACTGTGTGTGTGTGTGTGTGTGTGTGTGCGCGTGCGTGCGTGCACGTGTGTAGGGCTATTTCCGCACCAGGGCATGTCTGGAGAAGGTTAGCGTGGAGAGTGACAGCCCCAGAGAAACTCCTGGGTCAGTGGCAGTGTTTCCATCACATGATATATACAGCAATACTGTTCTGTAAATTCAATTCCACATGTATAGTAATTACATTTCCTTCATAATTGTTTTAGTGTAACATGCGTCTAGGCAATGGTTCCTAACAGATTTCACACTTTGACCTTTGCATGCAGGTCTATACTGTATACGGCTAGACTAAAGCAAAGCACTGGAAAGAAAGTGTTCTGTGTTGGTATTTGAGCCGATCAAATAATTAGAAAGAAGAAAATAAGGCAGGTAAAAACACTTTTTGTTTTGTTTTTAGATTTCAGCAGTGAGCCCAGTGTCTCGGATGTCAACGACACTGCCTGGCACTGGTTCACTTACTTCCTGCATGGACTCATGCTGCGCCATGAGTGGCTCGCACTGGAAGTTACATGAATACCTGTACAAAGCAGTGAATGGAGCAAGCTGGACCAGCTCATTAAACATTATTTATGAACCATTGAGGCCTGTGTCATATAATCGGTTCAGGGAACATATCACATCACAGAAGACATGCTTTGCTTTTCGATGTGCACAGAGTGCACAGTACATCATTGTATTTGAAGATTTAAACAGCAGCAGGTATATCTCACTGTTCTCAGGTCAAATATTGATATGTGATTAATTTAAATTAATTAATTACAAAGCCTCTAATTCATTAGATATATTTTTAATCGAGTCCCATGTCCCAGCCTTAGTTCAGAAAACCATCTTTTCTTTTTATGAATAATCTCGATGTCATGAATTATACAACCTTATCTGCTTGACCCAGTGGTGAACATATTGATATCCATGATACACACAACATACATCAGTCGTTCCCAAAGTGTAATTTCGAGAATAAATAAAACTTGAATGAATGAATGAATGACTACATAAATGAATGGATGAATTTGTACACTCTCAAAATTAAATTAACATTGATTTTACAATATAAATTGGGGTCTCAGAGATAGAAATGCCATTAAATGGGGGTCCGTAGCCTAATGCATGTCAAACTGGGGGTCCTTGAAAGGAAACAGGTTGAGAATCACTGCTGTATAGGCACTATCAAGATTCATTTGAATTGAAGAGCACATCGATTACTCTATTAAAGTCATTGTTCGTCCACAACCCTATATCAGATGATACTCTAAACATCCCATGAAGCCTGTCAATGATTGAAAACAGACCCAAATTAAATGAATGTCGCTTTAACAGCATTTTCTACTTTCCATTAACCATGTCCCCAAATAAGTTGATGAAAAGTTGAATTACAGAGCCCATAGGGATCATGTGTCATGTCATGTCATGTAATGTCATATTATGTCACGTCCGCATGGGAGATTTACAGCATGCATTCGGCCCTGTCTGTCTGTCTGTGTCTGTCACATTTAATTTCACATACTACTTGGCAAATCAGCATCATATTTGTGCAAGCTACAATCAGGCCAAGGACCTCACTTCCCAAATATATTTCAAATTGCACCACACTAACTGGCCAACACAACACTTCTCTCCCTCGGGTTTATGGGATGTAGCCAATCCCATGCATGCAATTCACTGGCACAAGTCAAGGCTTGAAACACACACCATTGCTCATTGCGCTGGCAAGAAAGTTGCATTGTAGATATTAATCTATGCATGACTTGCATGTACAAAGAAATATTTGTTTTCTATGAATCCCTTATTACAATTGATCCTGTGTCTAGCAGTTTTGTTCTTATTGGTGAAGATGATGGTGAAGATTTATTTCCGTTTATAGTTAAGCCTAATGTACACTGCCCAATGCCCACTGCCTTGTGGGTATATAATGATGCAATAAATGGAGCTCCTAGCAGAAGTTCCAGAGCAGGACTATCTAGATCTTAAATTTAGATATCATTTTGGTAGACATATAGCACTCGATATAGTCTATAGGCATGGTTTAATTATATAGATATTCCACTGTTAGGTTCTTAGCTTATTTATATGATTCTTGATGACTATTTTTATGTATTTGATGTAGCCTACCATGTTTTGGTCTTGCTACTGTAAATCGCTCTGGATTAAGAGCGCCCATGCTGAATGCCTAAATTGTAAATTGTATTTCTACTTCCTATCAATCCACCTCCAATATGGTCAGTTGGTCACCTCCAGGCTTCAAAAATTCAGTAAAAAAAAATAAAACAGTATGATTTATAAGATATGATTACATAGGCCTAGATGATATTCCTTATAGTATTAATAATTAACTTTAATGTTCTGTATTATTTATCTATTATTTAAAATGTATATTTTTTAATTTGTCCATCTGTCTGCATGCTTCTTTCCAGCTTGGATATGTACTCACTGAGTACTCACTGAGGTCCGTGTACACGGACCCACTGAGTACTCACTGTCATAGCCAAGCTGGAAAGATACTCACAAACAAACTGAATGGTCCACCAGAGTCAAATATTGTTTTAAGGAAGCTTCCCCTTGTCTGCTTACATTGTATTACAGGCAGCAGCTGGATTCTGCATAGTATGCCAAATAGATTAACAAAATCCAATCTATTGTCAGTTTGTCACCGAACAACATGCTGCTGCATATTACAGAACATGTTTTATCGATGCAGGAGCAGGAAGAAGCAACTTACCATGGTTTACCTCACGCGCATAACTAACATAAATACAGTTGAAGTGAATCGATTCTCTCAAACAGACATCACGTAATCAAGCAGTGTTTACAGTCTTATATTATCTTGTTGTTTGTCACAGCCAGCCAGCAGATGATCATTGCAGCCAGAAGTTAATCTCCTGTTACACTAAATGTGATCACGCGCCTCCCTATCATGTCTAACTTCATCAGTGCAGTCAATGGCTTTAACCACTTCCTACCTGGCATCCATATTGTGGCCATCTAATTATATGCAAACATCTTCTGAACATTTAAAAAAAACTGTCCAGATTTGTAAAATAAATCACATATTTCCAAAAATGTATTGGGAGGTGTTGTGAGCCTCTTCTATGTTGTATATGACTATTTGTCGTACGACAAAATACTATCCAGCCCTATATTATAGCCTACTACCGTGTATTATAGATCTGAAGTGGTTAAAGCAGCATGACACCACTGAAGCACTGAAGCAATTAGACATGTTTTAAATGAGGAGCATGTAATGCAGCTGTGTCTTGTAATGCAGGCATGCAGCTGTCTGGAGAGTTTCTCTGTCTGACTCACCATATTGACTGTTACCACTACGGAGGGGGTCCTTGCTGAATTTGAGTAGGCTACTTATGTCTGGGTTATAATCTCTCTGCAGAGTCTGTTTAGCAGTTTTTCCTTATTCTTTTTGCCGATGCAGGTTCCCAGATTGTGTCTGGCTAAACATCAAGAGGACATTTTATCTCCATCAAAAGCATGTTATAGTATAATAGGCTACTCTAGGTCTAGGAAAGGTAGTGGTTCCCAAACTTTTTTTTATAGCTTAGTTTTAATTTAGTTTCCATTTAGTTTTCGTTAGTGAAAAAAGGTAGTCGACGAACATCTTTCGTCTTAGTTTTTGTCGACGAAAACAACACTGCTCTAGACTGCTCTATCCATTTTGGATTATGGGCCTGCTTAGGCAGATTTTTAACTTCAAACCAATTGTGCACGTGCAAATGTATGCGCAATTGTTCGTGCGTGCTCCCTTTGCGTTTTTTCAACCTTAATGTGTCACATTCTCTGCTATAACTTCACAATATGTTTCACTTAATTTAGCCTCGTAAATGGACAGACAACCCAGAAACATAATGCCTCCAGCCAGGCAACCACACAGCATGAACATATGTTTTGTGAGGTCACAGTGACCTTGACCTTTGACCTTTAACCACCTACTTCTAATAAATTCATCCTTGAGTCCAAGCGGACATTTGTGTCAAATGTCATGACATTCCCTCAAGGCGTTCCTGAGATACTGCATTCAAGAGGATGGCACAGACATGAGGTTACAGTGACTTTGACCTTTCGGACCACCTATGTCTGTGCCAAATGTCATGAAATTCCCGAAATTCCTGAGATATATTAGCATTCTAAAGGTTGGAACGGACATGCGGAGGGATGCATGTTTTAATGTATTATATCATATCAGTAATTTCCAAATACAGAGCTAATTATATACATTATATATATATATATTTTAATAATAATAAATAAATACAGAGTGAAAAGTGTTGAGGCTATAGTGTGCCCTTTGGTGTCAAGTTTGAAAACTGCTGGTACAGTATATCTGACTGTAGGCTACCATCAAAACACAAACACTATGTTTTAACATCAATAGGAATTAAAGATTCCAAAAAGGTAGCACATCCACTATGTTTTAACAATTTACAATGTATCCTTAGACAGACAGACAGACAGACAGACAGACAGACAGACAGACAGACAGCTGCATTATTATTATCTGTGGGTCTGCAGCTGACGTTATGCCACTTTTTAGCTGCGCTCCGCTGTTATGCTCAAATTAGTGACCCTAAAGAATTCTGAGGCAACATGGCTGGAGACGAGGCAGCCAATCAGAACTGCTCGACTAGCCATGCCGTGCAGACGATGGGATGTTATAACCTGACGCTGCCAGATCCAAAAAGCTTGCTACACAAATTTGTTTCACATACCGCCCTCATCTGGCAGCGTCAGGTTAGGGATGTTATGGGTTGTTGCCAGAATGCCAGTGGTGGCAATTGAACTGTCGTGACAGAAATAAGCTAAGCTAAGCTAAGAACATTTAGAAATGGAAGAGACACAAGCAAGCAACCAACTCGCTACTGCTGCAGCTACACCAATCAGTCCCCAGTGCTCCCCACAAAGCACACTAGAGACACACCTGTGTGTGACTGTGACTGTGATTGTGACAGCTGGCTGTTGGGCATAATAATATATGCGCACAGGACATGCGCGGTTGCGCGCATTCTCATTAAAAAGGAAGGAATGAGCGCGAGCGGGAATTTATTTATTGACATTTATTTAACATCCCGTTTTGTTCAGAGCATGGCGGCGACACACACACACACACACACACACACGTTTCCTTGTAAAGAGTAACCGCAATGTAGACGCAGGGAAGTTTTATATCGTTTATAAACTTGCGCGGGGAACAGCCCGAGCCGTTTGGAAGGCCTCTGAGTACTGAAGAGTGAGTCATGACTCATGAGTGACGCATGGAGTGTACGTGTTCCTAATGTTGACATGATTGTTACCTACTAGCATGGCTACTGTCAACAATGCATGGAGAATGAGGACGGCTTACATGAAAACAGACTGAACGCTGACTGAACCAACTTTGATGTGTGTCATGTGTACATTGAACATGGAAAACTGTATAGAAAGATTTGCCTTCAAGAAAAGCAGGAGAAAAGGCAGAGACTTCAGCAATATGGTAAGTCAAATATACCAAAGCCTATATAACATAACTCATGCCATTTATGCATTGTATTTATATTTGTATAGCCTGGCTGCGAGTAGCCCTACAAGCAGAACCCAATGGTACTGAAGTTTCTGACATTTTTTAGACCCAGACTACAGCCCGGTTCGGTTCGTGCTGACCCAGGCGGTTCCGAGAGGGGCTAGACTTCAGCAATATGGTAAGTCAAATATACCAAAGCCTATATAACATAACTCATGCCATGTATGCATTGTATTTATATTTGTATAGCCTGGCTGCGAGTAGCCCTACAAGCAGAACCCAATGGTACTGAAGTTTCTGACATTTTTTAGACCCAGACCACAGCCCGGTTCGTTTCGGATTGGGCTGACCCAGGGGGTTCCGAGAGGGGCTAGACTTCAGCAATATGGTAAGTCAAATATACCAAAGCCTTAACATAACTCATGCCATGTATGCATTGTATTTATATTTGTATAGCCTGGCTGCGAGTAGCCCTACAAGCAGAACCCAATGGTACTGAAGTTTCTGACATTTTTTAGACCCAGACCACAGCCCGGTTCGTTTCGGATTGGGCTGACCCAGGGGGTTCCGAGAGGGGCTAGACTTCAGCAATATGGTAAGTCAAATATACCAAAGCCTATATAACATAACTCATGCCATGTATGCATTGTATTTATATTTGTATAGCCTGGCTGCGAGTAGCCCTACAAGCAGAACCCAATGGTACTGAAGTTTCTGACATTTTTTAGACCCAGACCACAGCCCGGTTCGGTTCGGATTGGGCTGACCCAGGGGGTTCCGAGAGGGGCTGCGAGGTACTAGAACTAGACTACTTTTGTTTGATGCATGCATGCCTGTTAATTGAATGTGGCATAGTGGTTTGAGCAGTGCTGAGTCTGCTGACTGCTTGCATAGAAAATCAACTGATGCCACACCTTCACTGTGTCCAGCAGTGCTGTGGTGTTGGCATACAATTACTGCAGTATTCACAATTTTCTGTACTTTTACTTCTACTCCAATACATCTCCGAGTCAGATGTACTTTTACTCCACTACATTTATTTGACAACTTTAATTATAGTTACATTGTGGCTACAAGTTCCTTGCTTAGCAGCCTAGGTGCCCAGACAGTTGAGTTAGGAGTCATATTTTGTCATTTTTACAAATTGCAGCATTTAACTCCCATTTCATCAAATTTGAGCGTACGCAAAATGGCGCCACTCATTTGTTATAATTTCGATTGTGTTTCTACAACTATTTCTATGATGATTTTATTGTTTATATAACATAGGATGATGTCTGATTGTGTCCATGGATTTATTTTTATTTTGGTAAAGTGGATTCTGTTTCAGTACAGTACAGAGTACAGTATTGCGTCCCCGGGCCCCATGGGTGACATGAATCATGATTGCGTCCTTTCTCAATTTAGTGTGTCTTAAGGACGCAGGATGCCAGCTATTTGCATCACTGCTTTAAGAGAATATCTGTGGTCATTATTTGCAAACAATCTATGCCAAAACATTTCAACTTTTGTGTATTTTTATATCAAAAGTCCATAAAAATCCCATTTTAATTAGTTCATTTGAACGAAAGCGTGCTGTGTGATGACGTGTCGAGTCCTGCATGAATATTAAGAATTAATCTTGATTTCATTCACCTGGTTTAGTACCATTCCTCCAACACAGCTGGTTTTGATTACAGAACTACTCCGTTTTTAATCTCATTCAAGATGACATCCAGACAGTGTCAACTCGTTGTAAACTTAATCAGCACACTCAAATATGTATCTGAAAACATTATAGGAACATTATAGTGAAACTCCTGAATGCCAAATAAAGTCTTGTTAGTGTAGCCTAGCCACTGCACCCAATCTTTAAACCTGCCCTTTCTGTACTGTATGTCTTATACAAGGGTTAACAATAGTAGCTGTTGTGGTGATACATTGCATTCTGATGCTTATTTCATTTACTATTTGTAAAGGAAGATCCTTATTTTCACAGGGAATACAATTACGTTCATGATTAATTATACAATTGTCTTTTCACCCTGGTCCACAATGATCTGTAGCCTGAGGTGAAGAAACAGGATTCAGCTGTTTCTGTATTTATTGAGCAACGGGCCAGTTCGAGTTCACATCGGCTAACAAGAGAAAACAGACTGTTCAAGCAAATTGCATTAGTATGCGCACACCAGAATCTGGTTCTATGCTCAGAAACAGACTATCCCAAACAAACCCACAACTCCTTTTGAATGTTCCAGACACAAAGGGATCTTTTCAGACCTGTCCGTTGTGATTCTTGTCCCGAGCTGGTCGGCCAAGTTGCTTTACAGTGTTGTCTCATGTGACAGCCAAGAGATCTTGGATTAATTTATATGAAAAAGACTGTCTCTGTGGCTCAAACAGATCTGGGAGACGTCCACGGAGCATTGGTATTATTCAGTCTTGGAGGCATTTCCGGGTGGTTTCAAAAGAGAATGCCAACGCTTGAAAATTTGAGCCTGGTTCCCAGTTCCCACATCACACAGACAGGGGAAGAAAATGTGTGTTTAATCTGACAATAATCAAATGGAATATTGATTTTGTTTTGCAAGAATAGCTGATTCGAGTGCTGGTGTTTTGTTTATCTACTTCTCAAAACAAACCAACTCATGATGATTACTCAATTCAGAAATGATGCTTACTGCTTAATGAGAAGTGTGTTTATTCCCTGGATCCCACCAGCTGGCTGGCCTGTTTTCACAATGTTGCTTTTATGAAAATCCAGTTTATGGCATACTAGCCAGGGCGAAAGCTGTCACTTTGACTTCACTTATGTTTCTTCATTTTATAACATAAAGAGTGTCTTGTGTAAAGCTGGGTGTGCAGTGAGGTCTGTGCTCGCTCTCTCTCCAGAGAAAAATCCCAAGTTCCATTCAGCCCTTCATTCCTTCTCATATGTTCCTTCTTCTGTCCAATTCCCACTGATACAGTCTGACTTCTTAATTGGTATCCTTATGATATTCTCTTTCTGAATGTTGCTAGTGGTGCATTCTGGTCAGAATTCATTATGCACACATCTGTAGCTCTGGCTTTTTTTTAGACACACCATGGAAACGGTGAAACACGGAGAATAAGACTGTTATCAACATGCTCTGAATAGCGTTTGTGCCATAGATCTGCTGAGAAAATAAAATAATAATAATGGCTGCTGTTGCCAGGGTTATAGCTGACAACGTGTTGCTTTGTGACGCATTGATCAGCATGTTCAGGTTTCAGTGGCCAGGTTATTGTGTGGGGGGAAATATGCGCTCTCTTTCTCTCTCTCTAAACTCCCTCTCTTTACTCTTGTCTCAAGTATTTTGTAATTTCGGGGTCCGTCAAGTTTATAAGTGTTGATTAAACTTATGCCATGTCTCTGAAGCTTCTTGCTTTGTTAACCACAATGCACTTACAGGCTCATTCATACTCCAGTTTTATTTATATTATGTTTAGGTGACCTAACACTGGAGTATGAACTATGAATGAGCCTTTTAGACTGGTGTTCCCCAGTGGACCCCAGGGGTCTCTAATGCTATCCTTTCCCCCGCCATTGTTCTCCCTACATCACATCCCCTCTGCGGAAATAGACGGTCTATAAGCTCACAACGAGATGAAACATCCTACCTGTTTATACAATCATCTTACACATAGTGCTAAATTACATAAATATGAGACTAGATATGCCACAAGAGGGTGCTATCAAGTCCCTAAAGTCAGAACAGGGTCTATGCGGCACACAGTAAGAAGCCCAAAGACTGTGTGTACACACACACACACACACACACGCACACGCGCATGCGCGCATGCACACACACACACACACACACACACACACACACACACACACACACACACACACAGCAGTCATGATTTGGATTATATTTTCATCTGTGCTTTTGTTTTCTACCCTAGGAGAATGGAAGGCTGAGGTAGATATAATCATATGCTTTTTCGTTTTTGTTTCTCTTCCAAGAAAATGGGGAATCAGAAAGTGGATGAGGAAATTGTTTTCCTCGTCCATATATCATTGTCCTGTAATGTCATTCATGTCGAATGTCATGTTTTTATGTTCTGTGTGGACCCCAGGACGATTAGCTGCTGCTATATGTACACCTGGCGGAGGGATCTCCAGGCAGACACCAAGAGGCTGGGAGGCACCTGGTCGCAGATAGAAAAGAACGCCAGTGACCGAGAACTCTGGAGGTCCCTTGTCGACGGCCTATACCCTGGAAAGGGTGTCAGGCGTAAGTAAGTAAGTAATGCACCAGCTAATGGGGATCCTAATACAACTCTAAACTCTGAAACTCTAAACGAGACACGTTGTGAACTTGTAGATTAGCTATTTCTGCCAGATGTCCGCCTAGTTTCATCGAATGTGCGCCATTATGTCAGAAAGGGCTATAACGTTCATGTGGTTAAACGTACAGCTTATCTGGGTTGGAGGTGTACTACAGTATGTAGCCTATAGACAAATCCACAGAGCAGTGTCCTGTAGGCCAGCTGCATGCAATCAATGTTACGGCGTGACACCGCAGCTATGATTGCGCCAAACCCTAACCCAGGGCACCCCTCCGTGAATTCGTCTATTCAGGGATGTATGCAATTCACAAAATACTAGAGTATAGGGTGTTCTTTTGCAAGTGAACAAACCAGTCCTGACCAACACGCACAGGCACCTTCCAGAATTATCCAAGTGCACCTGTCAGTCAAAATATTCTTGTCTGGATGACAACTAGCTAGATATAGTTTCAAACTGATAACGGTAACGATGAGCAATGCAACCGATGCCTTCTGCTTCCTGAATGCCAAATAAAAAGTCTTGTTAGACAATATAGTTTGTCTAGTATAGTGAGATAAAAATGTCAACACTCTGGGAAATTGTCTTGGCTATTCTTTCTCCCTATCGGTATGTGTATTGTATCGTATCAGCCAAGAACGAGTCTGTCTATCCCCTTTTCAATGCACTAGACCTCTGGGAGATATATTGCTGAGCTCGAAGACCGTGCGTGGAATGTAACACCTACCATGAGCTCCAGTACTTGCAGTAACCGCACATCTTAGAAGCACTGAAAATAAGTGTTGAATTGTCCATTCTGTCTGGCATTTGTACTTAACTGAAGTACAGTATCTTCAATTTCCAATAATTTTTACTTCTACTCCACTAGTACACCTCGGATCCAAATATTGTACTTTTACTCCGCTACATTCATTTGAAAACTTTAGATTTAGATTATTATTACAAAACCACTTCAGCCCTTGGCCCCTATACGTTTCTGCCTTTTGAAAATGGCCGGTCTACAAGCTCAAAATGTGTTGCGATGTGACACATTGTGAGCTTGTTGATCTGCTATTTTCAAAAGATTTGTATACATTTGAAAACTATGCAATATGCAGAGTTATTTTTGTACTTTTAAGCTACATTTTGATGCCAGTACTTTTGTACTATTTTACTTGTAACACACTAGAGTATTTCTATATTGCAGTATTGATACTTAAGTAAAAAAAGAAGTGAGAAACTTTTCCACCACTGCTGTCCAGTTACTATTGGACGTGTAAGAAATGGTCCAATACTGCTGGCACTGACTTTCAGAAACCAAGCCTAGAGATTAACAGAAGTACACAAAGCTCTCTTTGCACAAAGTACCATTGATGTATTTGCACGGTTAGGCATACTCAAGCCAACTACATCTCTGCTACTTTAGATTGGCAGTGCAGTAAGCAAGTGAGAAAGGGTTTTGAATGGGGATATTTCACTTTCAAAAAAACTTTTGGTAATTTTATCGTCTATTCGGGCTTATGTGAACACCCCAGAACATTTTTAAGTTGCTCGATTCAGTATTTAGATATTTGATCTTCATTTTAGCTGCCCTGCCCCCTTCCTATACAAACCCATTTTAACTTCAAACATCATTTTAACCATGATGGATTCATCAAAATACCCATCCTTTTTTTCTGGTGACTTTCCTTCTAATACTTGAGGGGGGCTTTTTTATTTTATTTACTGTATTCATTTAAAAAAAAATATATATATATTTTTTAGACTCTTCCATCCTCCTCCTGGAGGAGGTTATTTTCCAAAACAATTAAAAATAAATTAAAAGGGTAATTAAAACTTACGTATTGGGATTTGGGACAATATCAGTCATCAGAAAAAACAACTCATGTTTTCGATGAATCTAACATGGTTAAAATGGAGTTTAAAGTTACAATGGGTTTGTATAGGAAGGGGGTGGGGAAGCTAAAATTAATATCAAATATCTAAATATTGAATCAAGCAACTGAAACTGTCTGGTAGTCTGGCAGCCAACAGGCTTTTTATTTTGTTAAAAGTGGAAAATTTGGTATATTCTTTTTCCTTTTTTCTTTTGCTAAAATAATAGTCTATACATACATTCATGAATCCACCTGTTGACCGGCTGTCATCATTGAGCAATTTATTTTATAGGGGGTTATACAGTATGTGACCATACCATTTAACAACCTATAAGGTAATATTTTCATTATGCTTTAAGTAGCATGTGACATGATTCTGAATTCATTCCAAGCATTAGTTTGGCACAAAAACACTCCTTGGGCTAAAAACGGCAATAGCCACTTGCCCAAATGTGCTGAGCTGTTTTTTGTGCAAATACGTTTTTTGTGAATATTTTGCCTTCTATAGGTTGTTAATGTTATGGTCACAAATTATGCCAATTATGAAAATTGCTCAACATATGCAAGTTAGCATCTGGCAGTTTCTGCATGCTGCGGACCCATACTAAACATTTCTAACATAAAAAACTTTTTGGCTACTAGGCCATTAAGTGTGACTGATGCATTCCTTTTATGTGGTGCTGTAATGGCCATTTTGGACAGATCAAAATATACTACTGTACATTAGGCTATAAGTAGCCTAGTGAATAGTTTATTTTAATGAATTATCTTTGCTGGAATAGATGCAATGGAATGATTTAGCTCTGAAGTGGGAGCTATCAACTCAGAATTACATTTCCAACTTCCACTGGAATGCAGCATTAGTAACAGGAGAACATTGGGATTAAACTTAATCTATGGAACAGGATGGTGTATTTGTCACTCACTTCAGGTACAACTTAGTATAGTGAAATGTTGGTAAATGGTCTTAACGTATGGTAGGTACTACTGTAGGTAGACCATGAAGGAGACTGTTTGAAACTTGAAATTAATTCATGCAAAGTGCCCTGAAAGACGGATAATGCATGTAGACTGGAATGTCTACACAAATTATTAGTCTATCAGTATTGTTAGAAAGTGGTGTGAGAGACAAATTAATAACATGGAATAAAAAATGTTACATAATACAATGTTATGTGGGTTTAGGATAGACCAGTGAGAACGCATTATTTATTTTTAATTCCATTGACTCTCCTGAGGCTTTGTGGGAAGCATTTCCAAATGTGTTATTTTATTTGTCTCAATCTTGCGCAAAGCAGTCTTGGTTAAGAATGTGAATAGACTCAAAGACAACACTGAACGGACAACACAGTGGTGTTTCTCGAACAGTATCGCATTCGCAACCCATTCTGGGTTCTTTTTATCCCCCAAAATGTACTGTGTATATATGTTTCTATCCTGGCTACAAGTTCACGACGAGTCACGAATCACGGAGGCAATGCATTGTGAGACTGAAGATCAGCTACTTTCGCCGAAAACGTTGGGACTGAGTTTTGAGAAAGTTATGAAAATGTTTGGGGAACCCCTGGTATACAGACAGCATATAGCTTCCCCAAGTGATCTGCTCAGCAGCTGGTTATGGTTTGCCTTGCTCCGGCCTGCGTCTACACGCTCCTATAGCTCTTGTGGCGGGCGGCTAAATGTGGGGTTAACCAGAGGTGGCAGCCAGCCAAACGCTGTGGAGGAAAGGCGGGTTCAAGTTTAGGCTCCGTGACCCCAAAAGGATAAGGTGAGGGGTCATGGAGAAGTCAGGAAGCCATTGTTTTTAGAAATTCAGATTATTTGGTTATTTAAGCCGACCGGGGCGCACAGCCCCCCCCCCCCACACACACACACACACACACACCGACTTCTTAGAGCGCTGAGAGGCCTGCATGCCATCATCTCATTAACCACATCTGTGCTGGCCAGAAGTGCCCCGCGCTGCGTACTACTGACTGGAGGAGAAACGGAATGAGACAGGCAAGGGGAGGTGGAGACGGCAGCAAAATATGTAATGAAAGGGTGTTTGAGATTCAGCTCATGTCTGGCGTTCATATTATCAATTACACCATGCAACATAGAAACTATAGTAATTGGGACGGCAGTTTGAAAGACTGTTGTTGTTGCTTTTTGATGTTATCAAGAGGCCTCTCTATAGTTTCCATCTTCTTAATTGTGCACCTCAGAAAAAGGAAAAAGAAACTTATCAGTGGCTCTAGTAAAAATCCTTGGCATTAATTTGAGTTTTCTAGTGTTTGTGTGTGTGTGTGTGTGTTTGGGGGTGGGTGTGTGGGTGGCGCTAATCCCACAGACTGCTGGACCGATCATCACTAAAAAGCATTAGTATCCCCCCCACAGGCCCACACACACACATGTTTTATACTTTTGAAATACTTGAGTTTAATTTCATAATGGAACTCGATGCTGTTCCATTCGGGCTGACACCTTTATTTCTCAAAAGTGGAGTCATGCGACCAACGTCATAGATGACAAGCTGGTCACATCATGACATCGGAGATCCACACACGGCATTAAAAACGTCAGCACATTTGGGCAAGTGGCTATATGGCCGTTTTTAGCCCAAGGAGTGTTTTTTTGTGCAAAACTAATGGACTGGATTCAGAATCATGAAAATGTTGCAACAGGTTGTTGATGGTAGCCATATAGATTTGGGGCTGTCATGAATTTCCCCCGCATTTTTGCGAGGTACAGGGGGGCTCAATTTGTTTTCTTTAACCTTCATAGATGATAAATCCACTGAGAAACGGACCTTTGCTCTCCGCGGTCACGTTAGTATCAGATACGACTCCACTACATGTGGATCCACATGACTCCATTCTGTTTTATCTCTCTAGCTTTGTTCCATACGGCCCAACAAACCTTCTCAATACGACCCCTCAAGGAAAAACAAAATGACCTGGCACATGGTTTTAATAGTAATATTAACCTATATTCCCAACGCACCAAATCTGTGTTTTGGTAGCGCCGTGTAGCCTTCGACTATTACGGTTGGCCGACCCATCAGCCTGTACCCTGCGAGTCAGTCTGACCGACTGTCTCCCATGTACTGTTATGCACGTGTTTGTCATCAACACGTCACATCAGCATTTTCCGATGACATTGGGCATCCCTGTATCCATATTTGGTCGATAGCTTGTCTAGTGTAGTAGTGGGTGCCGAGCTCAAGACCCTGATGCCAGACAGGGAGGGGAGTGGTTCAGGAATCCCTGCTACAGTCCGCACTCTCACATTGCAGTTGGCCACACTGCGCTTTCTTACAACGGGTGTTGCATAAACGGGCGGGGCATGCGTTCCAAACTGAAATTGTTCCCGGAAACTGAAATCATTCCTGAATATAGTTTGGTGCTCTTTATTAATCAACCATTGATTGTCAACTAAACTAATATAGTTAGATATTGCAGTGTACTAATAAGAGGTACACTACACAGCAAGTATTTTGGTACAACAGACTGCTTCTCGACTTGCGTGGTCCTCTGAGTGTGTGTGTGTGTGTGTGTTCACTTCAGTACATTTTACTACGCTGTTATTGAAGAGGTGGTGATCAAGACTGGCCGTTTTCCAAGCATAGAGCACCATAGTATGAATCCATTATCTCCACTAATGTGCAGTTTAAGAGACTAGCCCCTCTCTAACCCCATGTCCTGAGTTCACGTGCGTCTGTTAACCAAGAATGTAAGCACTGTGTAGCTCCATTCTCCTTCAGACACCGCGAGCACTCAATATTAAAACAGTTCACTCGCCAGTCAGGACTCAGAACTCGGTGCAATTTGTAGCACAACGCATCCATTAACATTGGTTGACTTTTCATTCAGATCCAATTCTGCGTGTTTCTGTAATTTAACATGGGGTTTTTAGCATATTAGCTTAATGACGACGAGCAAGGACACGTTGCTCCGGCCTCAACCCCGGAGCCCACGTGCCTGCCGACGATGTGAGGATCGAGGACGGAGCAGCACAGGTGACCTTTCTGTGAAAGACATCACCGTGTCTATGCAGACACAACCGCGTTTGTTGTCTGAGAGGACAAGGCCTCATTAGCACCACAAAGGGAAATAAATAAATAACACCGCAGAATAAAAGATGAATGGCTTCATAAAATGAGGAAGGAATGGAGGTATAGAGTACATAAATCAAGGGAACTCGTATTTCATTATCAAATGCTAGAATTTTGTTCAAATGAATTTGCGGGAGGGGGGCACACGCAGGATGACCAGACGGGAGAGCGCGTATATCTTCAAATGCTACTGTTTATCAAAGAGACCAGCCTTCCCAGAGGATCTCATTGTGGGCCCCATGGGTATGGTGCCAACTTGTGGCCTGCCTTTCTGCCTTCCTCACGTCATGCAGGCTGCAGTGGGTTTCTTGTGTGATTGGGACCTGGCGGATTCTGCCACCACACAAAGAGAGCGCAAATGCCAAGAACTCATTTACACATTAAACGCAACGGTCAAAATAACAACAGAAGAATACGATAAAAAAGATGCCTTTTTCATCTGGAAAACATAGTCTACCTTCTTCTTCACCTCCAGCCTTTTTCTGCACAGCCACAATCCAAGAGTTCCCAGGATTTCTTTTCTTTTCTTTCTTTCTTTTTATTTTTTTTACAGCATTTCATTTGATTCCTGAGACCACATCTTGAGTGGGCCTCTCGCTGGAAACATATGTTTTTCAGTGTTTTTTACCCCTGGCTTTTGGACAAGCAGTTCCTTTATATACCCCTTCTTTTAACTCTGCCAATACCGCAGAAACCTTTTCCTCCCATTTAGATGTCTGCAGTCAATTCAAACCCTAGAGCTCAACCTCGTGCCAAAGGCTTTGCAAAACCATGCATTTGACACAGTAGGAAACTATAAAAGCATGCATATTTTGATCATGGGAAGGATGAACGCAGCATGACTCTTATCATAAATCTCTCTTTATAAGACACACTTCACTGTCATATCCCATAACGATTATGTGCATTAGTTCCTTTCTTATTGTTTCTATTTCTCCAAGAGGCCATCTATCAAGTTACACACTGATTAAACTAGGTGTGTGTGGTACCCCTGAGAGGTGCTTTGGCATGCTTTTTCCTCTCTGCCAGTGCGATCAATTACGGTGTGTATGGCATAATTGGCATTACCCTCGTCCACAGCCTTGATGAATGGAAAAGTGATTTTTGCCGCATGTGTCATTCTCATTCAAATCAATACCAAATGTGAAGGCATAGAAAAGGGGGCCGTGCGTCTCTTTTTCTCACTCGCTCTCCCTCTCTCTTTCAATTCTCTCTCTCTACCCTCCCTCATTCTCGCTGGCTCCATCTTTCTTTTCTCATGCATGCAGTTATGGGCGATAAGTGGAATGACTAAGTGCCATTCAACACATTACACAATGGCCTGCTCTGATAAATATCTCAGACAAGGACAAAGTTAATAAAAGGAATTGATGTATAACTTAAAACCAATTTCTGTGATTACATCCATGATGTATTTAATCCACTTGCTGAATGTCCAGTTGAAAGTACCAGATAACAAATAATCTTAGCTATTTCATTGTGTGATTTAACCACTACATCCGTAGGTGACCGGGGTCCCCCAGGGCTCTATACTTGGCCTGCTCCTTTTCCCCTCAACACAGAATCTCTTCCTTGAAAACGGCAGATCTCAAGCTCACGATGCATCGCTTTGTGGCATGTTGTGAGCTTGCAGATCTGCTATTTTGGCAGAATGTTAGCCCCAGAATAGGGAGGTGTTGTGAGCCTGCATGCAGATCTGCTATTTTGACAGAATGTTGGCCCCAGAATAGGGATGTGTTGTGAGCTTGTAGATCTGCTAGTTAGATCCCAGATTATGGACACCTAGGGCTTCAAGTTGTTAACGACCAACATGCCTATTCTGCACGGAACATAGCAGACCTATATACTGTACAAGATCAGAACGCGCCACAACTCCACACGTTGTGCGCTTGTAGATCGGCTATTTTTGGCTAAGAAATTATGGAAGAAAGTGATCCAAGTCCAGTTGTAACTCGGCCCCTGCATTTTGCTAAGCATCGGAGGTTCTTCAAATTTACATTTACAATAAACCCACCACCATATTATTTGATGACAAACGCAACAAGCAATGAAATTCCTTCCTTAGCTCCTCCCCATGAAAGAAATCAGACTACTTAATTTAGATTTAACAATTAAATTTGATGACGTATTTTAAAGTTGATCAAAATCCCTGACAGGTTCATACTGAGTGCCAAGTAGCCACTAAAATGTGCTTAGTCAAAACCATTTCTGTCTGCAACTGCATCTTTTCCAGGAAGAGATACATTTTGGGGCGCCCGTCCTGAATGCATAGGCATGCAGTTTTTATGCTAATTCTCAGTGTGTGTGTGTGTGTGTGTGTGTGTGTGTGTGTTGTTGGGTGGGGGGCATCAAACACACTGAATATTCTGCAAAAATATATAGTCCAGGGTCTAACGCACAGTATATTGTTTCAATGTGGGAAATGGCACTAGATACATTCTAGATGTAAAGCAGTGTCTTGCACATGTTGATCATAATTCATACCTGACCCACCCATGTACTAAAAATCATCCACAACTGGCATTATTCAAGATCTAATTCTAAGGAGATCGAATGTTGACTTTACATCACGCTCTCTCTTTGCAGCACTGAAACTGAAAGCGAGGTCTCATGGTCCAGTAGCATCTGTGAACGACCGTCAGTAAATTGTGACCCTTTTGAATTAGTGCTTCCCTCCATGCAAACAAAGCTGCTCATAGACCCAACATAGAAGTGAAAATAGCCGATGCGAGTTCAGTTTGTTGGTATCCCTTGTGTTTAGTATTACCCAGATCAGTAACAGACTGGTAGAACATCATTCTGCAGCGGACTGTTGCTGCACACATGGAAGAAGGAACCGAGTCTCCTCACAGGGAGAACAGATTGCCTTCCCCGTTGCAGTAGGGGGCCGCACAGTTGTCAGACCAGGCCAGTTTATTGTTCACATGTACTCTCAAGGACTTCCTCTCCCCACAGATGGTGAGGGGAGTTGGGTGCCTCTTAATACACCACTGGTAATCTACCACCTGCTCCTTGGTTTTTACAATATTGAGCTGGGGGGGGGGGGACTGTTGTCAAGCCACCCTATACAAAGTCACCTGTGAACTTCTGTAGGTAGGTGGCACTTAAGCCGGCAGTCAAGAGTGCAGTAGGTTTGTTTTGTTTTTGTTTATTTATTTTCGTGTCATGTGCACACCTTGTGCCCAACCCTCATGGGTTTATAAGACACCATTTCACATTTGTAATTACAGCATGTTTTACATTACATAATTTATGCATTTTACAGCATGTTTACATTACATAATTCATAATATTACACCTCAGATGTATACAGAGTACTCTGTCTTCTTTCCCAAGCTTGACAGATACAATCTGCTACAACTAAAGTCCCTTTGGCAAAACATATCTCCATTTTTACATAGTCATTTAAATCTAGGAAATCCCCCACATATAGAAGACATCCTATTAACCAAAATATCCCTAATCCCAAGTCATCGTATTTAGAGCAGTAAAACAAAAAGTGAACTTCGTTTTCAATTTCATCTAGCACTAGACTAGCGTGTAGTGGGTGAACGGGAAATAAAGGTGACGGCACAGTTCCTTGGCGAGTGCCAGACAGTGTTGCTCACGACCAAGAACATCCTGACGGGCTGCCCTGCAGTCTGATACTGGCTGGATTGTATAGGAGATCATTCTCACAGTGCTGTGTGGCCTGTTCAGTTGCGCGTATATGCTCTGTGATACGGGTATAATATTATTTAAATGTAAAATAAATAAATATAAAAGGCATCTGCCACTTGAATTGAGGTGAGACTTGTCAGCCTTCTGATTGTTTCCTGACTGTCTAACCATTGTTCATGTTGAATTTGCTAAAACATCTTTTGGGGGAAAAAACTAAAAACAAACATGATATAACCATGCTGCATCTGTGATGTTCCTTTTTACGGACACCAAATTCAAAATAAGAGATTAGTGCACAGAATATCAATATGAACATGACTTTTCAATGGTAGTGGATGGAGAGAGAGGATTTTTGTCCAACCACGAAACGACAACCAATGGGTGCGACGAGGGGCACAACCACGGGCGGGACTTGACAAAGGGTGAATTGTGGGCACCTCAGAGGTACTGTATGGCATCATCCACAGCGATGATTGCACAGTATATGCAGAATGCACAAATCACCACTTTAACAATATTGTTTTGCTCCCACCTTCTATACATAAGCTGCATCCACATAATTCACAGGCATTATGCACAACACCTCACCTTGCGTACAATCTCGCACACTGCACATGCTCAAATGCACATGTACACAGAAGATACAGTGGGAAGAGCGCAACGTTATAGTGCCAGCAAAGACACTCTGTATCTCTTGTTACCGGTAACGATCCATGTTCCTCCTTAAGCCTGATGTGGGCACGTAGACTTGTGTTGTGATTGTTGTTAGTGGGACATTGTTGATGCACACATTGTTGAATGGGGGGGGGGGGGGGGGTGTGTGTCTATTTTAATTTCAAGAATCATTGTATATCGAAATGTAGACGGCAACATTGACTTTGTATCGTGTAATGATGCAAATAATCTGTATTGAATCATTTTGCAACGCAAATAATCAATTGCATCTTACTACTACTATACTTATATATAGGCTACTCCAGAGTCCATATAGCTACACTTGGCCTATCAATACATGTGTGTATTCTCTGTGTTTATGTCAAGGTTTGGGTTTCAAATATATTTGTCTATGTATGCATTTTCCAGATAAACACCGTTTACTTATTCATATCCATATTCATACATTTTACCTTAAACCTGCATTATCCACATGTTTCATGGTTACTGTATCTATTTTGAATCATTGAATCGTATCGCCATAACGAACCAATATCGTCCATGTATCGTCAACCATGCATCGTGATATGTATAGTATCGCTGTTAAAATGTATCGTTACACACCTAGTCTTTATGCAAATTGTGTGTAGCTTGCGTCAGAACTGAAATATTTGTTTACGTAATTTCAACTTTGTGTGTGTGTGTGTGTGTGTGTGCGCGTGTGTGTGTGGTTGCTTGCATTCGCATGTCTTTGTGGGAGTGTTTGCGTGTGTTTGGTTGATTGCACGTGTGTGTGCGTGCGTGGTTGCTTGTGTGTGTGTGGGGTTTCTTGCCTGTGCGCACGTGTGTGCTGTTGTCGGGGAGGATGCTTGAAGTGTGTGTGTGTCTGTGCGTGCGTGGTAGCCTTGCTGCACAATCGTACAGTAGTGTGGGGACCCTGGGGAATTGCTGTCTCAGTACATTCTTTGACATCTCTCTTTGTTTCTGTCTCCATCCCTCCCTCTCTTTCATGTCTCTCCCTCTCTCCATCCCTCCCTCTCTTTCATATCTCTCCCTCTCTCCATCCCTCCCTCTCTCTCCTCTCTCCCTCTCTGCATCCCTCCCTCTCTTTCATATCTCTCTCTCCTCTCTCCATTCCTCCCTCTCTTTCATATCTCTCTCTCCATCATTCCCTCCATCTCATCCTCTGTTCTTTGATCTGCTCTGCTACTCTGTGTTGCCTCTTCCTGCGGGAGGGACGTATGGATCCTGGTGCTGGCTGCTTTTGACGAGGATAAAAATTAAAAGCAAAAGGGGTAACAAACAAAAGCAACGAAGACAAAATGCACCGTGAAAGCCTGAGTGTTCATTGTTTAACTACAGACTTGCCGCACCCATTTTGAGCATGGCATTATAGGCAAGAAAATGTAAAGGGCTGTACAAATCCAAAGATTTTCAAAAAATAATTAAAATATTATCTATGCAGCTGAAGTTGATCTTTTTTGAACGTGGCAACAATTACACAGAAGTGTCAATGCTTCAATTGACACGGAAATGCAATGTCAGGTGGCACAGTTGGAAGTGCTGTCGCCTCACAGCTAGAAGGTCCTGGGTTCGATTCCCGCTGGGGACGCTGTGGGCGCTGGGGGGGAGTGCTCTCTCTCTCCTCCGCGTCATAAGTGCATATACCCGAGGCAGGGTTGGCGAAATGACCTTTCTGTGTGGAGTTTACATGTTCTCCCCGTGTCCCCTAGGGTAGATAGTAGGTATCCTCACAAAAAACATGCAGTAATCCTGGTCTCTAAACTGCCTTCCCCTGGCCGGCCAGATGGAGGGGAAAGGAACTGGTTGGAATAACGTGTTCCTTCCACGCGCTACGTCCAACCAGGGAAACTCGGACACCAAGGAGCTACTTTGACACTCATGCATGAAGGAATGCATGAGTTCAAGTCCGTTGCTCTCCCCAAGTTGGCGGAGGGTGTGTAGAGCCCAGGATCACATTAGATAATTGACACGGGGGTGAAGAATGGGTTACAAAATTGTGGGATCAAAAATAATTTAATAAAAAAAGAAGTGTCAATGCCATCCTCGCAGAGGGTTAAGATCCATTACTGGCCATAGATCACTTCCCCATCATTGCATTCTGCAAGCTAACGTCAACAGGCCAACCCTGACTTGTCATTGGTACGCCTTTCCTCTATACTTCATCTATAAATAATCATTCGACAGCTCCCTTTTTTACCTTGGTTCTCATGTCATCACTATTGCATCAGATCCGTCTTACTGCTTGACAGGGTTATTTACCCCAGTAGTGCCCAAAGCATGCTCTGCGTTCTGGAAAAGGGCCTCCCATGTTCTCGGCTCCCTCCCTCTGTCTGGAATGGACTTCAGAGAACTCTGAAACGGCAGGCCTTTTTTATCATTGATCAGATTGTAAAGCTATAGTATTCATGCTAAAGGAAGAGATGGGAGAATGGTGA
Source organism: Protomyctophum bolini (assembly GCF_963924005.1). Classification (NCBI taxonomy): domain Eukaryota; kingdom Metazoa; phylum Chordata; class Actinopteri; order Myctophiformes; family Myctophidae; genus Protomyctophum; species Protomyctophum bolini. The sequence goes on along the minus strand of NC_137883.1, from coordinate 7,167,815 downwards.
TGTTTTAACGTGTAGTGTGTGTGTGTGTGTGTGTGTGTGTGTGTGCGCGCGCGCGCGTCTGCCTTCATCACACGACAGCTCCCTATTATCTGTAATAGATTCCTACCTGCTTCCATGGAAGACCACAGGTGACAAGAGGAGTGAGGCATAGGGCTTTGGCTCCCCATGTGATTGGTTACCTCCTTAGGTAACCAATCACCTACCCTCCCTCTATACCACCTACTGTACCTATACTGTCTTCTTGTTCTTTCACTCTTGAGTTGAGTAGCTATACTCAGCTTTTTCTCGGCAGCTTTTTCTTCTCCCTCTCTCAGCAAAAAACAGCTCGGTCTGCAGTCTCTATAGCCTGTCTCCCCCACCTTGCTTTCAGTCTCTCTCTCTCTGCCTGTTATTATGTCTGGCTATAGTCTGATTTATACTTGGTTGTACAACAGCATATTGATAACCACTTAACCCATTCTGACCTGAGATCAGATTCATACGAGGTTTCCACTGGGGACACACTGGTCTGATTAACCCATTCTGACCTGAGATCAGATTCTAAAAATGTCAGTCGTTCTTCGAATTTTTCAAAAATAGCAGACCTACAAGCTCGTATCGCGCCACTCGGTGGCGCGATATGAGCTTGTAGATCTGCTATTTTTCAATAGGTAAAGCATAACATGATGCTGACACCAAAATGGGTGCCCGGTCAGAATGGGTTAATGAGCCCCTATAACATCGACATTCTGTTCAATCACCTCAATCTGAGCCTCAATTCCGAGATAAACGCGGCCAAAGATGGAGCTTATAACGGAAGTGGATAATACTAATAATATCTGGGACTTATATAGCGCTTTTCATGACGCTCAAAGACGCTGGGGCCAGGGGGGGGGGGGGGGGGGGGGGGGAACAAGAAAAAAGTTTGTTTTCGTAAGCTAGAACAAATCTGTTTTATATGGCACAAGGCACTGTTCCATAACTCAATTCGTACTTGACAATGTGACGCAAACGAGTGCAACAAAAATAAAATTGTTAACGTAGTCAGTTTAGATGAGAACGGGAAACGGGATTGCCCCTTTTTTTATTTTTACATGTCACCAGATTTGCTAAAGATCAATTCTTTCATTTCCTCATTTCCCACACTACCTCCCACTCTGCTTTCCTATCTATCTCTTTACTTCCTTATTTCTTCTTCCCTTCCTCTCTTCCCCCGCTCTCATCCATTTGTTCGTCTTATTTTGTGTTTCTCTATAGTCTATACCTCCCACCGTCCTTCCCAGTTCCCATACCTACCTACCTTGTTTAGGTGCCTGTGTATTCTTCCACTATTCTCCTCTCTTGAATGGTAAATGGTGCATTTATATAGCGCTTTTTTATCCAAAGCGCTTTATATTCACCCATTCACACACAGGAAACCATGCAAGGCACCAACCTGCACATCAGGAGCAATTTGGGGTTCAGAGTCTTGCTTAAGAACACTTTGGCACTAATGACTCTGGTCGAACTGGGAACACGGTTCCCATCCGGTTTTATTTCCTCCATTTAGATACTAACCCCCCCCCCCCTCTCATATATCGGTGTCTCTCTTGCTTGCTCTTCCTCCCTCCCTCCCTCCCTCCCTCCCTCCCTCCTCCACTAGAGAGGGCCGAAGACCTCTTGAGTGCCTCCTGGCTCATATGCAGAGCAGAACTGCGAGGCTGTTTGGAAAACAGAGTAACTGGTGACGGATTAAGAGATTTGAGTGATAATCTTCCACAGAGGAAGTGCCCCCTAGTCATGGATATGCTGTCATCGCTGTTATTGAAGACATCAGGGATTAAATCTGCAAAATGAGGGAAAGTTCAGCTGTGTGTGTGTGTGTGTGTGTGTGTGTGTGTGTGTGTGAGATTTTGTTGCTTTACACTCTGAAAAACCTCTTTTACCACCAGCAAATAAAGCAGTGTCTTTAGTTGCAGTGAAACTTTGGGATTTACAAACCCTCTGCCCATACCGGAACTGCAAATTAAATAATAGAAAATCATACAAAGCAACATTTATTTTTAACAAATTAAAATAAATCTCTGCATAGGAATGATTTACGTTGGCAAGATAAAAGTCATCTCGTCAAAGCACACCAGGCGATATGGAAACGTGCATTACGGCTAGAAACCTGCAGGTATTTCATCCTTTTTAACGTGTGATTTGAATTCACTCGGAGTGATATGATGGCCCATGGCCATGAAGTCACGTGACCAGACAGAACGCCATCAAGCATGCTGCGTTATTATTACACGGAAGAGAAGCGAGGGGCTCGGGAATGTGACCATTTGGTGGCATTTTGCGATTTTGTTTTCCAAATGGTATCGGTAAAATGTTTAATTGGTCCCCTTTGCCCTGTTGCCTCTGCATGTATTCAAGCGGGGCTTTGTTCATGGCATGCTCACTGTGTGGTTTTACGTGCGTGGGGCGGACGCATGTTCAGCTGTCTAGGTGCACCGACAGAGTTTTAGCCATAAAGTCCTTTGTTCATAGTAGCTACATTTTTCACATGTGTCACTCCAATGGCATTTCTCCCCTCACTATGTTCCCAGTGGGTGTCATTTGTGGTCCCAGGGAGGGAATGGCAATTGCCGCCCCTTGTGTTTGATTTTACGGGCTAAAGAAGCACACTTAAAAAAAAAAATGGTTGCATGTTTTTCGGCTTGCCGAAACCAAATTGGTTCTCTGTGGAATAAATTGTTTTAATACTCGACGAGATTACTGAAGACCTCTCCCATTCAGTGTGAAATGTGAATTCCGGACCCCTCGCACACGATGTGCCCCTTGCTATTTGCAGTGTTGTCGGCTCGTTTAAAATATCTTGGGCGTGCAACAAGTGTTGAAAAGAACTGCGGCAAGGGAATGCGTTTGTTCATGGTATCTGCAATCGCATATACTTTCGTTCTTATGACCTCGCCAAACTGTTTTTTTTTCCCCCGCAAAAAGTATGCTGCAGCCTTAAGGACATAGGGAGAATATGGAGGGGAAAACATGTCAATGCATTGAGGAGTATACTACGCACAAGAAGAATCTATAGAAAGTGAATGTATTAAAGTAGCTCTACTGTATGCGTGCATAATTGCATATACAGTATGCATATGTTTAAATGTATGTATGTATGTAGTGTATAGATGGATCCATGTCTGCGGGTGTGCATGTGCATGATTGTTTTCTCAGAAATGTTGACACTCTGGGCTGTATTTTGCGTGTCTTAAGTACCAGGTCTTATTCCCTAACTTGAGTAAACGAAAAACCTGGAGGCGTGATCAATGCTCTTTGGCCACTCATAATAGCCAAATGGCATTGCTCACGCCTCCAGGTCTTTAGTTTACTCAAGTTAGGGAATAAGACCAGGTACTTAAGACACGCAAAATACAGCCCTCTGTGTCAAGGTGCTAATGGCTTAAAAGAAAGACGGGAACCATAACACTCAATGGAGGGGAGGTTGTGTGATCGTAATAATACGCACGCTCTGTTCTCTGTGATTTCCGTTTGTCAATAAGGCAGACTAATACACCTCATCAAGTCCACAGACCCACCGACCTCCCAGCATGTGTGGAGCGCATGTGACTGTATGCACATGTGCCATTTAGGCTAAATGTAGTTTTTCATTATCATCATTAGCATCCTGTCCATGATGCTCTGATTCATTCATCAATTTCATCTACTCCTGTATCTACTGTACACTTTCCAAAGTGATTCCCGCTGGGGACGCTGTGGGCTCTGGGGGCGTGTCTCTAAACTACCTCCCCCTTGGCCAGCCGGGGCGCCTGATGGAGGGGAAAGGAACAGGTCGGAATAACTTGTTCCTCCCACGCGCTACGTCCGGCCGGTGAAATACATAATAATAATAATACGCGTGCATGTTTTCTGTGATTATAGTTTGTCAATAAGGCAGAACTAATACACCTCATCAAGTCCACAGACCCACCGACCTCCCAGCATGTGTGGAGCGCATGTGAATGTATGCACATGTGCCATTTAGGCTAAATGTATATATATATATATTATTTTTTTCTCCACAAGATATCATTAGCATCCTGTCGATGATGCTCTGATTCATTCATCTACTCATGTATCTACTGTACCCTTTCCAAAGCCTTGGTTAATTATGTTTGCGTTGAAGGACCATGCAGAGCGGAATACATGCTAGTCGGTAACCAGAAGGCTCACCCCAAAACACGCTCGCCGACCCCACGCTCGGGCGGTTCTTGTTTTAGTTTTGTTTCATTCATTTGTTTTTACCGAGGATGACATTAGAAATACGTTTATGGGGCGCCCGCTATCCTAGTGGTCCAGGCGCATCATGCCACATATAGGCTCTGGCCCGTCGCATGTGCGAGTCTCGTTCATGATGACCTTTTCTGCATGTCTCTCCCCTGTCCCTCTCTCCCTCTTTCCTCTCCATCTTCCCTTGATACTATCAATGAAGGCAAAAAGCCAAAAACGAAGACGTCTATGGTTAGGCATAGTTTTACTGAGGTTAAGTTTAGGGTTAGGTTTTGGCACCGATTTACTCAGGTTAAGGTTAGGAATAAAGTTAGGCTTAGGGCATAGTTCAATGAGGTTACGTTTAGGAACACCTGGTAGAGACCGTTCCGAGGTCGCCGGATTTGCGTCCGGGGCGACTGTGTTTTTGTGGCGAGGTATTCTGTTTGTCTATAGAGCGTCGCAGTCCCGCCCCCTTTCATGACGACGCCAGGCCCAGGAAATGAATCACAATCGAGTCGTGACAAATCATGACAACACACACAATATTTTGGACCAAACAAATAATTACATAGAAGAAAAACAACAAAAAAAGTGTTGTAACCTGCCGTTGTTTTCTACTTTCTAATTCTTTGTTTGCCCCGAAAAATGTTGTTTGTTGTCATGATTTGTCACGACAAGAGTTGGCTTTGTCCGCGGCGTAAACGTCTTTAAATAAATACTTTCTGAAATGTCTATGAGGAAAATGAACGGAGAATCATTTCCTGGGCCCTGGTAGGGGGCGGGACTGCGACGCTCTATGCTCACCGCTTCGGCTTTGTCTTACGTAAACATTAACTAATGTAATGATTTCATGGCACTTCGCCCATTTTCAACTTCATCGTCATAATTGGTCCTCCCTAATGCACACTTTCCGTTTTCCACTATGCATCTCATTGTTGTGTTATGGCCAGTTCAGAAACATTATCTTGATGGGTGGTATGGGTGCTGGGGGATGTTCAAGCGCGCACACACACACACACACACACACACACACACACACACACACACACACACACACACACACACACACACACACACACACACACACACACACACATCCGCAGCCACACAGTACTCATGATTCTGGCAATATTTATTTTCTTAGTGCACCTGTAATTTTCTATGATTATTTGAAATTGCAGGTCCAGGTCCATTAGTGAGTCACAGTATCGTAATTACAGAAAATGTCAAAGGGCCGTTGAATGGGCAAACGTATAGGAAATGGAATGATTATACATTATCAATAATGTTGAGTGCAAGTGTCTTACAGTACAGTATATGTTCCAACATAACTTTATTACAACTGTCTTTCTGTATTGCCTATCTGGTCTAGACCCAAATAGATAATTCTATTGACTCCACTTTTTTTGGTTAACCAGATAATTGAGCAGCACATTTTCATATAGCCTACTACTGTATTATCAATCAATATATAGGAGTGAATAAAAAAATGTAATCGTTTTTTTATTGACCGTTTATTACTCTGATTAACCCATTCTGACCTGAGATCAGATTCATACGAGGTTTCCAACTGGACACACACTGGTCTGATTAACCCATTCTGACCTGAGATCAGATTCTAAAAATGTCAGTCGTTCTTCGATTTTTCAAAAATAGCAGACCTACAAGCTCGTAGCGCGCCACTCGGTGGCGCGCTATGAGCTTGTAGATCTGCTATTTTTCAATATAACATGATGCTGACACCAAAACGGGTTCCCGTTCAGAATGGGTTAAATCAGTAATATTAGCCCATCGATATGCTCACAATGTGTTGCTTCACAACAGGTTGAGAGGTTGTAGATCTGCTATATTCATGTCATTTTGATAAACTAGGGCGGTGCCCTTTGGGGACGATGCAAGTTGGAAATGCGACTCCAGGCACTGCACTCCCTGTGGTGGTGGTGGTGGTGTGGAACGTGTGTGTGTCAAATTTGAATTCGGCGGGGCAAACGGTTCTCCAGTTATGTGGACCACAGAGATGTAGTGCATTTATATTAGGATGGTGGGAAAAAAAACTAACCAATACATACTGCATTTTGCTCCGTCTCAGTCAATAACTTTATTTTTATTTATTTTTTAACTTTTTTGAAATAATTGATTCAATCGATTAGTTGGATTATAGGTGTCGCATGCCTATACTACCCGTTCTGTCCAAAACATTCTTAATACAAATGAAAAAGGGCCCACAGAGGGCATTGTGCATACAGTACACCGGCATTGCGTCCCGTCTTGAAATCAGGCTGAGAGGGCCATTACCCAGCTGTCCTTGGCTATAGGGGGACATCCATCTCTTCTTAAGAGGCGTGACATGGCCGAGTGAAGGTGATGGCGTTATGGATGAGGCCGGCTGACAGCACAAGGCAACGCGGGCCAGCTCCGTCACTCAGGGCAAAGAGTTGACGAGGTCTTCTCTCAGACAAGGAGACAGACCTTGGAAATGCAATGCAAGGCAAGGCTGACCTGAGTGATACCTATAATATGTGAAGATGTGGAAGTGCCCGCGGCATGCCAGAAGCTCAGACTGACGTGATGGATTAGAGCGCGCCGCGGCTGCATTAAAAGGTGCCGCTGAAATTGCTGCTGGCAGAAACGGCAGTTTGGGGATATTGTGGAAAACTTCTCTATTATGGTTAGTTTAGCGGTATTTTCCAAACACTGGCCGATTCATGTTTGTTTAACGGTTAATACCCCAGATGTCATTGTCAACTACTTATCAGATAATTGTTTTGCATTTATATAGTTTTCTTTTTCTAATGATACGTACATAGCTTGCGGAGTTAGTTCAGTCAGATATACTCGAGGTATGTGCTCAAGGGTGCATACTGTACATATACTCGAGGGGTTAATACAGTGTGCTGCATTACTATGTGGGTGTATTCAGTGTTTGCAAGTCTCTTGATTTTCTGATTCCATTCCGATTTGTCCCATTTTTACACGAAATCATACTGCTCTGCCACTGTCAAACAAGGCTTTCATACTCCATATATTGTTTGCCTGTAATTACATTTTGGAGCACACTTCCAAAAGCCCTTTTTAAGTTTTGCCCAAAGGGGGCACCACCAACGCAAATGGTATCACCGTATGTTAATTGTACAAAGGCTATTTTCCCACAGCTTTCCTCGTGTCTTGTCGGCTATACACCCCACAACTAACGCTGAGCGCTCCAAGGTGTGGTGGAGATCTGCGCTGCAAAAGGAGCACACTTTTATAGTTGCCTCTGAGATGTTACAGTACTTGAATAAATGATACGTAGCTTGCAGAGTTAGTTCAGTCAGATATGGAGGGTATGCACATGCTTAAAGTGAATGGCACATTGAGTGGCAAATCGAGTGGCAAAGTGAGTTTAACATTGTTTAATGTTGTTTAATGCAATCAGACTTTTCTGTGTGGATGTATGGGCTGTCAAGGCCAGAAAGTAGTAACTTCCTGGTTTGATGATGATGTCACGCGCATACCCTCTATACTCGAGGGGTGTTATGCAATGACCTGACATGTCATTCGCTGATGTGACAATCGGCTGACAAATTGGGCGGCCCCACCCGTGGGCGCTGCTATTTCTGTTATCTAGGGTTGTATATATCTATCTCCCTGCTCTTAATGGTTAATGATGGGTTGTGTGATTATTGTTCCGAGCAGGGAGCAAAATGTAGCATTCTATAATAAATATCTGTTCAATCTATTCGTGAGTTATCTGACTGGCTATTTTCCACAACTGCCAACCTGCTCGTCAGGGGCGGTTAGGTTCCAGTGCCTTGCTCAAAGACACTTGACGACCGCTGTACCTCCCAATGTACTGTATGAATGAATGGACCATTGTAAGCGCTTTGAGTACTATAGGCATACAGTAGTGCATAGAAAAGTGCTCTAAAATGCAATCCATCATTATTATTATTATTGCGTCCTGATCCACTGTCCTGTCCTGACTTGTCCTGCGAATGAATTGATGAATGAAAGACGGCGATGGGGAAATCCCACCGCAGGAAATTTGATCCTGTTCTGCTGTCCTGTTGATGCCTCATAGGAAAGTAGATTTTAGTCACAGGCGAGCGCGCAGCGTTTGATCTGCTCGGCCCATTCGTTTCACTGTATCCTACGTCTGAGCTGCTTACAGTCGGAGCACCAAAGTGCATGTGGTGATGATGCCGCAGCAAGGCGTTGGCAAGTCTGCTTTATTAGAAGCGACTTTGTGATTTGTTTTGTTTTTTTTCCCTCCAAAGTTGCTTGCAAATATTGGTGGGTTTGCGTTATTTTGGGCTTGTTTCTAAAGTGTAGTTGCTTACTTGGGCTTTTTTCCAAAATGTTTGTTTAAACCAGTGGTTCTCAAACGTTTTCATGTCAAGGACCCTTTACAGATCGGAAAATATTTTGTGCCAGAGACCGCCATACAAGATTTGTGTATTTAGAATGTTCCAAAAACATAATTTTTCAAGCTCACAACGCATTTGCAACGCATTGCTTTTTTTCCAATAGCTGATGCACTATACTGGTGGTTCAAAGTGCTAATGTGTGGCCTATAGTTGCTTGTTTTGGGCTTGTTTTCATAGACCTGGTTGCTTATTTCTCTCGCAAGATCTGGCAACACTGGCAAGGTGGATTTCTCACCCGTCAGCTACTTTTAGGGGTGTGATATAGTATTGTATTGTGATAAAATGCCTTTTCAGAGATATCGTATCGTGATACAGTGAATGCGTAATTGTGCATTCCATGATTTGCAGTACTATACCTTAATTTATACCTTTGTAAAACGACGGTTTTACAAAATGTTCTGTGACTCCTTTTTCTTTCAGTTACCTTTTGGTTGTACAGTTAAGTAACTTGAACAATAACCCTAAACAATATCATGATAATATCATGTACTGTATCGTGATACTGCTTGAAAGAAAGTGATATTAGTATTTTTACTCAAGTACTGTACCTGAGAATGATGTTGAGGTGCTTTGACAGGTTACTTTCCTTCTACGGTACAACATCTCGGAGGCAAATACTGTAGTTATTTTTGAGTGGTGCTAACCACTCCTTCACGCAGCAATGTGTGTATGTCTGTCTGTCTCTGTGTCTGTATGTGTAAGCACGGAAGTAGGCTATACTTTTTTGTTTTTATTCCACTGCCATCTTTAGACCTGTTGTGTGCTTGTTAATCAGCTTTTTTTCATTTCCTAGAACATTTTTCAAAAGTTTTGAAGAATTTCACCCTAAACGGCCACAATAATAGGGACCCGCCAGGTCCAAAGTGGTTAAAACAGAGCGTGGACAACGATGTGGAAATCAGGATGCACAGGGTGTTCAGTGTCGTCCAGGTGTTTTCGTACAGATGAATGGAAATTATTCCGGAGAGATAATTGTGATTAGCTGAAACGATTGTGATTATGTCATAAACTGCGACAGGCCTATACCAAGACACAAGCACATTATTATTATCATTATTATTATTACTATCTAGGTCAGGCAGCAAAAGGAAATAATTAGTTGGCGAGAGCCTCCCCTGTCAAAGAACCAGAGGACCCAAACGTCCTTCTCATCCCCTTGCTCCCGTTCTGCCCCGCTGACTTCCAGCTCTGCTTTCGCGGTCCGATGAGGTCGTGTTTTGACGGCATGACGTTGGCTTGTCATCGTGTGCACTATGCTCTTCCTGGTGGACAGAGCCTCGTCTAACCCATTCTGGGGCGGGAACCCGTTTCGGTGTTAGCACTACGTTATGCTTTAGCTATTGAAAAATAGCAGATCTATACAAGCTCATAGCGCGCCACCGAGTGGCGCGCTACGAGCTTCTATAGGTCTGCTATTTTTGGAAAAATCAAAGAACGACTGTAGAAGACATTTATAGAATCTGATCTCGGGTCAGAATGGGCTAAAGAGGAAAGAGGCAGATGGGGGTCTGGTTTATCTTTTTGAGAGCCCAGGGCTGATGTAATTGAAGTGGGCAGACAGAGGATGAGACGACCCCCCCCCCCCCCCCCTTCCTCGTGGAGACTCCACTCGTCCTTCGCTCCGCCCTCCTGCTAGGCAATAGAGCTGCAGTGTACTGACGAGTATATACTCACATTTCTCGAGTTGAGAGTAATCAATACTGCAAGTAACCAAGTCCAGAGTTCCACATTTAGTTGAGTAAAAGTACTAAAGTACTTAAAGTACCAAAAGTAGAAAGTAAGGATGCACCGATATGGATACACAACATGTTTAAAATAACAATTTAGCCAATTCTGATACCGATATACGTTTGTTTAGTTTTGGTTGTTTTTATTTCCCCCTTTTGTGCCAGAGAAACAAATACATATTCAATACAAGAAATACATACAGAACAGAACAGTACAGAATCTACAGTTTGGTAGACTATACAACCAACACACCAACATAGAATCTACAGCTTGGTAGACTACAGATAACCAACACAACAACATAGAATCTAACTTGGTAGACTACAGATAACCAACACAACAACATAGAATCTAACTTGGTAGGCTGCAGATAACCAACACACCATCATAGAATCTAGCTTGGTAGACTGCAGATAACACACCAACATAGAATCTAGCTTGGTAGACTGCAGATAACCAACACACCAACATAGAATCTAGCTTGGTAGACTGCAGATAACCAACACACCAACCAGGGTGCATACTGTGCCAGTATCATGCGCCATACAATAGCGGCTCCACAGGCTCATGTTGTGAGCTTGTAATGTAGATTGTCTATCTTCAGTGAAAAACACTGCACGCAATGAATTATATTAAGCCCTTAACAGTCAATATTTCATTTCAAGCCCCCCCCCACCCACCCACACACAGACACACTACGCCTACTAGTACTTCAAAGGTTTTCTTAAACTTGATTATTTATAACTATTACAGATGCATTAATGGTGCTATGTGTATTTTAAACATCTTAACACACTTGTACCACCTGCAATTATTCCATGGACCCAATAGTGTTGTGTGGACCACCGGGTTGAGAACCATTGCGCTAATGGAAGCAGCCGGCTACAGTCTTCATCAGGCCGCAGTGAATTATTCAGCCTCCACAGGGTCTTTCTTTCTACCCCAAATAATTTAAAAGCCTGTCGAAGCGCTCGGAGGAACAAGGCAGTGTTCCCCGAGTGGAAGTATTCCGAAGTTTGCCTTTTATATACTGTTTCTTTGCGTTCTTTCTACCCACCACCTAAAAGGCCCCGAGCAAAGACACATAAAGTACTCTGCAAGTCTGCCCGCAGTGAAAAGTGAAACTGATGAATCAAGGATGATTAGTGAGGCTGTTCTGACTGCAGAGTTTCCGATTTCTGAGTCGTACCACTCTGAACAGATACTGATGTATAAACCCCGCAATAATGTCCACTGATTATTAGTTGGCATGACGTTTAGAAAAAAAGTTGAACACCTTGTATTGTTCTTTTTGTCCACCTTGTTTTTGTGCATGTGATTTTCAGGATGCCCTAGTTAGAGATGTCGGCTTCGGACTAACAATGTTGACATTGCACTGATACAAGGAAGTATAGATTTACATTGAAACCAATCTGCGCATACTGTAGGGACCACCTCATCTTGTTGTGAGGGGGGGGGGGTGCGAATTGGAGGCCCGGTTCCGTCATGTTTTGCGGAAAGGCGGGACGGATTTATCAGTCCTTCTAGGTAGGTGCACTGGCAGGGATGACTGATTGGAATTCCATGGCCATATACATCACACTCAATCCCCGTCCACTCAGCAGAGAGTGGATAAATCACCTCGTCTGGGCCTTCCCTCAACAGGCCCCAGAAAGCCCTTAATAACAGGCCCGAGCTGTCTGCAGTGCCGGCCCCTGATTGTTTTGAGTGAAAACAGATGTTGGTTTGCTTGCTTCGCGCTGCGCAGCCTCCCTCCTCGACGATGAAGGAGCTGCACGGGCCTCTGTCACGCGGCCCGGGCCGCCATGTTGTTTTACTAAAACATCCGGCACCCACAGGGAGGCATGCAACCTGGTCCCCCCCCCCCCCTACTCTTTCCTCTTAATCTCCGAGTCTTATAACACTCTCCCCCGGCCCGAAGTCCCGGTCTGGCCTGGATTGTCCCGGTTTCTAGCTGGATGGGTGTCCCAACAAATGTCTTGTAAGGCACTATAGGGGCTCTATGTTAAACCCCTATTCCCTAAACTTCTTTGCCTTTTTTTTTTTTTTTATGTTTTGAAAAAGTTTGACAAATATTTTGGAATAGTTCAACTAGCCGATCTACATCGACACGTTGTGAGCTTGTCTATTTTAACTGTTCAAAAATGTTTTTCAAAATGGTAAAAAACAGGCAAAGAAGTTTAGGGATAAGGAATTTATCATGGATGAAAATAGAGAGGTGGGTGTGGGTGTATGTGTGTGTGGTGTGTGTGGTGTGTGTGTGTGTGTGTGTGTCAGAGAGATATTTTGGGTGTTTCACAATACTGTCACTCCTCCTCTCCCCTCTCTTTCATCACCTCGTTCTTTCTGTCACTTCAACCCACCACACATCTCGCCACAATAACAAAACAACAAGTTGAAGAAAATACATTTTTTTAACATTTACAAACACACAAACACCGCCTTCCCCTCCCCAATATACCCTCGGCCCCTCATAAAGCCCCACGAGAGAGTCTGGGTGAGCACATTCATGCCCCCGGGGGGGCCCCTGATGAAATAAAACACCAGCGCCGTGGCACTTTATGTGAGCCAAAAAACACCGGCCATGTTTATTACATCTGACCATCTGGGTTTTTACACGTGCATGTCTGCTGGACACAGCCATGCACTCACACATGCCTGGGTCAGGGGGTCCCGCAGTCAGCCAATGGCTTATTAGCTGCATTCAAGTTTAATGCCTGTGACACATGATTGCCATAAATTGCCCGAGCACTCCAGGGCTCAAAGCCGTGGAACAGGTAGTGTACCCACTCTCTCTCTCTCTCTCTCTCTCTCTCTCTCTCTCTCTCTCTCTCTCTCTCTCTCTCTCTCTCTCACACACTCACACACTCACACAAAAAAAGGGGGGAAAATGAAAATGTCCCGGGGAGACAAATGCCTCTACAGCGGGGGAACAAACCAACAGCGTCTCCCGCAGGCTCCTCGGTGACTGATATTCTACACTGATTTGTTTAAACAGTCTCAAATGTCCCCCACCGATCTCCACCCCCCCCCCCCCCCCCCCCCCTACCAGTTGCACACATGTGGTGAGTGTCCTCCGGGGTTTCCAGAGCAGTGTTCGAGTTGTCCCCCCCCCCCCCCCGCGGGCCCGAAGCCTTAATCAAAGCAGGACGGACGGACGGACGGACAGACCCTCGGCTCAGACCGGCCCCCTACCTTCTACACGCAGTGAAATCCTCAGTGTTCATTTAGCTCTGAGACGTGGTTTCAAGTGGACCCTTACTTATTTTGGAAGGCAATTCGATAAATTAAGATTGAGGATTTTTCACCGTGCACCCATGACGGACATGTGCGTGCACCCACCCACGCACGCACACAACTTCCAGCTAGACTGTATTTTTCCCGTTATTATTTTCGTGTCTACTCCCTCTCTCTCTCTCTCTCTCTCACGTCTGTCTGACTCAGGCACTCTATGGGACTCTGAAGTGTGTGTGTGTGTGTGTGTGTGTGTGTGTGTCGTGCGGCACAGCTCGGCCCAGCGTGTTCTGTCAAGTCAGGAAGGAAATATTTACCCAGCGCTAGTGTGAAGGGGTCGCGACCTCCGGGTCAAACTGAGGGCCGGGATGTGGGCGCTGTAGGTATGGGAATGTTTAAACACGTCACCCATAGGTACGCCAGTGTTCCCCCAGACAATGGGTCGGGACCCGTTTTTTTTTGGGGGGGGGGGGGTCATGCAACCATTTCTATGGGTCGTGAAGACTCAAGATTAAAGTAGGTCAAAACATTTTCTAAAATAAATATTTTCTTTTTGAAAAAAAAATCTAAATATATATTTTTACATTTTTGGAATATCCAGTAGTGCTAAGAATCTAAAATGACAACAGTTGCAACAGGTTCATGGGGTATGATATGAATGACTTGTAGATGTGCACACACAGTACAATGCATAATTATACTTTTATTAATTGAGTGTTAAGCTCAGAGATAGTCTATAGAATGGAATACCAGCACTCACTTTTATCCATTTAGGATTCTTTGTTTGTTCAAAGTTCACCCCCCCCCCAGCGCTCTACAAATGCAGAAATTAGCACTGAGGATTGCTCAACCAGATGTGGTGAGGTGAATTTGCTCCAATGTCCAATTATGCGCTAATATCATAAGTTGTCTTTGTAATATTGATTTATTGAAGGGTTTTACGATGCAGGATTATATGATTATTGGCCTACAAAACAGAATTAATGGAGCCTCATTACGCGGGCTATGATTTTGCTTTGAATGAGAAAAACACATGGTCAGTTGCTTCGCAAAATGACATACCGCTCGAGTGATGACGCCATGGGAACCGATTGTGTTTATAGCTATAACTGTTTTCAAATGACCTTCATTATATTTAATAATGAAAAGGATACAAAAAATATGAAGGGGCCATTTCATTTTAGGATTACCTAATGTAAAGGTTAACCTGACAAAATGTAGTAAAACAGTTTTTGTGTGTTGGAGAACAAAACGATGTCCCGTTAATAGAGGTAACAAGACGGGATCTAAAGGCTGTGACACAGCGTCTTTCTTGACGCGAGTCAATAAAGCAACCTTTCTACTCTCTTTGCCTGGTCTGTGCCAGTGGTTCTCAACCTTTTCTGGATCAAGCCACTTGAAAATCTCAAAAGGCATTGGTAGGCCCACCCACCCATCTTTTGTTTTTGTTTTTTAAGATTTTTCTTCTTTTTTGCTTTTCTGCCTTTTATTTATAGTTTCAAGTGGAGATAGACAGGAAAGAGGGAGAGAGACAGGGGGAGACAGACACGCAGCAAAGGGACTCCAACACGCAACGCGCTGTCACGGCCAAAGCCTATATGTGGCACGTGCCTGGACCACTAGGCCCAGCGGGCGCTCAGGCCCACACATCTTTAATGAATCAGGCATATGGCGTGTGTCAAAACCATTCTGAGAGGACTGTTGAGGTCACTCCTCAGGCCGCCGTTACTGTAATATTGTCATTGCTGTCGCACAATTAAAATGCACCAGAACAATGTTGGGGTGTGCAGCTCCTCTCCTCTCGACATGCTCCTCTCCTATATGTTGACATGCCCAAAATAGGGACACTTGTATTTAGTATCACATTTCCTTTCTGGGATTGGGTAAACACAGTGCATGGGCCTTCATCGAGGTTTGTTGTAAAAGAAAAGAAGTGGCACAACTCATAGCTACGATGCCATCCCACTACCAGAATCAGAATGGGGTCGACGTGGTGTCTGGTTGCTATATAGGGCCGAGCTTACCAGTCCACTCCACTTGCCTCCACACTTCCACTGACTATTCAAAAGTTCTAGGCTTATTACCTCAATGTCTTCACATATTGTACAGTTAATTATTCAGGCACATTTCAGCCACCTCCTTTGCCCAGGAGAGCCGCGTGTGCATAATGCGTGTGCGTGCGTGTGTGCTAGCTAGCGAGTTGGATACTGACACAGGCCATATCTGGGGACAACAAATGTTGGATGTCAAACCATTTGATTGGAATGTCTATGGGCACAGCTTGGTGTCCACAATAATTCGTTTTCACTGCAGTTTTGTAAGTTTAGACTTAACCCATTAAAACCAGGAAAGCATCTGTGTGTATATATTTTTTATTTTAACCACCACCAAGTGCCAAGGTGTGTAGCCCTGATACCATTCATAGGTATTACAAAGTAGTCTTGAATGTCAACAAAGTGGTGTGAACATGTCATTTTATTTAAAAAACAGTCAAAACAAAACTCTGCTACTGGTAGCATTATTGTGCAGGAAGGTTACCAGCGGCATGAGAAAGTCCCGATTTGGAATTCAGTCATGCAACACTCCGTCTCAATTGCCTTTTGAGGAATGGAAGAAAGCCAGGATTTCCTAACGCATGAGAATGGCGAGCTCTCAACAGATTGATCTCCAACAGGGGACTTATGTCCATTCTTTTTTAACAGGGAGCTGCCTAGAAAAGGAGGCTTGGTGGGAGAGCAGCACTCTGAGAGAGACTTCATTTGGTCTCGGGGGCAGCCTGTACTCTTATACCTGACCAGGGGAGACATACATCTGTGGGCCTGTCGGTAACATGGATCCCTTCTACATGGACGTCGGCATCGGTGAGTGACGTTGCAAACTTACTCATAACGTTGTCCTCTTTTTAACGAATGGCCCAAGTAAAAAAAAGTTCAAGGTTTTCAGGGAAAAAAAAGGAAATCCAAAACAAAAATATATTAAATGTCTTAATCATTTCACCAACAATGTTTATAACGATGTCTATTAATATATGAATAACACTGTCTGTCAGTTATGTAACATACTGTAATGATTAAATTGAATTAAATAGGATTAAACTTGGTCTTAGGCAAATTGCTTACTGACTTACTCCTGATGTCACAAAACCATTGACTTAGGCCAAAATAATCCAATTTATCTAATTTAGGCCAAATTTGGCCATTTTTGGCCTAAGTCACACTCATTTTACTGAAAGGGGAAGGATCAGCATGATCCTTTTCAATTAGGCGATTTTACCAGAGATCCTAGCCAGTGGTGCTGACTTAGGCCATTAGTTTAAGCCGGTGACGAAAATCAAAACGATGCCAATATCCACCTTTCCTTTCATTACTCTTGTACACAAGTCCTATAGGGCTTTATAAGGCCAGTTTCCAGTTCTGTGTGGTATACTGTACCTACAGTACCTGTACTGTTGAATCTGTAATACTGCAAACGCAATATGCTGAAATCCAATACATTACAGCAGGACATGTACAGCTTTAACCAGTGTAAGGGCTATTTATTACTGTAGGCTACTGTGCCATATGTCACTCAAAAACATTTACGCCTTACTCTGCTGCACTGTGTTGGGACATAACGCGTTACAATAACGCGTCACTTTAACGACGTTATTTTTGGCAGTAACTACAGTAGTACTGTAACTTTTTTTTCCCAGTAACTCTGTTACTGATTAGCCTCGGTCCCAGGCTTGCTTATCTGCGAGAAAAAAAAGCCTGGTCACAACATAAGGCAGAGAAGCTATCGGCGGATGTATCGTCCGGAATATCCGTCAGATATATTTCCCCCGGATACGATATTTTCCCGACCAATCACAACACTCGTTTCATTCGCGGAGAATGTAAACCGATTTGTAAAGCATCAGCGTCATTTCCTTGGGCGATACTTCCTGTAGTCTCGGCTAGAGACTGAGAAGAACGTGAGTCTATTTTTTTATGCAGCTGCCTGCAGTGTAGTGCGTGCGGTCTGGTGACGGGCTGTGGCGTGTGTGTGTGTGTGTGTGTGGTGCAGAGATGGGCTGTATAGTGCCGAGTTCCTGCGGGTGGGTTTGTTTGTTTACTAAACAAGACAGTGTCATGGCTGCGGCAGAGCTTCTCCAAATATATAGGCTATACTGTAGTCCTATGATGATGTTAGTCTCACTACTTCACTTTTGTCGAGCACAAAGAAAAGAACGTTTCAATTTAAGTTGTGTGGCTAACTAACTAACTCCCGCGGCAAGCGTGTGTTTGTTTTCGTCTGTGTGTGTGTGTGTGTGTGAGAGAGTTTGGGGCGGTTCTGAATGATGTCAGAACAGGCCCGCTCCATACAGTTTGGGCCGGTTCTGGACAACCGGCCCTGCCCTGTTGGGGGGGGGGGGGGTGTGGAATGCGTGTGTCGAATTTGAAGTCAGTGGGGCGAATGGTTCTCGAGTTACCTGGATTACAACAGTACACAAACACAGAGACTTGGTGCATTTATAGAACTCCCATTTATCATTTATCTGTGTTTGTGTGTGTGTGTGTGGGGGGGGGGGGGTCTGGGTTTACAACAGCATCCACAGTCCATTAAAATATATATAATATGCGGACACTTGTCAGAAAGTGGAAGGTTTTGTACTTCTACCACATGGAAGGTCAAGTGTGTTTGTATGCCAGGAGAGCCGTGTGCGTGCGTGCATGCGTGCGAGTGAGTTGGATACTGACACAGACACGGGCCACATTTGGGGACAACAAATGTTGGATGTCAAACCATTTGATTGGGATGTCTAATTGGGCGCCACCAACTTGGTGTGCACAATTCGTTTTCACTGCAGTTTTGTATACGGTTAAGTTAAGACTTCACCCATTTAAAACCGGCAAAGCATCTATATATTTCATTTTAACCACTTGAACTTTGGATATTCAAAAATAGCAGATGTGCGTGCGTGTGTGCACGTGCATGCATGTGTGTGTGTGTGTGTGGGTGTGTGTGCGCTCTCGCGTGCTGCTGTTGCAACAGCTATGGCGATTTCGGAGCCAGACGATACTTCAGTACTCCCACAAATGCTGGCAAATTGCAACTGTATGCTGTATTGCATCAGATGTCCCCGAAGGGGGAGCAAGCTTTAATTTTTCATCCAGCCAATCAGGACTATATAGGTCTCAAATTCATGAATACTCGTTCAAAGCAGGACTGTATGCATGATGTTTCAGTAACGGGTGTCTGCCCGTCTCTCCGGCTCTTTTGCATTTACAGGTTGGGATACCACTTTTATCCAATCAGGAGAGAGAACTGGATAGGCAGGTGAAATTGGAAGTGATTATAAACAAAGCAAAAAAAAAAAAAAAAAGAGGCAGTTTAGGAACACTGTAAAAATGTAAGCTGATAAATAAATGGGTTCTCAAACTTATCTCTCCTAATTGGTTGAAATTGGTGACCCAACCTGAAAATGTATTTGTCCGTTTACGAAAGTGCTGGAGAGACAGTTAGACCGCTGTTATACTGAACAAATTAGTATTATGCTATATTTTACTATATTATACTATAATGCTATAAAAAAAACATTTGTTTTAACAAAAACATCTCTTATACGATGAGGGGCATTGTAACCTGCCCGGTAGCCTGTGATGTTGTATAATAGTTTCAATTCACTTTGACATTTTCAAGGATCCATTGATATAACAACCGGCGAGGCATACCGCATAATATTGCAATAACTCCGAATGTTTCCTAAGCTATGTCCTATTTCAACACTGTCTCTGCAAACCCCATGGAGTCGCCAAGTTGTAAATCACAGCTCTACAGAGGGGGTGGTGTTGCTGCAAGATCTTGTAATATTTGCTAAATATCTCCAACTTGCAACTTCAGTCTGTGCCGGGGGTTGGCAAGATATGGCCTGAAAATGAGTGCCGGCTGCTGAAGTGCTTTTTGGGGATGAGTTGTAGGGCATTATCAGGAATAAATTGAGTCACATAACTCTCAGATAGATTGAAAACATTTATTTATGAAATGTAAATACAAATATACATTTATTTGATCTCGGTGTTCAAGTGTATTACTCCCTGCTCAGCATATTCAGGGCTCTAATTTGTCTAAACCCCCTTATCCTTAAACTACTGCCTTTTTTACTATTTTGAAAATATGTTTTGAATAGTTCAACTATCGATCTATAACGTTCTATAAAGACACATTGTGAACTTGCAGATCGGCTGTTTTAACTATTCAAAAATGTAAAAAAAATCCAGTGGTGGAAAGAAACTAAGTACATTTACTTAAGTGCTGTTACTGCTGTACTTTTTGAGGTATTTGTAATTTACTTGAGTATTTCCAATAGTGATCCAAATATTGTTCTTTTACTGCACTACATTTATTTGACAGCTTTAGTTACTTTGTAGTTCAGCGGACAGCAGCATGCTGCCGCTGAACCGAGTCCAATCTGGGTGAAATTCACATTGGAAAACTGCGCGGTGAGCCCGGCCAGGACAGAACACGGCCCGGCCCGACTGGCTTTTATCTCTAATGCATTCTATGGTTCACAGACATGCCAGTCTGACAGACAGACAGCCAGGTGGAGCGAGATCAATTCGTGGCGGTGACGACTCGCCACGACCTATTTTTTTACGCCATGGCGTATTCTTCATTTTCCGCCATGACAGAACAGAATCCGCCGTGGCGAGTACAGAATCCGCCGTGGCGACGACTCGCCACGACCTATTTTTTTACGCCATGGCGTATTCTTCATTTTCCGCCATGACAGAACAGAATCCGCCGTGGCGAGTACAGAATCCGCCGTGGCGACGACTCGCCACGACCTATTTTTTTACGCCATGGCGTATTCTTCATTTTCCGCCGTGGCGAGTACAGAATCCGCCATTGTTTATTTTTTTTTTGCGTGCCATGGTGCAGGTTTTATTGTCCTATTAGTACTATTCTCGGAATTATTTCATCCTCTTCTAGCGTAATGGTTAGCGCTCTCGCCCCTATAGTCAAGGCACTGTGCCGACGCAGGTTCGATTCTTGCAAAAAGCAAAGTTTTTTTTTTTTAAGTTATTTTTTTACCCGTACATACAGTGTGTGTGCGTGCGTGCGTATACAGTGTGCGTGCGTGTATGTGTGCGTATACAGTGTGTGTGTGTGTGTGTGTGCGTGCGTGCTTCATCGTATTTATTATTATTACCTGCATATTAATAATAATAATAATAATAATAAATACGATGAAGCACGCACGCACACACACACACACACACTGTATACGCACGCATACACGCACGCACACTGTATACGCACGCACGCACGCACACACACTGTATGTACGGGTAAAAAAAATACTTTAAAAAAAAATACTTTGCTTTTTGCAAGAATCGAACCTGCGTCGGCACAGTGCCTTGACTATAGGGGCGAGAGCGCTAACCATTACGCTAGAAGAGGATGAAATAATTCCGAGAATAGTACTACTAGGACAATAAAACCTGCACCACGGCACGCAAAAAAAAAATAAACAATGGCGGATTCTGTACTCGCCACGGCGGATGCGTGCGTATACAGTGTGTGTGTGCGTGCGTGCGTGCGTGCTTCATCGTATTTATTATTATTACCTGCATATTAATAATAATAATAATAATAATAAATACGATGAAGCACGCACGCACACACACACACTGTATACGCACGCATACACGCACGCACACTGTATACGCACGCACGCACACACACTGTATGTACGGGTAAAAAAATAACTTAAAAAAAAAAAAAAATTGCTTTTTGCAAGAATCGAACCTGCGTCGGCACAGTGCCTTGACTATAGGGGCGAGAGCGCTAACCATTACGCTAGAAGAGGATGAAATAATTCCGAGAATAGTACTAATAGGACAATAAAACCTGCACCACGGCACGCAAAAAAAAAAAAAACAATGGCGGATTCTGTACTCGCCACGGCGGAAAATGAAGAATACGCCATGGCGTAAAAAAATAGGTCGTGGCGAGTCGTCGCCACGGCGGATTCTGTACTCGCCACGGCGGATTCTGTTCTGTCATGGCGGAAAATGAAGAATACGCCATGGCGTAAAAAAATAGGTCGTGGCGAGTCGTCACCGCCACGAATTGATCTCGCTGTCTCTCCAGACAGCAGTCACTATAGGGATAATTAGCCCTATAGAAAAATAGAAGTCCACATTATGACATCAGTGCAATTCGGCCAATCATAGTTTTAAGCCAGATCACCTTAATTCATTATAATATGGGCAAGGGCAACTGTGTAGGCTGTCGGCTACTACATTGATCTCATCATGAGATCATTCAAGTTTGGTGCCAAATGTCCCATCATATGAAATGAACCTGCACTTACATCTGATAAAGAGGATATAGGCTACCCGCCGTTTGAAATTAGGCCTGTACGTGTCCATGATCAGAACAAATCCATTCTCCACATGGCATTCAGACAGATGACAGTGAGAGATGATACTAATCTAAAAGACTGACTTCCCCGCATGAATCAATGCAGCTCGGATATCTATTTTACCTCTGCAGGCGAGTGTGCAATTGTTCAATAGAAATGTCTCTTTATAGGTATTTGCCAAGTAGGCCTATAGGCTATAGCCTTGAGCTTGAACTTAAATCAATAAATTAACGAGTTGGTTATGAGAGTAGCCTATACTTTATAACGTTCAGTTCCGTTGACATTGCTGTCAAATTAACTGTTCTACAAGCTTATGCATCGCAGAGCACCGCGTTCACTGGACCAGTGCATTTGCAGGCTGTAACGATGACGTATTTCGATATTTCCTGTTGCCTTATATGGTGTGTAGTGGGCGTGTGGATGTGCCATTAAACCAGGCGACATCAGGCAAATCGCTTGGGAAAGAGGCGGAACGAGATACACAGGCGATCCAGCACAAATGCACTGATTACACCTTACTTACTTACGCCTATCGCCCAACCTTGGGCATAGGCCACGGCCAAATTTCTCCAGGCATCCCGGTCCAGATCTCTTCACGTCTGCATCTAGGTCACCAGGCCGCCAGGTGTTTCTTGGTCTGCCCCTTTTCCTTCTCCCCTGTGGGTTCCTTATCTTGTGATAACTAGATGCAGGCTTGGGTGTGGCCAATCCATCGCCGGCGTCTTTGTAGTATTTCTTCTTCCACAGGGTTGCTGCTTGTGTTAGGTTATACACCACCTTCACTGAACTAGACGGGGGGATTGACGGAGCTTGATCGGACGGATACATACGATATCATTACACCTGTGCGTACATTTTCGTTTGTGAATGAGGACCCATGAGTGTAACTGCTTGGCCTAGTAGCTTTGTGTATACAGTACATCAATTTGAAAAGGGTAAAAATAAATAGCCGATCTACAAGCTCACAACGTGACCTATTGTGATTGTGAGCTGGTAGATTTGATTGATATTTTTGAAAATAAATTGAAAACTGAATTGAAAATTGAAACCATGCGCGAACAGCAAGGTGGTGCAGAAGGAGAGGCCAACCAAAAAAAAAAAATCTGAATATTTTTCTCTCGTTTGATAACGGGCTACGTTATATTGGCCCGACCGGCGATATATGGACCTGACTAGTCTACAGCAGCACTGAGGATTACACACAGAAGTCTGAACTTTTGACTGGTCTATACATTACATAGCATACCTGGCGGTGAAGTCACGCTGAGTCATCCTGCTGTGCAGTACACTCACAGAGCTGTTTGAAACATTCTAGTATAATTGTCATGCAGGACGCCAACACCCTTGGACATGTGGACATTATCACACAGACATCTTCGGTCAGCACATCTATATGGAAACCGACTTTATGTCTTTTTGCATATTTGAGGAAATCTTGTGCCAAGAGAAATGTGCATTTCAAAACTTTGGCCCCCCTTTTCAGTTCAGGTTAAACGGTTTTATCTGGGCGGTATATACTGTACTGCACTGTGCATGTGTTACAAAAATACAGAGAAGGGGATGTGACGGCAAAAACAATGGCTGGATGAAAGTGATGTATATCCCGTTACCGCAAGAGTAAAGAATCCACGCTTCATGCCGGCTCACCTCTCACCCTTCGGCTTTCTTTCATCTGCTGTAGTTCTCTCATACGCACACATTAAACCCCCCCCCCTGTGTTCATTTCAACCCTTCGGCGTGTCCACCTCGTGGCCCATTTTCACACTGTCAGAGTTAAATTAACATTAAGGATTCTACTGCGTATACTCTTCCCTTCCTTACTGTCTGCTCTCTCTCTCTCGCGCGCGGTTGCCTCAGTGTGTGTGTGTGTGTGTGTGTGTGTGTGTGTGTGAGCGTGTGTGTGTGTGTGTGTGCGATGTGCCACGGGGTGGTGGGGAGGTTGAAGGTATTGATCGGAGGAGCGCGTGACGTTGATGGGCTCTGACAGCCCGCCGTGTGGAGCCGGGCTGAGTCAGGGAGGAGCCTGCTCTTCCCTGCCGTCTGCGAGGGCTCGGGGTCACCCTGGCGCTGGTCCGCATATATCCTCCTTCTGCACACGCATGACTGCTCCATGCGAGACACATGGCTGTGCAGGCAGCAGCACTCTATAGAGGAGAAGCTAGCTACAGTCCAGTATGCACATAGAGGTCTGCTTTAGAAGCAGAGGTGGAGAGTACAATAGCCGAGCACGTTTATTCAAGTATACTAATCATAACTCGCTCATTTTTTGCTCATTTAAAAAAATTCAAAATACCATGTAAACTACGAAATTCGGGCTTTCATTTGGTATATAGGTTGTGTAGGCCCTCTGTACGAAACGGTATCAAGTGAAAAGGAAATGTCAGGGAAATCGGTTTATAGTGTAAAAGATTGGATATACGTCGTTCAAATACGGCCGTTAGCACTGTTAATTCAACATCCGGTGAGGGGAGGATACGGATCGTGTATGTATTGTGTATGGAAATCAGCGCATACAGTGGGTGGGCTTTAGACCGGATGTAAGCCTTGCACACTAAATAGAAACCAGGCATGTCACATTCTAACTTCATTTCAGTTTACCAAACTATAATTATAGTGACGGTGTGAGCGCACGTTATTGTATAACAGCCAGAGCCAGGCGCATTGCTCAGAGTCAGACGAAATACGACATTAGAGTTATATATTGTCATTTTTATATAGAGGGGGAAACATTATATATAGGCTACTCGTGTGTTATCGAACACAATGCACAATGTACTGTAGGATGTATAGCATTTATTCATATTATACACAAGTAATTTAATTGAAAACAGCCTTTGACTAAGAAAGGAAATATATTGTTTCCGTTTCGGGAGAAAGAAAGTCATTGCATGACAGCGCTTTGTGAGCTGGCAGATGAGCCATTTTCAGGGGGCCACCATGATCAAGTAGAGTGGGGGAGAAAGGGGGACGTCGGTCGATTTGGCCGAAATAGCCAGACTGAGTAGGAGTGAATTATTTTCAGACATGCTAGTGTTAAAACCCGTTTAAGACAGGAATCCCTTTTGCTGTTTTGACCCTTCTGGACGGGAACCCTTTTGGTTTTTAGTAAATCTTTAATAAATGAAATAAATGAAAGAAATGGAGGTGTTTTTCGGCCTCAATCAGTTAAGTTTTGAGGTACAGTATTTGTACTTTACTTTCAATTGTTTTACTTCTACTCCACTACATCTCAGAGGCAAATATTGTACTTTTACTCCACTTGACACCATTATTTTGAAACTTCAGTTACTAGACTTTGTATATTTTTATTATTATTATAAAAAACACGCTAACCACTTAAGCCCCATTTCGGCCATTTGAAAATAACAGATTGTGAGCTTGTAGATATGCAGTTTTCTCTTTTAGTTTTGGTACTTAAAGTACATTTTTATGCCAATACTTTTGTGCTTTTACTCGGGTACATTTTGAATTCTGGACTTTTACTTGTAACAGAGTATTGATACTTTTATCAAGTACAACATTGGCATACTTTTCCCACAACTGTTTAGAAGTGAGTTAAGCCAAAACATACGGTGGAGGGAACATATAGGGCTGACCCCGGAAGACCATAGATGCTATATAGGGTTAGGGTCTGTTGCTGTGCGCGCTATAGCTGTGGGACAACTGTCATGGATGTTGCCGTCAAATGGCTGTCAAAAAATGTATGCTGAGTGTGTGTGTGCATGAATGGTCATGTGGCCTGCATGCGCATTTTCAGGCGTGGAACATGCGTATGAACGCTGATTACTGCTGACAAGGTGCTAAAACTAGCATGTGGACGGAGACGGTCTTTTAAAACATGCATAGAGGCAGTGCATGCTTCTAAAATCACATGAGTAAATGGTGGCTTCAGGTGAGCTTAATGCTCTGTCTGATTCAGTCTGTCTGATTGATGTCGTTCAGTTGAGATGAGATGTACTCGATGGTCCGTCACTTTAAGATCTCAATGCCCACCGTACAGCAGCCGTTCACCTTTGGGACCTATTTCTGGGTCACGGACACATTTTGTATTTACAAAAAATGTAATAAAATGTCAATTTCAAAAGATTTTATAAAATGTAAAAAATATAAATGAATTAAATCCATTAAAAAAAAACACACACGCGCACAACGCATTGCGATTCATAATCGATTTCCGGTAAGTTCGGGTCCCAGAGAGAGACGACACATTTTGAGCCGAGTACCCGGCAAAGCTTTTGCGTCTCAGCTGAAATGGTTTGGGAAAACAATGCTGTACTGTACTTGGTATTCATCCCTGCACTTCCTTTAGTTCAGCGCGGCGCTGTTTTTGACAGGTGATTGGTATCGCTCACGGCTCGCACCCTGATGATTTATTTACAGGGATTCTACTCCATCTTAACCACTTAGTCCCTATTTCTTATACTTCAGCTATTCGCCACATATGGCCGATCTACAAGCTCTCAGTGTCTTACGATACGAGCTTGTAGATGGGCGGATCTGTAATCTACAGATCTACTGTTTGAGAATATCCAAATATATTGTCTCGTGAAAAATTGTCAAAAGTATACAGATACAGAAAACATGAGCTTAAGTAGACCTGCTGCTTTATTTGGCATTTTTTGTAAATAAAAGGAAACAAAACTGCATTTTTGGCGGAATTCTTTGGAAATGTATAATTTGGAGGGGAAAAAATAGATTTGTATTATGACATGCCCAAAATAGCCAGTTATTAATGACGTTGTAATGGAATGGATGTTCTAAGGGGAATTGATATTAAGTAAACTGGTACCACTATAATGTACGTGTATGTACAGTATGTCACCACAAGCTGGTGTTTTTTTTTCCCTAAGAAGTGTTGACCCATTGGTGTTCTGAATGATTTTCTAGCGTATATATAGGCTCCAAGCTCTGGACTCAGCCTTCTGGACACTTTGGGTGTTCTGCTTTTGGATTTAGTGGCGTCGAGAGTGATTTATGAGAAGCAAACCTCGTAGCATTGGCAGTGCCGAGGCGCTGTGAGTAATCTCACAATGTGTACTATCCAAGGCCCCAAACTAATGAGCTGGATTGGCTGAAAGCTTTCATCAAATCCACTTTAAACACTGTAACCAGTGTTTCAGCCCGTAAGAGTCACTCGGCATGACTTGGTGCGTAATGATCTCCAAATGTGTTTTGTTTGATTATGCCCTTGCGAGCACACACACACACACACACACACACGCCTGCGGACGCATGCGCCCGCAGGCCCCACACACCAGCACGCACGCAGGCAAGCACACCGGCGTGCGCACACACGAACGAAGCACCCACACACACCCAAACACTCACGCTTTGACTCTCTCTCTCTCTCTCTCTCTCTCTCTCACTCTTTCCCCCCCTCTCTCTCTATCTTTGGCTGCACTCACACATTCGAAACACAATGTTTTTTCTCTGTTCTGGGGGGCGGGGGGGGGGGGCGGCAGAAGAGCTCACAATTAATTTCCAATGGGAGTCGCATGGTTTTGACGAAACAGTCTTGATCACACGCACGCACACACACACACACACACACACACACACACACACACGTTCTGTGTTTCTCAAAACTTACATTCACAATCTCTTTTGCGTAATAAACGAGAGTAATTTGAGAGGGGGGGGGGGGATCAAACCTCTGGTAAAGAGCTACAGTATGTTGTAATATTTTGTAATGCTGTTTTCTGTATGGGGACTACAGATGGAAAATTAGCATTCTCGCAGCATTTTATGTGTGGCGTTCATAATATATCCATGTCCCGTCTAAATAAACATTGTATAAATAAAGAAATACATGTCAGCCAGAGGAAGACACCTTGAGATTGATTTCTTTGAACGTCGACCATTTATTTAGGATACTTTTGGCCAGGCTTTTAAAGGAGGTTTCGAAGAATGGATTTGAAAGAAAGCAGCACATTCGGATTTTCTTTCATGCCACTAATTCTCGTAATGTTCATCTGATCAGAAACATTGTGAAATAACTAAGACATATTCTTTGATCCTTATTCAGCTGCCTGCACCGCAAGAAAACCATTAACAACAGTATTGTCTGCTCAAATCGCTACTTGTCCAAAACATCAGCACGTCTTTGTTTACTTGTGGTGTGTGTAGTCTAAGGAACTGAAAAGGAGAGAACAGAAGAAAAACACTGCAAATATATTTCACTTCAAAACTAATAAAAGATCACATTAAATCTATAAACCAGCTGAAAATGGAGCACGTTAATGATAAATGATGACTTTCCAATCCATGTTTGGAGGGGGGGGGGGAAACATGGGCAAATAATTATTAACGAAATGAGAAAACAAGTAAACGAATAACGGAAATAGTGGTGTCTGTGGTGCCCTGACATTCGCTCGACTGCTCCCCCTTCTCCTTTTTTTTTAATAGGACTTTGAGCTTTGTTTCTGCGTCAATGCCTATACTATAGCCTGTGTGCTGGTAGGTGACCACGGAGGTCAGTGGATGAGCAGAGCAGGCAGACCGATGGAGCCATCATCAGCATGAGGGGTCAGGGTCAGAGAGAGAGAGAGAGATGGGGCCACACAACCCTCCCTCCCCGAGGGACCAGCAAACTCAGATCCTCTTTAACACCTGCATGAAGCACTTCTGTTTGCAAGAGAGTCTGTGTGTGTGTGTGTGTGTGGCTATAGTCTCGTGTAGCCTGCAGACAAATATTCCACAATAGGCCTGACGTCGAAATTAAAAAAAATTGTTTTCTAAATCTGAAAGATTTGAGGCACATTTTAACGATAAAAAAAAAAATAGCAGATCTACAAGTTCTATGAGCTTGTAGATCTGCTATTTTTAAATAGCTAAATTATAACGATGTATGTGACCACCAAAAGGGGTTCCCGCTCAAAATGGGATCGAGTCCGGAGCTACACCTCCTGAAATCTGTGTAATCGTTCACAAAAAAAAAGAAATCAAATATCTTTTACATTTTATTTATTTTCTGCTAAAGCAAGCTACATATTATGCTTAGATGATTTCGATTTATATTGGGATAGATTTGTGCGACTGTGTAAAGACAAACAGAAGTGTGCAGGGAGGAGGCTTCACTTCCGTTTTTTTTACTTTACTTTACTCATGATGATCGGAGCTTCCGTTTCTCCAGTCCATGGCCGTATGACGGAAGTATTTGAAAATTGCGAGAGGCAACAGTCTGGCAACGCGAGAGACTATAGTGTATCACTGACAACTATGACTTTTGCGGCTCTGAGTGTATGAACATCTCCAGAAGCCCAGACCGGAGTGCATGACATATGTTCTGTGGATATATAGTCTTACAGCTGCAATCCATAAGATTTATGTCCTTCCCATGATTCGAACCCGGGTCGGAATTTCTACCGGTGAGGTAAGAGACATAACCTCACTGGTTATGTGTCCCACCCCCCCCCCACCTGCTTGGATGGGGGGGGGGGGGGGGGGGGGGTGTTGCACGTTGAGCTTCAGTCAAATTCAATTCCACTTGTTGCAACCTAAACGCAGGGTCAAAATCTCTCAATAGTAGAGCAGAGAGAGGCCCTTTACTTGTACTGTACTCTACCATACAGATTGATCAACAATAACATTTTATATACGCAAAAAGAATATTCTGGGTTACAGCTTTAATGCGCTGAAAATCAGTGGAGGTGTCTGCAGAAGATGACAGTTATTCCTCCGACAGTCTGTTAGTCTATGCACAGCACAGGAAGGACACCCAAGACAAACAAGACAAGTAAAGGATATACTGATGAGAACCACAGGGCTCAAGGCTATAGTATGGACCCCCCCCCCCCCCCAGCCAGGTCGTACGTCCGTCGATGACTCTAAGCAGCCCTGGGAATTAGGGGAAAGAAAATCATTCCAAAACTGACAAGGAATCAATAGCAATAATGGCAGCGCCTCTTGTTTGGCAGTGACCTAAAGCAGACAAATGAAATACACAGAGGGAAGGGAAGTCTTCCAACAAGTCGGAGGCGTTGCGCGGTGGGGGCGGCGGCTGGGGGGGCTGTTTCGGCTGAAGGACGTGCAGTAAATCCTGCAGATCAGTTTGACGAGCGGATGTTTATGAGTTGATTTATGACTCCTGTCTCCCCTCCCCCCCCCCCCCCCCCTCCGTCTCTTCTTTTTTAGTTTTTATTAGAATGGTGATAAATAATGCATTTTAAAAATGAGACTGTGTCCCTTTTGTCTTGATTGACATTTTAACCCGTTGCGCCTCCCTCTCTCTCTCTCTCTCTCTCTCTCGCTCTCTCTGCGACTACGGAGTATACGGGAATGCCTTGAATCGAATCTAGTCCGTGAGAGACTATAGCTGTGGCCTAATCAGGGACAGGGTCGTTAACATAGACTTTGCACTGGCAGTCAGTGAACAAATATTTGATTTGTTGTTTGTTTAAATTGATTTTCCTTTATAACAGTTTACAAAGACCAAGAGCCTCAACACACAGTAACTCACACACACACACACACACACACACACACACACACACACACACACACACACCATGGTTAACTAGATATTCAGTTTAAGTGAGACTGTACAATCTGACACACTTAATCAAGGACATATCTTTTAATGGCAAAAACCCAGAGGGACGGCGAATGGACCTTTCCTAATTTATCTTGCTCCTTCATCAGCAACATGTGGCACACGGTGGCAGTGATGGTGAGGCCTGGATAAACCTGGATAAACGGGGATAGAGCAAAGTGGTGGGGGTGTGAAGAAAAAGACCGATGACGGAATGGAGAGTTTGAGGAAAGGAAAGTGGAGATATAAAGTGGATATAATTCAAGCAAGCTCCATGCTGTTTGGCAGCCATTCTTAGAACACCTTGCTCAAATGTTACACTGACTGAACCCACTTAATTGCATTTAGTCTGCATGCAGCATTTGTATGTTGTATGTCCTCCACTTTCCATATGATTTATACTTACGTTCTAGGTTAGCAGTGTAACCTACTGCAATGACTCATTGTTTTGAAATCATGCCCTATACTCTCTCTTTTTCCTTTTTTGTTGTCTTTTAATTTTTTTGTTTCTCTTTTTGTTTTTAATTCCTTGATCTGTCCTTTTTATACACTAGAGATACAGTACGCCAGTGTTGATTTCGTCGAGACGGAAAATGTTTGTAGACTACCTTTTTTCACGGACGAAAACTAAATGGAAACTAAATGAAAACTAAAGACTAAATAAATTGACAATTTCGTCAACAAATAAAAACTAGTCTAAAATGTTAGGCAGGGACTAGTGGACAAGAGATCCAATATAAGTCATTTTACACTTGGTTGCATGCTGAAAATAGCCGATCTACAAGCTCACAACGCGTCGCAGCACCATCGAGGCCCACCAAAATACATTTTAGTCTACTCCATCAACTGTAGATTTAGTCGACTAAAATCTTATGATATTTAGTCGACTAAAACTAGACAAACACTAAAACATTCCAGGTGACTAAAATGTGACTGAAACTAAAATGAAAACTAGACTATGACTAAAACTAAAATCCAAATGTTCTGCCAAAAACAACACAGTACAATACACAGATAGTGTATGAGACATGTGACGAGGGGGGGTGGACTGGTGAGAATAAAGCCCCAGTAGAGATTCACTGAATCCCCTACAGAGCGAGAGAGCAATTAGTCACTGCTTGTTAATGACTCCCAACGAGGCCCACGTGGCGTGGCCCAGCTGCTGCCACTGATCCTGTCCTTATTTGATTTAATGTCCTGATGTTGGGACTGAGAGGAGCACCGCTGCTCCTCAAAGACTGGAGGGAGCTGCTCGCTAATGGAAGAGGAGCTGGTCGTTGATATTTCAATTGAATTCTAGACCGTTACTAATGGGTGAATTAACACTGATTGTCTCCACCAGGCCGAGTATGTTTTGCACTCCGTGCGTGTGTCCGTCCGTCAGTCTGTTAACAGCTAATCTCCGGCACCGTTAGCGTTAACCCGGTTGATGCCACATTTTGCACAAACACTGTCCTATAGTTGCCTGCGTGCACTGTACTCACACAACAGACAGGAGGAGTGCAGGGCAGGCCTCAGGAAGGACCCTTTGAGACTATAGGACAAGACAGAAGAATATCTTAAGGACATAAAAAAAGGAATATAGCTCTAAGAAACCTGTTATAGCGCCACCAGGAGGTCGACTTTTGAAAAAACATTTCTTTTTTATATTACTCCTCCAGATTCTGTACAAAAATCCTGCAAATCGTTACACACTATCTCATGTGTTCAAGACGGATCTGTCCCGTTTTGAACAAAAAGCCTCAAATCATGAACGGAGCGTTCAATTTAAGTGAGATCTTTCACAGACTTTCCTACTAGGCTGAGGAATATATCCCACCCTTTTCACATTGGCCTGTTATAGCGCCACCAACAGGTGGATTTTTGAAAAACACATTTTTGGAACAAAACGTCTCAAATCATCCAATTGCCATCCAAGGCGTAAGAACAAATGTCACCCTTTTCACATTGGCCTATTATAGCGCCACCAGGAGGCCACAACCTGACCTGCCCTGGTGGAGACCTGTGGACATATTATTTGCAACAATTTCATTGTTATTTTATATAAATGTCTCAAGTCATGTAGGCTATACAGTCAGCTTCACTGCCGGGTCAGTGAACCTGGACCAGTCGGTAGGACTGATGGCTGTGGCAAAAGCCTGTGGAAATTAAGTCATTGTTTTTATTCAGATTTCTCATTAGAATCTCTCAGCCAGGTGGGTCTATATGTTAGGATTGTTTATATTGGTGTATGCAAATGTATAGACACAAAATAGTGAAATACGAAGAAACAAAACATGTAATTAAACTGGCCACAATTAAACTGAAGCAAGGGGTAGGATACCTGTACATAGCAGCATGTACAGTACATGGCCTAAGAGCACAATTCGATGCACGTTAGTCCAAATGACTCCACATCTATTTACGGGAACAATAGTTGGTCTGCAGTATGCTGGGTTCATAAATGTCAGCTTGTGTCCCACGGTCTCTTTATAATAGCCTCACACTGAACGTTCTTTTGGGGATTCTTAGAGCTATATTCCTTTTTTTTTTATGTCCTTAAGATATTCTCCTGTCTTGTCCTATATATAGTCTCAAAGGGTCCTTCCTGAGGCCTTATTGCCTCTGCCCTGCACTCCTCCTGCCTGTTGTGTGAGTACAGTGCACGCAGGCAGCTACAGTATAGGACACTTGAGTAGCTTCGGTAGTGGAGAGGAGTTCCAGGCCAGTGCTCTCAGGTGATCTACCCCGGCCCGTCTGTTGGATCTATTTACCAGGCAGGGCAGCTGGCATGGGGAGGACTGTGAGCCCTCTTAAAAAGGCTCACATCAAGCTATGGTTACAGGTTTCACAGTCTAGGAAGTAGTGGGGGAGGGAGGGATGCAGCGCGTGCGTGCGCGCGCGAGAGAGGGGTGGACCCCCTGCTGGGAGTTCAGCGAGAGGTCCCCAACAGCTGTGGTTCCCAGGGGTGTTTCAGAGAGGGGTGTGGGTGGGTATTTAGGGGTGAGGGGTCATTATGGCCACCACCACCACCTGGTCACAGAACTTACATCACTGTGCGATGTCGTGCAGGCTACACACACACACACACACACACACACTCATATACCCCCCCCCCCCCCATAGCGGTCTCATCACGATGCTTTCAGCAAGTCCCTTGCTCATGATCTCTCTCTCTCCAGACATAAACCAGTCATCCTCGGGAGCCTCGTCTTGAAGCTGTGTTTCAAGAGGTCTCTTACATGGATTTGTGGAGTGTGTGGCGCTATTGCAACTCTGTGACCTAATGTTTCAATGCCGTAGGAGCGTAATGGGGTGAGATGAAATGGAACACGCATCAGAGGGAGCGCAGGAATGCATAGTTATATCTATCTCCTTTCATTTGGTTCCTGAGCGCATTTCACTCTGAGAGAACCTTGGGGAAAAAAAGAACACATAGAAACCAGATTGCGCAAAAGACATTTTTAATGTAATGAATCATACACTCCATGCCTTCTTTTGAGATCTAAAGCCAAACTATTCCTGGATTTGACATGTTTTAGTGAAGGGATTTGCTCTGGCATTTATCAAATTGATGAAACCGGGTTAAAAAGTTAAGGCTGAAATTGATATATAGCATTCCCTCAAAGTTGCATATAGGAGCGAGATGCAATCTGGCAGGACTCAAGGTTTCACTCACCTTTTAGCGAAAACAGACTTTCAATGAGATGCAGTACAAGCGGGCCTGGAACACCGGCTAAGCAGCTTTGATTGGTATCTTAGAACGGATGTTGTCTTTGGCCCATCGAACCACTGAATGTTTCATTCTTTACAACTACTTAACCACGGGAGCCCTGCATGTTAAACCCCGCTCTGGGGCATATATGCCACAATAGGTGAACATTCGGCATGGCCGGGCTCTAAACTCAATTTATTCATTTTTAGGTTAGTCACACATCATGTCAATTATGACTAGTATCACATTTCATGAGGAAGTATAAAATAAAGCATTTTATATTATATATCAACATGAACCCTATCGCGTCCTTATGCTGAGCATGTCGTCATAGGCGGACATTCGGCACAAAAATGACAAACCAAGAAAAATTATTGCAAAAAAAAATCTCAAAGTTTTCAAAATAATGTTCAAAATAAGGTTTCAGAAAAATATTGTTTCACAAACAAAATAATTTAACTTTGAAAATTAAAATAACAAACTTACGTTATTGCTTCAATTCAAGCACAGCAGTCTGGACATACTGCCACTCAAACATAGGCCTCTCCCTGGTGCCCACAACCATCTGTCCTAAGGACGGGTACAAATAGGCAAACATTTGGCAACAATTAGCTGATTTACAGTACAAGCTCACTGTGCATTGCAACACTGAAAATGAGCTTGGAGATCGCTGTTTTTGTCAAACAGATTTGTTGTATAGACCACTGGGGGATTAAGTAATTATGTATAGGGTTTAAGTATAGACTATACCGAAGTACTGACGTCACTCGCTCATCCCCAGGTTTGTGGAAGCACACCCTCTGCACTCGCAATACAAACACTTTGGTCAAAGACCTTATTCAGGCATCGAAGGGGCTTTCTCACCAGCAGTGTTGTTTTTGGCAGCAATATTTGATTTTAGTTTTAGTCTTTTGAATGGTTTTCCTTTAGTTTTAGTCACCAGGAATGTCTTGGTGTTTGTCTAGTTTTAGTCGACTGAATATCATAAGATTCTAGTCGACGAAATCTACAGTTGATTTAGTTGACTAAAATGGCCATAATGACTGATTTTACACTTGCTGAAAATAGCCGATCTACAAGCTTGTATTTTCAGCATGCAACCAGATGTAAAATGACTTATACTGGATTCAATGGCAAATAGTCCCTTCCTAACATTTTATAGTCTTAGTTTTAGTCACCATAGATTAGTTTTCATTTAGTTTTAGTCAGTGGAAAAAGGTAGTGCCGACGGGCCTTTGTGCACCCGTCTCAGAGCATATCGGGTGTGCATAAGACATTGATATATATCGTTGTTATATAGATATCCTGTATTGGAAATGGAAAATTTGTGGCTTAATTGTGACACCTGTAGCGTGGTCCTATACGGTGGCGCACAGTCCTGAATTCTGACGAGAGCGGACATGTCCATGCTTACAAATGAACAATAAAGTTATTAATATACACAGCATAGATATCTTTGTCCATGAATCATCAGAGAGAGAGAGAGAGAGAGAGAGAGGCCTCAGTGACACGGTTGTCCAAGCAAGTGTCCTCAACATATTTATTTTTAGTTTTCATTATAACATTTCATCCAAAGCCTCCCAGTAATTTCCCAGTAAAATTACATTTAATAAAACATCTGAACCACATGGCCTGGTACATATGAAAATGTGTTATTAATAGTGCTTTTATATAACCTTGGACACATGATTCCTCCATTTTAATTATGTATGATTAAATTATTTCCGTCATGCAACAAGCGTCCTGCAAAACATCCACGAGGTGTCCCGCATTTGTATAATTCGCAAAAGGAAAAGGTCACGGGGTCACCGAAAGCGGTGGAGTTCATCCACTAGAATACGCAGAAACGTCTCGCTGCAATCCAGCCTGTATTTCTTTTCTAAAGATTCGTTTTTGGCTTTTGTGCCTTTTGATAGTATGTAATTGATAGTTACAGTGTAGACGGACAGGAAAGAGAATGTCTTTTATTGATTACAGTTACAGTTACAGTGAAGACGGACAGGAAAGATAATGTCTTTTATTGATTACAGTTACAGTGAAGACGGACAGGGAAGAGAATGTCTTTTATTGATTACAGTTACAGTGAAGACGGACAGGGAAGAGAATGTCTTTTATTGATTACAGTTACAGTGAAGACGGACAGGGAAGAGAATGTCTTTTTATTGATAGTTACAGTGAAGACGGACAGGAAAGAGAATGTCCCGTGTAAAGTCTTCAAAAAACAATCTTTTGAAAATGGCGTGCGATGTATTGTGTGAGCTTGTAGATCGGCTACTTTCACATGTATAAATGTATATGTATAGGGCTGAAGTGGTTAACGCATGTTTTGTAAAGCATAATCCAAATCTACAAAGTAACTACAGGAGTAACTGAAATGCTTCACATAAATGCAGTGGAGTAAAAGTACAATATTTGGATCCGAGATGTAGTGGAGTAAAAGTAAAATGTTTTTTTTTTTGTCGGGCCTTGATGCCGTCGTAACGACTGATTTTACACTTGCTGAAAATAGCCGATCTACAAGCTCAGAAACGCGACACGTTGTGAGCTTGTAGATCGGCTAATTTCAGCATGCAACCAGATGTAAAATGACTTCCAATACTCGTCCACTAGAAAAAGTATTGGAAATTGGAAGTACAAATACCTCAACATTGTACTTTAGTAGAGTACTTGTATACTATCCACCAGTGGTACCAGAGTGATAGACAGGCGGACGGACAGATAGACATCCTCCTATAGGAGACCGCTGTGTGCAGAGCTAAAAATATCCGCATCTTGAAACTTAGGAAAAAGAAAAGTCCTTTTTTTTTTTACAATCTCTCCCGGACAGAGGTTTTCTTCCCTTTATTCTCATGCGGTAAAGCAAGCGGCTGGCAAGTTAAAGTTAGAATGTCTTGGTTCAGATCGTCTTCACATATACTTGATCCAATTTCTGCATATTAAACGCCCGTGCAACAGTATAAGAACTGCCTCGAGTTACAGCTCCCCGTGGTATACAAACAGTCATTCCAAAATGACATATCGCCCATTAAAAAAAAAAGAGAAAAAAGAAAAATACAAACTTTGCCAAAATATTTGCTGGCAGGAAAGTGAGGCTTTTACTTGCAGAGAGAGAGAGTGTGTGTGTGTGTGTGTGCGTGTGAAACATTTGGTCAACCTGACGTTTGGAACCTTTTTTCTCTCCCATTACATCTCCTGCTCTTTGATTATCTGGCGGCAGATCCCCTAGATAAACTAGAAATGTTGCTACATGTGTATTTGACTTCTCAATCACCCTGCCTATTCTTGTCTCCCCCTAGTTAGAGTGTTCCCGTAACCCGACACTGGATAAATATTTGTCCGACATCGCCGCGGCCCCATTCAGCCCTGGAACCCCATAGCACACAGTGGGCCCCCTTTATATCCCGAGCCAGGTAACTCTACACCTGCCTCTCTCTCTCCGGTCATTATTGATGGTCTCGTAAGTGTTGCCGTTACAAACCAATTACTCTGCCATTAATGTTAGATGAGCTGCACTACAAGCACACCTCGATGCTTATCGGCTTTCCTCTGTTCCTCTGCCCCTTTTACTTTCACTCATACGCGGTGAAGTCCAGTGTGTTGATATACGGAGAGATATATATATATATACTCCCAGGGTGTATACGAATGTCATACGGGTCCATTTGGTTACATTCGTAATGTACACTGTTGGGAGTTGTACAGACGGATACGTTATAACGGAGGATTTGACGTCCCTAAACCCCGCTCGCTATATACCTCTTTTTATCTTGGCGTCACCTTTTAATAAAGTGTGAGGTGAGAATGACAGCTGGCAGTCACGGGCCCCGGCGTGTCAGGGGAAATTTCTTGTCAGTTCAAGAGGTAAGGAAGGCAAGAGAGAGGTGAGCGATGTGTCCCCTCAGTGACTCTGGGAAATCTGGTGACCCGGTAAAGTGATATCACACCACTAAAGGGGAGAGAGGGGGGGAAAAAGGAGGGGGTGGTTGAGAGAGACCGAGAGAGAGGGTGAAGGAGAGAGAGAGAGAGAGAGGGGGAGGTGTAGGAACCCAAAGAGTTGAGTTCCCACCCCCACATGTGGTTTTTACCAGCACACACCAAAACATTGCTTCTGCAGGCCACTGTTAAGGTGGTCAATCAAGCCTGCAACCACACACACACACACACACACACACACACACACACACAGGCACGTATCTATTCTGCACGTGCAGACACTGGCATCCGCATACACATCAATAACTCAGAGCGAGTGTGTAGGTGTTTGTGATGTGACAGGTGGTTTCTTTGTGTGCAGAGGAGGGGAAGTTGTTGGTAAATGACAGATGAGGCACAGAGCAGTTCACTGAGCAGGCCGTCACCTCTCGAGCATTGACACGAAACTTGACTTTTAATAAAAAGCCGCAATGCAACGGCTTGGAACAGAGGCTGAGTGAAAACGGAGAGATGGTTAAATTCACCCTATACACGAGACTGAATGACTGTGCATCACAATAAACTTATAGATACATTACTAATACCAGCTGGACGAGCGCTGGCGCTTTGGCATGGGGGGGGGGGGGGGGGGTCAGATCAATATATGGAATGTCAGAACAGGTCAGCTCCATATATGGAGATCTAAGGGTGGCAGTGTATTGAGTGTACAGGGTTTGATGAGGTCAGATCAACATTTGGAATGTCAGAACAGGTCAGCTCCATATATGGAGATATAAGGGTGGCAGCGGGGGCTGGGTCTTGAGTGCACAGGGTTTGATGAGGTCTGGCCATATATGAAGCGTGTCTTGAGTGTACAGGGTTTGATGAGGTCAGATCAACATTTGAAATGACAGAACAGGTCAGCTCCATATATGGAGATCTAAGGGTGGCAGCGGGGGCTGGGTCTTGAGTGCACAGGGTTTGATGAGGTCTGGCCATATATGAAGCGTGTCTTGAGTGTACGGGGTTTGATGAGGTCAGATCAACATTTGGAATGACAGAACAGGTCAGCTCCATATATGGAGATATAAGGGTGGCAGCGGGGGCTGGGTCTTGAGTGCACAGGGTTTGATGAGGTCTGGCCATATATGAAGCGTGTCTTGAGTGTACAGGGTTTGATGAGGTCAGATCAACATTTGAAATGACAGAACAGGTCAGCTCCATATATGGAGATCTAAGGGTGGCAGGGGGGGCTGGGTCTTGAGTGCACAGGGTTTGATGAGGTCTGGCCATATATGAAGCGTGTCTTGAGTGTACAGGGTTTGATGAGGTCAGATCAACATTTGGAATGACAGAACAGGTCAGCTCCATATATGGAGATATAAGGGTGGCAGCGGGGGCTGGGTCTTGAGTGCACAGGGTTTGATGAGGTCTGGCCATATATGAAGCGTGTCTTGAGTGTACGGG
Source organism: Protomyctophum bolini (assembly GCF_963924005.1). Taxonomy (NCBI): domain Eukaryota; kingdom Metazoa; phylum Chordata; class Actinopteri; order Myctophiformes; family Myctophidae; genus Protomyctophum; species Protomyctophum bolini. Next base: position 7,128,243 of record NC_137883.1, on the reverse strand, counting down.
GTTTGATGAGGTCAGATCAACATTTGGAATGTCAGAACAGGTCAGCTCCATATATGGAGATATAAGGGTGGCAGCGGGGGCTGGGTCTTGAGTGCACAGGGTTTGATGATGTCTGGCCATATATGAAGCGTGTCTTGAGTGTACGGGGTTTGATGAGGTCAGATCAACATTTGGAATGTCAGAAAAGGTCAGCTCCATATATGGAGATCTAAGGGTGGCAGTGTATTGAGTGTACAGGGTTTGATGAGGGAACCCAGGTAGCCCGCCTAGAGTTTGAACGGACAGGTATCGGTGAAAAGGGAGACGTCGAAGAGGAAGGACGGGTGGAGAAGGATCAACATATGGAATGTCAGTAACGGTAACACAATTTTTTCCAACGCAGAATAGCATGTGTTCATAATCGACACAACACGGTACTGTATTTATCTCAAGGGTAGTGAGCTTCTACAATTTTCTGGGATGGCGTCTGATGTTTTGAGCCCGTTTTATTTGTGTTGGCCACTGAATCTCTTGACTAAGCCCATATTTCTCTACATCTCTCTCTCTCTCTCTCTCTCTCTCTCTCTCTCACTCAGACACACACTCACACACACACACCCCTATTTTCTCTGTAGGTGGTGTCACCAAAGACATACATCAGCGGTATTGCAGAGGTGCATGTCCTTAAGCATAATGATAAAAGAGGAAGCAGGCATTTCCTCCTCAAGAACAATGTTTCCGTTGCACGTCCTGTCTGATTAGTGAGGAGTAGAGCGGCTTTTCCCATGAACCGAGATGTGCCGGCAGTCCTGTCCTTCCCTTGGCATTTTGAGGGGGGGGGCAACAATTTCCCCCCAAGTTCACTACATGCTGTAGAGATGTGTACGACATGAAACCTGCCTCTATAATTCATGACTCATAATGCTTTAGCATTCATGCTATCAGGAAACTGTCCCAGTTTTCTTGATTCAGCAAACGGGGCTCCTCGGCAGTCCTTTCAGTCCGGCAATTGACCTATAGCTAGGCCCCTCCTCAAACTGCTATGGTCCAATCACAGCTAAGCATAACATGGGCTAGACAAACCTCTCCACCAATACGTAGTTTTCCTGTATGATAAAACATTGTTTTCAAAAAGAAATGCCCCGGCACATATTTTCCCAGTGCATATGGCAGGCCTTGTTGACGGATTTGGAAGAGATTTTGATTCCAAAAATGAACCAGTATTTAATGTGTAAAATCCATGATATTTACATGGTGGCATGCAAACAGCTAAAGGTGAATTTACTTTGCTGACATCTAAGGTCTCCATGGCAAGTAATGCCTAATTTATTCTCCATCAAATGACGTTGTCACGCACCGAAAATATGATCTACAAGTTCAATACGTGGTGCCTCCGGAAGGCAATGTGGGCTTGTAGGTCCACAGTGGCCTGCTGCTTCTTTTTCTTTATGGGGCTCACTAAATCTGAAAATAAAAAACGGGCTGTGATACACCAGCAATACAGTAACACCGTGTGCCACATTTCTCAACACCATGCAACCGAATGAGTTATTTCCCAGAAAAAATGAGTTCGGTAAAACTTTCTCTCCGTCAGCTTCTGAAGAAATATTCACGAAAAGAACCAAGTGAATACTGCATATACAGTATACACGATAATGCAATGGATTTAGCTTGAAGTCAAGATTAAAGCTTGATAAAATGCCAATATAAATAATTCTTTCTATGCCATTACTATAGGCCTGCATGGCAAAACAATTCAGGCAATTCCTTGCCAACGTAACATTGCCAATTAGCATTGTCCAACAGAGAAAAAAAAGGTTGCTCATTCCCATGTTCGACCCACAGATGGGTGTTGAGATGGAGCAGTGTGTAATGGTAGCTGTGAGAGAAAACGAGGAGCTCCCTCCCCTGCATGCTTGTTCTCCTCGGCCCCGTCTCTCTCTCTGGGGGGCTGGTGAGAAGTAACGTAGATGCATTATGCGAGTGGCTAGGGAGAGTGGCTGTAGCTGAAGTTTATGGAGATTTATGGCTCTTCCCCAGGCCTTAATTACCTCCTCCTCTGCGGGCAGTCCTCAGTCAGCCCCACAGCGAGCAGGCGAGCGGCACCAGGGCCTGTGATAATAGCTCCTGCAGGTGGGCCCCGCTGAAGCAATGTTTACCGAGACTTGTTATGGAGACAAATGGTGTCACACAACGCACTCCAGAAAACCAGACAACAAACAAAGACGAGGAAGAGAAAAGCAGGGGGGGGAAGCAGCACAACAGCTGGCCCCTGAAAGGGCCCGGGACTTCAACTTGGCCTTCAGACTCGGAGAAAGAGTTATAGTTGCCTCAGTTTTTACTGGTAGGCAATTAAGTATCCATTATTGTCGTGGGCCCGCTACAATAAAACGGTGACAGAACGAGACATTTGAACTTGATCTCCAGACATTTATTCACAGTTTTGTGACATGACAGGAGAGACAAGGGGTGCGTGTGAGGAGCCGTCTCTTTGAACCGAAGCAGAGCCTTTCTTCTACGTCGTCGGGGGATTCATTTTCCTCTTGTATAACACCACACCATGGTGAATGATATGAAAATGGGACATCTGAACATTGTGATATTTTTACCTTTATTTCCCAGGGTGAGATTGGATTGGCGGGAGAGGGAGGCCTGGGGCAATATCAAAAGATGGGTCTGTTATAGTCAAGCAGGTTATTCATAAAAGATTCAACTTAATATTGTAACATACACTACAGATGATTGAAGCAGCCATTTCTGAGCCAAAACGGGGTGCAGTTGTAATTCACAAAATACTAATAATTACATCCACGTCCATGTTGTCTCAAGTGATTTAAAAAAAAAAACCCTCACTGCACTTACACTGCCTATTTATTGTTGATGTACTGTACTGTACTGTATGTGCTCGCACCTCTCATCCATGTTGTTTTTATTCGGCTCCGTTTGAGATTATTGTTAAAATATGGGCTTGGCTAGTGAGCTCAAAGTCGTCCGTCTCCCCTCCCTAGCAGGTTGCTCCCAGATCTGTTCACCCCCTCCCCACACCCATGCTTCCCATTATGGCTGATTATCCAGTGCATGATGACCTGCAGTACTGTTGTTCAGTTTGTCTTGATTTGATTGCGCTAGCCGTGTGTGTGTGTGTGTGTGTGTGTGTGTGTGTGTGTGTGTGTGTGTTTACGTGCGTGCGTATGTGCGCGTGTGTGCGTGAGCAAGAAAATATGTTTTGGCTTGTTTTGAAAAACGGGCGGGTATAATGCCTTGTTTAGCCGTAGCCGGCACACTTTCTCTGCGGCGGTGCAACGCGACCGCAGCTCTGGTCACGCAGAACCTGCAGCTTTAGTATCGAAAAGAAAAGATTTCATCTTTTTTAGAATAAACCAGTTCATATACCCAGGGATGCTGTGCACTGCACACCCATACTGCAGTAATGTGCAGACTTGACTTAGTTGGGACCACCGCAACTGGCACTTACAGAACCCATAGCCCGTGGCCATGAGATGCTAATGAGCAGCTTAATGTTGGGAAAAGTTACAGATCGGCTTCAATTAATTTTAAGACCATTAAGCCCACTGAGGAGACAAAATACGTGAGAACAGCCATGTAACTGTATATACAGTAAGTCCCTGTCGGCCGACCGGTCATGCCACTGAGGGTTGCTTTGCGGACACAGTTGATCACCATTTTGTAATTAAAGCTTCAGAGCATTATTGACTACACACACACACACACACACACACACACACACCACGTCTCAATAGGCCACACGTGCCCAGTCTCGGGTCTGCTGCTGGAAAGTAACTTAAGTACATTTACTTAAGTACTGTACAATTTTGAGGTATTTGTACTTTACCTGAGTATTTCCAATTTCCAGTAGCCTACTTTTTACTTCTACTCCACTACATCTATACGAATCCCTTGACTCCTCTCAAAGGGCACCTATACGGACGGCTGCAAATTCGAAACTGGCCCCCGTAAAAGTTCCAGGACCCATAAGGGTTCCTATAATTATCATTTAGCCGGGGACCCCCTGGAACTCTCTCAAGGAGCCCCTATAGGGGTCCCCGGACCCCACTTCAGGGACCACTGGTGTACACTATATAGGGTGGGAGATGGCACGCTCATGATTTTTGCAGGGAGACACGTCTTGAGTGACTGTCTCTGTGATGAGCTTCAGAGGCAGTAAGTGCACTAATGACTGTGAACAGCCTGGCCACTCAGCGCATCAATATTGGATATGTATATAGGAGGGCCTTTACACAGTGCTGGGAAGTATAGCTATAACCCATTCTGACCTGAGATCAGTTTTCTGAAAAAAAGCTATGTTTCTATGTCAGTCGCTCTTCGATTTTTCAAAAATAGCAGACCTATACAAGCTACGAGCTTGTAGATCTGCTATTTTTCAATAGCTAAAGCATGACACGATGCTAACACCAGAAGGGGTTCCCGCCAGAAATGGGTTAAGTACATTTACTTAAGTGCTGCGTGCTTGAGTACAATTTTGAGGTATTTTTCACCTTACTTGTCCATTTCCAATTTTCTATAGGCTACTTTTACTTCAATTTACAATTTAGGCATTTAGCAGACGCTCTTAATCCAGAGCGACTTGCATTAAGCAAGAACAGAAAGCATGGCAATACATCACATACATAAAAAGTCGTTATCATGAAACATGCGTAAGCTAAGGACGTAACAGTGGAATATCTATATAATGAAACTATATGCATATATACTTTAACGTGCTATGTCTACATAAAATGCTATTCTAGTGCTGTCTACATGGAATGCTATGAGTCTGCATAAAATGCTATCTAAGTCTACATAAATTGCTATAAGTCTGCATAAAATGCTAGAAGATTGGGAGTGAGGCAGCAGTTCTGACTCTGCATCGCAGAGACAAATACTGTGCTTTCCCCTGCAGTTATTTGAAAACTTTTGTTACTAATTACTTTGTAGATTACCATTATAAAACATACAAACTGTAATCACTTCAAAAGACTGTTCTGTTCTATCATCGCCTTCAGGGAGCTGACCTTGAAAGGTCAGCATGCAAGCTCATGCCAGCATACTGGTGTGTGCGTGTGTGAGTGTGAGTGTGCGTGCGTGTGCGTGCGTGCGCACGCGCTCGCTCGCTGCCCCTGATTGTTGAGGGTTCATTGTTAAATTGACTCTTTTTAAGTGTATGTCCGTAAATCTCCTGACAAGGCCATACGGTTTCATTTAGAGCTGCTTTTGAAATATTCAGTAGAGTACTCATTAGTTTGATTAACCTAAGCCATTTTTACATTATTCTCCTAAAACACGGGACGGGTAGGCTACTTCAATGCCACAGGCCAGCATTAATCAATCAAATAGGTCCAGCTGGGCCATCTGGCTTATTTAAATGTGAACGCTGAAATACAAGTCAAATGCTTCTCCATTACCGAATGCCTATCTTACAGATTAACATCTCTTGGCCATTTAGTTAAATGACCTGACTCATCTATGATCGAGTAGATTTGAGACGAGTGGCTGCCTGTGTGACGCAAGCGGGTTTTTGTTCAAATGGATGGAGATTGGACAAACACAACGGCAGCGGTTTCAGGTTACTCTATCAAGTGATTGCTTTTGTAACTGGCAACAAGTGAGCAGAATAAGGATTGTATAATCTAGATTTTTATATTTTGCTTTCCATGTATTAAGCAATATTAGTGTGTGTGTGTTTTTTGTTTTTTTTTAAGAACGAGGGTAAATCCCCTGCTATGGGACATAAATTAATTTGACCATTAGACTTAATCTTTTCTTTTGTAGTCAACATCTGTAGACCGTCACGTTTAACCACTTAGACCCTATATATAATATAACTACTTTGTTGACCAGGGTCCCCCAAGGGGCCTGTTCTCCATTTTTACCCGCTACACCAAATCCCTTCGCCAACAATTAGCCGATCTACAATCTCACGACGTGTCCACACGGCACGCGTTGAGCTTCCAGATCAGCTATTTTCGGCAACTGTTGGCCTATATATCCAAAGAACGTTAAGCTATTATGACATGGTATACAGTATAGCATCCCTAGTATAGAGATGCTACTGTATATAGGGTTTGTGTGATTAACCGAAGCGGCTCCACTGAGCCGTATCTCCACAGTATAATTCTATTTGCCCGGCGAATTTAGTCGCGTCTGTACACATATAAATGCGACGCGTATTGTGCGATTATATTCGCCACCCGTCCCTGCCTCCACTCCAGTCTCCTCTCCTCCTCCTCTCCTCTCCTCCTCCTCTCCTCTCCTCCTCCACACTCCACAGCACATACACTGAAGAGAAGGCACTCCTGCAGGTGCCGAAACGTTGGTCTTTAATAGAAGTGTTTTGTATCGTGATTCGTGACTACTGTGCAACCGATCCTTCCTTTACAAGTTTGTCTCCCGTCCCGCGGTCAGCACCTCCCTGCAGGCTCCTCACTATTGGCGTGCAGCGTGCGCTAATATCCTCTTTTGTTTGTATTGGTATAGGCTATATCCTACTATCCTTAAATTCCACCACTTCTTGTCTTCTTCACTACCCTGATGTGGTCCAGAGTCATATGGGATTCGCCCACCCGTGCCGTCGATAAAATAAAATTATAAATACGGTGATGTCAGCCAATTTGAGTTGAGTTGTAGGGGAGGGGAGGTGTGCAACAGTGCATGTGTGCCGCTGTGCTATCCCGACCTGCGTAGCCGGACTGACGGCTGCGTCTCTGGTGACAGCTACTGTACGGTACGCCGCTGTTTATACACAGCAACAAGTTTGGGCTGCATTCTGATTGGTCAGAGGTGTTGCAGTTCGCCTGCGAATGTCTGCAAAATTCGACACCAGAGCGAACAGATAAAGAGCGAAAACTGTCGCATTTTCGCACATTCGCCACTGATGTGGAAGCTTGAATTGACTTCAAAAGTATTCGCACGAATATATCGCCAGTGTGTAATGACCTTTAGTGTTGGTCCCAGTTTTACCCTAGGAGTTGAATTGACACCAAGGACTTTATTTATACCTGCCAACATTAGACTGTAGAAAACACTGTGAGACATACGCATGCACGTGCGCAGACACTTTAATTTAGTCCAATAATAATATGTGCAATTTGTATAGAGCTTTTAGATGCCCAAAGTCGCTTTACAAAACAAAAACGACTTCAGCACGAAAAAGGAATGCGTCTTTCCTCTACTCCATCTACTGCATCGCTTCCTCGTTTATACGCCGTGGCATCTGGGAGGCGGGCCGTGTAGAAGAGTGTCTGTCTGTCTGTCTGTCTGTCTGTCTGTCTGTCTGTCTGTCTGTCAATTTGACAAACCGATGCCAAATTGCTTTCGCCAAGCTGCTATAGGAAGCCAAAGAAGTAACTCCAATTCTTTTCACATAATATAATGTGTGGATAAAGTATATTAACATCTTTTATTTCTCAACATTTCTTAACTTTATTTCATAGTGTAAGTCGAGCCTCTGAAACCGTGCCCACATATGACGTTCCTGACATCACGGCAGTGGCGTCATGGATGACCGACATCTTAGACTGCATGGCCACATGACGCCTGAGACCCCTATGGAAGCCATAATTAGACCCTGTCTTGTTGCTTGTTATCTCGGTTAACCTCTTTACTTCACATGAGGACACCCCCCAAAATGCCAGACCCTCCTCACGTCCAGACACACTCCGTACGGCCCCCGGGGAGCATTCTGCTCGCACACAGCCATGAAACATAAGAAGGGTACCATTACAGTATATATCCCATTCTGACCTGAGATCAGATTCATACGAGGTTTCCACTGGACACACACTGGTCTGATGAACCCATTCTGACCTGAGATCAGATTCTAAAAATGTCAGTCGTTCTTCGAATTTTTCAAAAATAGCAGACCTACAAGCTCGTATCGCGCCACTCGGTGGCGCGATATGAGCTTGTAGATCTGCTATTTTTCAATAGGTAAAGCATAACATGATGCTAACACCAAAATGGGTGCCCGGTCAGAATGGGATATATATGTTCCACATCTCTTGAAAGGGGCCATATTATTATGCAGTCATACCCTATACTAGCCCATTCTGGGCGGGAACCCCGTTTTGGTGTTTTAAGCATTAGGTTATGCTTTATAGCTATTGAAAAATAGCAGATCTACAAGCTTGTATAGGGCTGCTATTTTTGAAAAATCGTGAAAATGTTGTTTTCTTTTGGGGGTCCTCGACATGAAAATGTTTGAGAACGGCTGACATAGAAACATAGGGTTTTTCAGAAAACGGTCAGGATTTAGAAGAACATTTTTGTGGAATCGAGCTCGGGTCCAAATGGGCTAGACTGGCCCCGCGGTTGCCAGATCTGATGGGCAACATACAGCGTATAGCTCTGTTCCATTCCCGACCGATTTGGCCTGCGGGCGGGGAGGGGGAAAGCGGAGCCCAGTGCGGAGCTGGCGGTCGGTCGGTCCCTCGTGGCCCGAGGAACCCCCCTGCGTTCCCCCCATTCCTCCGGCTAATGAAGACCAGAGGAGAGGATATCAGGGCCCTCCATCAGCCACAAGTCAACATCACATATGTTTTGATGAATCTGGTGCTCTTGTGCAGGGCTCTGCTTAGTGGGAAGGGACTGAGCCCCTGAGCCTTATCAGCTGCTCCTCAGAGGTACATAACGCGTAATTCACACGGCGAGTCGGTCGCACGACGGCCTCGCGCGGCCGCGAATAGCCGATCTACAGCACACGAGCTCAAGGTGTGGTCGCGTCGTTGCGGCGCGCCGTGAGCTTGTAGATCGCCTCGTTTCGCCGCGCGACGGAAGCATGAATCGAGGCTATTGTCAACAAAAGGCCCGCCGCAGCCGCCGCCGCCGTCGACAGGCAAGACCCTGTGGCGCGGACAGGAAACACCTCTGTGTTTGATCACACGATACGGCAGTGAGCCGGGGCCATGGGTTGTTTGTGCGATCGTTATCGTGTCCTCTAATCCATTATAAAGCTTGTTGAGGCATTAAGCTGCTGCTGCCACCGCTGCTAGGGGAGCTATCCTCGAGGCTTAAAGCACGTTTGTCGGGGCAGACGTTTGGGGATGCGGTCGATTTGAGGATGCTCAGGTGACGTGTCGAGCTCGGCGTACAGTGTATAGGTAGGATATATTGAGCAGGGATTTTTTTCTTTTTACGACTATTACATTTTGTTTTGAATGTTAATAGTTCTTTGTCGACTAAGTTATTACTATGCTTGCATAATGTTGTGTGTGTGTGCGTGTGTGTGTGTGCGTGCGTGCACGTGTGCGTGTGTGTGGGGGTGTGTGTGTGTGCGTGCGTGCACGTGTGCGTGTGTGTGGGGGTGTGTGTGTGTGTGAGAGCACGTGTTTTGGCATACTCTACTACACTATGGTTTACTGCGTCTTTGGCACCTTCAGGAGGTACAGACAGAAAACACAGGCCTCTTTCACCAGGATGTAATGTGCGCAGATACATGTGCGCGGGTGTGTGTGTGTGTGTGTGTGTGTGTGTGTGTGCGTGTGCGTGTGCAGTGACGTGTGCGTGCGTGCGTGCGTGCGTTCATCACCGTTTCCACAGTCACAAGCTAAGTGAGATGGTGTGAAGGAGGGACACTGGGATCCAGCAACAGACTGGAACACATTGAGAAAATAAACAGAATGATTAACAGTGTGCCATGCATTTACTGTACACACAGCATGGCTTCCACTTTAACAGTACACTGGAAAAGGTTAACGAAGAGTGTGGGCGTACATGTGTGCGTGAACGGATGACATGTTCAGGTACTATTGTGTGGAGTAATTGAATACTTCATTAACCCACTTTGGGTGGGAACTCCTTTTGGTGTTTTAAAGGCGCAGTGAAACGGAAATGGTGTACAACATGAAAATGGTGTTTCCACATGAAACACCGGTCTGAAGTTTCTGAACCAATCAGAGTGTCGCATCCCTTCAGGCGATGGGACGGTAGCTAGGGACGGTGGCTAATGCTATGCGCAACAGCGTGGTGTTGTTTGTTTATAAATCAGACGGTCGCCCAGCACAACCAGTTTACTGTTATGTGGCTTATTTCTACCCTATAATGTTTTCAGAAACATATTTTAGCGTGATGATTAAGTTGAAACCGAGTAATACACTGTCTGAATGTTATCTTGAATGGAAATAAAAACGGAGAAATCTGTAATCAGAAGCAGCTGTGTTGCATGGATGCGCAGACATGGGGAATTAAACATGTGAGCTTCATTTTTATTGGCTTTTATCGATGTGTACCTCTACACGTCATCACGCAGCACGTTTTCGTTTTAATAAATAAATAATACAATCGTTTTTATGGACCTTTGATATAAAAACACACAGAAATGAGAATTTTCCCATTGTTTTGGCATCCATTGTTAGGTATGCCCATATGATGACCACGGATATGGTCTAAAAGTGTGAAAAACTTATTTTTCATTTCACTGCGCCTTTAAGCATAATGATAATAATAGCTGGGACTTATATAGCGCTTTTCATGACACTCAAAAACTATTAAAAGAGTAAAACCAATAAAACAGGGCATAATAACAAGTTTAAGGGAGTACAGTATACTGTACTGTATACTGTACTGTACTGGCACACCCGAAATCACCACAGTTAATATGTGCGTGTGTTAGGTTGCGCACAAGTGGTGTTTTCATGCTCAGACCCAGCCAGCCACCCACACACACACACACACACACACACACACATAGTCACTTAAGGAAGTGATTGCACCACTTAAAAACACATCAGCTTGGAAATGCGATTCTGAACAGGTGGGTTTTCAGTGCAGATTTAAAGGTAGGAAGTGAGGGGGCATCTCGGATATGTTTTGGGAGAGCATTCCAGAGGGTAGAGGCGGCCACTGTCGGCCCAGGTTTTGCGTTTGATCTTTTTAGGGACCTAGTATGTTATACTTTAGCTATTGAAAAATAGCAGATCTACAAGCTCGTAGCACGCAACTCTGTGGCGCGCTATGAGCATGTAGGTCTGCTATTTTTTTTTAATCGTGCAAATATGGCACAAATCTTTGAATATATATTCTTTCTTCAGTTCTGGAGCAGCGGATTGTGTGTCCCTGTTTTTTCCCTAATGGGACTGATCGAGGGCAGCTACTGGGACGTAAGTCGGGACTTGATCAACCCCGGCTGGCTCGCCTGAGTGATGGGTATGATGTTGAGAGACCCCAAACCCTGATGACCTTGGGATACGTCACTGAGGATACGTCTCGGTTGCATGTAGCGATTTCAGAGCGAATGTTTTTTAACTCAAATCTTTGCTTCTGAGGGGTTCCACTTCCTGGAATAACATATTTTCAGATGGGCATCGTTGGCCAATTACATATCATTTTTGGGGGTCCTTTCTGTCAGGATTTAGAAGTCATTGCAGAATCGTTCCTCAGGTCTAAATGGGTGAAACTATGTTCACTTGTATTTTAACGAAAGGAACCAATGTGTGTAGATGCCTCATTGAAGACAGACAGACACACCGTATAATCTCATTTAGAGCATGTTTTAGTTACAGCTAGGGAGACAGAAATCTAGGGCAGAGAAGGTGAAAGGCATAAACACAGGTCTCTGGCTAGAATCACACCTGGGATATTGCAATTATGTGGTCGGCGCACAATCCGGTCAGGCTACCTACCCCGTTGCCCTGATTTTGACTAAATTCACAGAAGAGACCAAATACTTGTCCAATTGCACACTTGGGCCCTCCGTTTAAATTCAAAACTGGAATAAATATTTGGGTATTAAATCTTCACCTACTTATTTATACAGGCTCTGAGGAATGAATGAATGAATGAATGATTTCAGCTATGTTGAATGCACTGCATTGACCGGGATAGGTTTCATCAAATAATTTCTATTTAATTGATTTTTGCCCAGATGTCAGTTGACACCTTTTTGGCTCCGAGCCCTCATAGCTCCACTCGGTGAGGGCTAGAAAATGAACAGTCTTATATTGGCCAAAGTGTACAGAGAAGCAAGGGACTCATTAGTTAGAACAAATAAGACATTCTGCTTAGTTTTCTTCGTTTTAAAGAGAGGTGAAAAGAGACCACTGGCTAATAAATAGTATACATACAGTCTAGCCTCAGGTGAATGTACAGGAGCAGCAGTGGGTTGTGAAGGAAAAAGGGCTTCACACATTTTTGGAAATGTTGGCAAACCCTGTTGATGAGATATATATATATATATATATATATATATATATATATATATATATATATATATATATATACAGTGCAGCATGTGGGTAGAGGACAACAAGAGAGAAAGAAAGAGACGGAAATCTGAGACAGTCTGTGTGCGCGCGTAGGAGGTAGCTATGCATCGACTCATCAGAGAAAATGTCTTTGCTTGACTCTGAGAGGCGTGTGTGACCTTGTGCCATCCGGCTACAAGTCCTGTGCAAAACCCACAAACGTAACAGGTTTCCTGCGTGCGTGCGTCCGTGCATGTGCGTGTGAGAAAAGTGAAAGAGACCAACAAATGAGTCGCACGCACGCGCACACACATGTTGAGCGGATTCACAGGTTGCACATGCATGACTGGTTCCTACCCTATGCCTTGAGAGGAAATTCACATTCATAGTACACACATTAAGTAGCTATAGTTTGTACAGTACACGGTGAAATCCTCAGTGGACATTTTTTCGTTTGTAAATCTACTTCATAGAACACAAACCTCGCTGAGTAATATATATCTGCCACTTGGCCAGTTTAGACTCAATTCATTTTTTTACTGGTTAAATAAAGGTTAGAAAAAATTGATAAAAATGCAAAGGACACAAATGTACCCATTGGATTCCACTTTTACACTCTTGAGTTAATGTATGCTGATGATTTGACTGTTCTCCTCAACATTGCTGCTCTAAGGTAGCAAAGCACCATCTGAACAAACATGAAGTAACCCAACGGAGTGGTTATGGCTCCTCATGTGAGGGCTGCACTTCACCCCATAGATGGAAATAGAACACTATGGAAAGCGTTACTGTTACCGCGTTACAAAACCGTGGAATGAAATAGTTAGAGAATCATTATTACGCAATCACCGCAGACTGCAAAGCATGGGTCACAGATTTCCGTGTGACATCGCGATGCGACGGCGTTGCTTGCAGCCTTTCACGTCTCCACTGACGGAGAGCTCGCTCATTCAGGAAACGGCGTGAATGCGTCAGATTGATTATTAATTCCTTTGAGCGTGACAGAAAGATCAGGGAAATATAGGTCTTAGATGTCACTAAGTAATGCCATTGTTTTGGAAAAGGTAGGTATCGTAGGCAGGCAGGTAGTTAAAGGTAACTAGGTAACTGATTACTCTAATTGCTAAATAATCTGTTAGGTAACTTACTCTGTTATCCATAAAAGTAGTCGTTACCCCCGACAGGTTGCCAGCACCAGTTGCGGGTGTGTCATAGACGGCTTGTGTGATGTGCTATTTTCAAAATACGTGGTTAAGTCGGTCAGTGGATCTCCATCAGGCATCAAGGCATAAGACGGGAAGAATCGCAGCATGACCTCTCTGTACTTACCAGTGATCTATAGGGTACCTGAGGAAACATCTAATAATACACTGTTCAGTATGCGTCTCCGCAGGTCTTAGGTATCTGCAGATATTATCTGCTGTGTTTTCTCCACCAGTTCTGCCTTGGTTCTGCCCCGATGAAAGCCCAATGACCGAAGACCCTTGAAAACATCCAGCCTCCGGGCTGTGGCTTGATGCACTACCTCAGATTGATCCTGTAATCTGACACAACCCCCCGCGATATCGAGCGCTATCTGTGAAGGTCTCTTGATCGTTTCCTCGTGGCCACGACGGAGACCAAAATAAAAACGCAATTGGCGGCCTTCACCCCGCAGGGAACATATACCATGTTCTAGATTTGACGGAGTGGTTTGCGGGGGGGATGGGGATGGGGGGGGATGATTTCATAATCATGTCTAAGACGCTCTTCAGTCGCTGAGCAAACGGATGAAAGAAGACGAGAGCCCCGAAATGAAAGCGCTGGCCCCAGCACTCTGAAACGCGTGGCCTTGTTGCAACGTTGTTACTTTCTCTTTCTGCTCCCGTTTCCTCTGCCAGGCAGCATCCTGCACCCGGTGCGCCGTGAGGGGCTGACACTGCTGTTTGACTGCAGCCTCAGTTATTATGAACTCACTGCGTAATCCGTTCCGTACGGGAGAGAGAACCCCCGTGTTGTGTTGTATACTTTAGCCATTGAAAAATAGCAGATCTATACAAGCTTGTAGGTCTGCTATTTTTTGAAGAATCGTGTGGGGGGGGGGAAAACGTGTCGCAAATCTTTGAATATATATTCTTTCAGAGCGAGCATTTTTCACTCAAATCTTTGCTTCTGGGTATAGTCACTGGAAAACATGTTTTCCGATGGGAGTCGGCAGCCAATTACATATATTTTTGGGGGTCCTTGACATGAAAATGTTTGAGAAACATGGGGTTTTTTCAGAAAACTGTCAGGATTTAGAAGGCATTTGTAGAATCGTCCTCAGGTCTAAATGGGTTAAAATGGAAACTGATGAATATGGGAAGTAAAATATGCCTTGGGGTTATTTTTATTAATATGTGTCTCTTTTCTTTGCTTCATGTGATCAGGATTCACATGCGCAATTCACGTCAGACGAGGGCTATTTAAGGATATATATGATATGGCAAAATAAATGACCGCACATGAATGCACACGTTGGTTATCTCAAGGACCCCCAGGAGCCCTTAATGGGGTTGCAAGGGGTCGCCAGCAAGCTCACAATGTGTCGCGGTGAGTTGTGTGAGGTTGCAGGTCTGCCATTTCTGAAACCGTTTGACAAAAATGTTGACAAATTAGCTCTCATGGGGGTCTTTTCAAATGGGTGTCTGCAGCCAAATATCAATTTGGGTGTCCTTGACATGAAAATGTTTGAGAACCACTGCTCCAACACACACGCATGTATAGGCAGGGACCCGGGGAGAGTGTAGAAGGGGCCAAGGGTCCATTGAAAGGTCAGAGCTATTAGTAAACAGATGGCTATTTAGCCATAAACAGCATTCAGTCTAATATAAGACCTCGGGTGACATGACTCACTAAGTTGTGTTTGCTTTTTCTTTACATCTACAAAAGACATGCAATAATCCAAGATTCGCGTGACACAACTTTTAGTTTAGCAATACACACATCTCCAGTTTCTCCACCCTTTGTCGAGGGGCACTAGCCCCTCCAATGCCTGGCTTTGTGTGTCCCCCGTGACATCATGTGGCAGCTATGGACATTTTACGTTTTCTTTAAGAATGCCCCCCCCCCCCCCCCCCACCGTGATGTCACGTGACAAACACGTCTATGGACATTGCTATTGTGCGTGCCCCTCGTGACGTCATGTCTGTGCGTGCCCCCAAAAGCACCCCCTCACTTCACACAAGTGTGATTTGTTTTCGTGTTTTTCTTGGCATATCATACTTGGAACCATTTTCTGAATGTTGTGGTTAAATTGCTGCTGTGAATTCTGGGCGAGCATTTTAGACAGAAATAAAAGATGTACAAGCTCTCGGTTGAACCCTGGATCTCCATACTTGGGCATGGATGGCTCATCGCGACCTCACTCGCTACACTCAACCCAACAATATAAGAGCAGTCTAACATTGGTTATATTACCATAACCCCTCACACAGGTTCCATCACCAGCAGTTCTGTGTTTCATGAGTCCTCAGCAGACCTTCAGGATTGTCCCGCTGCTATCGGTACTCCGACTTGAACCACACAGGTTAAATATCTCTGGTGAATTTCTCATCGGACACCACTGCAGCGAGGCGTGATCCAGGTCAACCAATTATCTTCCCCCAATAGTAGTCATTCAACCAATCCCCTTCCCCTAATAGCACTTTTTACCATTTCCATTTTACCCCAAATATATTGCTGTTGGGTGGGAACATTGTAATTCCAAAACTTGTTGGGAATTACAAATGAAATTTAAAAAAATAGCTTTTCCTCCAATGTGATTCAGTCACAAGCTCTTGTTAAACATACCTTTACTTGTTAAATATTCATAAAACCCACAGAAAGACTTAACCACATTCAAAATATTCCAAAAGTAGTGAGAATAGCATATGATCCAGACCCAGCAAGATGGGAGCAGACATGCAGGTTTCGGATACACTGAAGAAATTTGCTGTGAAAGTGACTACAGCCAGTGTAAATGAACGCAAAGAGATTCTCGGAGAACTGAAGCAATGCTTAAGTGGCAAAGAACTCCCAGAGTCTGCCATCAAAGGACTGTGCGAGCTCTTCTGTCTCACCCCATACAGATATAGGGATGCTGCATCTCGAAGAGAGCTTCTGTCTGCCATTGCTCTGCTGGCTAAGAGTCAACCGGACGTCCTGGCACCAAGCCTCCTCGGCTGCATCGCAAACAGTGGGATCATCACCAAGAATGGAAAGCCCAGTAAGAGCACTGCCTCGGCAGCGTTCACTGGCATGGCTTGGACCAGCCTCCTGTGCCGCACCGTGTTCTCGTCTCCTGAGAAAAGAGAAGGACCCGTGTGGAGGGAGCTGGTGGAGGTCCAGAGTCGTCTTCTGGCTGAGGTGGTGGGAGGAGCTCGAGACACTGCCCTGAAGTCGACCGTCAAGAACCTCGGCCACCTCTGGAGAGAGAGCCCTGGACTGGTGGATCTGTACATCAGCACCTTGTTGAGCCTCGACCAGAGTCCCACCACTCTTGCCATGCTAGGGGTGTGTCTGGACTTCTGCACATTGCAGAGAGACACGGGGACCATTGAAAGGCATAAGAATGCCCTACTGGATCTGTATGTGAAGACAGTCGTCATGAGCAAGACAAGGCCACAGCAACACATACTGGACAAAAGCGTCTCCTTAATGCGCCACGTGTCCCACTCGGAGTTCAAGGTGATATTACTGCCTGCCCTGCAAAAGACCATGCTCCGCAGCCCAGAGAACGCCATGCAGATCATCTCTTGCCTGCTTGCTTCGGTGACTCTTGACCTCAGTCAATATGCCATGGATGTTGGAAAGGCCATCGCAATCCGGCTGAAGGCTAATAACCCCCAACTGATGGAGGAGGCAGTCCAGGCCATGCAAAACCTCAGCCAGCATTGCAGCGACCTCTCCGCTGTTCAGGACATCGTCACGCACCTCTTTAAGATCCTCAGAGGGCCAGAGGGAAAACTCATGGCAGTCACCCAGAAAATAAGTGTTTTGTCAGGTATTGCCAGCTGCAGCTCTCATGCCGTGTTGGGAACCTCCGATCAAACTCTTAGCTCTAATGTGGCTGTGATGTTCGTCCCGTATCTGAAACAAGAAGTCCACGAGGGAACCCTGGTACATGCCGTGTCGGCGCTTTCCCGGTGGACCGCTCGTCTGACGGTGGAGGTTCCCAGCACTCTGTTGGACTCGATGAAGAACGCCTTCACCCTGAAGACTTCCACCTCCCCCGTCCGACAAGCCTACCTACAGGCTATGCTGGGGGCCTTTAAAGGTGACACGCTTGGACAGGCATCTGACCTGGTGCCCCTGCTCCTTCAAATAGTGGAGAAAGCTGTTGCCCAGACGTCCCAACACGCTCTGCTCTTGGAGGGTGTGGCCGCTTCTGTTTTACTGTGTCGACTGGCTCTGCTGGAGACGCAGACAGAGAGTACCTTTGCTGGTTTTTGGAACATGGTCTTGGATGAGAAGAAGCCACTATTCACCACAGATAAATTCCTCTCCCAGGCCAATGAGGACACTCTGTGCACGGTGTTGTTGCTGTGCGAGACACTCCTCCTGGACCATGCCCATAGGCTTAACACTAGCAAATCACAGATGTATTATCATGCCACCATCCGCGTGCTGCTGTCTCCTGTGTGGCGTTTGAGGAAGACGGCACAGCAGACTGTTAAAAAGATGCTCTCCTCGCTGGGAGGGTCCAGCGTTGCCCACGGCCTCCTGGGAGAACTCTGTGTAGTCATCAACAAACACAAAGTGCTGCCCCAGAATGCTCTGGTTTCAGAGTCAGGAGAACTGACGGAGGTGCAGGGTCATAGCTACATCCCCCCTCGTGTGCTTTTGCAGGCCCTGTGTGTCGTCTGCTCCACCACTAGCCAGTGGGGCGACCCAGCAGAGGCCGAGAACATGGCAATGGAGATCCTCATCGCCACTCACCACCCCTCCATAGTTGCAGCTCAACCAGGCCTCTGGCCCCTACTGTTGTCCTCTATGAATATCAAGGCAGAGGAATTCATAGAGAGAAACCTGGAGACTATCTTATCTCGCCTGCTGGAGGCTAGTGCTTATAGTAAGGCAGTGAAGAATGCAGTGGGTGTCCTGTCTTGTCTGTCGCCCACCAAGCTGTTGCCACGGGTGATGGACCATGTGATTACATGGCTGTCCAGTCCAGCTCTGTGCCAGGTCACCAGGGAGGAGTATGCCATTATGCTGAGCCCCGAAGGAGAGCTCAATGACAAGAGCACCATCCAGTGTGCCCAGCAGGAAAGCTCCAAGAAAGGTCACATGAACGGAGAGAACAAAGCCTACATCGGGCTGGAGTTGCTAGAGGAGCTCAAGAAGAAACGTATCAAGGATGAGGTGCAGCTCACCAGCAAACGGAAGCAGATTATGCAACTCCAACTTGATAAAGAAGCCTCCATCCGCAACCGACTTCAAGGGCTAGACATGGAGCTTCAGTGTGTTGTGGGCCTGCTAGAGGGAGCTCTGCAGAAGAAACCACCACAGATCTCTCTACATCTCCCTGGCGTTGTCCAAGTTCTGATACCGCTCCTCCAATCCCCTCTAGCTGCTCGACGCCTCCGGCACGTATTTTTGGACATTGGAGTGTGCCTCATGCCCAAAAACCTGCACAATCTAGCTATGCTGATTGGTCAAGTGACCCTGCGGCTGCTGAAACCAGAGTGTGATCTGGATGCGCAGTGGGGCCAGGAGGACCTGGACATGGCCCTCCAACGCACAATTTCACTCCTACACAACCACACTGTCCCTACCAGAGAGGGCGAGACTGCTGTGGCTCCACTGTCGGCCCCAGCATTCTCCTTCTGTTTCCCCCTGCTGAATGCCATGCTCTGGCAGTCCTCAGGCCGCACAGAGGACATGATGATCAGAGCCCTGCAGATCGTCAACGTGCACGCCCAGCTCAGGGCTGACGGAGACCACACGGACACGCTCATTGATGAGAACGGCCCAGAGCTGTTGCCTCGTGTCAGCATGCTGTTGCTGCTGACTAGGGTCATCTCCACGGCAACCCCCGGAATCAAGGTGTTTGCGTCGCAGTGCCTGACAGCGCTGTGTTGCAGTGCTGGAGGCAAGAAAGGCTGTGCTGTGGCGGAGCAATCAGAGATAGACGTTCTTTTGGATGCTCTGATGTCACCCTGCTTTTCTGTACGGGATGCTGCTCTCAGGGGCCTGTTGGACATGGAGTTCGCCTTGCCCACAGACGGCACAGAGGTCAGTGGGCTGAGTTTGCTTCACAGACTGTGGGTTGCCAGGTTTGACATTGAGGAGGAGTGCAGGGCCCTGGCTTTGAAGCTATGGGAGTCTCTGTATCTGGAACTGGTTCCTGAGATCCTCCCCCTGCTGATTGGTGATGTCACCCACCACGAGGAGGTGGTCCGTACCTCTGCAGCCGAGGGTTTGTCCAGCGCTGTGTCTAACTACAGAGGCCACTCAGCCGCTGTCTTCGGCCAGCTCACTGAGCTCTACCATAAGAAGCTCCATAGAACGCCTCCAGTCCTGGATGGCATGGGCAGAGTCCTCTCTGAATCTTCACCAGACCAGTGGGAGGCCAGGTGTGGTATTGCCCTGGCTCTGAACAAGCTGTCCCAGTACTTGGATGAGGCTCAGGTTACTCCACTCTTCCACTTCTTTGTTACATATGCTCTGAACGATTGCCACCCTGAGGTGCAGCGCTGCATGTTAGACGCTGCCCTGTCAGCTCTCAACACACATGGAAAGGACAATGTCGGCTCCCTGTTGCCTGTGTTTGAGGAGTTTCTAAAGAACACTCCCCAGGAAGCGAGTAATGACTCCGTTCGCCAGAATGTGGTCATCCTTATGGGCTCCCTGGCTAAACATCTGGACAAGAGTGATCCCAAGGTTAGGCCCATTGTGGCCAAGCTTATCACAACCCTCTCCACTCCTTCACAACAGGTTCAAGAGTCTGTGGCCAGCTTCTTGCCAGCACTGGTCTCTACCATCAAGGAGGATGCTGCAGACATCATACAAAACCTGCTGCGGCTGCTGTTGGAGAGTGATAAGTACGCTGAGAGGAAGGGAGCGGCCTGCGGGCTGGCCGGCCTGGTCAAAGGCCTGGGCATTCTGGCCCTCAAACAGCAGAACATCATGACCACACTGACTGATGCCATCCAGGACAAGAAGAACTCTCGACGCAGGGAAGGTTCCCTGTTTGCCTTTGAGATGCTATGTAACATGTTGGGCAAGTTGTTTGAGCCCTACGTCATTCACGTGCTTCCCCACCTCCTGCTCTGCTTTGGGGATGGAAACCAGTATGTAAGAGAGGCTGCTGATGACTGTGCCAAGGCTGTAATGAGGAACCTAAGTGCACATGGTACGAAGCTGGTGCTGCCCTCTCTCCTGGCGGCCCTTGAGGAGGAGTCCTGGAGAACTAAAGCAGGCTCTGCGGAGCTCCTAGGTGCCATGGCATACTGTTCTCCTAAGCAGCTGTCCTCCTGCCTGCCCAGCATTGTGCCCAAGCTGACGCAGGTGCTGGCAGACTCCCATGTGGAGGTGCAGAAGGCCGGCCAGCAGGCCCTCCGACAGATCGTATCTGCCATGCGCAACCCTGAGATCCTGGCTATAACTCCCATCCTGTTGGATGCCCTCACTGACCCATCGCGCAAGACGCAGAACTGCCTGCAAACGCTGATAGACACCAAGTTTGTCCATTTCATCGATGCTCCTTCCCTGGCCCTAATCATGCCCATCGTCCAGAGGGCCTTTCAGCACCGCTCCACCGACATTCGCAAGATGGCCGCACAGATCATTGGCAACATGTCCTCCCTCACTGACCAGAAGGATTTGTCTCCATATCTGCCTAGTGTCATTCCTGGACTCAAGACCTCTTTACTGGACCCAGTACCAGATGTGCGTGCAGTCTCAGCCAGGGCACTGGGGGCGATGGTGAAGGGCATGGGAGAAACGGGCTTTGATGACCTGCTGCCATGGCTCATGGAAACCCTGGCTTCTGAGCAGAGCTCTGTAGACCGCTCTGGAGCTGCCCAAGGTCTGGCCGAGGTGATAGCTGGCCTGGGAATGGAGAAGTTAGACAAGTTGATGCCAGATGTGCTGCAGACAGCCAGCAGGGTTGACATCGCCTCCCATGTCAGAGATGGTTATATCATGATGTTCATTTACCTGCCCCTAACCTTTGGAGACAAGTTCACCCCCTATGTTGGACCCATAATCCCCTGCATTCTCAAGGCTCTGGCTGATGAGAACGAGTATGTGAGGGACACAGCCCTGCTCGCTGGCCAGCGCATCATCAGCATGTATGCCGAGACGGCCATTGCCCTCCTGCTGCCTGAGCTGGAAAAGGGTCTGTTTGATGATATGTGGAGAATCAGGTTCGGCTCCATACAGCTACTGGGTGACCTGTTATTCCATATCTCAGGAGTGACAGGAAAAATGACAACAGAGACCACCTCCGAGGATGACAACTTTGGCACTGCTACGTCCAACAAGGCCATCGTCGGTGCTCTCGGCGAGGAGCGGCGTAACCGTGTCTTGTCGGGTCTGTACATGGGACGCGCAGACACACAGCTGGTGGTGAGACAGGCCTCCCTCCATGTGTGGAAGATCGTGGTGACTAACACTCCCCGGACCCTCCGAGAAATCCTCCCCACCCTCTTCAACCTGCTGCTGGGTTTCCTAGCCTCCACCTGCCCGGACAAGAGGACGATTGCCGCACGGACACTGGCCGACCTGGTGAAGAAACTGGGAGAGAGGATTCTCCCGGAGATCATTCCCATTCTGGAGGAGGGGCTCCGCTCTGACAAGAGCAACGAGAGACAGGGAGTCTGCATCAGCCTCAGTGAGATCATGAGGTCCACAAGCAGGGACGCGGTGCTGCTGTTCTCTAAGTCTGTGCTCCCCACCGTGAGGAAGGCTCTGTGTGACCCCCTCCAGGACGTACGAGAGGCTGCAGCCAAAACCTTTGACCAGCTCCACGCTACCTTTGGCCACCAGGCGCTGGACGACATCATGCCTGCCCTGCTCAAGCAGCTGGACGACGAGGAGACGGCCGAGTTTGCCTTGGACGGATTGAAACAAGTGATGGCAACGAAGAGTAGGTCTTTGCTGTCTTACTTGATGCCAAAGCTGACGGCTCCTCCGGTCAACACGCGTGTGCTGGCCTCCCTGTCTGCCGTGGCTGGAGACAACCTGACGTGCCACCTCAGGGCCATTCTGCCCGCTCTGCTCTCCTCCCTCAAAGACAAACTGAAAACGGAGGACTGTGCACAGGAACTGTGCCGTTGCCAAACTGTCGTCCTGTCCGTGGAAGACGAGGTGGGCCAACATATCATAATAGAGGACCTGTTGGAGGCCACGCGAGGCGCCGACCCCGGTCTCAGGCAGGCTTCCGTCACCATGCTCAACGGCTATGTCACCCATACGCATCTTGACTACGGGACCCACACTCCCGCACTGCTGTCGGGCCTCATCCGCCTGCTCAGTGACCCTAACACGGAGGTCTTGGTACTGAGCTGGGACACCATCAACTCCATCACCAAGAAACTGGATGCCAGTAGCCAACTGGCTCTGATCGATGACCTGCATAAAGATATCAGATCAGTCGCTGCACATGTCAAAGGCCAACACTTGCCTGGCTTCTGTCTGCCCAAGAAGGGTGTGACCTGCATTCTGCCCGTGCTGAGAGAAGGTATACTGACGGGTAGCCCCAAGCAGAAGGAGGAGGCCGCCAAAGCACTGGGAGTCGTCATCAAACTGACCTCCCCCGAGGCCCTGCGGCCGTCAGTGATCCTCATTACTGGAACTCTTATTCGTATCCTGGGAGACCGCTTTGCTTGGACAGTGAAGACGACACTGTTGGAGACGCTCACCCTGCTGCTGGTAAAGGTGGGTGTTGGCCTGAGGACTTTCCTGCCCCAGCTCCAGACCACCTTCCTGAAGGCCCTGCAGGACTCGAGTTGTGCTGTGAGGCTGAGGGCGGCCGAGGCCTTGGGGCAGCTGGTGTCCATCCACACCAAGGTGGACCCGCTCTTCACAGAGCAGCTGTCCGCCATCCGCAATGCAGAGGATTCGGGCGTCAGGGAGACCATGCTCCAAGCCTTGAGGTTTGTCATCCGGGGAGCCGGGTCTAAGGTGGACCCGACCATCCGCAAGAACATCACCACCGCACTACTCGGCATGTTGGGACACGACGAAGACGTGACTCGCATGTGCTCAGCGGGCTGCGTCGGTGAGCTGTGTGCCTTCCTGTCAGAAGATGAGCTTAGAGCCGTGTTACTTCAGCACGTACTGGCCGACACTTCGGGTGTGGACTGGACGGTGCAACACGGCCGCAGCGTGGCCCTGGCCATCGCCGTCAAGTCTGCTCCCGCGCAGCTGTGTGTGGCGGAGTACGGCGACGCCGTGAGCGACGCCATCCTAGCCAGTGCTACCGCCGACAGAATCCCCGTTGCCAACAGTGGGATTAGAGCCATGGGCTATCTGATGAGGCATCAGCTCGAGACGGCAGGGAGCGGTGGCGTGTCGCAGCGTGTCATTTCCCAGTTTGTCAAGTGTCTCCGGAACCAGTCCAGTGACGTCAGGCTGTTGTCGGAACGGGTGCTCGGGTGGGTGTTCAGAGACCCGGCCACGCCCGCCCTGGAGGCCAGCCTAGTCAAGCCCCTGTTGAAGAGTCTGCTGGACAACACCAAGGACAAGAACCCCGCCGTCCGAGCCCAGAGCGAGCACGCCATCGCCGGTGTGCTTCGACTGCGCCAGGGAGACGAGACCATGTCGGCCGTCACTGCCGTCCTGGACTCGACCAGTAACGGCCTCCTGTCGGAATGTCACCGCCGATCTCTGAAGAGGATTGCGAGCCTCCCAGAGTCCACTGAGGAAATAGATGACACCATCCTAACGTGATGGGACAGTAGAAAAAAGAACTCCACAGCAAACAGCCCAAGCCTGACTGATGTCATGCTGATGTAATACAGTATACACCATTGTATGAGAACACCCGCAGATGAACATTATTTTCCTGGAATAGACTAAGAGTAGAATGTGTATGGACTGGCTTTCCTTCATATTCCTTACTCAAATTTCAATGTCTCGCTTTTCATAATGTTTTAGTGGTACAGTGGTGTGTTTTGTAATATTTATTTTAGTCCACAGTGTGCAATGAACTTTCTATACTGCCATTTCTCCATTGTTTTTAATATACTGTATATATATATATATACGGAAAATCCCAGATCTACAAGCTCACGACATGTTGTAATTGTGTGCAATGAAGGAGGGCATTACTTAGCCTCGGTCCCAGGCTTACTTATCTGCTAAAATAAATGCCTGGTCACAACGTAAGGCAGAGAAGCTGTCGGCGGATGTATCCTCCGGAACATCCGTCAGATGTATTTCCCCCACCAATCACAACACTTGTTTCATTCGCGGAGAATGTAAACTGATTTGTAAAGCATCAACGTCATTTCCTTGGGCCATACAGATACTTCCGCTAAAATCCTGCAACTTCCACCCAAACAAATGATAGTCTTTACAGCGTAGGTCTTGCCCAGGGTGGGCATTACTAGGGTAAAAAAACCAACAAAAAACCCCCCCAAAAAACATAAAAAGTTGAAATATGGAGACCATGGTTTATGCCCCACAGCGACGATATGTAGCCGTTTACTTTGGAGCTCCCTTGGGGGGAAATGGCAGTTCCCCTGTCTGTTCTGTGTTTCTATGTTGTCAGTGTTTATGGACTGGAGTCACGGTCACACATGATCCTCATGCTCCTGGGAGAGCTTTGCAGCAGACCTGTGATTTCAAGGGGTGTGAAATGCATTGTGATTCTCGGTTCCTTCCATCGCATTCCTCACAGGATGTGTCTGCCGGCAGGATGCGCGCGTGCGTTTGTGTGTGTGTGCGTGTGTGTGCGTGTGACAGTTAACTGCTCTCACTATTTTGGGCATGTCAACATACGGTATTGTCAATTTCAATATAGGTGAAAATTGTTCGAAAAAACTTCGTAACAAAATAGCAGATCTAGGCTCCAGTGTGATGTGAGCTTGTAGATCTGCTATTTAGTGACAAAGGACATTTGCAATATGAATAGAGCACCGAAGTCCTGACGTAACTCGCTCATCCCTTCGATTATAGAGAGAGAATAACATGGGGTGATCTTAATATCGTCTACTATAAGCGTTGTGGTCCAAAAATAAACAAGCTGTCTCGGCGTTATTGTCAGGGAGGTGTCTCTGTATCGTTTGCAACAGTCAGTCACTCATATATGATACAGTCTGCTTCTAGCGAAAATCTAACTAATTCAGCAGCAGTAACATTAGCGTTTTCTCTCAGTCAGTTGATTCTTCATATCCATATGAGTGAAGCGGCCGGCGTGACATGTTTATTTTTCAAACACAGTTCTTATATGAAGCAATCTAAAAATCCTCCTATGGCGATTTCAATGCAACTAAACAAATACATGAACCTGGGGACCGACGCCCTCTACTGAAAGTGACGTCAGACTTCGGTGCTCTATTACTTTAGTAAATATTACAGATCCGTTTATAGTTTTTACGATGGTTTCTGTCCGCTTCTGTGACAACGTGATAACATACGTGTATTTTCAACTACAAAAGTGTGTTTTTGTTCTAAAATGCTTTGTGTTTTTTTTTGTCAAATTTACATGACATTTCTGCCAAAGCATAACAAATAATTATACCTAATTCATCCCACGAGGAACACCTCAATGTTGCTGCTGGGGCCAGGAATCCAACCCTCAGCTTTGGCCGCCATCAATCAGACTTAACTATCTCTAATCCAGGGGTTCCCAAACTTTTACATGTCAAGGACCCCCAAAATGACCCACGGACCCCCATTAGGAAAGATACGCCTGGGACCCACCCCCATAAGAGAACTGGTCTAATCTGTGTTCGTTCCAGTTGACTTTGTGGACCCCACCAGTGGTGGAAAGTAACTAAGTACATTTACTTGCATTTACTTAAGTATAATATTGGGGTATTTGCACTTTACTTGAGTATTTCCAATTTCCCATACTTTTACTTCTACTCCACTATTTGAAAATAGACTATCAACTAAATGCCATTTGAATATAGACTATCAACTGAATGCCATTTGAATATAGACTATCAACTGAATGCCATTTGAAAATAGACTATCAACTGAATGCCATTTGAATATAGACTATCAACTGAATGCCATTTGAATAATAGACTATCAACTAAATGCCATTTGAATATAGACTATCAACTGAATGCCATTTGAAAATAGACTATCAACTGAATGCCATTTGAATAATAGACTATCAACTGAATGCCATTTGAATAATAGACTATCAACTGAATGCCATTTGAATAATAGACTATCAACTGAATGCCATTTGAATATAGACTATCAACTGAATGCCATTTGAATAATAGACTATCAACTGAATGCCATTTGAATAATAGACTATCAACTGAATGCCATTTGAATAATAGACTATCAACTGAATGCCATTTGAATATAGACTATCAACTAAATGCCATTTGAATAATAGACTATCAACTGAATGCCATTTGAATAATAGACTATCAACTGAATGCCATTTGAATATAGACTATCAACTGAATGCCATTTGAATAATAGACTATCAACTGAATGCCATTTGAATATAGACTATCAACTGAATGCCATTTGAATATAGACTATCAACTGAATGCCATTTGAATAATAGACTATCAACTAAATGCCATTTGAATAATAGACTATCAACTGAATGCCATTTGAATATAGACTATCAATTGAATGCCATTTGAAAATAGACTATCAACTGAATGCCATTTGAAAATAGACTATCAACTGAATGCCATTTGAAAATAGACTATCAACTGAATGCCATTTGAATAATAGACTATCAACTGAATGCCATTTGAATAATAGACTATCAACTAAATGCCATTTGAAAATAGACTATCAACTGAATGCCATTTGAATATAGACTATCAACTGAATGCCATTTGAATATAGACTATCAACTAAATGCCATTTGAATAATAGACTATCAACTAAATGCCATTTGAATAATAGACTATCAACTGAATGCCATTTGAATATAGCTGATGAACAAGCCCATAATGCCTACTGAGTGGCAAAAAAAACCTACTTTCTGGGCCTTAACAGCGCATACATCCACACAGAAAAGTCCTATCTGGCCTGGGCCGTGGCTCAGCGGTCCAGGCACCTTGGCTGGTAATCCAGTCTAGCAGTGTGCCGCGGGTTCGACTCCCGATCCCGACGGCCTTTACTGCATGTCACCCTGACACCTCTCTCTCTCCCCGTTTCCTGTCAGCCTACTGTCTGTCCCTCCATAAAAAAAAGAAAGGTGAAAGCCACAAAAAAAACAACATAAAAAAGAAAAGAAAAGTCCTATCTGATTGCATTAAACGACGTTAAACTCGATTTGCCATTCACTCTATGCATGCGCATGTTTCTGCATTGCAGTATTGGTACTTGTACTTAAAAATGTGAGTACTCTTTTTTTTCCACTACTGACCCCAAGTATGGCCAGAGGGGCAGCGGGCGGGGGGGGGGGGGTGGGGGGGGGTCATGGGGTCAGCAGGTCAATAGGAAGCCATCCACACAAAACGTAAACACTAAAAGTGACTTGAGCTCTCTTCATTACCGTCCATTAACCACTTAAGGTCACTTTGTCAAATGACGAATGGTTAAAAAGAATGAAGGCTGATCTAAAAGCTCACACCGCGGCTCATCACAACGTGCTGTAAGCTTGTAGATCTGCTATTTGTGCCTTTTCGTCTTTTTCCTTTTGAAAACGTATCTTACATTTTAATGAAAATCTTAATGAACATTTTCACCTGTATAATGACAGGCCCAAAATAGGTTGAAAGTGGTCAACTGCATAAACCACTAAATAAAAATAAAAATGAGTTATTTTATAACTATACTTATTTTTCTCTAAACATGTTGGATGCATTGAATTGAACACATTAGGACTATAGTCAAGCAGTTACACTGCAACTTCTCCTGCCCGTCTTCCACAGCGAAAGCATTCCTAGTATTCCAAGTATTTCCTGAGAAAGAATGACATTGTTTGATCCAGGTCTGTGCGATGAAGACGTAGCCATCGTTGAGTCAGTGCCCATATTTACTGCATTCTTCCCAAATTACTGCTACGCTTCCTCTAGTCTACAGAAACTGTGGGAACAAAAGGCCTTTTCAGCGTTTGTTTTCATCTGGTGGACTGTACGTTGCTGGGAGATCTGACAACTTTCTGTAACGATATATATATATATATATACTAGTAATCCTACTGTTTCTACTATAAAACTGCAATCTGTAACTTTGTCCCATGCCGGATTTGAACCCAATTGATGCCTTTTTACAAGGCCAAAATACGCACGGCAGCAGGGGCGTGCAGAGAGTGTTAGCGGGGCAGGGGCTGAAGTCCCATATATAAAGAGGGCACTTTTGTACAAAAATAGCAACAGAGTTTTCTAAACAAAATACTGTGTTCAAGTTCAGGAGAATTCATGAAAAAAAGCAATTCTCCTGAATGCTGGCATGGAAAGGAGTGGCATTTGCGTTTCTTTCACCATATAGCAAATGCTGCATTCGTGGTCTGGGAAGGGCAGTTGTTTTACAGACGGGGGGAAAAAGGGCAGGAGGGGCTGAACCCCCTTTGACGTCCATGTGTGCACGCCCATGCACGGCAGGTTTAAAGGGGTTAAAATACCTTTTTGGGTATAGAATTAACTCTGCATTGGGAAATCAGTCCACATAAACATTGTAGGCCTATAGTTATAGTGCATTTCGGGAATACCTGCAGCATCGCAGGCGTGCATTAATGACAATAAAGAACACCCTCGAGTGTAATATTGCAATTATACAACAACAAAAACCCATAATTTATTAATGACGGATGCAGCCACCACTGCATATATCTCTGACGATGAGACGTCACGTAGCCTTTGCCGAGGCCGAGTTTATAACGAGCGTGGTTCAGCATGAACTTGTATTGTCTAGAGTCGACCACACCGAGGCACTGAAACAAGGATTTTGGCTTTTTTCAGCAGAGGTATACAAACAATACGTCGTACAGTACGTATCTCCCACTGTACAAGTTGTACACTCTTGGACTTACAGTACAGTACACATGCATGATGAACATTGAGGATGTCACTGTTTGTATATGCAGAGAGAAGTCTGTTCGGGGGGAGAAAGGTTAGGTTTGTTTCCCTTCAAATCTCTTCATATATGGCTGCCTCGAAGTAACCAGGAAAACCTTTTAAATCATCTTGAAAATAGGTTCGGCATATTTATTAGTTTGCTTCAGTGTTCGTATACCCCTGCTATTGTATTAATCCTATATTTGCATTTTGTATGAGTTCCGTGCTGCAAGCGTTCTTTCTTTCATTTTGGATATTCATATAATATTTATACTGCATAAACAAAAAAAAAAGACCCCTCCAGGACCAGGAGTGGGAATTGTATTGCAAAACAATGAAAACAAAATCACTGTGTTTGTGTTTGTTGCGTGCGTGATTTCATCTTCTTTTTTTTTCTCTCTCTCTCTCTCTCTCTATTTTCGTTCGGGGCAACATGCCAAGGCAGTCCTGGCCCGGGTCCTACGACTGTCAAGTTTCTTTTTTTCCTGCGAGGAGGACTGTGGGAGGTCATTATGGGATGAATGTGATGGCCGCCGGGGGTGCAGGAATGACATAACAACATTGTAAAAAAGGAACGCAGAAAACATCTTGTGCTTCTCGAGCTGTAGTATACTTTGACACTGCGCTCTAATGTGTGAGAGGACACTGTGTTGGACTGTGTAGGAGACGTTGTGGACCCGTGCCACTACTGTTCTCGTAGTACGTGGGAGTGTTGTTGTTGTTGCTTGCTGCTTCTGTTACAGTCCGTCCGGCGTTGTTGCGCGCCGGCGTTCGACGTGCTGCATGGGCGGGCTGGACGAGGGCAAGAACCTACCACTATAGGGGTGGCTAGCGTGGCCTTTTATATAGGCTCTCGTTCGTGTTTACTCAGCGAAGCGGACCGTAAGAAAGCAGACGAGGGGTGGAAGTACGAGGAAGGATCTTACAAGGGTATGTGTGTGTGGTTCATGAGGTGAATGTCTCCCCCAAGGTTACTCTTTTGCTCTGATTTGTATTTCGTAAACATATTTATTTCATAAACCAGCCGACCGATCATTACCGCTGAGAGTTGAGACTAGTCTTTTGAAACACTGAAAGTAGCAACAATGATAAATGGAGGTCAAACAAATAGGCCACCATCTCTCAGATTCCTACAAGAAATTGTTGTTTTTGGTGCTTTTTCAAACGACACAAAAGAGCTAAAGTCCTGAAACATACTCAATACACCAATCATTAGTCTATTATATTGACATTTTCCGAGGGATGCTTATTTTCCAAAGCCTTTGGTGATTTCCCCCAAAAAACAGGAAAACACACCAAACATCTAAAAAGGGTTCGGAACTCTTGCTTTTTAACGGGGGCCATCTGCGCTCGTCCCAGTTTGTACCCGCTTCGGCACTGCAGTACAACATGGGGATATAGGTCTAGCATACGCAGCATGAGTTTAAGATAAGCCACAATTACATAACTAGAGAAGGCTTAAAATCTACTCAAATAACTCTAGCGTATGAGCGGCTGTTTTCATAGCACAGGGCTCATATCTGGGGGAAGTCGGCTTGTGCACGAAGGTAATAAATGGGGTTTCCTTTTTGAAATCCACTCCATGCCGACCTGCATGGACGACAACCCCCGATAAGGTTAAACAAACAGCAGAGCCTAACTGCTTCAGGCCACAGCTACTGAACCTCTCTCTCTCTCTCTCTCTCTCTCTCTCTCTCTGCACCCGCACATACACCAAGCCATAATGAGTAGATGCATTGTAAACCACTGCTGCACCACCTTTGATAAACCATTTTATATGCTGATAAGTCATTACCATTACAACAGGTCTCGGCATGTATATCCTCAGGCAGTTGACAAATTGAGGGTTCATAATAAATAGACATGTCTGGATCCGGCAACTGATTCATCTGGCAGATCCCTGCCACCACATGACTTTAGTTTAGTTTAGTTTGCTTTAGTTTGTTTTCTGTTGCAATTTTTTTTGCTTAGAGTATTGTTTATTTGAGCGTATCGACTCTTATATTATCGTATCGCTTTATATGCTCACTATATTATTTGCATTATCGCTTTGTTTTGTCTTGCTTTCCTTGGTTCATTTAGGTTCAGCTAAATGTAATTTAGTCTTGAGTGTATAGGGTCCCGTTTAGCCATGTTTTCGGCACTGCCAAAAAAACACTGCCAACGAGTCTCTGAACGGAACCACGTTGAATACGGATTGAATAGGTGCCAAATGAGGAGACGCAGGAGTTTTAAATGGAAAGTGTAAGGGAACTGTCAGGCAACGCCGAACCACTCCAGTGATCCACGCCGGAGTATAGCCTCAGCATAACTCCCTAGTAGGCTACTTGGAAAGGATGGAGATGGCCCGTTAAGCAATGAGAGATTGAGATTTATTTTCTGCAGCGTATCCCACACTCCATCCACCCAGCCCTCCGCCTCACACAAACACCATATACGCTCGCTGAGAAACAGCTCCTCTATATCTAGCGAAAAGAAAGTTAGAAGGAGGAAGGGGAGGGCGTGAGGAAGAGGGAGGGGAGGGGATGGGAGGGGGGGGCTGGGGGGGCTGGGCAGAGGCTTCCATACTGCCTGGAGCTGTGACTGTGAGAAAAGAGAAGCGTTCCGCCGTCTTCACAGAGCCCCTAGACCGAGCAGGGATTTTTATCTCTCGGTCCTCATGGGACCGCGAAAGGCAATAGAAGGTTATTTCTTGAGAAGTAGAGCGAAGACGGCGGGAGCACGCGCGAGAGAAAGTAAGAAAGGGGAAAAAAGGGGGAGAAGGCTGGGAGGGTGTCGCAGTGTTTCTATAACTATATGGGGGGGACGTGGGGGAGTGAACGGGGACGATCAAGCGCAAACCCAGAGCGTCTATATACAACAAACGCACACAAAAACAATAACAAAACACAAACACAAATGCGCCCCGCTCGCTCTAACCCTCCCCGTCCCACCTTTTCCACGCTATACCATTCCCATGATAAAAAAAACACACACATAGTCTGAAGCATCTGAAGCAGCGCTGGCTGGGTCACAGTGAGTGAGATGTATACATAAAGACAGTCTGGTGGTGGCAGCCGGTCGATGCACACCGTCGTTTCAACACGCCAACATCCATGGGTTCCTCTCTTCTCTACCTCTTCTTCTTTTACATAGTCAAAGCCAAGCAGAACAAAAAACGGCTATCAAAGGAGGAGTTGAGAGGCAGAACCACATCTCGGAGGTTGAACAGGAGGGCATAAAGATCTAGAAAAGAAAAAAACATCAAAGGGACACCTATATATGTGAGGAGACCCTGGTCTGTATTTGGGTCAGGGCAGGTTTTTCTCCCCCCCCTCGCCGTGATCACTTTAGCATTACTCTGCCACTGTAGTTTAAGTTGAACCCATTTTGAGATCCTGAGATCAAGATTCTGAAAAATGTCTTCTACATCCTGACAGTTTTCTGAAAAAGCTATATGTTTCTATGTCGGTCGTTCTTCGATCTTTCAAAAATAGCAGACCTACAAGCTCGTAGCGCGCCACTCGGTGGCGCGCTATGAGCTTGTAGATCTGCTATTTTTCAATAGCTAAAGCCTAACATAATGCTAACACCAAAATGGGTTAAGAGGAGGCTGGCATTGAAGCTGACACATAAGCATCAAAACAGCGTTCCGTCAACTCTATCAACGCAACTTTCATATACAGTGGAATAAAGGAGGATTAACACGACAATCTAGCCAACAGTCAATCAAAGCATTAAAACAAAGTGCTATTTGTGTTAACTAAATTAACCCTAGCACTCCTGCCTATTCTGGGCATGGCATATACAGTATGAGAACATTTGGTGAAAATAGCAGACGGGCTATTTTCATAGACATACAAGAGCAATGTACAAAGCTGTACAAAGACTAACAAAAAACTAAACTAAACTAAAACAGGCACTGTCAGGCAGTCAAAACTATGCTACCGGTAATAGGACAACACCCCCGTACCCCAAATTGTGATGATCTGTGTATTTCAATGTACCTTTTAGTTTTTTTTCTAATATGTGCTAATCCTTCCATTTGGACTCAACCAGGCAGTATTTTGACATGAAACTAACGCAAAGCCTAACCCAAACAATTGAAACCACAATGGAAACACTGTACGGTTGAGTTGGCATGATTTGCATTTTGATTCATACGAGATTACATTCTTTTGTAAAACACGTATACTACAAATTTGTGGGAACTGTGTTTTCCGTGGGATATACTGTACAAACCCTCTTCGGATCACATGTTCCGGGCAAGTGTCAAAGTCATGTGTGAGAGGATTTTAACAATGTTTGTGTGTTGGGGGCCATGCTGAGAATATAGGACACATGATACTTAAGTAGTTTCAGTTACTGTATGTAGACTTACTTACGGACATCTTGATAATGTTTTGCTGTTAATCTTTGTTGAATAGAAAAACAAAACTTTTGGCATCCAAAGGAATACATGTAAAAACATTTGCATTCCATTTTCATACTGTACTTGCATTTTTGCACACTGCTGTTTTCTTAATCCAACATGGATATTGCGGTGTTCCCAGAACATTGTGTCCGTCACAGCAGTGCATAGTGGTTCCCAACCTTTCCTGGATCAGGGTCAATTAGAACAACTCTGGTGGCGCTATAATAGGCCAATGTGAAAAGGGTCCCATTTCTTCATACTACATGGCAATTGGATGATTTAAGGCCTTTTGTTCCAAAAAAAAAAGAGACGCAGTCTCAATGTGATGGTTAAATAAAGGTTAAATAATTTAAAAAGTGTTTTGCAAAAATCCACTTTTGGTGGCGCTATAACAGGCCAATGTGAAAAGGGTGGGATATATTCCTCAGCCTAGTAGGAAAGTCTGTGAAAGATTTCACATAAATTGCACGCTGCGTTCATGATTTGAGGCTTTTTGTTCAAAACGGGGGAATCCTGCAAACTTTGAAAGCCAATGTTAGCCAATTAGGATGGAATCTGAAATATCAGACAGATTCGGCTTGAACACATGACTATAAAGATAGTGTGTAACGATTTGCGGGATTTTTGGACACAAGGTCGGCCTCCTTGTGGCGCTATAGCATGCCGTTCTGGAAAAGTCATTGTTCATTGTTGGCATCCAGGATGTGCGTGTGCAAAATTTGGCATCGGTGCCGGAGATTAGCTGGTAACAGACGGATGGACGGACGGACGGATGTACACGGACGGAGTGCAAAACACATACTCTCTCCCCATGCCTTCTAGATCATGACAGTTTTCAGTGGTTCTCAAACTATTTCATGTCAAGGATCCCCAAAAACTATCTGTATTCGGCTGCCGACCCCCATCCGAAAATGTTTTGTACCGGGGACCCTCCCAGAAGCAAAGATTTGCACACATTTTCACCATTTAAAAAAAATAGCAGATCTACAAGCTCCTAGCACGGCACTCAGTGCCCGCGCTATGAACTTGTAGATCTGCTATTTTTCAACAGGTAAAATAATGTTAAAGTGATTAAAAGCTAAGGCGACACAGATGCGTTCTCAGGTCTTAATGGGCTTATATAGAACAGGGGGGGAAAAGCCAATGGTCTTCCCCGTGGGGAAATTCGTCCTCTGCACTTGACCCATCTTGGGAACAGTGGGTAGCCATATTGTAGTCCGGCGTCCATAGGGACCTGCTTCCATCGCTAATGCCACTGTGTCAAGGGCACTGGCAGCCAGGAGTATGGGCTGTGGAAGGAAGGAATCCATGTGAACATGGCGGACTTTGGTAGCATATCAATAAAATAGTCAGAAGCAAGATCCAGCAAAATACACAAATCATAGACTCATTAAAACAAAATTACAAGTATAGCCAATACAAGAAAGTAAAAAATATTTTTTTGGTCATATGTTTATTGTCATACAGTATATCGTATGTTTATTTTCGTCATACACAGACCACCATTAACATTTCGGAAACATTTGAACTACCATTCACCATGACAACGCTCTTTTCTTTGCTCCACGTAAAACCCTGGTAGCATACTAGTACTGTGATGGTGAATTTATACTTGTGAGCCAAGTTGCTCTTTAGAACTAATCAGCAGAACCTCTGTTTTGTCCTGATTGAATTGGTTGAAGTCGTATCCATCTCATAGGGTTTGCCTAAACTTTTGTATCTCTGCATTTCCCCTTCACATCTCATGCTGCTATATAGTTTATAGTTTATAGTTTATACAGTACTGTATGTGCATGAAATCACAAGCTGGCCATGAACAAAAAATGTAACAAACCAAGAAATGCCAACGTCAAACTTGCGTGAAGAGTTTGAAAGTTGTATTGCAGTTAATAATGCATGCATGTCAGAACAAAGCGATCCTGGCAGAGATCTGCACTCCACTGAGCGCACCTTTCTAGTTTAGCATATAGTGCTCTGCGGTTCTTTTTTGTGTCACTGGCGCGACTTGCGAGCTATCAAAGTCATCATTGTGACTTGTATCACTGGGTCTACGGGGGACACAATACTGCATTCTATTTATTTATTTATGAATCCGTTAAAAACATGCAGTCTATGTTTCTCATATACTGTACGTTTAATAACGTTGGAAGAAATGCCTACTTGTTACGACCTAATGTTCAAAAGTGCCAAGTTTAATGTTAGAGCGTTTGCCAAACATTATGTACTGCCATTATCTAAAGTCTAGTTATGGAATATGAATGAGATTTGATTTGTTTACTGTTTCTTTCTTCTAGTCCGACATGTCTAGATACAATACCAGCAAGAAGTTGTTGTCATGGTGTATAGCTAGCTGAACTTAGCTGAACTTCACCATGTATTTGAAATTCTGGTAAAGTCTGCAATACTGTGCTAACACTACGAAACGGCAATAATGATTTATGAATATAAACATAAAGATTTGCTGATAAGATAAAGAGGAACAACGCATTAAGCCCTATATGATGAGTCACAATAGGGAAGCAATTAGGATGCAACATGCCTGCTGGCATGGGGGAGGAGCCAGCAGGGTTCACATGAGGTCCTAGCCCGGTGTAAGATCTACATCCATGGGTCCCAAACACTGGCTCGGGACTGGTGGTGGGAAAAAGTACGTTGTGTGCTTGTAGATCTGCTATTTTCACTATTTTGGGCTATATAAAACGTTCGGGAACCACTGGTTCCAAAATGTTTTAGCTCGAGACCGAAAAGAGATCCAAACTATATAGTGACCCAAACTATTTTTACATAATTCAACGTTAAATTTGTGGGAGTTTTAATTCATGCAATTTCTTCGAATTATTTTATCTTCGTGAAATTATCTTGAAAATATATTTTGAAATCATTTAAAATATTGTAGCAAACGAAAACAAACTGATATTTACTCATCATGACCCATAGAATTGTGTCCGTGGCCCAAACATGGGTCTCGACCCGCTTTGGGAAACGGTGATCTAGACCGTATGGATAGTCTGGGCAATTACCCCAAAAAAAATTCGGAAAGAAACCAACATTTAGAATGTTGTAGGAATGTAGGTCATCGAATCGAGAAACAAGTCGTTTTAAAAAAAAATTTTTTTCTTATATCAACGATATAAGAACGACGTTCTTATAGATTAGTCTGATCAACCACTTACGCCTTGTACTATACTGTATACGAGGCTAGCCTGTAGATGTGCAATGTTTACTCTTCTTTCTAACCGAAGGGTTGAAATAATGCTGCTAATGATTAGAAGCGGTATATGGACCAGTCCAGACTCCAGCCCTGGTATGGATTGAGGGTATATCAATCCTGGTGGAGGTCAGCAGAGTGACGAGTCAGTTGTCCCTGTCCACAACACTGGTGTAATCGGTATAGGCCTGTCTGTCGCTATTTGACCTGACGATTAATTGTCATACACGCGTTCGCAGGTTAATTCCGACGGTGTGCAAAATGGAACAGAATGGACCTTTTTAATTTGGTTCCATGTTAGTTGGAGTTAGATCAACGCAGAGGATTTCACAGTGTGTGTGTATAGGTCGGGGTCTTTAGAAATGGATAAATACACTTTATTTATTTTTTTAATCTGGCCTAAATGCATATATCACACACACTGGGGGATTCTGGGAATTCAATATGTTGAGAAACAAACGCTGGTCATTCCTCACTTTTGACCGCGTGTGTTTTTCTGCAGTTCCACAACATCCCGAGTCCCGACTCCACCCCGCAGAGGAACGTTGTAGAATAATACATCTTTGCTCTATATGGAATTTACCAAAGGAATAGCAGCTGGATTAGAGACATTAGATTAGGAATAGCAGCTGGATTAGAGACTTTAGATTTGACTTTACCAAAGGAATAGCAGCTGGATTAGAGACATTAGATTAGGAATAGCAGCTGGATTAGAGACATTAGATTAGGAATAGCAGCTGGATTAGAGACTTTAGATTTGACTTTACCAAAGGAATAGCAGCTGGATTAGAGACATTAGATTAGGAATAGCAGCTGGATTAGAGACATTAGATTAGGAATAGCAGCTGGATTAGAGACTTTAGATTTGACTTTACCAAAGGAATAGCAGCTGGATTAGAGACTTTAGATTTGACTTTACCAAAGGAATAGCAGCTGGATTAGAGACATTAGATTAGGAATAGCAGCTGGATTAGAGACATTAGATTAGGAATAGCAGCTGGATTAGAGACTTTAGATTTGACTTTACCAAAGGAATAGCAGCTGGATTAGAGACTTTAGATTTGACTTTTTGACAAAACTCGTTCAAATTCACAACTTTAAAGAAATGGAAAGTGATGTACAGTAGGGCTGCAACTATACGATTATTTTCATAATCGATTCATCTGCCGATTATTTAAACGATTAATCGATTAATCGGATTATGACACTTATTTAGCTATCACCTTAATTATTTTAGACTTACACTTACACAAAAACTATGGTTAAGTGCATGGAAATCACCTATGATCAATTGCAAAAAAAACAGTGATTAGTTGCCGACTCGATTAATCGGTTACTAAATTAGTTGACAACTAATTGAATAATCGATTCGATTACGATTAATCGTTGCAGCCCTAAAGTACAGTAGGAATGAACATGCAATACAATCATGCATGACGATGATGACCTTGCACAGTATAGTTCGTATAGATTTCATACAGTAAGGCTTTGGCGACGGGGGCAACCATGGGGTTGGGGTTGGGGGAGATGGGGGGGGATGGGGCACTTTCTCAGCTCCTCCACCGGCACCATTCCAAACCCGGGAGGTGACTTTGAGTCGGGGGGGGAGATTTACTGTCCCCGCTGGTATATGGTGAGGCGGCCGATGACAGGGTGCCATCTCTCACCTCGTTCATCAGAGGGAGAGAAGCGGACGGGAGCAGACAGGAGTGAAGCATCCGTCTAGGTGGTGATTATGCACACCGCGGCGGCGCTGACAGCTCTTGTTTGCTGTCGCTCTTCCTGTACCGTGCCGTGCCGGAGGCCGGGGGGGCCGGGGGGGCCGGGGGGGACCCTGAGAGAGAGAGAGAGAGAGAGACACTCTGATTTATGATGCGGTGTCGTGCGACATGCGTCGCTCCGCAAAAATAGCATGTTGTCCATTGAAAGTACTTTATCGTTGGCAGAAGTCACCGCGGCATTTTGTCCCGAGAGCCCTCCTCAGACACGAGAGCCTGTTTGCTGGGTTACTGTCAGTATATAGAGAAATAGATTTGGTGGATGTTATTTGTATATCTCGGCTGTGATTAGCTATAAGTTCCCGTGTCATGTAAAGCTGTGTATGTATGTATACACGCTCACGTCACGTGTGAGTGTCATATGAGTGTTTATTATTTACTTATTTTTATGTGTAATGTTTTTAAAGAAGTATAGTCAAATGAATAGCTGGATGATTAAAAAAAATATATATATATATTGTATCAAGCGGGAGTCCGTGGCCTAATGCATATCAAACTGAGGATTCTTGGAATTAAATAATAGAGAAAAACAAGATCTAAACCACGTCTAGAAACACATGTACACATGCTCACATATTCAAATGTTTGATCAGCAACAGCCCACCTGAAAGTGTCATCTTGAAGCATTCTTAGCTGCTCACTATACACAAAACATACTTTTTTTTTAATTATTTAGGCTACTTAAGCTTTATTAATAATATTTTTTTTAAGAAGTGCGTGGTCAAATGAATAGCTGAATGGTATTTCCAGCGTGGCTTGGATTGGCATTAACAACTGAATCATTTCTGTCCTGTGATGCAGTGCAGCTTACAGCAGATAGATAGACCTATATACAGTATATCTTGGTGCTGGTGCAATGGGTAAAACAAAGAAATGCATGACTTATTCGCTCTTTAGCGCTTTGGGAATCACCAGCACTCACAGGGAGATGTACACGGTATATATGTGTGGTGGTTGCAGAGCCCCTTCCCTGCCCCCCCCCCCCCCCCCCCCCCCCCATCACCTATTTATAATGTATACTGTACATGAGTCTTTAAAGTTTCTAACCACCCCAACCCCGCCACAACCCACCCACCCCCGGACCAGACAGTCACTGTTTTGTTTTACGAGACTGAGACATTGAGCTGGTTCCAAACCAGGACTCCACCCCTTTACACACACTGCCTTGTGCAGAGCTAATGGCAATTTATATGCTTTTCTGCCACACTTAGGAGGAATGTTTTCCATATGTTTGACGTGTGGTTTCGGGCCGCGCGCATGCATGGACTGTGTGAGAAAGCAGCAAAAATAGATGGAAAATCTCTCTCTCTCTCTCTCTCTCTGTGGCTGTTCTTTTTCACATGACGTGCATAGTCTGTGTTGGATGCGCCGTGCACACAATGAGCAGACACTGTGCAGTGGCAGAGATCTCCATCATGAACAATGGATGGAGAAAGGCTCAAGTCAAACTGCATGGGAATCTAAATAGGGCAATCCTATAGGGTCCATCCTCTGTGTGTACACCCCCACATTGAGGCTGATCTGAGGGGAAGGGGATGGGGATGGGGATGGGGGGGGCTGGGAGAAAATGGTTGAAATTCCTCCGTTATGCTCTCCATCCCACTGCGGAAAACGCGATTACTTTTTGTCCCAAAATCCTTGTGCGTGCGTTATTGTTCCCCTGCATTGTGTCTCTATTTCCATTTGACACCATTCTATTTCTCCTCTTTTCTCTCTCTCTCTCTCTCTCTCTCTCTCTCTCTGTCTCTCGTCTCTCTCTCTCTCTCTCTCTCTCTTTTGAAGATATAAGAACAAAGGCAGTGAGACGTCACTCAGAACTGAAGCATGTTTATTTCAGATTTTAGCCACTGGCTATTAGGGCGAAGGAGAAGTCCTGCAGACAAAAAGAATAAAAAAAAGGTGTAAAAAGACGAGTGCAGCCGCCTGTGGGACAAGATGCCAGGTTTCTGTAGCTGCCGCAGTGCCAGCCAAACACCAGTGGTGGAAAAAAGAAAGTACTCACATTGTTTGAGTCTCAATACTGCAAGTAAAAGTCCGGAATTCAAAATGTACTTGAGTAAAAGTACAAAAGTATTGGCATCAAAATGTACTTAAAGTACTAAAAGTACTCATTGTGCCAGAATGTCTCATTTCAAGTCTTCAAATGTATAAAGATCTCTTGGAAAATAGACGTTCTACAAGCTCACAATACAACGCGACACATTGTCAGCTTGCAGATCGGCTATTTTCAAATAGCCGAGATATAACATAGGGCTGAATAATGCTTTGTAATAATCTAAATCTACAAAGTAACTATAGTTACTAAAGTTTTTACATAGCTAAAGTACAATATTTGGCTCCAAGAGGTAGTGGAGTAGAAGTAAAAGTATCGGAAATTGGACATGAAATGCTCAAGTAAAGCACGAATACCTCAAAATGGCGTACCCGAGTACAGTACTTAAGTAAATGTACTTAGTTACTTTCCACCACTGCCAGACACGTTGTGCAATGAGCGTGAAACGGTATATAGATGTGGGTGATTTTTCTTTTTCTTTTTTCCTTTTTTGTGCGAGAGAGGGCCATTGTTGTGTGCACGAGGCCAGCCTGACACCACCGCCTTTATCCTAAAAATAAAGTCATCATTCAGCCTGCCTGCAAACACTGGCCTGGTAAACATACGGAGGGAAAGACACACACACACACACACACACGCACACGCACACCACGATGCATTGGAAATGACATTGCCAAACAGTGTCATCATAAATAATCCATGGATCGCTAGTAAAAAAGACAGATGCAATACACCGCACACACACGTACTGTATGCAGGCCTATACAGTAATGTTACACACGTAGGCCGCCTCCTCCTCCACGTGCAGGCCGGGGATATATATGGGCCAAAAACAGCCGATCTACAAGCTCACAACGCGTTGCGCCGCAGCGCGTTGTGAGCTTGTAGATCGGCTGTTTTCCACCGCAGGGCACCGGCCCGCCTTTTTGCGCTGGAGTGTGAATTGGGTTCAGTTTGTCCCAACAAGCCATGAACAAAAGTGGAAATAAATCATGCAAGCAAACAGAACTGTTGGTATAACAAAACAAAAACAAAAAGACTAATAATAATAATAATAATAAGGACTCGGGGCCCTGCAGAAATATTTCTGTTTCTCTGTAATTGTCATCAAAGAAAGAAAAAAAAAAATAAGAGAAAATGTGTGTGTGTGTGTGTGCGTGTTGTGTGTGTGTGGCACAAGCGCACGTATACAGAATACAACCAATACAACAGTATAGCGTGCCACCACGGCCTCCCTGGTTTGTTGTATGGTCGTTTCTTTCCTCTTTTTATTTTGTATATCGTCTGTAAAACTTGAATATTCTCTCTCATCCCTGCATGGCGGTGAAGCTTTGCACGCGCTTCGGGGGGTTGGTGGGTGGGTGGGAGGAGGAGGAGGAGGAGGGGGGGAAGGGAGAGCCCATGTATTTTATTCATTTATTTTCTTAACTTCCTTCCCCTGCCATCTCTTTAGGAAAATGGATATATTTAGAAGTATAAGGACATTAAAGAATAACGCCCCCCCCCCCCCCTCCTCCTCCCCCCCCCCCCCCCCCCCAACGCTAAAGACATAGGGGAAAAAATGCTAAAGAGCCACATCCTCCCCCCCCCCCCCCATGATAAATCACATTACGAGAAAGCTGCAAACAGGAGGAAAATGAAAGGAGAAAAAAAGGGAAACTATATAGGTTTATACAGGGTTCAATTTGCTGGGGGGGGGGGGCGTGGGGGGATATGGGGACGTCGACATACTTCTGCTTTCGATATCACCACCCTCTGGTCATTAATCTTTTTTATATCACTGCTTCTGGTCAGACTTGGATTCAATACATGCATCATTTACTTTTGATGTGTTCGATATTTTAGATTTTAAAATATTACAATTGATTACAATTACATACACAATAGCCTAAAAAAAAGAGTTGTATACATTAGCGAAAAACAGGGGGTACCAAGAAGCACCCTTGGGGCACCCCAGTGAACAAAGTAGGCTATAGGGGATTTCATTGAAGTGGTTAAAGGAATGCTTGCATGACCATTAGTCATTAAAAAGTAATTACAAATTTAAAATAGATGCACACTGCACAGTATATAACATAGAGGCACCCATCTTCTTAAAAGTGCAGATGCCATTAGCTCTCGCTCGCTCGCGTGCACGCGTGCACGCACGCACGCACATGCACACACACAGGCTTTTCTTTTTCATCATGATCACATGGTGCATTAAACTAATATAGTACACCATTCAAGCTAAGTCGAGGTTCTGAGTTATGTGAGGTTATGTGTTTTTTTATGTATTCATACCAGAGGAGTCTCCTCATAGCAACACGTAGATTTATGCCAACTTGATCCTCTGGCAACCGTTTGCCTTCTGACTTCTATTATAGCGTTGATGTTCGGGAGGAAAACCTTGTATGTCCAAAGCTGTTAATATAATAAAATCGTAAAGAAATAGCCGATCTGCAAGCTCACAATGTGGCGCATCGCTGCGTGTTGTGAGATTGTAGATCGGCTATCTTCTGGGCTGAAGATGGGAATTTGTTTTATGCAAATAAAAAGAAGAGAGAGAGAGAGAGAGAGAGAGAGAGAGAGAGAGAGACAAGGTTTCTGCCCCCCTACACAGCAACGGTAACTAAGCTGTTGCTTGTTGTTGGGTCAGTTACATGAAAAGCTTTGGAGATGACCACGGTACATAATTTGTGCTATACAGAACATGGTGAATAATGAATGTGTCTTGCCCGACTTGATGCGGTGCCCAGTGGCCCAAACACAGCACTGGTCTGTGATCAGCTCCGCAACTCTCTCTCATTAACTCTGAGGCCTTCGCCATATAGGTTGCCCCCATGCATCTCTCTCTCTCTGTGTCTCTCTCTCTCTCTCTCTCTCTCTCCCTCCTTTTTGCATAGATTATGCAGCATAAACACTGAATAATGAGACGTCATCGTGCCAGCATGCTGGGGTTGTTTTACGTTTTTGTTTTTTTTGTCATCAACGCCTTACCGATGCCGATCTTGTGCATGCAAGAGGCAAATTTGAATATTCCCAAAATCATAATTATGTCAAAACCCACATCAAAGAATGTTTAGG
Organism: Protomyctophum bolini; assembly: GCF_963924005.1. Taxonomy (NCBI): domain Eukaryota; kingdom Metazoa; phylum Chordata; class Actinopteri; order Myctophiformes; family Myctophidae; genus Protomyctophum; species Protomyctophum bolini. The sequence goes on along the minus strand of NC_137883.1, from coordinate 7,084,413 downwards.
CCTGTCCCAAACATGCAAAATGATTGCACTATATATATCTTATTGACATTTATACTAAAATGGTGTAAAAGATTGGTTTCTCCAGATAGGGTAAATTGCTGAGTGAATTTCGGCCGATAGGGCCGACCTCCGATCGGTGGCCGATTATCGGAGCATCTCTAACTGTGAGGCCTGTAGGAGGAGCCATTCCAAGCCGCATATAAGCGCAGCACCACCGTTAGCCCTGCAGAACCAACTCAAGCATCCATTCCACCACTCCTGAGTGAAGTGTCTGACGCTGGGAGTCTGGTGCACAACGCACAGGTCCCTGGCTGCACCCTGCATGGTGAGAGCAGGAGTGGACCTGGTGAGACGTATGTACTGTATAGGAGAGACCTTCATGGAAACCATGCTATACCTGCATGCTGTATAGCCATGCTTCTAATATGTTCTGACCGCAGGCGTGCACCTGGCCTGTGTTGTTGAGCAAACTCGGTGGTTCCCGGATTTAAAGGCGAGATATACTGTATATAGCGGGGAGTGATTTGCCTGGACGGGACCAGAAAAAGCAGGGGAGGGAGAGAGAGGGAGAGAGAGGGAGAGAGAGAGAGAGGGAGAGAGGGAGAGGGAGAGGGAGAGGGAGAGAGAGAGAGAGAGAGAGAGAGAGAGAGAGAGAGAGAGAGAGAGAGAGAGGGAGGTCCACAGAGAGGTGCGATGGATTCCCCAAACCTGGCCTGCGGCTGCTCATCAGTACTTGTCACCGAGCGGAGCTCCATTAGTCACTGTCCAGATGACGGGGGGGCCTCTTGTAAAGGATAGCTCACCCCCCCCTGTGGAGAGCCAAGTGTCCTCGCAAAGAGGCTGCTGACCTCCTGAGCATCCCTAGTGAGGGAGATGAGGAGGACAGACCCTGAGAAGGGGTGAGTGTGTGTGCATGACCGTAGGGTATGCTGCTGCCGGCCGGCCAGGCCAAGTCAGGGCCTCTCTCTCTCTCTCTACTTTTGGGGTATAGATCCTGGGAGCTGACCCGCCCCTGACCCCCCCAGCCCGTACAATGCAGTTAGCCGTGTGGTGACTCCTGCATGTGCTCCGATGATACGGCAGATTCCTCCAGGAGCAGGAGAAGAGGAGAGAGAGAGAGAGGGGGGGGGGGGGACACACACGTCCGGGGGCCCCCACTGAGGGAGAGCGGGAGAGCCAACATGCAGTGACGTTAATCCGCTGGCTCAATGAGCCCGGGCGTTGGGGGGTTTGGGGGGAAGGACCTGGCTCAATGAGCCCGGGCGTTGGGGGTTTGGGGGGAAGGACCTGGCTCAATGAGCCCGGGCGTTGGGGGTTTGGGGGGAAGGACCTGGCTATTTGAGGCCTGATTTTATGCAGTGGTGGAAACAGTACATTTTGTTACAACAACAAAAAAACGTAGCCTGCGTTATTTGTTGGGAAGCGACGCCGCCAAAATACTTAGGCTACGTTTATTCAGTTTGATCCCATCTAGTGGAAAGGCCACTCACATTAGCTTCGGATGGCTATCTGTTGTTAGCTTATAGACACTGGACTGCGCCATCTTGGTTGCACACTCGCTTTTGGCTCCAAATCCCCCTCTCAGGCGGCATTTCTGGTCAAAACATTATTAATAAATATATGCACCGGCTTGTACTTCTCAAGCTCCAGGCAGAGAACAACAACAACCGGTCAACACACACCATTAAGCTGACACAACATCCAGTCGCGGTGTTTTGGATCTTCAAAATAAGGGTTGAACATCAAAATACTACAAACTCACAATGTTTGTGAGCCTGTATAGATCTGCTATTTTCAAATGGCCAAAATGCATGTATAGGGCTGAAAGTGGGTATGTTTTGAAATATACAAAATGACTAGTAACGTAAAGGGCCTTTCAAACGGGAAGCGAGGAACGCAGGCGCTGTTGCCTTGGATCAACGACAGGTCTCCTCCAGGTCTGCTGAAGAGGTGGCGCAACAACGCAAGCGTAAAAGAAAAGCTAAACAGAATCCAGGTCTGGTGAGTCGCGGGCATGTACTCTGCACGTGACGAGCACGCGTGCAACAAATGTAAAGGACCGTGCTCACGTAAATATGCTTGCGTTGTCGCACCGCAATTTCTCTGTGCAAAAACACAGGTCTCATTGAAAATGAACTATAAGCTCGTTTAATCGCTTCACGTTTTGAAAGGCCCTTCCTTGTAGCTGTCAAATAAATGTATGGCTCTTGGGAAGGATGACGATGAGAAGAAATCCTCTGCGGCTTTTTGACGTCCGTCTTTTGATTGTGTCTCCTCTGTGTTATGTACATGGTGGTTGAGAGCAGTGGTTCTCAAAGTGGGCTCCGGGGACCCCCAGGGGTCCTTGAGGGAGTTCCAGGGGGTCCTCCCTCAGCCAGATGATGGTTTGGAACCAAATGGTCTGTAACTCCACATTGATTTTACAATATAAATTGGGGGTCCCAGAGATAGAAAGGCCATTAAATGGCGTTCCGTAGACTAATTCATGTGAAACTGGGGGGTCCCCTGGCATATCTCTTCAAATGGGGGTCACGTGGGCTAATTGGTGTCAATTTGGGGGTCTACCGAGCAATCTTCGTTCCTACTCTCACCTATGGTCATGAAGTGTGGGTCATGACCGAAAGAATAAGGTTGCGAATACAAGCGGCCAAAATGAATTTTCTCCGACGGGTGGCTGGCATCTCCCTTAGAGATTGGGTGAGAAGTTCAGTCACACGAGAGAGACTCGGAGTAGAGTCGCTGCTTCTTCGCCTGGAAACGAGCCAGCTTAGGTGGTTCGGGCATCTGGTTAGGATGCCCGAAGGCACGTCCCCACTGGGAGAAGACCCCGGGGCAGACCAAGGCGCAGTTGTAGGAAACACTGGCCTTGGAACGCCTCGGGATCCCCCAGGAGGAAGTCACTGATGTTGCTCTGGAGAGGGACGTCTGGAACACAATCCGTAGTCGGGTGGCGGGAGCTGTTGCCCCCGCCACCCGACTACGGATAAACGGTTGAAGATGTATTGGGGGTCCTTGACGTGAAAGAGTTTGTGAACCACTGGCTGAGAGGACAAGTCTGTGTCTCTCCTCTGGGTCACGTAAATGGATGCTGAGAGGACACGTCTGTCCGTCGTCTTGGACGGCGTGCGCGCGTGACGGATGATCTCTCTTTGATGTCGGCGCGCTCTCTGGATCTCCGGCTTTTTGATATTCATTTAATGCACCTCTTCATTATGAGCAAAATTCACTGACATTGAATTTAGATTCGTCTGGATACATTTTGACGAAGGGAGAGGAGAGGGGGGCGGGGTAAACAGCTTTTGAAGCGTTGCGATTTCAGGGACACTCTCGTCTGAAGTTGTGCGCCTGTTGCAAATCCGATGCTTGAATTATCTAGTGAATTATTAACACAGATTCCATTTTAATTAAAGATGTGGTTAATATTGGGTGTCAGCATTCACTTTTTTTTATGTCGGCTGAAGCTATTGCTTAAAGGGACTAATACTAAATTTAGCCAAGGACGAAAACTATGCGTGAATGTGAACGTGTAGTGAAAAGACTTGAAGAAGATATGGGCTCTGCTGTGCTGTGATGAGGTCCCCGGGCATCTCTCAGTGTGTCGTGGTGTGCCTGCATTGAGATAACTCTCCCAAGTCAGTCCAACATACTTGGATAGTATCATTGCTTCTGGGTTGAGAGACCCAAACACAGTGGTCATCAGTAAGGAATACATTTCAAATGAAATATTTCTTCTGCATAATAGGTGAATATTTCTGGCTCCGTTGGTTGATGCAGAATTAAGATACACAATTACACACACAGTGCAGAAGCGCTGGCACAGGCTGCCTGCCAGTTCTGAGCTAAACATTGGTACTACTGACGACGGCACTTCAGGTCAGATCTACAATCTCTCGCCGCGCACGCTTTGTAAGACTGTAGATCATCTATTTTTAATATTTTGAATTTGCGAAAAGTTTAGAAAATTGTCTCTAAATGACATGCCCCAAATAGTGTCACCCATGTTGAAAGTGGTGAAGTTGCGCTGCAGTTTATCGACGAACGACCCTGCATGCAACAAAGGCACCGCCGGTGTCTCTCAGCGACAGCTTGCTCTGCATTGTGACCGTAAGGCGACGAGACAAGGCACCCATCTGGCATGTGATGCGTACACAATGCACGGCCAGCGGCAGCATGCATGTATATATACTCTGCCCCCCCCCCCCCCCCCCCCCCCAGGAGCACCCTACTGTATCCACTGTAGGAGCATAGAGAGAACGGAGAAGGCTTGCTGTGTGTAACACCCCCCCCCCCCCCCCCCCCTCTCCACAAGAAAAGGACAGTCTTATGATCACTTCACCTCGAAAACCTCCTCTTTTCTCCCCAGAGCCTCTTTTGTGCTTCCCGACAAAAACGACGTGTTCAATCGCATTATCATTACAGAGGAAATCAGTCATATTTAAGCCTTTGTGCTGTCAGCTTGGCCCCCGCGCCAATCTGCCAAGCCAGCGTGGCAGGACATAAGATGCATGGGAAATGAGATTTGCATAAGCAGTGATGCTTCAGTCAGTCAGTCATTTATTTATTTCTTCCTCTTTTTTTTTCTTGGTTGAGGAAAAGAGAGCGAGAGAGAGAGAGAGAGAGAGCAAAAGGATGCAGGGCTGCTTGCCCAGCGTGTCACGAACGTCTGCTTCAAACAGGTGTTGTCACCGCCAGGGCGGTCGAGGGCTTCACTGGAGAGATTATTGTAATCATGACATAATGACCCTCATCCGCCTATAGTATGTGTATACGCTGTCACTCGTATATAGCGTCGGAGCGAGCGCGCCGACGACGGCGCCTGTGGGGTCTTTTGAGTGTAAATCGTTATGCACTAAAGCGACTTAATGCAGTGGGTTTCGCGCTTTTTTTCCTTTTGTGCCCCCAAGGCAATAAACGATGGGAGAGTCAATATCTCAAGGCGCGCCCGAATTGATAGCGAAACTAGACAATCTACAAGCTCATACGATGCTGCACCACAATGGGATGCGTCGTGACTCCGTGGGCTTGTAGGTCTGCTTATTTTATTGCTATTTTTGCAGACATGGCACCGCCAATCTGACCGAAACTGCCCTTATATGGAAATCTCTATCAACCTCTTCCGTTTATGTTCATGCCCATGTATGGAGATCCCTGTGTAAAGTCAGCCATTATGACATAACACTAGACTAACACTAAAACACTCGGAGGACTAAAATATGACTAGAACTAAATGGATTTTTGTTCAAAAGACTGACTAAAACTAAATCTAAATCAGCACTAAAGTCACAGACGGTCTGCTGAAGGGGTGGCGCTTGTCCTTGGATACTCCCTTATGGATGCCCTGCTCAGGCACCCCATGCTGCCATATGCATTCTGCAGCGACTGGCGAGCACCCTGTGGTGATGCGCTCGCTCAACCGCATACCACCTTCATCAGGGCTTTGTATATGATTGAAAATGTCTTTATTTTTTATTAGACCCGACACGGGATTCTACAAATGCCTTCTAAATCCTGAAAAAAAAACATGTTTCTGTGTCAGCGATTCTCAAACAATTCCATGTCAATTAAGGACCCCCAGAATGATATGACATTGGCCGCCGACCTACTGTACAGTACATCTGAAAATATGTTGTTCCAGGGACTCCCTGGAAGCAAAGGTTTGAGCTTAAAACGTTCGCGCTGAAAGAATATATTCAAAGATTTGCGCGACATTAACATAATGCTTAAAACACCAAAATGGGTTTCCGCCCAAAAGCTTTGGGCTCTAATCCCCAAAATACGGATGGCGGGGTTTAATGTGGTTGAAAACTGAAGAGCCTGTTTTACAGTATTTGTGTGTGTGTGTGTGTGTGTGTGTGTGTGTGTGTGTGTGTGTGTGTGTGTGTGTGTGTGTGTGTGTGTGTGTGTGTGTGTGTGTGTGTGTGTGTGTGTGTGTGTGTGTGTGTGTATTCTTTTCCACGCTGCAGAACTATGCCCATGAAAACGTCTTTAATAATGATTAATTAGCACCCTTGTTTGTAATACAGGCCAGCATATTTTTGGAGGGGTATTTTGGACCAAAAGCTCTCCAATGTCGCTATACCGTACATGCTCCACTTGGGTTTTCTGTTCCTCAGCGGCCCTCTACCATCCCGACCACATGTTTACCATTTAGGTCGTGATGATGACGGCCATAAGGCCATTGCAGAAACGTTATTTTGCGCCCACAGAACCATTTACGGTGTGGTTTCTGAACGGTGTTTGAGGCTGTTGAAAGGTCCAGCAGCCAAAGGCTCTATATATGGACAGAGGCACTGGGATATGGGGCTCAAATGTTCCTTGATACTTTGCTGAATCCATTATGCCTTCTAGCGAAGAAAGCAAAAAATAAACCCAAAACATGAATGATTCACCACCAATTTCATCACTTCGTCATTTTATGTTGTTTCATAAATTAATGGTCCGTTTTAAACTTTGTCGCGCAAAAGTAGCAAATTCCCAAAGCTCACAATTTGCAGCTTTTTTAAATATATATATATATTTTTTTTATATTTTCACCTACAGTATAATGACAGGCACCAAAATAGTGTGCCAGGTTGAAACTTGAAAGTGGTTAAGTGTGGGTCTTGTTCATATTTTTAATTGGTTAAATATTTAAGAGCTTTTTGGGTCCATTGAAACACAGGTTATTTTTTTTAATTTTTTTTTTACCATTTTCTGGAATATATTGGGATGTTTTTTTGTTGGGTTTTTTTAGGCCCTAAACTGTGCTTTCCTTGTATGATTCCCCAGGATAATGTCAAACATGTTGATACTAGTCACGGGCCAAAACGGTTAAACCTGACCACATTAGGTTCCAGTCGCAGTTCCAGTGATCTTTGGCAAACCGTGAGCGCATGCATGAGTTTATTGGCAGATCTCTGTAGGGGCTCTCTGCATCATGCTGTGGGGGGCACCGCATGCACGGCTGTATGTATGGAGGTGTTTGTTTGTAATTATTGATTGGGAAGCCTGTACACATCAGCATGTGACCAACGGCACTGTACAACTCAGACTTTGATCGATGGGTTCCTTTTTCACTTTGATCAGAATCATCTGTTTCAGTCGTTTTGCTCTTTTAACGTATTATCACTCTATGACTGTGCTATCTGAACAGAAATCTGAAGTCCGTATAGTGGGACACATGGCTATGGGAGAGGGTGAGCACACCCTACCAGTGGTTTATTTAAAAAAAAGATTATCCCACGATTTTGCAACCCATTTTTTTTCACCCATTGTCAATTATCCAATGTAATCCTATGGGCGCTATACACTTCCTCTGCCAACCTGGGGGGATGCATGAGGAGTCCAAGCTGCTTCTTTTCACCTGATGGGGGGAGTTGCCCCGGCCGGACGTAGCACGTGGAAGAAACATGTATAGTTTAGAGACCAGGACTAGTGTTTTGTGTGGGTATACCTACCCTAGGGGACACGGGGAGAACATACAAACTCCTCACAGAAAGGCTCTTTCGCCAACCCCACCTTGGGTATGGGCACTGATGACAGTCGAGGGGAATCGAACCCAACGGGAATCGAACCCAGGACCTTCGGCGACAGCACTACTGACTGCTATTTATTCAGCATTTGGAGCCACCATTTGATGCCTCTCAGACCCAAAACTTAGAATATTTTGTTAACAAGATTAACAAGATTTTGTTCACAACAGGCATACGTTGCTCAAAATAACAATTCTTCTACATTCACTCATTGTGTAGACTTCTTGGAAGTTAAGTAATGCAGATTTTGAAACAATAATTTTAAAGATCTGTCTGAAAATGCACTCGCTCTCTCTCGCTCTCTCTCTCTCTCTCCAAGGCTATGACTTTTTTAATGTTTGTTTAGAGTACTTTTAACGTGACGCCATGTGGCGGCCTTTTAATGTTTCAGAGCACTTTAAACAAACATTACTATAGGTGCCCCTCACTTCACACATTTTTGTCCCACCTATGATTTGGGCCAAATATAGATCTACATGCTCACAACACAGAGCTTGTAGATGTAGCCTACGATATTCACCAAATGTTTGACTATTTTTTGCTGCATGTTCCCATATTATTATTATTACATAAAAGGGTTCATGACAGTGAGGTGAAGTGCCAAGATATTTCAACGGACCTGACAGAAGTGAAGGGAGGCGAGCCTCAAACGTCTCATAAGAAGCTTAGATTCTTTCAACATTCGTATTCATCCAACATACACAAATAAGTGAAATCTTGATCACAAAATCACTTGTGTTTATTGTTAACGTTACACTGTTGAGTCATAGCATTGTAGACCTAATTGTGACATGCTGTGTTCAAATCTGTCTCTCTCTCTCTCTCTCTCTCTCTCTCTCTCTCTCTCTCTCTCGTATATGTATACATACTGTACATGTATACTGTACATGCACATACACACAGACGCACCAGTCATCCCACTTGAGTTTAATGAAGAATGAGCATAGCACAATTCCTGGTTGAACATAAATTGGTCTGGCTTCATCGGATGGCAGCGTGGCTTTATTTCTAAAAGCCAAGAATACGTTACATCACTGTCCTCGACTGTACCCAGAATTAAAGCCTGACTGACAGCTATATAGCAGATCAAATCTCTGTGCTTTTTTTTCCTCCGCCAATATCTTGCGCGCGTGTGCGTGCGTGTGTGCACGTACAGGACTGACAGTGTGCGGACCTCAGCGTACCTCTGGTTTCCATGTGAAGCTGCGTATATAGATGCACTGGGGGCGTCTCATCGGAGCAGCGCATCTGTATTCCTGCCTGCGTTGCCTCCTCATCCCGCGGCCTAACTTCCCTTCGCTAAGCTGCAAATTGACATTCTGGGACTCGTCCCGAAACACTCCTCTTTGTCTTCTTCTTTGAAAGCCTTTGAAAACTTTTTCTTTTTTTTTTCTTTTTTTTTTTCCTTTCGTCATTGCGGGAGAAGGGAAAGGACTTTACGGAACTTGAATAAGAAGTGTTATCTTTAATGTGTTACATATTGGCGGGTGGGCGGCGGGCGGGGGGGGGGGGGGGGGGGGTTTGAAATGCCTCTCTACCTTCTTTCATGCATTAGGAGTGGACATGTTTTACTTTTCCTGCTACGGTAATGCCTTTACTCAATGCCATCGCCCTCGCGTCTAGACAGCGTCCCAGTAGAGATCACATGGCCATCATCACTCCATAACTTAGAGAGTCATCTTGGCCATTTTCAAAAAGAAGGTAAAGAAACCCAGGTGTCTTTCTTTTTTTGCCTTTTATTACGCCGTTTCTCAGAGGGGGCGTGTGTGCGTGTGTGTGTGCGTGCGTGTGTGCGTGCGTGCGTGCACACTGCCAGTAAGCAGGCCACATTTTCTTTTCACATATATTGTGAATAATTTTTTCGTGTGTGAATAATTTTTTTTTGTGACATTCATAATCGTCCCGTCGAGGCGGGCGGCGGCCCTCCATATTTGGGCAAAGCGACTGCCGTACTGAATGTGACATGACGGTAAAAACATGACCTCATCAGGGATCCACGGGGAGAAGGCACGCCATTACTAGACCCTTGTGTTTTATTTATTATTTCATTTTCCTGTCACGTTTTCCATTTCCATTTCAGCTATTAGCCAATGACAGTCAGTCAGTCAGTCAGTCAGTCGGTGATACTGCACCGTCCGTGCCAGACCCACATGAGTCATTTCCTGTGTGGGGAGCTAAGTGTTCCCCGTGCGGAGGTATAGAGGTGTGAAGTTGGCCCCTGCAAATAGTGCCTCTTGTCTGGACAGAGGCACTGGCGGGTGGAGGGTGTGTGTGTGTGTGTGTGTGTGTGTGTGTGTGTGTGTGTGTGTGTGTGTGTGTGTGTGTGTGTGTGTGGAGGAAGGGGGTTAATCGTGTTCGCAACAGGCCAGGCTTCCCCCTTGAAGTGAGAGACAGTGGAAGGAAGTGTTCAGATTTATGGCGGGCCCGTGGAGAGAGAGAGGGCTCCGTTGTAGCTGCCTCTCCTTCGACCGTGGCCGCTATACGGCAGGAGACGGAAGGGGGGGGTGGGACAGGGGGGCTGTAAATCACTGCAAGAGTGTGGCTCAGACACGCACACACACACACACACACACACGGACACACGGACACACACACGGACACACACACGGACACACACGGGCACACACACACACACAAGCACACAAACACACACACAAGCACAGTAAAAGCCTCAATGTGCATTTATCCATTTGTAACTCAGAGTAGTATACAAAATGGAACCAAATGGACCCTTAAAGGGTCTATTTCACCGCTGGAAGAAACTGCAGTCACTCAATTGTTAATAGTATTTCTAGCAGATAACAGTAGCACAATTTACATTTTGCACCCTATATGACCAGAAAAAATAAATAAAGAAAAGTCTGTGTCTTTGACTAGGGTTTGACTGGACTGCTGAATTCCTACAATGCCCATAATGCTTTAGTGCACTTCCCCTCTTTGTGGAGAGGCTGCATGGAGGTGTGACTTTGTAGTCATGACAAACATATTAGGCTACCCCAGGAAAGCGGTTTCTTGTGCCCTGAACATTAAAATACTCTCTGGTTGCAAAAGGAGTGAAGTGGCCCTTTAAGGAGACTGGACAGTGTGTGCGTATACAGTTGGTCACAGATAATCGGGGGAGTGTGGAGTGGAGGGAGGAAGGGTGGTGGTCGCCTGCCCCCCCCAGACAGCAGACGAATTGCTGTTTTTGATCCTGCCGTGAACCGACATGAATATTACATGATCTTCGATTCATTACACGGAGGCTCAAAGGCAGACGGAAAGCCCCTCCACACACGTCCCGCTGTCTCCTCGCACACGGCACTGCATTGTGTTGGAAAGGATTTTCATAGGACGTCATCTTTGATATGCCGGTCATCTGTTTAACAGACACGCTTTAGGGGTGTGTGTGTGTGTGTGTGTGAGAGTGCGCGTGCGTGCATGCAGGCTAACCTGCAGTCTCTGCATGGTCATACAGTATACACAATAATAATCATAATAACATTTGATTCATAAAGAACTTATGAAAACAAAGCTACAAAGTGCTTTGCAGAAAACGGAAGAGAGAAACGTGTAGAGAAAAGTGTAGTAAGAAGATAAAAAACAACGATTCAATAAAACTATCATATTTTCTGACTAACTTCTTCTGTATCTTTCAATATACATGCTTGTGTTGCTGTGGCGCGGTGTGAGACAAGAGACGACTCACAGCGCTCAAATGTTATCATGAAAAGTAAGCAGTATTATATACAGTACACACAACAGACAGACACAACTGTTGATATAGGAAGCATGTCTTCAACAACATACCTCGCAATCAGTCTGTTTAGTTCTGCCTGGCTTATTGTGTGTGTGTGTGTGTGTGTGTTGCTCGTTTGCAGGTAAAATCCTCATATTTTATTTAATCATCACTTTGTAAAAATAATAATATTTTGAATCTAATATTTAGGAAAAAGTCGTGGAAGGGGGGAACCTTCCGAGAGCTTCACGGGGCAAAGATAACCTCAAAATGGGTCGGATAAGACCTCACAGACACTCTAGTGTTATAAGGCTGTAAACAAATGGAACCACATTGGACCCGTGGCGGGGGTCCATTTGGTTCCATGCACCCTGGGAGTTGCATCAGCGCTGTAGGAGGATCTCGGTGTATACACGGCAAGAACACGGTATAAACGTGTCCCGTTACGGCACCTCTCTCGTATGTCCCTCTCGGTGAATTGACTCTACTGTCTCTTTCAAGCCCCATTGAGTCGATTTCCTTCGCAGGCCGCGCTCCGAGTATCACATAACCTGCACCGCGGAAACCCTCCGTGCTCGCTTAACCCTGAGAGTTGCACGAATGTATAACTCACGGGACGGGTCCATTTGGTTACGTGTGTGTGTGTGTGTGTGTGTGCAACTCCGACTTACAGCCCAGACTAGTAAAGGTAAATAGGCTTGGGAAATGCCGTGCTGTGTACAGTCGGAGTGTGTGTGTGTATAAGTTTTTTTTGTGAGCCTATATACAGTGTGTGCATGTGCACATACATACACACACTACGCATGCAGGCACATAAGCGGCACACAGATGTCTCTGTGTGTATATGTGTGTGCGCGTGCGAAGCAGACCTGTTAGACCTCTCTAATACTCAACAAGCATGTATCCTTGAGTCTCTGTTTTGGACCTGGACCGAGCTGTATATATACCCTAATAGATCTCCATAGGGGGATGGATGGATGGATGGTGGTGGTGGTGGTGGTGGTGATCCCGGGTCGCCTCTTGTCATATTTCTGACTGCTGTGCCCACATGGACTCTGGCCCCGGTCGGCCCATCCATCCTCAACCCGGGGGCCGCGGGGCCCCCTGCGTGAAGTGAACGTGCGCTGTGCCCCGTGTGTACACAGGATCTCTGGCCTCGGCAGGGAATGTTTACCCAGCTGAAGTCCAATGGTGTCACTCAGTCTCTCTCCCTTTCCCTCTCTCTCTCTCTCTCTCTCTCCTGCTCTCTCTCTCTCTCTCTCTCTCTCTCTCTCTCTCGCGCGCACAGCTGTGCTTTATGGAAGACAAGTCACTCGGGACAAATCTATTGACTAATACCAGATATGGCCAGTCTCCCACTGGCTCCCAGTGCTGTATTAAAAGCTCTTCATATGTCATTTAGAAAGGTAAATAGTTGGCCTATATGGCGAGTGAAAGCCTTCACACAGGGAGACCCTTGTGTGCACTTTGTGTATACGTTTAGGTCGCTCCCGCTATGATGGATGTGTGATGGAGAGCAGTGTTGAAGTGTAGCGTGGACGTCCATAGTGTCTAGTGTGCTTATGGTGCCTTCATATAGTCCAGTGGGTTTTCAACCAGTGGTCCTTGAAGGGGTTCTAAATGATGGAGAGTTGGTATAACCAAATGGACCCTGATAAAGATATTTAACTCGCGTAAAATGAAACCAAATCTCATTTCATTTCACGCTCTCAAGAGTCATGCAATCATTGTTAAACATCTGCATTACTTAATTTACAAGCAATCTACATAATGGGAGAACGTAGACGGATTGCTATTTTGATCAACGTTTGCCAACAGCATGGAATTGTGGACAAAATCCTATCCAAGGGACCGCAAATGATTCTACTTTTTTGGGTCTGAGAGGCTAAATGTTGTCAAGTGGTGCTCCGTGGATCAAATGCCAAATAAACAATGGGCCTTGATATGAAAAGGCACAGATGTAGTCAAACACACGTCACACACTTATCCGTCTGTGGGCTGTCTGGTGTGTCTCAGCCAGTAAAACAGTGGTGGGAAAAGTGCTCCAATGCTTTACTTAAGTAAAAGTATAAATACTGCAATATAAAAAATACCAGAATTCAAAATGTATTCGAGTTAAAGCAAGTATTGGCATCAACATGTACTTAAAGTATACCAACAGTAAAAGTACTCATTGTGCAGAATGTCCAAGTTTCAAGTTTTCAAATGTATACAAAGATCTTTTGAAAACAGTAAGCTTTTAGTAGTTTAGTATAACGTTTAGTCATACTCTCCACCACTGCCAGTACATCCTTCTGAGCACGGCTCGTGGATCCGCGTTAGAATCCGACCACTTCTTGTTTCTCTCTCTCAATTTAATTAAATTCAATTAAATTCAATTCAACAGGCTTTATTGGCATGTGCAAGTGTTTCCAAAGCACAATCACAGATATGACAAACAACAACATAACATAATATCAATGAAAATAAATAAAAAATAAAATAAAATAAAGCAGGTGGTGCAGAAAATGGCAAACGTGGCATACTGTATGCCACTACTGGTTGTCCCTTTTCTTGTGACAGGAATTGACATATTTTGCAGCCAAAACTGCACATTCTTTCTGTGTTCTCTCTCTCTCTCTCTCTCTGTCTGTCTGTGTCTCTCTCTCTCTCTCTCTGCCCTCTATATCACCAGTACACCAGTTGTTTTCAGACTGTGTTGGTGCCAAAAGGCGGCACACCAAAGCACAGGACCAGAACACATGGACCTGTCTCAGGCACACTGTTTGGGGAACCACTGCCCTAGCTAGAGATAAGTGCTAAAAATACATCTTAAAGCCTATAATTATACTCGAACTCTAAATGATAATATTCTGAGGCCGAGCTGCACTGCAGGTAACCAATTACATTTAACAGGATTATGATAATCCGGCCAAAAATTCGGAGACGATTTAACATTAGTCATGTGATATTGCCCTGAACGGGTCACATTGCACGTCCTATGGTTTTAGATTAATCAAAGTCGTGTTGGAAGTATTGTGTGTGTGTGTGTGTGTGTGTGTGTGTGATATGATTCTAGCAATCGTTTGGGATATCGTGATATGTTATAAATGTTGCCCTTTCCTTTTTCCTGTTTTTTTTTTGCGGCTTTCGTCTTTGTGAGTGGTGCGACCACTCCAAGGAACAGCAATGTCCTAACCTATGTTTAGAGTACCAGTAGGGGCAAAAGTCGCGCTGTTGTGACAGAAACAGAGAGAGAGAGAGATAGTGTTGCACTGTTGCCTGCTAATTACAGAGAGAGAGAGAGGCAGGGGGAGAGGGGAGTTGCACCACTCGGTTCACCCGGGTGTGATTTGTATAGAGGGACAGACAGTAGGCTGACAGGAAATGGGGGAGTGACATGCAGTAAAGGCCGTCGGGATCGGGAGTCGAACCCCGCGGCACACTGCCAGACTCGGGCTACCGGCCAAGGTGCCCGGACCGCTGAGCCACGGCCCCAGGCCTCTCTTCCTGCTTTTAATCCCCATTTTATATTTTGTATTTTTAACAAATCATGCTATAGTATAGTCAGATTACATGACTGAGTTGGATGTACTATCAGATACTTCATTGGCAGTGTTGCAGAACAAAAATAGCCACTGGTTTTTGCAATTATTCTGGCAGTCTTTCGCATGTTCCTTTCTTTCTTTCTTTCTTTTTTTTAAACTTCCGGCTACAATGGCATGCCCAAAATAGGGACACCATGAGTTGTTAACCCATTCTGACCTGAGATCAGATTCATACGAGGTTTCCACTGGACACACACTGGTCTGATGAACCCATTCTGACCTGAGATCAGATTCTAAAAATGTCAGTCGTTCTTCGATTTTTCAAAAATAGCAGACCTACAAGCTCGTAGCGCGCCACTCGGTGGCGCGCTATGAGCTTGTAGATCTGCTATTTTTCAATAGCTAAAGCATAACATAATGTGAACCCCAAAATGGGTGCCCGGTCAGAATGGGTTAATGTGGTTAAGGATTAAACGACTGACTAATGCACATAAACAGTAGTGTGTGTGTGTGTGTGTGTGTGTGTGTGTGTGTGTGTGTGTGTGTGTGTGTGATAGTGTGCATTTTGAGGAGAGTACAGTATAACATTCCCGACCTTGCTTATAGGTTTACCCCTTCAACCTTCAAATTGACAACAACCCAACCAACAAAAAAAAAACCCCGGAGAATCCTTGACTACACCTTGGAACCTCCACAGGCCCATAACTCACTCAATCTGTCCTCTCCGGGAGAACGGGAGCTCCATCACCATGCAATAACCCATTCTGGGCGGGAACCGCTCTTGGTGTTTATATAGCATTATGTCCTACTTTAGCTATTGAAAAATAGCAGATCTACAAGCTCGTAGCGCGGCACCGAGTGCCGCGCTACGACCTTGTAGGTCTGCTATTTTTGAAAAATCGTGAAAAATGTGGGGGAAAATGTGGAATATATATTCTTTCAGAGCGAACATTTTTAACTCAAATCTTTGCTTCTGGGGGCGTCCCTGGAACAACATATTTTGATATGGGGGGAGGGGCGGGGGGTGAGGGGGTTGGAAGCCAATTACATATAATTTTGGGGGTCCTTGACATTCCTGACATAGAAACGTAGGGTTTTTTGAGAAAACTGTCATTTTGATTTAGAAGACATTTTGTAGAACCGTCCTCGGGTCTAAACGGAATAACACACCGGACTGCAGTCGTAGTAGGTAAGCGAAGGATGATGGTCCGCACGGTGGGGGGGGACGGGGGGGGGGGGGACGGCGATTCCACACATCGGCGCGATGAAAGCAGCTGCCGGCGCCGGCCGCCGAGATTTATCGCCGTGTCTGTTTAAATGTAGCCAATTTCACTTTAATGCGATATTAAAGAATGATGCATGCCTGAGTTTCAGGCGGTCCCGCGGCTAAGGGATCCGCCCCTCTGCTGCCGTGGCGGCATTCAGGGAAAAAAAGAAACCCAGCGTGCCGAGCCAGCGATGTGACGACGACGCACGCCGCTGATGTAATGTTCAATATTGATAATAGCCCGTGAGCGGGAGATGGGGGGGCTCTAATCGTTTGTGAAAATATTGTGCAGCCGCCGCCGCGCCGTTTCTTTTAACTACCGTTTCTTGGCCCCGCGCCTGGGCTCAGTGGCATCCATCACCTCCCGTTTGATGGGCAGAAATCTGCAAAACCTCTCTCTCTCTCTCCGATGGAATGAGCTCCAAGATACGTACCAGCAAAAACGCTGTGTGTGTGTGTGTGTGTGTGTGTGTGTGTGTGTGTGTGTGTGTGTGTGTGTGTGTGTGTGTGTGTGTGTGTGTGTGTGTGTGTGTGTGTGTGTGTGTGTGTGTGTGTGTGTGTGTGTGTGTGTGTGTGTGTGTGTGTGTGTGTGTGTGTGTGTGTGTGTGTGTGTGTGTGTGTGTGTGTGTGTGTGTGTGTGTGTGTGCGTGCGTGCGTGTGTTTGCGTGCACGAAAGCAATTGCCAGAAGGACGGATCCAAATTCAATCTGCTATCCTTGAATTGTGTCGCTGTATCGTTCATCTTTTCAATAAACGTTGGTTTAGTCTTAGTTCTTAGACAAAATAGCAATATTTAACCGTGTGTGTGTGTGTGTGTGTGTGAGAGAGAGAGAGAGGTGGTCCCTCTTCCTGTCTCCGTATCCTTCTGCAGCGTGCAGTGTGTCAGCTCTTGTTGGTTTCCGTAGGGGAAGTTGCCTCAGTGCCCTATCCTCACAGACAAAGCCCTGACCCTGGGGTTAAGGAATGTGAACCCGGGGTTGTGACGATCAAGACCTTCCCTTGGGGGCAGACGACGTCGAACACCTCAGCAAACGCCCTAATGATCTCTCATGCTTTTGTGATCCTCTCCGCCGCACACAACGCACCTCTTTTACCCTCGAGCCCACAGGGGTATCCCCCCCCGCCCCCCACACACACACACACACACACACACACACCCACACACACACACTAAATCACCAGGCAATGTGTCGCAACGCACCGCGTCGTGATTCTTCCTGGATGTTATATTAGGACGATGTGCCCAGAATAGGGACGCCATAGCCCAGGGTTCAAGTGGTTAAACTCGGAGCTCTGTCTGAACTTTTGGAGCGAAGCTGTTTATTTTCAGAGAACCAACGCGGTCGGACGCTATTAAAGGATAAATCAGGTGTCACTTTTCATTCGTGGAATCGTCAGATTGCGAGTGCACGCGGAGTCAAAACGAAGACAACTCTAACCACATGGAGTCGTCTCCTGTATTTTTCTCTGGCCCTACGAAACTGTCTCCTTTGTTAAGGGACTTGGCCTCATCTCAATCAAGACCACATATTGCGGTGTGTGTGTGTGTGTGTGTGTGTGTGTGTGTCTGTCCCCCATGTAAAGTGGTTTATCGCTAAATTTCTCAGGGTTGGACACCATTGTCATTGCCACTGAAAGAAGCCATAATCACTGTTACGGATGAGCTTGTTGTGAATGGTCACGGCACAAAGGAGACCAAAAGCCCCTTGTCCTATTTATCACCCACTTTAAGAGAGGGGAGAGAGAGAGAGGGGGGAGGGAGGGGGGTGGTGTCTGTCAATGTCACCGTAGTAGAGTGTGCATAGTGATAGTGGTGGTCCCTGCCCCTGAGGCAGAGAGAGAGAGAGAGGCTGTTGGAAGCCAAGATATTCATGGTTGTGGTTCTCAAAGTGGGGTCTGGGGACCCACAGGGGTCATGGGGCTGTGGGTTCAGGGGGTCTCTGTGCAGCAAAATAAGCAACTGTTACATTTTTAATATAATTTGACTGGCTGGAAGTTGAGCCCATTTACGGAATGCATGAGAATAACTATTCACATCATAGGTCTCACTACCTGTTATATGTAGGTAATGTAGCCTATAGTCAATGATATATGATATGATATAGTACTTTATTGTCAGTTCACACTGACATTTGCAGCCATGTATGCAGAATATACTACACACATTTGACATCACAGCACAAAGATCAAAACAATATTACATACTTACTACAACTCCAAGTAGTAAATTAGTCAATCTAATCTTAACATCAAGAAACGTATATGGTGGTCCCAGGCACAACAATTTTAAATGGGGGTCCACTGCCTAATACGTACTGCATCAATTTGGGGGTTCCTTGCCATGATGTTTGAGAATATCTGCAGTATACTGTGTAGAGAGTGGGCAATGAAGTCCTGGGCGTGCGTGCATGCATGCAACTGTGTAACGAGTGTTAAAGAAATGGAACCAAATGGACCCATTTGGTGCCATCTTTACACTCTTGGGAGTCAGAGACAGACACCAGAGCTCAATAAGAAGCAGTGTGAAGAGCACTGGAGAGAGAGAGAGAGAGAGAGAGCCAAAACAGTCCCTCCATGAGAATTTATATGCATGGAGGTGAGGGGTCAGACGGCTATTAATCATGGCCAAAGTTTGGGATTAAATAGCTTGGTCTAACGGGGCAGATGAGAGAGAGCTGGGTGCGATTGAGGTGTTTAAAAGAGACTGTGTTGTGTCTGTCTTCGATTACAGAGTGCAAGAGCCCAAGGCAACACAGCCTTTCTGTAGCCGAGGACAAATAAGACACGCTATTCTCTTCCTCCTATACCCCCCACCCCACCCCTCTCTCCCCCCCGAGCAGACTAGTGATCAGAAAAGCACCGCGCAGCAACATGTGAAGACCAGGAGACAATACACTGATTGATAATCGCATCACTTTGAAGAACGGTGAACAGAGCAGGATATCTTAGTCACCAAAAAAAGAAACCCTTATTTATTTTTTTGCTCTCTCTCATGAAACTGTGTCTGCATGAGAGAGAGAGAGAGAGAGAGAGAGAGAGAGAGAGAGAGAGACTCTATTCTCTATGACTGACAGGCAAGAAGCCTCAGAGATATTGTTAAAAAATTATACACCTATACGCCTCAGTTTTAATTTCATTTTGAGTGTAATTCTGAGACCATTAGACTACATCTTAAAGAGCCTACTTAGACATACAAAAAATGCACAGACTGACGTGCACGCACACACACACACACGCACACACTTATCTTGAATCAGCGCCCAGTCACACTAACTTTCCTTTTCTTTTCTCTCCCCCCCCCCCCCCCCCCCTTTCCACAACTGCCTTTGATCTTTTGATGTGCCCATGCGTTGCATTAATTATGCATGTTGCCTCAGTACAAACGTGGTTGGTGAAACACCTTCAAGTATTTAATATTAGCAGTCTCTCCTCGCTCGGCGCAGGCCTAGAGGATGGCTGCCGGACGCTCCGCACCGCTCTGCTCTGCTGTGTGCTACACTGTTACATCACATTCCTATGCACCAGTGGTGTGGGGGGGGGGGGAATAAGTACTCAAATGTTTTACTTAAAAGTATATCAATACTGCAATGCAGCAAATACTGTCTGACTGTCGCAAGTAAAAGTCCGGTATTCGAAATGCACTGCCGGTTCTAAAAATTGCTTCTAAATCCTAACGGTTTTCTAAAAAACCCAGAAGCAAAGATTTGAGTTAAAAACGTTCGCTCTGAAAGAAAATAGCAGATCTACAAGCTCATAGTGCGGCACTCGCGGCACCGCGCTATGAGCTTGTAAATCTGCTATGTTTCAATAGCTAAAGTATAATGCTTGAAACACCAAGAGGGGTTCTGTCGTCCCGAATGAGTTAAGTAAAAGTACAAAAGTATCTAGACGTGGAAACTTGGAAAGTATACTCTTCATGCAGAATGAGATTAATTTCCGGTTTTTCAAGATGTATAAAAACACACATTTTGAAAAGAGCAGATCTACAATGTGACGCATTGTGAGCTCGTATAGTTGTAGGTCACATACTTTCAAATATGTTGAAATGTATGCTCTGTATAGGGCTGACGTGGTTAACGTATGTGTTGTAGTAAAAGTAAAAGTAAAAGTGCAATATTTATAGATCCGAGATGTAAGTGCAGTATAGAAGTAAAAGTATTGGAAATTGGAAATACTCAGGTAAAGTGCAACTATACCTCAAACTTATACCTACTATAGACTTAGCTACTGTCCACCGCTGCTATGCACCACATATGGGATTTAAGAGGGAAACCAGAGGTGTGCATGCTTGTGCTCCTTCGACTTCAAAACGGCCTCAAACACAACTCTCTGGGCCAAAGATAAGGCATCTTTAACTCCTCTGAAATGTATACCTATATAAACGCACTCTTCTCTTCCATGTGTGCAGCCGCGTGCACCGCAGCGATGAGGGATGGGAAGATGGAGGCAGAGATGGATGTCGTTTGGATTAGAGATAGACGGCCAACAATGCCCCAGAACAGTATAGAACAGAGGCAGGTTAGTGGGGAAGTGGGGAACAAAATGATGGAGAAATGACCCACACACTGTTCTGTTATGCAATGTCAGTTATGTATGTTTGTGGGCAGCAGTGGCTCAGGGGTAGAGTGGCCGGATGGTAACCGCAAGGTTGCCAGTTCAATCCCTGTGGGCTCCCCCCAGAGTTAGTGTCGAAGTGTCCTTGTGCAAGACTCTGAAGCCCTAATTGCTCCTGATGTGCTGGTTGGTGCCTTGCATGGTTTCCGCCGCCATCGGTGTATGAATGTGTACAATCTATGTAAAGCACTATATATAAATGCACCATTTACCATTATGTAAATTGTGTGCTGCAATATGTATTGTTATTATAATTTCACTTGTCAGCATGATGATGGCTTTAAAATACTGCCTTTGCCTTTCAGAGTAGACTCTTGATTTTTACCGTTTTTTCATTTTCTATTAGGCCTAATGTTTCTTTTTCTTCCAACATCTCTTAAATATATCTTTTTCCAACAAATGTTAGCCTTTATACCATGACTGGGTTAATAGCTTTTTGTGATTAATACCGTTGGTTGAAATATTTTCGTACCAGACCAATAGCCTGGTCCAACAACATATATGTGACCTGGTTAGAATAACTGCGATAAATAGAACAAATAATCATTTCTGATTAGAAGCAGTCCAGTTGTTGCTCATGGCCATAATATGTTCCCCCTGAAAATATGTAGGCATGCATAGGCTACAAAAAACCCCCGCTGTCGACTTTGGATCGATTTGCACACAGAATTGTCAACACATGTTGTTAATCCAGCCATTCAGAAACAAAGAGTGAAAGTATTCAAGTTTAGGAACAACAGCAGCCCTCCCTTTATAGTCTCCCCTCCCCTCCATGCTTTCCCCAACTGGCGTCGTTGCAAGTTCGCTGGCGTGTGTGGGAGTACCCCCTGCGTGGGTCCCTTTTGCAGTGCAGATCCAGTAGTTGGAGTTGTTGTACACCAAAAGAGTGTGTGTGTGTGTGTGTGTGTGAGTGTGTGTGAGTGTGTGTGTGTGTGTGTGTGTGTGTGTGTGTGTGTGTGTGTGAGGCGAGCACACAGCTGAGTGAGCAAACAGAAGAAGTAGAAACATTAGGTTATACCTTTTTGAGACTATCACAACAACATCCCGCTTTGGAAGACTGGTCCTTTTTTTGTGGTGGTGTATCGCTTTGGACCTCGACCCGTCCCTGTCAGTGTGTTGCCTGCCCCGCCGTCCTGTTGACCCAGCCAGCGGTGCCCTGGTGGTGGTCGGCAAGCAAAGCCCGAGAAGAAAAGTCCCAAACGCGGTCGTTTCAGCTGGCATGAGCTAACCCACTTCTTTAGACATGGAAACCAAACCGTTCCTTTCACTGGGTGAGTTTTTGTGTGTGTGTGTACATTGCTTGTTGTTATTTCTGGTTGTGGATATACATATGTCTAGTCAAGTCTTTAGTATCGCTGACATGATATGTGCGATATTGACGTGACTTTATGAGCAGAATATCATATCGAACAGATGAATGTATGTGTGAAGAGTGTGCCGTTGCACCAGTGCGCCTTTTGACAGCGCATGTGGATTCGCCAAAATGCATCGACATGTTGGTTAAACAAACGCACAGTATTGTTGTGGTGGACATGGTATATCACGTGTTCTTTTGTACAAATATGTCTAGTCTACATGATGGTGTTATCGCGAATATCAAAGTAATACACTGAGAGTAGAGTGAAGGGAATAAAGGGAAACGGAGATAAGTATGCCACGCCGCGATGCATGTCAGACAGTCAGACATACGCTCACTTTCGCTCGGATCTCTCTGAGTGCTCCACTATCTGAGCTGATGACATTCGCTGATACGATGACATCTCATTTATGGGAGATAAAGCAAGAAAGCAAGAAGCGGCGCGGTGCGCATTCCGTCCCGATACACACACGTGCATTCAACGACGTGTTTAACTTTCATTTATCCATTCCATTTGGAAAGATTCCGCTTATTTATTCCACCAGAAAAAGGGGAAACGGCACAGCTAGAGAGAAACCGGCGATCTTATAGTCTGTGTGTGTGTGTTGGGCTAGCTTGTGTATAATGATGAACAACTTTTAGCGGAGCAATTTTGCTACATTTACTGGATTTGTGGCTTGAAAGAAACCCTTGTTTTGTTACTTTTAAATTTGGGCTTCACAATATACTGCATTCTGTGCGCAAAAATAGCCTAGTGTCCTATAGCTCTGGTAAAGAGATAGCCTATACTGCAAATTCGGTTTCATAATGTTAACGTACAGTAGCCTACATGATGCAGACATGCAGTCGTATTCTGTTGCCTTTGTAAATATTTTGTTTCAGTTAATCGAATCGGTGTCCTTACCCTCACTCCCACTAGAAATTTAACTCGATCAGGACAGTACAAGTAAAAGTTGAACTTCAAACCCAACGTTGCTCATAAAATACTCATTCCTGCTCCAGGCTATACTCAACTGTCTCTGCAGAAAATGGCCAGTAAACTAATTAGCACTATCCAAGACAGTTGATACAGTGATGAGATCTAGCATATGGGTGGTACAGTATATAGGCATATAGGTGTTTCTAGTTGAGATGGGGAAGATATTTTGCATCCTAATTGCGTTGACAAAATGGTACATTAGTGAACACAACACGTGTGTGTATAGGCTGTGTTCAGTGCATACTGTTGGGCAGTGGCTAGTCCGAGCTAATGTGACAGTGAGGGACAAGGAAATGCAACATCAAAATGCAAAAAAATGTACTACATGCAATGCAATACAAACAAACTTTTCCAGGTACCACTGACTGCAGTCCGCGTGAAGCGTGTCCTTGTATTGATATTCCATTCAACTTTTTTAAATTGCGATCCAGGTATTTTGTTGTTAAAACTGAAATGAATTGCAGTAAGATGAGTATTCGAGTGAACGGGTATATATGATCCTGATGGAACCCA
Organism: Protomyctophum bolini; assembly: GCF_963924005.1. Lineage (NCBI taxonomy): Eukaryota > Metazoa > Chordata > Actinopteri > Myctophiformes > Myctophidae > Protomyctophum > Protomyctophum bolini. The sequence continues at coordinate 7,060,927 of NC_137883.1, read as the reverse complement.
TTATGTCAGTGACTTCTGATCACAGTGAGTGATTGTTAATCATTGGTTCAAATTGTGTTACTTAAATCTCTCTCTCTCCTACGCACATGCTCCCTTTCTGTCTGTCTCTCAGTCTCTCCTTATCTCTCTTAGACGCGCGTGCACGCACACGCACGCGCGGCGCACGCCTACGCACACACGTCGTACCCCCCCAACCCCTTAGCGCGCACGCCACACAATCGCACAACACAAGCAGGCAGACTGTACTGTAAATCATTAATGGACAGAGCTACTGTACAAGTCTGTCAAAGTGAACAGAGCACACCTTGTCCCCTGGAGCAGAGAGAGAGAGAGAGAGAGAGAGAGAGAGAGAGAGAGACGTAGCCTGTGAGAGCTGTGGGCGAGGAGCAGCCCTGGCCCTGTTATTGTGTCTGCTTCTCTTTCATGAGGGCGTCGTGTTACACCTTGACACACATCATCTAGCCGTCCCCGGGCCCGCCGCCACCACCACCACCACCACCATCACCACCACCACCGCCACCACCGCGCCGTGCAGCCGAGAGTGGCGGTTGGAGTTCTGAGACACCCGGTGCTGCTATATCTCCGATTACAGAGGGCCCTATACCATAGTATACTCGCCTGACACTGTCACCGCGCCGGCACCCCCTTTATGTGGCTTCCCAGAAATATGCTAAACTGCCACCATTACACAAACTGACAGGCTGTTATTACAGGTGCGCGGTAGAAAAGAAAAGGGTGGTGGGGGGGGGGGGGAGACCATTGATTTAACTCAAGAGGAGAGTGTACACATTAGTAACCAAATGGACCCACTACTACAGTATAGCGGGGTCCATTTGTGCACTCTCTCTCTCTCTCTCGGGAGCTACAAATGGATGAATAAACAGTGAGGATTTCACTGTGTGCCAGTGTTGTGTATCCGTGTTGGAAATGATTAAAGTCCCGGGCAGCTTAAATGTACACAGACAGAGGCTCCCATGCATGCAGAGTTTAGGGGGGGGGGGGGGGGGGGTTGTACAGTACACATACGGTATACGTATACTGTAACTTGAAGCAGGCAAGCATGTGTGTCGGCCAAATTCAGGCGCCAATAAGCCCCTCTTCTGGCGGCGCTGTCTGTTCAGCGTGCGTTATACCGCTGTACATGAATCACTTAACAACTCTATACAGTAAAACGTTACCTATATATATATATATATATATATATATATATATGTTGCAACTTGCAACTGTACTTGGTATACAGTCTACGCCAAATCTCCTCGGTGTAAGAATCTACACGCACAAGCTTGTAATGTAGATGCTTTGGGGTTCACAACGTACGTGTTTTTAAGCGCTTCCAGCAGTGTGTTGTTGTGAGCTATAGTCGATCAGCTCTTCTCACTGCGGAGCATGAATTAGGCATCTACAATGGAAGCGGTTGGTCGTGTGTGTGTGTGTGTGCGTGTGTGTGAGGCAGATCACGATGCTTCTCCTATACTACTGCAACAGTGTTGTTTTTGGCAGCAAATTTCTATTTGAGACATTTTAGTCATAATAGTCTCTTGAATGGTTTTCATTGACTTTTAGTCACATTTCAGTCACCCGGAATGTTTTAGTGTTGGTCTAGTTTTGGTCGACTGAATGTCACTTTGATGATGGCTGATTCCACACTTGCTGAAAACAGCCGATCTACAAGCTCACGGCGCATTTTGAGCTCGTAGATCGGCTGTTTTCAGCATGCAACCGAGTGTAAAATGACTTCTACTGGATCTCTAGTCCCTTCCTAACATTTCTGTCTCGTTTTTATTTGTTGACAAATTCGACAGTATATTATTTAGTCATAGTTTATGGTCACCATGGCTTAGTTTTTTATTTAGTTTTGATGTCGTTTTTGTCAGTGAACATTTGTCGTCTTGGTTCTAGTCGACAAAAACAACACTGTACTGCATCGGGCACGTTCTGTTGGCTGTTTTCCTTCTCCTCCTCTTCTGACGGAGCCGTGGTGACGCTGCAGCAGCAGCAGCGCTTTATTGCGAACTCCTCATTTTGTCGGCTCTTTAAATCACCATTTATACATAAACTTTCCCCCGTCAGAGGTGCACTCTGGCTGCCAATTGTTAATTGGCCCGCTTCTTTTCAAGGACGCCGCTAACTCTCGGCGAGTCCTTGGACCGTATCGATTAAAAAATAACCACCTGCCCTGCCGCCGCCGGTGCAATTATCCGTCCCGGCTGCCGTTTGCTTGCGGACGCATTAACCCATTCTGACCGGGCACCCATTTTGGTGTTAGCATCATGTTATGCTTTACCTATTGAAAAATAGCAGATCTACAAGCTCATAGCGCGCCACCGAGTGGCGCGATACGAGCTTGTAGGTCTGCTATTTTTGAAAAATCGAAGAACGACTGACATTTTTAGAATCTGATCTCAGGTCAGAATGGGTTCATCAGACCAGTGTGTGTCCAGTGGAAACCTCGTATGAATCTGATCTCAGGTCAGAATGGGTTAAGGATTCTGACATGCAAACCGTTGGAAATGACAGCCGGCGCATTTTACAATTATATATCGGTTGTTTTCCCAGTGATGACGACATCCCCCCCCGTGGCGTGCCGCTGTGTCCTGTTTATGCTGATGTGCTGTTAACCCCCCTACGCACATGCACGGACGCGCACATACACACACACACACACACACACACACACGCACACGCACGCACATTTGCTCTTTGACATTAAGCTATGAAGAATGACTGGCAGACAATTAGCCAAACGAACATGAACCCAATCTTTTGAATAGCACCAATAGCTCATATGCCTATTGTGTGCAGTATTATGTTGAGGAGAATGGCCTCTTTTGGGAGCGTATAGCCTTTCTTTGAACTATAAACATGTCTAAGTCGGCTAAGCTGTTTGCTGATAAAATGGCAGCTTTTCAGCATGGCATGTTATTTCTATTCATTTAAACCAAACCACCTTGCGTTGTCTGGCATATCAGACCATCTACTATCAACTTCTGACAGTTCTGAGCCCACTTCAGTCAAGAGTTTATATCCAGAAGGAGATGGCCACCGTTTAGAATTATACTGACACACCCACATGAAATCATACTATATAATGCTTAGGGTAGTCTATCAGATATATAATATATATATATATTGAATCATATGAAGAAAACAAAAAAAATAATGGAAATGAATATCTAACATCTTCATAACTATGTTGGTATATGGTGTTGTAACCGTAAAGAGTCCATTTGGTTAATTTGTACACTCTCAGAATAACATTGAACAGTTTTTCTCAAAGTGGCATCCAGGGACCCCACTCGTTCCTTCCCACGGTTCCAGAGGGTCCTCAGCAAAATGAGGAACAGTTTACTTTCACTATTATTTCACTGGATAGTGAAATACTGAACTGTGAGATACTGAACTGTATAATAGTGAGTGACTCTGTCACAGTGTTGCTTTCGTCGACTTGAACTAAGAGGAAAAATGTTCGTCGACTACCTTATTTGACTAAAACATAAGCATAAAACACAAGACTAAATATACTGACAATTTCGTCAACAAATAAAAACGAGACTAAAATGCTAGTGTACAAGTGATCCAGTCATTTTACAATTAGTCGCATGCTGAAAATAGCCGATCTACAATCTCTGCAAGATCAGCTATTTCCAGCAAGTGATTAGTCATTACGACGGCATCAAGGCCCACCAAAATACATTTTGTTCGACAAATCAACTGTAGATTTAACATTATGATATATTTACTCGACTAAAACTAGACTAACGCTAAAACATTCCAGGTGACGAAAATGTGACTAAAACTAAATTAAAACTATTCGAGAGTCTACTATGACTAAAACTAAAATCAAAATGTGCTGCCAAAAACAACACTGCTCTGATCATATACAGGTTTCACCGTGTCCAAGGTACATCTGACAGTTGTACTTTACTAAATCATAACACAAATCTTCTCTTTTCAAATGGGGGTCCACGGCCAAATACAGTGATATCTACATTTGGCCAGACCTCGACGTGAAATCGCTCGGGTGGAGATTGACAGACAGACGCGTATTGTTGCTTAAACCTGTTATTTCCCCCCTTGAACACGGCTATAGCCAAAGAAAATGAAGCCATCGGTTGTTAAAGGAAAGCTTAAATCGCTGCATTTTCCCCTCTCCTCTCCTCTCTTCACAAGGCCTGATTTGCACATTAGACTTGGTGCTGCCTGTTTTTGTCTGCTCCAAAAGGCATGTTTGACCACCTGTTACAAGGAAGCGTGCTGTTATTCTTGGGTCCAGTGCTCTTGTCGTGCTTAAAACATCCCACCGTTAAACTGTTGCTATGCTGCATAGCTGCTGCTGGATTCTGTGTGAAGACACCTCCGACTAGCCCCCCCCCCCCACCCCACCCACAGCCCCTCATCCACGCCGCTCAACCACCAAAAAAAACCTGTGAAGTTCATGGTCTTTGATGAGAAAGTGAGTGTGTGTGTGTGTGTGTGTGTGTGTGTGTGTGTGTGTGTGCGTGCGCGCGCGCGCGTATGTGTGTCTATGTAGGTGAGTGGTTCTAAGGGAGGGCTACATTCCTTCTGTGGCAGTAACTCAGGAACAAAGGTAATACTGGGAGAGGGTGTGTGTCTGTTGGTAGGGGTCTGTGTGTGTGTGTGTGTGTGTGTGCGTGCGTGCGCGCCTGTCGCTGGGTGTGGTGGGTGGGTGGGTGGGTGGGAGTGGGCTGGTGGAATTGCAGTGGCAAAAGCATTTGGCCAAGTTTGTCTTTTTACGGCCGTCCGTCCGTCCGTCCGTCCAGTCCTGTGCTCCTGGTGCGATGCCTCTGCTCTCCTTTTGAGAGAGAAGGGCTGCAGCTGTCATTTTTATTGGAGGAGTTTTATAGCGAAAGTTAATGGTTTAAAGTGACAGCTCTCTCTCCCTCTCTCTCCCTCTCTCCCTCTCTCTCTCTCTCTCTCTCTCCCTCTCCCTTTTGCCTGTGAGGCTAGTTGCAACTCCACCAAATCAAAGAAACCTTTGCTCGCTTCCCTTGTGTGCCCACCGCCCGCCTTTTTTTTCCTTCTCCTCCTTCCTTTACCCCCTCCAGTGATCCCTGCTGACATCTTAACCCACATGTACAAGAGAAATAAGATTCATAGCCCAATTATGTACGGGAGCTGCATTTTATTTATTTATTTTTGCCGCAGTTAACGGCTATTATAAGTCTAGACGTGTGTGTTTTTCATAGAATAATCCGACTGCTGTTGCATGAAGCTTGAACTCTTCCTGCCTAAAAAAAACTAGAGTTGTTTCGATACCGGTTACTCGGATACCAACCCTCAAGTACTCGGTACTCCGGTAAACCGGCCCCCTGTTACTTTGACTTCGAGTATACCAAAACATCCAATTGACACTATAGGCTGAACAAATGCAACGGGGAGCTAAGTCTAGATCAAGTGTAGATCGGAGATCCATCTGCATCTATGGTATACTCGGTATCGGCGAGTACTAAAAAAGTAAGTACTCGTACTCTGTCTGGGGAAAAAAATGGCATCGGGACAACTCTACTAAAAACAGACCTCAATGGGCTTGCAGGAAGGGGGGGGGGGGGGGGGTGGAGAGGAGGGGGGCACACCGTTTAGCTTGTGATGCTCTCTCTCTCTGTCTCTCTCTCTCTCTCTCTTTCTGTGCAGAACAATGTTGTTTACGCTCTAAACATAGTACACAAAAAAAAGCTAAAATCTGAAAGTGCTCGAAGGCTTCCAGGCGCGGGAGAATCATGGAATGACTCAGAAAGGCGACTGGTTAATTATTTGTGTTGGGAGAGCTCCTTGCTTGCAGGAGGTCTTTATTGATAACGGCTGCACTGAACTCTGCACCCCAAAACTTGACCTTTGCTCCCTTCGTGCTCTATCATTTCAGGAATTCCCCTCTGGCATTCAGTCTGCTGTTTTAACCATCCAGAGACAGTAGCATCCACTTTGTGTCTGATAGATAGATAGATAGATAGATAGATAGATAGATAGATAGATAGATAGATAGATAGATGGAGTGGTTCTCACAGTGGGGTCTGGGGATACGCAGGGTCCTTGAGGGAGTTCCAGGGGGTCCCAGCAAAGCATTGGCTCTAATTGAAGAATTATCTTTGAAGATAAAAAAGAAAAAAGCGGAATATTGTTTTGAAATCTTTTGTGGGGATCCCTGGCACTGCTTGGTCTGCGGCCAAATACATGAAATCGGGGGTCCTTGACATGAAAAGGTTTGAGTACCGCTGGAGTATATCTTAGATGGTTTAGATATGTTTCCGCTCCATCCTGTGAGGGGCATTCAGTGGACATTGCAGCCCTGAATTATGAAACGGAGGACAGATGCACACGGGGTCTTACCTGGCCATCTGGCACAATTTGCATGTGAGCTATATTAACATATGAATATATATGAAACGTATCTATGCTGTACTGTATGTATAATATGAACCTACCTTTTTGTTTTATACTCCATTTATTTATTATTTGATTTTAGATTCAAGTATCTTTGTGGCTGAAACACATTTTGGAATAATCAATCAATTCCAAAGTCTCAGGGGTTTATTATTGCTGGTTGTTCAGTGTGTCTCCATTGGCTCTCTGTGGACTGGCAGTATTCAGTGTGTCTCCATTGGCTCTCTGTGGACTGGCAGTATTCAGTGTGTCTCCATTGGCTCTCTGTGGACTGGCAGTATTCAGTGTGTCTCCATTGGCTCTCTGTGGACTGGCACTGGCAGTATTCAGTGTGTCTCCATTGGCTCTCTGTGGACTGGCAGTATTCAGTGTGTCTCCATTGGCTCCATGTGGACTGGCAGTATTCAGTGTGTCTCCATTGGCTCTCTGTGGACTGGCAGTATTCAGTGTGTCTCCATTGGCTCTCTGTGGACTGGCAGTATTCAGTGTGTCTCCATTGGCTCTCTGTGGACTGGCAGTATTCAGTGTGTCTCCATTGGCTCTCTGTGGACTGGCAGTATTCAGTGTGTCTCCATTGGCTCTCTGTGGACTGGCAGTATTCAGTGTGTCTCCATTGGCTCTCTGTGAGCTGGCAGTATTCAGGGTGCGTACAGCCACTTCTTTTGAAGTGGAAACATGGTCTCTGTGGGGATTTGTCCAGATCACACTCATAATTCGCACTGAGAGGAAGGTCGACTTGCCCTCCTATAGCCAAGCTCTCTCTCTCTCTCTTTCTCTCTCTCTCTCTCTCTCTCTCTCTCTCTCTCTCTCTCTCTCTCTCTCTCTGTTATGTGTATCATTAAGGGAGAGAGAGAGAGATGGGGAGGGAGACAGGCAGAGAGCATATCAAATAGAGAGGGATGTGGCTGAGAGAGAGAGAGAGAGAGAGAGAGAGAGAGAGATGCTGACAAGGGAGTGAGTGAGAGACAGTGGATTGAATTGTGGATTTATTGTTGTAATGTAAAATTAAATCCCCCTGGAGCACCCTGTAAAATAGAATATAAAAAAAAGCTTTAGTCACCGTTCACCGACAGCCATCAGTCATTTTAGCCTCTGCTATCTCTGTTATCTCTGTTAGCCTGTTATCTCTGCTCTCCGCTCCCTAACGCTTAACTTATGCTCTCCGTCGTGTGATGAAGTCATCGTGTGCCTAAAATAGCCACTATCTGGCCATCCCGATCAGGGGGCTGTGTTTCAGGCCACGCGACATCCCGATCAGGGGGCTGTGTTTCAGGCCACACGACTCCAGTGTAAACCAAAGCTTTCAAATGCTGAAATGGACGCGATCCCAATCAGTCGACGATGACCGTGTCGACGACGACGTACAGTATACGTACGTGTCTTACGGCTCCAAAGCTGTAACGCGGCGGAAATATCCGCGCTCGGGTTAGGTTACCATAGCAGGCCATAATGAAGTCGTCATGGGTGTGATGAAGCACGTGTGCGCGCTTTGATGGATAACTCACCGGGGGAAAGATGGAGATCCTATGCAGTATAGATCTCCCCGTGCTCTGTCTCCTATAGCCGTTATAGGTTCTCCATCTCAAACCGTTTCTGGATCGGTTGCACTCTTCAAAGTGTTCCGCGTCGGCCCACCCATCTGGCCAAGTTTGGCACCTTATTTATCGACATCGAACAAGAGGAAATAAATCTTCGAAGATCTCACGTTTTTTTCTTCTTCAAATTCACCCGTTGGCTGCCATGAATTAACGTGTCAGTTTGTTTTTAACATGAGTTGTGGAGAACGGTTGTTTTGCTCCCCTGTATGCCCAGTGTGCTTTATATTGTGGAAGTGACAATAACATTTGATTGATTGATTGATTGATTGTACCGCCATGGCATGAACGGAGACCTCTCTGTTTGAACCTGCTCTATATTCATTCAATTAGAGAGCGCCGCTATACTACTGTCCATGAGCGTCTGTGTTACGCAACAGACGCTCGGAGGCATCGCGAAGTTCAGCATAACGGCTCCTCCCTCATTGACTCCAACGTTTAGCAGCGTCTTCCACAGCCATTGTCGTCGGCCCCCGATGAGAAGCGGAGACCGAAACAACGATGAATTCATCGAGTGACTGGAATGACTCCCTCCCTAGTTTAAAGCGGCGACGTCGAACAATGTCACACCTTTTCTTTTTCTTCTTGTCGCAGCTGACTAGTGAAGTCACAGGAGTTTTCTCTCTTTTCTTTTTTAGATTGGATTAACCGTGGATCATGAGCTAATTCTCGTGCTCTATTTATACGCGTGTGACACACTGCTGGAGGTGTTATATCACTCCATATAGCATGATCAAAAGCCGCGTGTTGCGTTTGATGTCAGAGGCTGAGCGCTCGTCACAGATGTATTATAGAGGGAGAAAAAAGGGGGAAATCCACCGTATGGCAGGCGTGTCTCTATTACACTCCCTCTTTCTCTCTCTCACCCACACACACACACACACACACACACACACAGACAACACACGTAAACCTTATGGACACCTATGCAAACGGAAATAGAGCAAGGTAATTACTATAGCGGGGTCTTTGAGCCAGTTGGTCGTGTTATAGTGTCACATTGTGGTGGTGCTTGGTCCCGGTCAGAGAGTTTGAGACAAGGTGTCGTTATTAGCAGCCCGCGCACGCACACACACACACACACACACACACACACACACACACACACACACACACACACACACACATGCACGCCACGCGCGCAGCCAAGCTATACTATTGTCTGTCACCTTGGCAGACACGAAGCACTTTAACTGAGTGTGTGTGTGTGTGTGTGGGGGGGGGGGGGGTGGGTGCAACCAAAAATTGCTGGGCACTTGGCCATGGAAACATCACAGCATGCACCACACCTTTGGATAGGGTGTGCGTGTGTGCGTGCATGGCGTGTGTGCGTGCGTGCGTGCGAATGAGCAGGAGGTGTAGGCTACTGTATGCCCAGAGTCCCCGACTTATGCAAACACACTCACACTATAGTGCCGCACAATTAATCGAAAAACGATTGAGATTTAGATTGTGTAGCACTCCTTGGCTGTCCAATTCATTTTAGTTACTTTATTTTTTTAAATTATTATTATTTAGGGGCACTAGCCCCTCCTACATCCAGATTTTGGTTACTGTCCACAGACTTCATCTTAAACAAACATTCAATTCCCATTGACAATGAATGGATAATTTTACATCGGTGTCTGAGCAAATAGGCTAAATAGGTGTCTACTATTATATATATATACTGTATATAAATTAATATTTGCATGGGGGGAAAAAATCGTGTTGAGAATCGTTATCTATATTTTTGTGGTGGAAAAATCGAGATTCACATTTGAGCAAGATTCACGTACGCACACACGCACAGTTACAGTATTACCTATTGATTGTCTCCTATCTGCACATAAGGGTATCTAGGGGAAAATTGAAATTGTTAGTGTCTCATTATAATTCTGCAGTGTTTCTTGGAGTCGATCGATCGATTGATTAGGTGACTCAGATTTTACAGGGGGCCAGTTCAGAATTGCAGCCGCCCGTAGGTGCCCTTTGAGAGCGATTCACATGTCTTAATGGCTGTTGGTAGGGCGTTCCACATTTTGGTGGCATAGGAGCGAAATTAATTTGGTCCCTTGTTTGTGCCGGATCTGGGTTGCACATGGTTTGTTGAGCTGGTGTTGTGGGTGTGGACTTTGTTGACACCCTTTGTTGACACCCATCATCGCAAGATGCTATACTCTGTCCGTCGTCAACCCTTAGCCATTCCAGCCTGTCAAAATGGGCAGGGGTGAGGTGGGTTCGGGGAGTGAGGCCAAGTAGTAGCCTGGCCAGTTTGTTTTGGGAAGTCTGGAGCCTAGTTTTAAGGGCCCTTTGAGGTGTTGTGGTACCAAGAGGTGCATGCATAGTCCAAGAAACCTCGTACAAGGGCTCCTGCTATACGGTCTTCAAGGTGTTTTTGTTGACCAGTGAGGAGATCCTGTACAGGAATGTTGTTTTTTGGTTGACTTTTTTTTAAATTACGTTGGTGGCCATTTTATCACGGGAAAGATTTGCCTCCAGGATGAAACCTATGGTTAGGCAATTTCATCTTTTCGTGTGATAATATTGTCAGTTTGTCCAACCGTCTGCCTTGCTGAATGCATTGCGCTGGGCATGCAATAATGTGGTTGTTCGTCACAGACGAGAGGAGGAGTCTGTGAGCCTTAAATGTACATGGTGGTTCAGCTTAAACCCGGCAGACCATCAGATTAGGTGCTGTGATTGCAATTAGGATAAGCAGGAGATCCCATTACAGGAGGCACCCAAACAGTGTTTGGATTACCGATGAGACGGTGGATCCACACACAGTAAACAGTCATTTATCCATGGGTGGCCCTGAGAGGATACAGATGTAACCGAATGGTAATAATACTACTACTAATACATAATTTAGTCACTAGTCCTTCTGGGCATTTCTCTCTTTTTTCCCCTCTTTCTTTTTGAGGGGCCTATATTCAGCTATAGTGTAGATTTTCGTCTTACACAAAGGAATCGGCTAATTTTGTCCTACACAAAGTTCCCATTGACAATGAATGGATGATGTACGATGATAAGAGCGCCCCTCACTTCACACGGGTGTGATTTTTCACTGTACATTTTCAGATCATAATCGATTTGCAGGTTTGGCCATTTTGAAACAAAAAGCCTCAAATCATGAACGCAGCGTGCAATTTACATGAAATCTTTCACAGACTTTCCTATACTAGGCTGAGGAATATATCCCACCCTTTTCACATTGGCCTGTTATAGCGCCACCAACAGGTGGACTTTTGGCACAAAATGCCTCAAATCATCCAATTGCCATCAATGGTGTAAGAACAAATGGCACCCTTTTCACATTGGCCTATTATAGCGCCACCAGGAGGCCACAACCTGACCTGACCTGGCCTGGTGGAGAACCTTTTTCTAGTTCAATAATAATTCAGGTGGTGCCATGGATGAAAAAGTTTATATTTATAGGGCCGAAAAAAAGTTTAGACACACACACACACACACACACACACACACACACACACACACACACACACACACACACACAGGTTGCACTGTTATGTACCATTTTCTCTGAAGGACTAAAAGAGAGGGCCAGAACATGAGGGGAGATACAGTATAATGCCCCCCCCCCCCAAAAAAAAAACAGAATAATCCCAGCGTTTCTCTCTGGAGAAAGTAGAGAAAGAGTGATTAACTGTTTGTTGACGCCTGCAGGTCTAGCATGTTCATACATCCGCCCAGACTGTAGCCCCCCTCAGCTGCGACACGCACACACACGCACACACGCACCTGCATCCTTGTGTACACACACACACACACACACACACACACACACACACACACACACATGCTCGCATATATATATCGTTGCTGTCGCAGGGCAGAAACCTTGTATCTCCATACTGTATTTCAACTTTGTACGCGTTTTCGTATACAAGAGCATCATCGCACAAAAGGTGTGAAAATAGCTAGATCTGCCCAAGCGTCGTCATATGGCGTGGAGCTTAGATGGGCTGTTTTAATTCGTTTTTATAGATTTCTTTTATTTTTTTCACTAACCAAAAAGTGGTTTTGGACATGAGGTTTCCCACCCGACAACAACGGCATAGTGTATACGCACAGTCGCACGCACGCACATGCACACACACACACACACACACACACACACACACACACACACACACACACACACACACACACACACACACACATGCACACACACACACACACACAAACACACACACACACACGCACGCACACACACACACACACACACACACATGCACACACACACACACACACACACACACACACACACACACACACACACACACACACACACACACACACACAGTCTGAGCAGAAGTCTGGAGGGCTTTGTCACCTAACCAGGGTTAGACACTCTGCTCTGGCTGTCTGGTTTCAGGCATGTTTTCAAGGTGGAATGGTGTTTAAAGGAAGGGGAGGGGGAGTCTACTGTCTACGTTAAGGGAACGGTTGTCTAGCACAGTGGTTCCCAAACCTTTTTCAAACAACGGCAACCTTATGCCGTTGTTTGAGGACCCCCAAATTGACACTAATGAGCCCCGCGGACCCCCGTTTGAAAACATAATGCCAGGGACCCCCATGAGAGAAGTTTTTACGGCTCTAGCAGTGATTCTCAACCTGTTTTAAGGACCGCCAGTTTGACATGCATTAGCCTGCGGACCCCCATTTAATGGCATTTCTATCTCGGAGACCCCCAATTTATATTGTAAAATCAATGTAAATGTAACTCTGAGAGTGAGCCAAATGGACCCGTTCCATTTGTACACTCTCAGAGTTACAGACCCATGTAAGGGTCCATTTGGTTCCTAACTATCAATCACCTGGGGACCCCCTGGAACTCCCTCAAGGACCCCTGGGGGTCCCCGGACCCCACTTTGGGAACCACTGGTCTAGCCTATACTACTAGGGCTGCAGCTATCCATCATGTTCATATCCATTATTCTATCCATCATGTTCATATCCATTATTCTATCCATCATGTTCATATCCATTATTCTATCCATCATGTTCATATCCATTATTCTATCCATCATGTTCATATCCATTATTCTATCCATCATGTTCATATCCATTATTCTATCCACTCCTTTTTCCATTCATCGAATGAGTCATTTTATACTTTTTAGCGAAACGGTGTCGTGCGAAAAACAAATACTGAAACTATAGCAGACCTTGTATACATTTTTACGATTTGGGATTTCTTTTCCCTTTCTTTTTAAGATTTCCGCCTATTATCACATATAGCCACAAAATAGGGATTGCTTTTTGACCATGGATTTGGTTCGATTCATTGTTGCATCCCTACAGGCCGCGTAGAGCCACTCTCTCTCTCTCTCTCTCTCTCTCTCTCTCTCTCTCTCTCGTTTTCCGCCCGTCTGTGTTTGGCTGCGAGGGCTCTTCTTAGGGAAATCCCCCCACCCAGGCTGCACCTGGGGGCACAGATAGAGCAATAGGCTTATCTTATCTTCTCATTCAATGGAAACACCACTATAGCCAGTCCGTGAAGGCGAGGACAAGAGAGAGTGATACTGTGTAGTCGTGTGTGTGTGTGTAGACTGGGGATATAGAGCGTCGCAGTCCCGCCCCCTTTCAGAGCGACGAGTGGCCCAGGAAATGATTATCCATTCATTTTCTCCACAGGCTTTTCAAAAAGTATTTATATAAAGACGGTTACGCCGCGGACAAAGCCAACTCGGATCGTGACAAATCATGACAATAATTACAATGTTTTGGGCCGATCAAATAATTAGTAAGAAGAAAAACAAAACAATTGGTGTTGTATCCTGCCTTTTATTTTCTTCTTTCACATTATTTGATCGGCACAAAATGTTGTGTTTGTTGTCATGATTTGTCACGATCCGAGTTGGCTTTGTCCGCGGCGTAACCGTCTTTATATAAGTAGGCTACTTTTTGAAAGGCCTGTGGAGAAAATGAATGGAGAATCATTTCCTGGGCCACTCGTCGTTCTGAAAGGGGGCGGGCCTGGACGCTCTATACTGTAGCGCATTATGAGAATCGTATAGGGGGAAATGAAACATTAAGGTTATCTAAAAATAGATAAGTGAAAAGACTAACCCATTAGATTAGAAGGAAGATGTGGATCACCAGAAGCGAGAAGTGTAGAACGTGTGTTTTCAATTAGTCTAAACGTGGTTAAAGTGGAGTTTGGAAGTTTTATGGGTTTATATAGTATACGTTTTAGGAGGGCCTGATTAAATTAATATCTAAATGTTGAATCAAACGACTTAAAAATTGCTGCGGTGAACACACAAAAACCCAGGTAGACATTGGAATGACCAACACAAAATGCTTTAAAGTGAAATACCCATGAGTTATTAAGTTGTTTCTTATCGTTTATGCATCTGGTGCTTTTATTTTCCTATACTTGTGAAAGAAGTGTATTCACGGGGCTGACGGTGGCCGTCACCCTGCCACCAAGAACAAAAAAAAGAAGTTCCTTCCTAACTTCCTTTTCTATCAGTGGCTACAAATCGTCATTAAATCCCCCCATTTTAAAAGTGGTTCCAAGTCACATGAACGAGAACAAGTCGAAACTCGCCTGTAACATATTCGCTTCCCCTGTACAGTCCTTTGTTGTTCGCATACGTTTTTTTTTCCCCTTCTTTTTTCTCTTGCCGGCCGTGGTATGAGCATATTATGGGGGGAGTTGAGCAATCGGGGTTTTACGAGACATAGACAGACAGGCAGGCAGGCAGGCACTGTGTGTCCATGTCTTTGTCGTCAGCGCTCTACATACCAAAGTGCTGACATTTGCCTGAACAAACGGCTCTGACAAGTTCAAGTGTCACATTTAGGACGCTTTCTTGTGTTTCAGCCCGGGACGGGTAACAGGAGAAGTCCTTGGATTATACAAGGCCAGATCAGAGACGGAGCTGCCGCGGCAGGGCACTGCAGGTTCTCAAGGTGCGGGTCCGGAAACACCAAAGGGTCCTTTTTGAGGGGGTTCCAGGGGTCCGGAAACACCAAAGGGTCCTTTTTGAGGGGGTTCCAGGGGTCCGGAAACACCAAAGGGTCCTTTTTGAGGGGGTTCCAGGGGTCCGGAAACACCAAAGGGTCCTTTTTGAGGGGGTTCCAGGGGTCCGGAAACACCAAAGGGTCCTTTGTGGGGGTTCCAGCTAGGCAGTGTTTTTGACAGCAAATTTTGATTTTAGTTTTAGTCATAGTCTCTTGAATAGTTTTCATTTAGTTTTAGTCACATTTTCGTCACCTGGAATGTGTGAGTCTAGTTTTAGTCGACTAAATATCATAAGATTTTAGTCGACTATATCTAAAGTTAATTTAGCCGACTACATTTTGGCAGGCCTTGATGCCGTCGTAATGACGGTTGCCTGCTGAAAATAGCAGATCGGCTATTTTTCAGCAAGTGTAAAATCAAAGTGTAAAATGACTTATACTGGATCTCTTGTCCACTATAGTCCCTTCCTAACATTTTTGTCTAGTTTTTATTTGACAAAATTGTCGGTATATTTAGTCTTCGTTTTAGTCAATTATATAGCTTAGTTTTCATTCAGTTTCCATTTAGTTTTCGTCAGTAATTGTCCAAAAGAAAAGTGTCACGCAGTCCACCTGTCTGGAAGCATCTGCATTCTCCATGTTCCGTCACTCTAAGTCAGTCAGGTTGTTCCTTGAAGCACATGAAAACCAGTGCTCAGATTAATGTCACGATAGGCGAATGTTCCGCAAAAATGTGATGAGTATTCAGTAAAAAAAAAACTGGCTAAAATAGGTGAAAATGTTGTGAAAATACCGTGTATGTGTGTGTGTGTGTGTAGTTAGGCTGTCAACCATCATGTGCGTACATGTATGCATGTATTGTCTGGCATCGTGTGTGTTTGAGAGAGAGAGAGAGGGAGAGAGCGCATGTATGTACACTATATACATACTGTACATACGCAGACTGTGTGTTCTGAGCGGACCGGGGTGGAGTTCCCGTTGAAGAGTGATCCATGAGGCAGCATTACGGAGCCCGTTGGCAGCGCACCAGAGCGCCGTGTCTGCGAGAAGAGAGGGGAGGTCACGGGGTGGCGGCCGGGTCACGCTCCCTCCGTGGGAGAGGAGAAGGGGAGGGGAGGGGAGAGGAGAGGAGAGGAGAGGAGAGGAGAGGAGAGGAGAGGAGAGGAGAGGAGAGGAGAGGAGAGGAGCGCCACTGCTGAACGTAGAGACAGCACTTGTATGGAGGGAACAGAGAGAGAGAGAGAAGAACGCTGGGGTATGGCGGACTGTGTGTGTGTGTGTGTGGGGGGGGGGGTGGAGATAAGTACAAGGAAGCAGGGGTGTTGTTTCCCCTTTTTTCCCGCTTCAGTCTCTCAGCGGGATTGTGGGACTTTTTTTTTCTCCTCATCCGTCGTTGTCTCTTAGCAGCAGCGCGGCTATTGTTAGCGATGGAGAGTTAATTGTTAATTGATCTGGCGAACGATAAAACAATGCTGCTATACGTCGCACACACACCCCTCGACACATGTGCGTGCATGCACGCACGCGCGCAAGCGTGCGCGCGCCGTATAGAGAATGAGAGTGGATGTTTATTACAGGATCTTAGTGGATGCTAAGGTGCCCCCGGGACTATTAAAGCCCCTGCTTTAAAGGAGCTATCAGGGAACACTGTTATGAAGAGGGGAAGGGGGGGGAGAGAGAGAGAGAGGGGGAGAGAGGGGGGGGAGAGAGGGAGAGGGGGTGGGGGTAGGGGGAGAGGGGAGAAGAAAGGGAAGAAAGAGAAGTCCTTGGAACGGTGAGCTGAGCTGAGGGAGGGTGAAAACGGAATGAGACACATCTGGACTGCCTCAACGGCATATTTTAGCAACATCTGGAAAAATTCCCAGGAATTTAAGGGTCCCCTCCTTTGATTTCAGTTATGTTTTCTCTTCTAATTCCTCTTCTTCTAAATGTTCTTCTTCTGAATCTTCCCTTAGTGTCCACTACTTTATCCTCTTCCTCCTCCTTGTCTTCTCCCTCGTCTTCGTCTTCTTTCTGTCCACATAGTTGTGTCCTTCCCAGCGTAGCAGGCACATACATGAGGGGCTTAGAGGTGCATGTGTGTGTGTGTGTGTGTGTGTGTGTGTGTGTGGGGGGGGGGGGGGTTGCATGTCCCATATTAATGCTGGTTGAGTCCTTCCAGGTTTTATAGCAGGCCAAATTGGGCCCATGTGACCACCTCCGTTATGCAGGGCCGGGGCTAATTAGGTGGCACAGAAGTGCGAGGGCGTCCGGTTGGTTGGTTGCTCTAGACCCAAACCAGACCTCTTCGTCCAAAACACAACTCCTCGTAAAAAAACCCCCCAAAAAAACCTGCTCCTTCACCTGCCAGACTGTGACACGATGCAGCTATTAATCAAAAGTGCGGAAAAAATAACAAAACGTTGGTTTTCGGTTTCCGACCATATAACGAAAGCACAAAAAGAAAAAAACGACCATGGAAACATTATCAAAGTGCTCTATTGTTATGCCGAAACACAAACAATGCCTGCCCTTGTGCTTATTCGAAAACATGAATCGTGCCTCTGTGGGTTTTTATTGGTATCGGAAGAGATTGTTCGACGGAGATGCAACGCATGGGCCTCCCTTTGAGGTACAAACGTCCCTAAGGGGACAGATAAATGAAAGCCCCCCCCCCCCCCCCCCCCCACCTCTCCTTCCTGCCCAGTATCAAAACAACAACAACAACAACAACATCAGTGTACATCTTTAGCTCTCACATAGACCTCGTTGGGAGTCCATGACAACTTTGTGTTCAAGAGCTTTCCGTGGGGCTCTCGCGTCATAGATGATGCACTGCGATGCACTCTGTTCATCGGTCATTAACCCATTCTGACCTGAGATCAGATTCATACGAGGTTTCCACTGGACACACTCTGGTCTGATCAACCCATTCTGACCTGAGATCAGATTCTAAAAATGTCAGTCGTTCTTCGAATTTTTCAAAAATAGCAGACCTACAAGCTCGTATCGCGCCACTCGGTGGCGCGCTACGAGCTTGTAGATCTGCTATTTTTCAATAGCTAAAGCATAACATGATGCCAACACCAAAATGGGTGCCCGGTCAGAATGGGTTAACATTCCAACGAGCTCAGAGTACCTTCTGTTCCATACCTGGACGAGAGAGAGAGAGAGAGAGGCTGTGTGAGCCTGCAGAGTCTGACAGGCAAGGTAAAGTGAACCCGGGGCGGGGGGAGAGAGACATAGAGAGAGAGAGAGAGAGAGAGAGAGAGGGAGGAGGGGGGACAAGTGCCAAGGTACATGCTAATGTGGAAGACCGGGGCTGATCAAAAGAGACACATCATGCCTCTCTCTCTCTCTCTCCCCTCTGATGGGCTTACTGATGCCTGCACCCCCCCCTCCCCTCCCCTCCCATCCCCCATCCCACATCACCCTTGAGAGATACACACAGGCCTGTGATCAGAGAGGGAATGTGTGTGTGTGTGTGTGTGTGTGTGTGTGTGTGTGTGTACAGAACTTTGTGTGACTTTGTGTAACTCCTGACTTTCTCCCATCATTGTGCCTCTTCTGGGGGGGGGGGGAAACAAAATAATGATATAATATTCCTGCTGTTCTTGTCATCCGCATGCAGTATTTATGTAGTGTAAAAATAGATGTTCCCCCATATAGACATACAGCACGCATGTACAGTATGTATGCATGTAGGGCCTGTATTTCGAATCCGCAAAATTCTTTCAGATATGTTTTAGCTATATACTCTCAACCGACGCTCTTTCTCCCCCAATTACATTGGTTGTATATTGTTAAACATAATTTGAACTCTTAGGCTCACAGCGGCGCGGCGCGTTGCCGGATGTCGGCCGTTTAAGTGGCAAAATGTCCCTCTGTTCGGTGTGAGCGCCAAGCTATTTGCGCACACGCACACACACACACACACACACACACACACCCGTACTGTACGTGCGCTGAACATTCATTAATAGCGTCAGCTCTCCTAGAAAGAAGCCTTTGCACCATGCTTAGGTCCTAACTACAGGATCTGACAGCAGGGGGTCTACCTCTCTAAAAGCAGGGGGTCTACCTCTCTAAAAGCAGGGGTTCTACCTCTCTAAAAGCAGGGGGTCTACCGCTCTAAAAGCAGGGGGTCTACCGCTCTAAAAGCAGGGGGTCTACCGCTCTAAAAGCAGGGGGTCTACCTCTCTAAAAGCAGGGGGTCTACCGCTCTAAAAGCAGGGGGTCTACCTCTCTAAAAGCAGGGGGTCTACCGCTCTAAAAGCAGGGGGTCTACCGCTCTAAAAGCAGGGGGTCTACCTCTCTAAAAGCAGGGGGTCTACCTCTCTAAAAGCAGGGGGTCTACCTCTCTAAAAGCAGAGGGTCTACCGCTCTTAAACGGTGATTTTCAACCCTTTTCATATCGAGGCCCATTCTTTTTATTCTGCATTTGAGCCACGACGGGCCACCGCATTTGATGACATTTAGCGCTCCATTTCCGTCACCGCTAAACCCCTTTATCCCTAAACTTCTTTGCCTTTTTTTTTTTTTTTTTTTTACTATTTTGCAAAACATTTTTGAATAGTTAAAATGGCCAGTCTACAAGCTATCACAACGTGTCAATGTAGATTGGCTAGTTGAACTATTCAAAAAAGTTTTTCAAAATAGTAAAAACAAAAAAAGGCAAAGAAGTTTAGGGATAAGGGGTTTGGCGTAGCGGTGACGAAAATGGAGCCCTTGGCCTCTCAGACCCAAAACGAAAGAATATTTTGTTACTGTCGGATTTGTTCTCCCACAATTCCATGCTGTATTGACGTTGTACTAAAGGAGAGATAGCGCGGCAAACGAACGAAACAACAATCATAATATTACATTCTCTAATTGTGTGTAGACTTCTTGTAAATTAAGTAATGCAGGTGCTTAACAATAATGTAACTCTCGAGAGAATAAAATGAACGCTCTCAATGAGTTAAGAGCGTCTGCTAAATGCCTTCATTGTAATTGTATGTGCTGTGATGTATTTAGTTGAATACACCTGTATTCATTCATGCACATGATTCCATTAGTGACTCTGCAGAATGACACTGCTCTGTCCGTCGATCCAAATCCATGTCTGTTTATGTATTTATTCATTCATTTGATGGCACTCCGCTTCTCCCACGCGCGCCGGCAGTGGCTCAGCGGTAAGAGTGGCCTGTCCGGATGTCGGTGTCGGAAGTGTCCTCGAGGGAGACGCTGAACCCCTAATGACTCCCGATGTGCAGGCTGGGATATAAAGGCGCTGTGTGAATGCACCACTTAGTTAGCGTAAAGCAAATCTGATGATCTGGCTCTCTCTCGCTCGCTGTTTTGCTATATATTTGAGATAAGAGTTTTATCCCTGGAAGGCAGATTTAGCATGTTCAGAGGTGTGTGTGTGTGTGTGCGTGTGCGTGCGTGCGTGCCCCGTCGGCTGCAAGTTGACGACACAGCAGTGACGTCCTCATCAATTACAGACGGCTTTTATGATTGGTCCTCACTAAAATGTTCATGATAAAGTAGCACCACGTTTGTCCTACTCATAGAAGGGCTGTGGGAAGTTCTTTATATTTAATTATTATTATTATATTTTTTATAAGAGTTTGTATGGTAGCTGCAGCAACAACAAAGACATTTCGACCCTCAAGCCTTCATCAGCGTTGATTCCAGCGCTATTAGAGATCACTTTTTGCAAAGTGACTTACCTGACCGCGTCTAAGTTGTGCGAGCTACTACCTGATAGCCAAGATGTATAGCTGTATTCATAGACTCGTGTGTGTGTGTGTGTGTGTGTGTGTGTGTGTGTGTATGTTTGCACCTTGACACATTCAGAGAGCGAGTGCAGATGTCCAGAGCTAGCTCTGACTTTTATTATTATATCTTTTGACGCTCTTATACCTGCAGTGCCCTCTCCTGTGTTCCATTCGCGGTGCTGTTGCACCTATATGACACCTGCACTTCTGTGAAGAAGTTTATCTCATCTTAACCCATTCTGAACGGGAACCCCTTTTGGTGTTTTACGCATTAAAACACAGAGTGCCACGCTACGAGCTTGTAGGTCTGCTATTTTTCACAAATCACGAAAATGTGGCGGAAATCTTTGAATATATATTCTTTCAGAGCGACCGTTTTTAACTCAAATCTTTGCTTCCTGGAACTACATATTTTCAGATGGGGGGTCCACGGCCAAATACAGATTATTCCGGGGGTCCTTGCCATGAAATATCGAGCACCGCTGATATAGAAACGTGAGTTTTTTTTTCCCCCCGAAAACTGTCAGGATTTAGAAGACAATTTCGACGCCGGGGCCTAAATGGCTTAATGATCTTCCAGTGGGAGGAAGTGCACCGACAGCACCTCAAAGGTGGCGTTCCTTTTTTTCAGTGGAGTCGTTTGGCAGGATCAAAGTAATCCTCCACAGTGAGCATCGGTTAATTCACTGTGTTTAGAAGCCCCTCCGGGGGCTTGTGTTGGTGCACGCTCTTCTCATTCATTACCCCCCCCTTCTTCTGTACATAATGAAACTTAAAGATAAACGCCTGTTAAGAGAGATTCCTTCTCAGTAGCCTGGGATGTTTTACTAAATACATAATACTGGCTACTACTATTATCTTTAGAGCATGACATCAGTGTATCTCGGATCACGTACATTTTGTGTACTTGCCTGCCTTTAATTTGAAGGTGATGCGGGTGATTAAACTCGGTCAAACATCAGCGACGGTTTTGTTATTCAGTTCCTGGATGTTTTGCTGCAGCGAAGTGTAACTTTGATCCCTATACCACAGCATATTTTGATATCTACTGTCATACCAATCTCTCTTCAAATGTTGCTTTGGCAATGTGCTCTACTAATGTCAGACCTGTAATATGTACTATGGACATGCATTAATTTTGTTGACTAAAAACTAGGGATGCACTTTTTTCGCTTCCGATCCTATCCCGATCCCTCGATTTCTGCTTTAGCCGATACAGAATACCGATACCAGTGTCGTGATCTCGTGTTGTGTTTATAGCTATCTAGCTATATATATATCTCGTGTTGTGTTTATAGCAGACTCCTCAATCAAATATACACTTGCAGTTTGGGCAACTCCAAAGCAAACTCCACATGCCCCAACATTTTATTTACCTGCCATAGTGTCAACCCCCTTACCCCCTGATGTCGGATCTGTGGTTAGACTGGCATTTTCACCGATACCGATATGACCCGATAGGACAAATAAGGGCCGATCCGATACTTTTCCCGATACCGATACAGTATCGGGACATCTGAAAACTATGACGACTACCTTAAAAGGTATAGTCAGCCATTGCGGTGCCATCACGGCCCACCAAAAAATAGATTATATATTATAAATACATTTGTGACTCTTTTTGATACAGAGACGGCAGGACTAACGGTTCAAAATGAGCTAATAGCACAGGCCGACTCTTCACATACTAGGGCATGTCTGAAATAAATGGCAGAGCTGAAATCGACACATAACTATGAAATAAAATAATATATAATATGTTCCAGCTGGTCCCCAAGCTAAATGATGGGGAGTTGGTATACCTAAATGGACCTGTATAGATCTTTAACTCTCGAGAGCGTGAAATTAAACCGCTTTCATTTCATGCTCTCAAAAGTTACATTATTGTTAAACAAGAGGTCTACACAAAATTTATATTTTTGATCAATGCTCCTATGGTTAAACACATCAACACGGCATGTAATTGTGGACAAAATCTCATCCAACGACAACAACATTATCTTTAAGTCTTTGGTTCTGAGAGGCTATAAATCTCATCAAATGTCGGCCCAGTGTGGCTCAAAACGCAGAGTAAACAATGTAACCGTGACATGAAAAGGGTTTGAAAACCCCCTGGTTTAGATGGAGGCTCTCTCTCTGAACACACAGAGCGCAGCGCTGGGCGGCTGGGCCCGGTGACCCAGACATCAAAGGGTCAAACCGAAGGCACGGAGACCTGCCACGTGTTGCCCGGGGTCACTGCTGTCACGACGGCATGTCCATTTGGCTTAGAATGATCAACCCAAAAAAAAGGCTTCGCATATTTGACCAATGGGGAGCGTGTAGCTGCGTGCACACCTCACCTTACAGTATCATAACATGGTCCAAATTATAGCTTTCTGAAATGTCTATGTCAGTGGTGACTCAACCTTTTTCATGTCGAGGACCCCCGCTCTGAAAGAATATACATTCAAAGATTTGTGCCCCTCCTCTCTCTCTCTCTCTCTCATTAGCAGGCAACAGTGCAGCACTGTCTCTCTCTCTCTGTTTCTGGCACAACAGCGCCCCTACTGGTACTCATAGTCATAGGCTACTGGTGCTCATTAACACAGACATAGGCGAACCAACACATAGGTGAACACGGACATTGCTGTTCCTTGGAGTATGGTTGCACCTACAAGCTCGTATAGCGCGGCACTCGGAGCTTGTAGATCTGCTAATTTTTCAATAGCCAAAGTATAACATAATGCTTGAAATAAAACCCACCAAAAGGTGTTCCTGTCCTGAACGTGGTTAATTGGGTCTAGCTAATGTGCATTTTCAGCCCGGCCTGCTCCATTGCTTGGGCAGCCATTGCCTGATAGAGCTCCCTGTAACAATATTGCTTTAGATCATTCGCAGGCCTTTGGCCGCGTGACAGACTTTGGCGCCCCCCCCACCCCCACCCCCCCCCCTGTCCCATTTCCTCTCTTCTTCTTGTCAGGGGCTCTCTCTCCTCTTTCTCTCTCTCTCTCTCTCCCCCCCCCCCCCCTCCTTTCTCACTCAGTCATTCTTCTGACTGACCACAGATCAGAGAGTGAATGATTGGTATTCCACAGGCTTGGCTCCTGGGGATCGGGTGAGCTTATGACTAGCTTAGCCCTTAGTCCCCCTCTTGATTGGCAGCTACTGTTTCCCCTTTCGATTGAAGCACGAGGTGTCTCTCTCTCTGTCTGTCTGTGTGTGTGTGTGTGTGTGTGTGTTGCGTGTGCCTCGCTCTCAAGAGTTCACCCTGTCTCATACGGTACATCTTGGTTGGTTATACATTTGCAGTTCTTTATCCATTGGTCAGTTGAGTCACATCTGTCATAATATGGCTTATTATTGCATAAGCTTTGCTTCATATAAGCCCCCTCCCGTCCCGTCCTCCCTATATGTCTTTCTTCCCTAAATCCATAAACGCCTCACCTGTTTTAAAAATGCTAACACAGCGTGAGCTTCTAAACAATGCCAATGTGCATGCAAGGAACATTTGTTGGGCTTAAATTCCAAAGAGGCTGTTCACGCAGGCTTCGGGAGCTTGTCCTGAAGTCTGCTGAAATATCTCACCCGTTCGCACCTTCCTTTTTTGAGCCATATACAGCTTTTTGTCATAACTCGTGTCACATTTGCCATTGACAATGAAGGGAGAATTTTACTTTTTGGGCCAACACAAACATTAAATGCTCCCTCCCTCCCTCCCTCCCTCGCACCCTCCCTCACTCCCTCACACCCTCCCTCCCTCGCTCCCTCCCTCGCACCCTCGCTCCCTCCCTCCCTCCCTCCCTCCCTCGCTCCCTCCCTCCCTCGCACCCTCCCTCCCTCGCTCCCTCCCTCGCACACTCCCTCGCACCCTCCCTCGCACACTCCCTCCCTCGCTCGCTCCCTCCCTCGCTCCCTCCCTCCCTCGCACCCTCCCTCCCTCGCTCCCTCCCTCGCACCCTCCCTCCCTCGCACACTCCCTCACACCCTCCCTCCCTCGCTCCCTCCCTCCCTCGCACACTCCCTCCCTCGCTCCCTCCCTCCCTCACTCCCTCCCTCGCATCCTCTCACCTGTCACTGATAGCTGTCTGTCTGTCTTATGGTCTATCTATCTGTCTATCTATCTGTCTATCTGTGTTTTTTTTACACAGTAGTGCTATAAGTAGATACAGTTTGAGGAGCGCTATACCTCAGCCGTCGGTCAACGCAGCGCGATGCATGGCGGCTAGCTATATGTCACGCCCTTTTGTCATAGCCTGTCCATTGTTTTATTAGTTAAAAAGGCGTTATATGAGCATGCATTGTTGTCACATTATGGTCTTTTCTTCTCCAACAAGCAGTTCCTCCCCGGCCTGCTATTGTGCGTTACCCTGGCCCTGGGCCTCCGATCGTAATTATAATGCACCAGTTTTCACCTGTGTGCAAGTGTTGAATGTTATGAGAGAGGGAGAGAGAGAGGGCGGGAGAGAGAGTACAGTATGCTACAAAATAAATGACTCAGTGTTATAGGTTAAGCTTGTATTATGCTGTTGTTCCCTATCACAAACAACACATCTTTTATATCCTGACCCATTCATTTGAAGGCCTATTCATACTGCAGTTTCAGGTGAAACGGTGGTCACCTCATCAGTATGAATAGGCCTCAACTCTTCACTCTAACCAGGCCCGTTTAAGACCACCGTCACACTCTTAACCCGTTTAGGCCTGAAGTCGAACTTAAAAAAAGTTTTCTGAAATACCTGTTTCTATGTCAAGAGGTGCTCAAAATGTCATGTCAAGGATCCCAAAAATGATATGTAATTCTAATTGGCCACCGACCCCCCCCCCGTCTGAAAATATGTTATTCCAGGAACCCCTCGGAAGCAAAGATTTGAGTTAAAAAAAGATTTTTCAAAAAATAGCAGACCTACGTCTGCTATTTTTCAATAGCTAAAGCATAACATAATGCTTAAAACACCACCGGTTTCTCGCCCAAAATGGGTTAAAGTTCCATGGGCTTCCACCGCCTAGGTTCCCTGTCATCCACACTCCGCGAGCTGGGCCTATAAACACATGGGCACTTAACAAAGACTACAGAGGAACACAACACAATCCTTCTTGTTTTCCATTCTTCCTTCGGCATTGTGTGAAAGGCTTTGGGTACAGCAAGTGAACTGGATTTGGTTACAGCCTGGCTAGACTTATGAACTCCGTTCATCCCCTCCATGAATGGCCTCAGTTGCCATGCAGGCTTTGAGCGTCAGCGCAGCAGTAACAACAACAACAACATATTCATTTACACAACCGATGTAGATTAGGACTGACCGTATGTCCTTAAACTAACCCTCCGAAGTTCCAACGTTCACCGTAAGCAAATGCAGACCATCATCATCCGGCACGTTGTTTCATTCTGCCCCAAGAATCATAAGAATCCACAACAAAGAGAAATCTGATTTATTTTATATATATATATATGCTGTATACGTTAGAGGTGTTCATCTCTCGCTTACAAGACGGTTCCATATGTATACTATATTGTAATTTAAGATGAAGTCCCTACTTTTTATTTTGTACAAACGCAGGCAAGCGCACACAGATACAGACACACACAGACACACACACACACACACACACACACACACACACACACACACAGACAGACACGCACTCGCAGGAATGTTCTCTTTCTCAAAAATGCTCTCTCTGGATTTTCGTCCCATAACAGGATTCACCCACAGCTACAGTAAGTTGCTAACCATGAGCTTTTTTTTTTTTACGTCCGGATACCTCACCCCATCACATCACACGCACGCTTCACACGCACCTCCTCAGGAGACACATACTGTACTTACTGTAGATTGGAGAGATACTGTAGGAGTGACAGACATACAGTAAATACAAGGACAAGGGCCCGGGTGCCGCAGTCTGTAGCGCTGTCGCCTCACAGCTAGACGGTCCTGGGTTTGATTCCCACTGGGCATGGGCATGTTCTCTCCTCCGCGTCATCAGTGCCCATACCCTATAGGTGGGGTTTGGAAAAAGGGCCTTTCTGTGTGGAGTCCAGACCCACAGGAACGCACCCAGGGGGCCGGGCCGGTTCCGGCGTGCCGCCCGGCGTCCGAAACGGTTGAGAAATGACAGAGTTACCGTGTGGGGGTCCCTCTACTGTACCCTCTCATGCTGTATACTGTACTGGCACACCCAAAATCATCATATATACGGGTTAATATGCGTGTTTGTGTGTGTGTTAGGTTGCGCACAGGTGGTGGAAAAACAACCATGCTGTTTTGGTGCTCAGACCCACCCACCCAGCCACACACATAGCTCATAGTGGTTGCACCATGCACCACTCTCAAAAAATATGAGTAAATAAAAGCAAGACAAAGATGGTGTCTGTGTGTGTGTGCCTGTTGGCTCCCTCAGGCCACACGCAGACCGGGTTGTCCTCTCGTGCGGTCTAGAAGAGAAGGCAGGCCTCTCTGCGAGCGGGTTGTCCCCTCGTGCAGTCTCGAAGAGAAGGCAGGCCTCTCTGGCACACCGTCTCAAGGGGAAGCCCCTTCCCCTGGAATGCCGGCATGTGGCAGGAATCCATTCCTGGAGAGCAGTTGTACATAGATCACTCAGGATGATGCACAGGGTCAAACAGCGCTGCACACTCCTAAACGCTGTCACCTGAACTCAAGCAGTCGTCCTAACCAACCAGTTTGGAATGCCATCACATCTGAGGTTAGAGGACTTATGTGGCTGGTCAAGACTGAGGTTACAACTTGACAATAGTTGAGCGCATGTTCTGTTTATGCATCTTTCACTATTGGACTCATAACTATCCCTGCTCTCCGATGGGCATCAATCCCACCCATACCGCACGTCCCCTTGTTTTTGTTTAGTTTTTTTTGTCTGCGTGTATGTCTCTTGTACAGTACGTAGTGTTAACCCATTTAGACCTGAGGCCGATTTAAAAAAAAGGCATCTAAATTCCAACAGCTTTCTGTCAGTGGTTCTCAACCTTTCCATGTCAAAGGACCCCCAGAATTATCTGTATTTGGCTGCTGACCCCCATCTGAAAATATGTTGTTCCAGGGAACCCCAGAAGCAAAGATTTGAGTTAAAAATGTTGGCTCTGAAAGAATATATATTCAAAGACATTCAGACATTTAAAAAAAATAGCAGACGTACAAGCTTGTAGATCTGCTATTTTTCAATAGCTATATAACATTAAAAAAATGGTTTACTTTTCTGTCATTTGATGTCTTGTACCGTTGTGTTGTGTCTTGTATTTGACAAAAAAAAAATCTAAATATAGTATGTTAAAAAAAATAAAAGACTGAGGTTACAATATAACGTTTTGCGCTGGAGACGGTTGCGGTAGGGGCAGTAGACGCGTCCACTGGAGCATTGAATGCTCTAATTAAACGTGATGTTGTCCTTTTTTCAGTGCATTGATGGCATTCGAATTCGCTTAGCCCAGCAGTGGCATTTCAGCAGGATTTCTGATGAAATAATATGATCATCCGTGTTCAGAACTTCATTTTGGCTTTTCAGAGACAAGAAGCTGCGAAAGGAGACATTAGACGAGAAATAATGGAAAATCTGCAAAATGCTACCGCCGAGTCCTATCACTGGTTGATTTGAGCGGCTGAGTTAGCAAGGACGTTATCTGTGTGTGTGTGTGTGTGTGTGTGTGTGTGTGTGTGTGTGTGTGTGTGTGTGTGTGTGTGTGTGTGTGTGTGTGTGTGTGTGTGTGTGTGTGTGTGTGTGTGTGTGTGTGTGTGTGTGTGTGTGTGTGTGTGTGTGTGTGTGTGTGTGTGTGTGTGTGTGTGTGTGTGTGTGTGTGTGTGTGTGTGTGTGTGTAAATACCGTATGTACCCCACTACCCCACTAATAACTACGAGATAAATCTATCAAATCTTGTGGGATGGTCTACTCTAAACTAAAGGTCATAGAAACCTTTATTTTTACATGTATTCTTTTAATCTACCGTCATTACTTTAAACTGTTACATCCCCTTTCATATCCATAGCCAAAATACACCCCGTCAAAGTGGTGGCCACCGTGTGTGTACAAAGGCATCCGTTTAATCTGCAAATCTCTGCTAAAATAATATGAAATAAAGTTACAAATTGCACCCATACTGGTCCCCGAATGTATTACAAAGGATTACATCATCTTTGTATGGTGTATATGACCAACATAATCAAAAGACTGTGGAATTGACAATATTCAGCTGCCATTTTGCTTTTACACTACAGTATAGGTCTAACCCAAAAAGTGTAAACTCACAACACACTGTGATACTATTTTCCGCGAAGACATATGGTTGTAGAGGCAAACGATGATAAATAGACAAATAGTGCGATAGTACATTACCCCCCAACATAAAAGGGCTTTCAGTAGTGTATTATTATTTCATGAAAAACCAGTTAATCCCTGTCCTCACTGTTTTCTTGACTGCAATGCAAGACATATTTGTAGTTATTGGTTTCTCTCAGCTCTGTTCTGTATTGTGTTTAGATCTCTTGTGCTCTCTGCTCGAGTAAGCAGAGTTCAGAAACTACAGCTGCTTCTGCTTCAGCCTTTGGAATATACTGTAATGCCTCTTAATGTAATATTTATTAGATTCACACAACACACCATTTCCCTCGCCCCATCTGTGCTTGTCATTCATCTGAAGTGTACACTTTAAGTATGCTAGATACTGTACTTGTTTTTTTTAGAAAATGGACATTACCTGAACGTCATCTTTCAACTCAACACTATTTATTATGGTTTCATGCATCAGAATGTTTCAAACAACATATTGTGTGTTAGAAGAAGTATTATCATCTTGCCCACCACGGACAGAAGTTGCTGAAGTTGCAAATTAGAAACTGTTGTACTAACCAACCACTATTGTGTTAGTTTATCAACTTAAAAAAAGTGCAAAATCATAGATATCACACTTACTTACAGAGGGGAGACTTTGTTGATTTGATTATAGGAAAGAGGATTTGGGGGTACAGTCAGTACAATCCTCGGCATTAATCTGTAATCTGTAATTTAAGCCACCTGCTTGGATGGATCTTTACACTCTAACTCAGGGGTGCCCACAATTCCTTTACTTGAGAGTTCAAAATGACCAGCTTAGCAAGATCTACCTACCGAAAAAGGAACATTATAAACCTGAAAATTGCTGAAAATAGTTTAAATATGGAATAGCTGCGCTGGTGTTACAGTACATATAAGACAAATGCACTTGAAATGGAGAAATGGAATAGGTACTGTAGGTCGTTTTTTGTATTTAATCTTCAATGCTATTGATGTTTGTGCACAGCAACACTCAAAATATTGCATTGTGGGTTTGATCTGACAGGCCCTTTTTTATATCAATCAATGAATCAAGTCACCTTGATTCAAGTGGCAGATGCCAAAAATATATATATAATACTTTTTTTAGGGGCATGTCATGTGCCCCTAAAAAACACATTTTTAATTTACTCATTTTAAACGTAATCATCACGATAAAATATGTACCGTATATAGATTGTGTATAGGTTAGAAATAATCCCCTGGCTTTGCCCCAACGTCTCCCCGTCACCTTGTTTACAAAACCGCACGTGAGAGCAAGTCACGGACTTGGAGGCCCCATAGCCTGGAGGGATGCGACGCTCCGATTGGTTCAGAAACTTTCAGAGCCAGCGTTTCAGGCTGGAACTTCAAAATAAAATGCCAATCAAAAAAAAAAAGCAGAGTGAACAAATGATAACGCAAACCTTCCTTTTATACCATGCATGGCATGCGTCGACCTTGATCCAACCGCTGTGGGCCAGACAGAACGCGTGTGTGTGTGTGTGTGTGTGTGTGTGTGTGTGTGTGTGTGTGTGTGTGTGTGTGTGTCCTTGGTGTTCATGTCTGTCCCAGTGTCTGTGTAGTACTGTTGTTTTTGGCAGCAGATTTAGATTTTAGTTTTAGTCATATAGTCTCTTGAGTGGTTTTCATTTAGTTTTAGTTACATTTCGGTCACCATGGAACGTTTTAGTGTTCGTCTAGTTTTTTGTCGACTAAATGTCATAAGATTTTAGTCGACTAAATCTACAGTTGATTTAGTCGACTGAAATGTATTTCGGCGGGCCTTGATGTCGTCGTAATGACTGTTTTTTTTTCAGATCTACAAGCTCACAGCGCGTCACGGTGCGATGCGTTGTGACTGGATCTCTTGTCCACTAGTCCCTTCCTAACATTTTAGTCTATTTTTTATTTGTTGACGAAATTGTCAATACATTTAGTCTTAGTTTGCCAGTCAACCCCCGTCCCACATGCGCAGTACTGCTTCCGTAAGATTGCATTGGGAAAACATGGTACTGTATACAGGCTGACTTCTGTCTGTAGCTTGTTGTGAGGAGCAACTTTGAGTCATCTAAAGCAGTACTGATGTGCTGATTTCATTTGCAAACCCTGGTGAGTGATAAACAAGGTGACTAACATGAGGGAAGCCCCAGCATTACTGGTGACTAGTTTGTTTGTTCAATGAAGAATTAAGTAATGCAATGTGGCACTGTGGCCCTGTGTGCACCTGTGTCCCTGAGTGTCACTGTATCCATGTCCGTGTCCATATTTTGTGATTTGTGACTTGTCCATTGGCTGTTTTGTCCTGTGTCTATGTCTGTTTATCTCTGCGTGTATAGATTCAGAATGTACAGTACTGTACTGTATGTATGTGCGTGTGTTTATTTGTTTACTTCTCAGTGTGTACATTCGGGATATGTGTTTACTTGTCAGTGTGTACATGCGGAATATACTGTGTGTGTGTGTGTGTGCACCTGTCAGCGTGTGTGTGTATGTGTGCACCTGTCAGTGTGTGTGTGTGCGTGTGCGTGTGTGTGTGTGTGTGCGTACATTCAGAATGTTCTGTGCTAAGGAGGAGTTGTTGGAGGCAGTTGCTAACGATGGACTCGGCGCTCACACATACAATAACACTGTACAGCAGCTGTGCGTGTGTATGTATGCGCTCGCGTGTGTGTGTGTGTGTGTGTGTGTGTGTGTGTGCATTGAGGACAGTGCGGTTGTGCGTGGGCACATCCGTTGAGTCAAATTAGCAGGCGAACAGGAAGCGTATACCTTCCTCCAGGACTCAGGCAGCGGGGTCATAGGTCACCATGGCTATACACCGGCGTCGTGCTGCGCTTTGCTAGCCGTCTGCCGCGCAGTTCCTCCTCCTCCTCCGCCCCAAAATAGCCCCGTCTGCAATGAACCTTTTAGTCCCCCCGGTGCGGCGGTTCTGGAGCTGGTACTGTAGGTCCAGTACTGTAGTATACTGTTATACTTTAGCTATTGAAAAAATAGCAGATCTACAAGCTCATAGTGCCGCGCTACGAGCTTGTAGGTCTGCTGTTTCTTTGAAAGAATCGTGACAATGTGACGCGAATCTTTGAATATATATGTTATTTCAGAGTGAACGTTTTTAACTCAAATCTTTGCTTCTAGGGGGGTCGGGGGGTCCTTGGAACAACATATTTTCAGATGGGGGGAGGGGGGGGGGTCAGCGGCCAATTACATATATTTTTGGGGGTCCTTGACATGGAAATGTTTGAGAACGACTGACATACACTAGAAACATGGGCTTTTTTTCAGAAAACTGTCATGATTTAGAAGACATTTGTATAGAATGGTCCTCAGGTCTAAATGGGGTTCCAGGGCGTCCCCAGCTAAATAATACAGCATCAAAGAAAATCAGCATAACCGCTTTAATCCTATATACCATTTATACAAAATATATATAATAATTGAACGAAATCTTTTTGAAAATATTTAAATTGCACAAAATATTTTCAGATGGGGGTTCATATTCATATATGGCCACGCGGTGGGTCTCCAGAGTAATAATCACCACCCGCCACATGTAAACTTGTTGCTGGACGTAATTCCCTGTGATGATCATGGACATCAGTTACAATCAGGGCAAGAAATGTGCAGTCTGTAAAAAAGAAAAAAAGAAAAAAACACCTGCTAACTTGTGATGCAACAATAAAGTTGAAGTTGAGTTGTATATAGCCGTTATTGTCAGTGGGAATAAAAGAAGAAATAGCAGTTTTGACACTGCAGCTGAAGCGGTTGCAGGCTTGGGTGAATCCTACACACACATTGCTGGATAAATCTCCACCCGCTATCTATTAAACCAAAGCCCATAAAACAGTCTTCTCTCCCTTCCTGCATGGGGCTGGGCTGGCGCTGATATTTGGGCAGGGGTGCAATGAGCCTGTGTGTGTGTGTGTGTGTGTGTGTGTGAGTGAGCTGTGCCAAATGCTGCTGGCGTGGGCAGACAATCCGTCATGTGAGTGGCTACTGTGGAGATCTCGCCGAGGGATAGTGGATTCTTAACCCGTTTAGACCTGATTCCATACTAAAATGTCTTCTTAAATCCTGACGTTTTTTCTGGAAAAACCTCATGTTTCTCCATTAGTGGTTCTCAAACATTTCCATGTCAAAAATTCAAATTGTAGGAAATTGGCCACCGCCCGAACCCCATCTGAAAATATGTTGTTCCAGGGACACCTACCCCCCAGAAGCAAAGATTTGAGTTAAAAACGTTCACTGTGAAAGAATATATATTCAAAGATTTGCTTCACATTTTTTGCGATTTTTCAAAAAATAGCTAAAGCACAACATGATGCTTACAACACCAAAAGGGGGTTTCCGTCAAGAATGGCTTAAACGCTTCCTTGTGTCCGTTCCCCTGGTCAAAGGAGCGCCCCCCCCTCCGTCCCCCCCCCCGTCCCCCCTCACAGCTCTTCTGAGTCCAATAACGCAAATTTGATTAGAGTGGTTTTGCTCCGAGAAGAGAAGCTGCTCCCAAGGCGAGGCGAGGCGGCATTGAGGCCCTTTTGTCTCCCGGTTTGCCCTGGAGAAAAAGGAGCCTGACGCGCCGCAAGCACAGGCAGCCTTTGAACCTTCTCTTCTCCTCTAACCTCATTTACCGTCTGTCTGTCTGTCTGTCTGTCTCCTATAGGGCTGTCACCATTATGACGTTTTACTTGATTGTCTCTCCAATGATTATGATTGACACGCGATTTCTGCTGCATAATACGCTAAAACCCGCTATTTGTTTTATGTATTAAGACATTTTGCGGATTTGTCGCGGACCTGGTGTCGCGACGAGGCGGACGCGTTATGATGACGTAACCCGGAAATCAACCGACCGCCGGCTTGCAAGGGCTTCTGGGAAACTGAGTCCAATGCAAAGTAAGCTTGTAGATCGGCTATTTTCAGCAAGTGCAAAAACAGCCATTACGACGCCATCACAATACATTTTAGTCGACTAAATCAACTGTCCATTTAGTCGGCCAACATCCTACGATATTTAGTCGACTATAACTAGACAAGCGCTAAAACATTCCGGGTGGCTAAAATGTGACTAAATGAAAACTATTGAAGGAGACTACGACTAAAAAAAACCTCAAATCAAAATGTGCTGCCAAAAACAACACTGGACACATGTCCATAAAAAGCCTCAAAGTGAGCTTCACCACATGAAGCGTATATAGTGTCCCTATTCTGGCTGTCTGAGGGGCCTGATCTAAACCCCTGAGTCACAGCGCGTCGCAACTGATGGTCTATTATCGGCGTGGAGGTTTGGTGTGGAGGAGGTGGACCTATAGGAGGAAGCCTTGGGGGACCCGGGCCAACTAAATATATAGGGTTTAGCCATTTAGACCTGAGGACCATTCTAAAAATGTCCTCTACATCCTGACAGTTTTCTGAAAAAGCCATGTGTTTCTATGTCAGTCGTTCTTCGATTTAAAAAAAAATAGCAGACCTATACAAGCACCACTCGGTGGTGCGCTACGATCTGATATTGTAGGTCTAATTTTTTTTTTTTAATCGAAGAACGACTGACATAGAAACATAGCTTTTTCAGAAAACTGGCTCAATTGTGCAATTTCTTTTTTTTTTTACATAAGCCTGCCGAATATCTTAGATTTGTAGGTCCAATTGGGGAGGGGAGGGGAGGGGGGGGGGGGGGGGGGGGGGAGTCCACTGCCCAAAAGAAGAACATCCTGCTGTCAATCAAGCTAAGCCACACTTGGAAGTGCCTCAGTCATAACCCCAGTGTCAACAGCCTCTGTGGAGCGCCATCAATATTTAATGAACGTTTACATATTTTCTTGGTGAAAAGCACATAAGCTAAGTGGTAGCTCGGGTCCGCGAGGTCCGTGCCGCACAGGGGACGACGGCGTGCTGTTGAGAGGGGGGACGGGGGGACGGCTTAACAGCTTTTTTCGACAATAGTTTTCTGTTGTGGTCTTGCGCCGTCTTATTTTCTCGTGGTAAAAATATATAATGGTATTTATCCCACAGTGCATTTATGTATGCCGTTCTCTCCCAAGGTCTGCCAACCTTTTATGTTGCTCAGGGAGATAACTGGAATTCACCATGAATAGAAAGTTGTGTTTTTATTTTTTTTTGCTTCACGACGAATGTGTGTTCTGTGTTTACTGTGTGTGTGTGTGTGAGTGTTGTCGATGCTTTGGTATGCTTTTGTATTTTCGTTTTACCTTGGGTATTTCAAACTTTTTAGCCCCCTCCCCCCCCGAAGGATAGCCGACGGTCAGTTGAAGTGAAGTGTTTGGTCATGGCTATACGAAAAGTTTTAATTCATCTTGGGCGGGAACCACCTTTGGTGTTAGCATCATGTTATGCTTTAGCTATCGAAAGATAGCAGATCTACAAGCTCATATAGCTTGTATAGGTAATCGAAGAACGACTGACACAGAAACGTAGCTTTTTCAGAAAACTGTCAGGATGTAGAAGACATTTTTTTTTTAGAATCTGATCTCGGCCTTAATGGGTCCAATGCGTCATGTTCTATACCGTATTCTGTATTCGCCGACGAGTGAATAAAGAAGAGCCAGTTTGTCCCTTTCGGTGTCATGGGTGTGTATGTATAGTCAGACATGTGTACTAGATAATGCACCTTATGCTACAGTATGCACCGCAAGTCTGAGTTTCACAAAGGTCATCCGTGTCAGACCCGCCGATCAACCTCGCGGCTTCAAGTGACACGCCGGGGCAACCGCCACGTTCATTATCCTGAGACTATAACCCATTCTGACCTGGGATCAGATTCTAAATAGGTCTTCTACATCCGGACAGTTTTCATTCTGACCTGAGATCAGATTTAAAAAAAATGTCTCCTATGTCAGTCGCTCTTCGATTTTTCAAAAATAGCAGACCTACAGAGTGGCGCGCTATACGAGCTTGTAGATCTGCTATTTTTCAATAGCTATAAACCACGACATGATGCCAACACCAAAATGGGTTCCCGCCCCCAAAATGGGATAATGTGAAAGTCTCAGACTCAATTTGAGACAAAGTAGAAGGCCATTTTGTCTACGAGAGCCCGCTATACACAACCAAAAGGTGTTCTTGTTCATTTCAAAAGCGCCTCAGTTTGGGTCTCGCAAAAACACAGTTAATAAGTCATTCAATAAAGCTGTCCAGTTAAGGTTTTACTGCCTGTGCCGCAGACCTCAAACAGAAGTAGGTATTGTGACTTTGAAGGAGAGGAGGGGAAAAAAAGAAGGGGGGGGGGGGGGGAACATGCATGTTGCAGTTTTTAGTGCACTTTTGTATTCATTTCGGTTGAGGGCTAATCATAACACAGACCTCTTGTGTGTAGGAGAACTGTAGTCGTTATGATAAATATGACCCTAACTTTAGCACTTGCTGTGCCTCTCAACCTGGACATTATGTCTTCTTATAGCCAAGGCCGTCGCTGGCATCGGCTTCTGTAGATTTGGTCTGACCTTCGTTCAGGGCTAAAAGAAGTCCTCAGGTGACTCATGTTAACCATGGCAGTCTTTCCCTACTAATTCATCCAAGGCAAAACAGATGACGCTATACAGAGAATCTGTGGCCAGAGAGTCCAGAGTGTGAGGAGCACACTTTTTTTATATATATATATATATATCCAGGAAGAAGCCACACTCCTCTAGATTCTTTTTGGGTGCGAGCCTGTGGTCTTATCCTTGGGGTTTGACACTGAATACCATATGAAATGGTTATGGTGCAACTGGGGCCTGTAATTCCCTTGAAAGCCAATATACCCTCGTTCACCCTATGGGGTCACCGAACGTCCTGGGACCCACGCTCACTGGACTTACTCTGGTTGACCTGTCCTGTCACTGGATTGGCTGCTTGGGGGACCCCAAAGGTCTCAGTGGTGGGTCTAGTCGGGGTTGGAATTTCAGTCCAGGCTAGAGTTTCTACGCGCACGCACGCAC